>NW_017728886.1:258139929-258142324 GCF_001723895.1 Crocodylus porosus | reverse complement strand
GACACCCCTTCCCCCCAACAGACTTGATACGCGGTCTGGCAGCTTGGCCTCCAGCTGGTAACAACTGGATCGGTATCAGCCAACATGGCTGGTTAATAATCAGCCATCAGTATCGGCCCAAAAAAATCTTTATCGGTGCACCCCTAATTTAACAGTTCTGTCCCTACGGAGTATCCCTACAGTTAACACATTAAACTGACTGACATGTGGCTCTATCACAGTCAACACAATTAGGTATTAATGCAAATGACACCACTCAGTGACATGGAAAAAGGAGGAAAATGTATACAGAACCCAGACTCTTCTACTCAATGGCAGCAACTAGTGACTAACTGATGGAAATCAAGAAGTTTCTACACTGGACTAGACATACTGTTAGTTCAGTCTACGACAGCAATACATTCTCTTTCAAATCAAGGCAATACATCCCTACATTAACACAAAATGAACGAGTTCTTATTAGCCAAATTCTGATTAAGCCCAAGGTTTCTCTTTTGTTTTTCCATTTTCTCTCCAAGTAAATAGATGGCTTAATGCAGGACTAAATAGTAAGTCTTTCAACTCTTCCAAAACTTGGTATGTGACTTGCCCAAGTCACATCTCTGATGTCTCATTTTCTCCAGCCATTAAATGCAGGTGCTACTGTACGCACCTGCTTAACAAGCTATGGCAACAGACTAGTTTTCAAACAGTTACTGGGAAGGCACATAAGTATTATTATGGAAGACTTCGTTATGTTTTCAGTCTTACTATTTGTAAAATCTTTTTATGACTTAAAATAAAAATAAGCTAAATCCTTGTAGACTCACTGGACTTCATCACATCAATGTATCTGATTATCTTTCACATAACACTACATGCCTAAACATTCTAAGTTTTCCTTTAACTACTAAATTTACTAGATACCTTCACATGTAAAAAACTCAAGTGGGGTATAGGCAACTACCAAGTTGGCACTGACACTCATGGGGATCCCCAGCAAAAGGAACTAACAAGCATTAATTTAGCCTAGCAAAACTACCATGGCCTGGAGTCCCAGGCCTGCTGGCTCTCCAAAACAGCTTTGGCCAGTAGCAGAAAGCAGAGCTAACACATGGCCTAAGTGATTGCAGACCAGAAACGCAAGTAAAACCAAACACACTTAATATTTTCTTTCATTTGAATTTTGGAAAGATATTTTTCCTACTCTATCTTAGCTGATTGCTCTTAAATAACTACATTCATCAGAGCTAATATATGGACCAATGACTGACGATACCTTAGCTTTTAATAAAAACAAAAAGCTTTGGCTACAGATAGGTTACAGGTGATGTAAAATCATCTGACCTAAGCAAGTATCACAATTTCTTCCATACCATTTCTGCAAGTAGTCCAATGCCTCCAACCGAGCACCTATCTCGAAGGTGATCCCAGGACGATTTGGAGGTTTTTTACTCATCTTCGTAATGTCTATCCTCTTCTCCTTTTTTTTCCTACCTTTAGAAAAGAATAGTGGGATATTACAAAGAAGGAAATACTACTTAAATCGCAAGTGGCATCCTAAGCAAGTCCTTGCATGTCTATGAAGAAATATAAACCTATCGGAGATTTACATTCATTGGCGAATCCCAGTGGTGCGCTGAAAGTGAAACCTTCTATAGGCAGGACGGTGTAACAAAAAAAACCCAACCCTACGGAAATACACTTTATCCATTCCCCTGAAAAGCGAAGAAATCCTCAGCTCAAAAACCACCTAGTTTTCAAAGCAGTACACCCGAGTCTTGGTACAACACTTAACCCCCACCTCCCTCGACCTCTTCGTCGTCCGAAGACATTTTCCTTGCCCTTATGTTGAAAGGGGCTTTACGGAGGAAGAACGAAAGGGGGCAGGTAAACATGCTGTGGGAACCAACAAATGAAGCCAACTGCCGCTGGCGTCCCTCAAAACCCTGCCACCAGCGAGCTCGAATCTCGTGTGAGCAAACCCAGGCTCCAAAAGGGCCGCTCTTGGCACCCGGCAAACGGGGAACACCTTCAACCAGCACGGGTCGGGTCAGGTCAGGACTGCCCCCAAACCGGTGGGCGAGGACATCCACACCGCAGGGGGCTCCAGGTCTGTCAGGGGGTGCCAGGCACGCACAAAGCCCCCTTCGAGGTGGGGCCCCTCTGACTTTTGTTGGGCATGAGAGAAGGACAAGGGGTATGGGGGCAGGCTGAGGGGAGAACCCTGAATGCACCCCAGATGCCCCCAGCGCACTGTGGCCCGGTCTAGGCAACGTGCCACGAGCCCGCCGCGACCCCCGGACCGGGGGGAGGGGGAGGACGCGTATGTCCCGCCGGGCTCCTTACCACCGCCGCGGCCTGGCCCGGCCCCGCGGGCCCCGGCTTGGCCCAGGCCGGCCCGGCCCGGCGGAGG
>NW_017728886.1:258114439-258139802 GCF_001723895.1 Crocodylus porosus | reverse complement strand
GGGATATAAAAGGTGGCGAGCGGCGGTGCCTGCGGGGAGGAGTGGGGTTGTGCGGGAAGGTGGTCTTCGGTCCTCTGTGGGGGTTTCAGGAGCCAGCAGCCTGGGAGTTTGCAGGCCTCTTCCTAATCCTCTCTCTTTTCAGCTGCTCCTCCTCCAGGAACGAGGGAGAAATCCCGCCCCCCCGGGGTCGATAGCGGATTAGGCATTTCTCAAAATAAATGTGGGATCGTTACCATTAACGTGAACGTCAAAATCATTTCCATCAATTTTAATTCGTGCGTTTAATATGTTCAAAGGAATTTCATCCCTCGTCCGAATTCGACACGGGATGGGGTGGATGCAGTCGGCGGGCGGGTTTGTACGACGCGGTTCTCGCCTCCGGACATCAAGTCGTTCGCGTCGGCGCGGCGGGGGGAGAAAGCTCCCGCGATAGATTCAAACAGAGACGGCGGCCGTGCTGCTTCACGTCGCAGGGATGGGGGTGCTGGCGGGGTCTGGGTGCCACGGGCCGGAGGGGCTTGGGTGCAGGCGGAGGATGTCTGATTAAGGTGCTGGTTTCTCTGTTTGTTTAGGGTTGTCGTCTGCACGACCCAGAAGGATCAGAAGAGGTGGGGTCCTGACGGAGCTCGCAGTCTGCTTGGTGCTGGAGCCAGGAGAGGTGTGAAGGCATCTGCACTCCCCCTGCTTGGGAGCGGCAGAAGAAAGTCGGGGATGGTTCATGCGATGCTTCGACACCTGCTCCCGCTTCTGAAATCCTTCGTGAAGTTGGGCCGAACCAATAGTGTTCAACAGGCCGGATAGCCACGCTCACTGGATCCTGCTGGTGGTCCCCATCTGGCACCGTGGGCAGGCATTTCCTCCTGTGGAGTGGGCCGCCTCTAATCTGGCCCTGATGCAGCCACCTAATGGAAAAGGGCTTAGCCTGGCTTCAGCCAGGGGGAAGGGGAGGAAGGGGACTTGGCCTGGTCCCAGTCCCTGTCCTCCACATAGGGCTTGGGAGTTTGGCAACAGGGAGAGGTGGCTGTATTAATTTAATATTAATTAACAATATTCATTAGTTGGCACCCATGAGCTAGACAGCTTCCAATCCAGCCTTAATAAGAAACATCACTATTGCACTGCCCCCAACACAGCATAAAAGTCAGGCAGCTCATACCTCTCCTGCTGCTTGCATCTTTCCAAGGAACAAATGAACAGCAACTAGTCTGTACCTGTCCTACAGTCTGTGTCCTCAGCATGCTGCTGCAACTGTACGGCTTGGGATGCCGAGAGAGATGGAACTGAGTCTCCGTCTCTTGTGGAAAGTCAGGACCTAGTGGGTATGTGTAGCTGACTTCACATTGCTGGAAGGACACTGGATGCAAGGAGGCAAGGGGGTGGCACATCTGCCTTCCTTACTCCCTGGATCAGGATGCTGCCCCCCTGTTCTAACGTGGCTCTGTATTTTGAACACAACTGAAATACACCTAGTGCAGGTCTGCCTTGCTTTATGGGGGTTCTGTATGTGCAAATTCATTCTTAAGCAATGCCTCTTTTTATACCAAAAATTTATTATATGCGAGGTAAATTCACTCTTATGCGATTGGTGTGCTGGAAGCCCACAGTCAGCTGCTTTATGCAGTGCATTGTGGGATTGATGCGCATCAACATATGGTCTTCTGTGTGGATCTGTGCTCTTCACTCGTTGGCTGTGACACATGTTTCTTTAATTGCCATCCCCATTATGATAACTTTCACCACCACCCTGTGCTTGTGTGTACTGTCTGCTGTTGGTAAGTACCAAAATTGTCTTGTAAAAGTGATAGAAATGGGTCTGGAGATCAGTACAGTTGAGGTCTTGGAACGTATCCCTATTAGTTACATTGTAAAGTGGGTTCCCTTTATGCTAATTTGAGTTATGCGCTATTTTCCAGGAATGCGTGTACAACATAAAGCGAGGGAAACCTGTATATTGCACATTAGCTATGACAAGGGGAAACTTCAGGCAGGCATATGCTATTTATACAAAAGTGTCTTGAATTTTACTAAAGCACATGAGGCCTGAATTCAGGGCATCATCCACATCTGTACTGCAGGCCAGGTCTATAGAGTAAAGTATAATAGTCGCAAAGCAGCGACTCCCAGGACTTAAGGAGTTGGGATGGCTAATTTTCTGGACACTAACTTCCACTGTTATGTGCATCTACACTGCACTTGAGCTTTGGTTTCTAGAGCTCTGAACTAGGCTTGTACATTTTGTGAGTGCTTGTATCTACTCCTTCCTTCCTCTGT
This sequence comes from Crocodylus porosus, assembly GCF_001723895.1. NCBI lineage: Eukaryota > Metazoa > Chordata > Crocodylia > Crocodylidae > Crocodylus > Crocodylus porosus. The sequence goes on along the minus strand of NW_017728886.1, from coordinate 258,137,531 downwards.
GTTAGTAGTTATGAGTTGAGGCTTCCAGTTATGAGTTGGAGTGTAACCCTGACTCTCCCCTGCCTCCTGCCACTGGGCTGAGCTCCGTGGGGCTGGCAATGCTGCCCAGAGCGCAGCCTGGTGGCAGGAGACCGGGGGTGGGGGAGCCAGGGCTGTGCTCTGCCCACCTCTGCCCACCCCATGGAGCTCAGCCCAGTGGCAGGAGGGAGGGGAGAGCCAGGGCTGCACTCCACCTCCCACTGCCGGGCTGAGCTCTGTGGGGCTGGCGGAGCCGCTTGTAATGCAGCCCTGGCTCCCTGCCTCCTCCCGCTGCCTGCGTGTCAAGCAACTCCACCACCACCACAGAGCTGAGCCTGGCGGTGGGAGGCAGGGGAGAGCCACTGGCCACTGAAAAAAAAAATAAAAATACTCATGAAAGTGGTGGAATCTATAAACAATTGCCACAAAAGTTTGTATGGTAGAAAGTTTGCTAGAATAGACCATATTATTTCCCTACTGTGGCATCTTGGATTCAAAACTTCTGAGGTCCTCCTTTGCTACCAGATACATGCCTGAAACATGGAAGATGCAGAATTTAAATCCAAAATTGGCTAAAACTTCATTGCTGAACAACCAGAAAGTTTTCTATACCTCCTTGCCTTTCTGCCACCTGACACCACCAGGGAAGGAATCCTGCCTTATCTGCACATCAAAGAGCAACTTACAAAGACACTCCCATGGACCCAGAGGAACAGACTTCCACCTTCAGCTTCCTCTGTGCAAAGATGAAGTTTATTTTCTACATATGGGGACTTTTTACCATCTTTAATTTTCCTTGAGCCTGAGGAAGGGCGCATGTACCTGAGAGCTTGCAAAAAACGATTTTTATTTATTTATTTTGCAATTTATTTCGTGGTCTAATAAAAAGTATCTGCGAACCAAGAGTTCTAGAGTTTTGCATTCCAGGATGTTAACCGCACTAAAAACACTAAGCATTCAAGCAATAAAACAAGTGCTAGGGGCCACCATAGCATAGCAACATGCAGGGAGTCGGACTTGATGATCTGCTCAGGTCCCTTCTGACCCTACCAACTATGAAACATTAGGACTTTTCCAGTGAGAAGTAGCTCCAGATGATATTACATAATAGGTGTTGAGCTAACACCTGACTGTTCCGCAGAGGTAATATAATGAGGAAACTTGGGTGCAGTGTGGGGACTGGGACTGACAAACAGGTATTTATCAATCCCAGCTGTAGCAGCATACTGAAGTCTTCAACAGCTCCGGCTCTCAAGACAGGTTTCATTTAGATGATAGTAAATGTTACGACATGCCTGCTCACAGAACTTTCTGACACAGTAATGCTTACAGCAATCTAAACAAAACCTGTCCTAAGTGTAATGTGCAACAAAGACTGCAGCAATACTTTTTTATTCAACCACAATGCTAACAAATGCCAGTCTCCATCCCAGGAATGGAGTTAGGGCAAGTATCAAACATTGCAATGAGGAAGTCAGTGGGAGTGCTTTTGAGCTGCCTAGAAAAAAGGGCTTGGAGCTTTGACCAACAATATCATCTCTTGTTTGGTCGCCACCAGAGGGAAACAGGACTTTGTTCTTTGTAATTAAACAGGATTACGTCGGAGAAACACCTAATCTTGTCATTCCATTCTCTTCCTTTTTGGGGTAACTCATAAAATCAAGGTTTTAGCTAACCATTCAAGTAAAAAAGAGGTATCAATCTTATTCCTAAGTCACTATACCTGAAGTAAAAGAATATGTTTTCGTGCTTTTTAAGGAAATATAAATGTCTGCATAAATATCTAAAGCCATGTTTCATCTTACCTAGGAAAGAACCTGGGCCACATAGCTTTAAGCTAGCATTTTATTAGTGCTGCCACATCAAATCTTGGGAACGTTCAACTATGTAATTGAGATAAAGAGCTTCTCTCAAAACTTTAACCAAGGTGTCCTTTTTGAGTCAAATCAGATCTAAAGACATATGGATCTAAAATAAGCATTGTATATTATAGTGGTAACACTTGAGAAAGTTGGCAAAACTTGTAGGTTTATATGATAAGGTTTTCTGACAGAGAAGAATTTATGAGTTAATCTAACAAGCTGAGAAAAATCAACAAAGGAGAGCCATCTGAAGTCTAAACTTTGAAAGCATGAAGTAGGGCTTCCTTCTGACAAAATAAAAAATGGATTTTGTTTGGGTATTCTTTTCTTAAATGAAAACACTGTTCAGATAATTCAACTGGCAAGTTTATTAAATTCAACCCCAACATGATGTTTTGAAGCTTCTTTTAAATTAAATTAATGTTATAGAATCGTGGGCCCTTCTCAAAATCAAAAGAAAATAACAGAACTTCGGAAAACTAAATTACAGAATTGTCAAAGCATCTTAAAGTCTATGAGAGAGAATTACAGCTTAAAGGGACACCATTTAAAATCTAATGATTTCAAAGGATGAGTTCGAAGCAGTTTCAACTTTGCCTGCCCTGAGGCCTGATACCAGTTCTGTTTTCCAACATTTCACAATGTATTTTTTTTACCTTCCTGACGCTGTATGAAAACTCAGTGCAAGGAAAAAGAGACTAATGCCTTCATCCCATGCCCAATGAAATCAGTAGAGGGCCCGCCATGAGTTCAGCAACTTTTGAATAAGACCATACTTAAATACACAAAGAAAACAAATAGGACAGAAAGAAAAAGAGGGGTTTTTTCCCCTTTATATTTTTTTCCTTTTCAACTGCAGTAACTCAGGTGTAGTGAGCCTACGCCAAAACTCACTGAAGTCAACAGGAGTCTTTCCAGACTTCAATAGATCAAGCTTTGTTTCACTGACATGCAAAAGCTATGATTTCTACATCAAGCCATGATGACTATATACTCTCTGCTTGCTCACTAAGGCTACAAACAGATGTTATGCTTGTCTCAAATAAACCTAGGACAAAGTGCAATCATTCAGATGTCCACATATCAGCTGCTCACTACATCCTGATTAAAAGGGCAATATGTGTCCCTGCCAAACCTGGGATATTTCTGTCCAGGACAAACACAGGCACAACTTCTCCACGGACAAACTTACAAAACACCTTTCAAAGACAAGCCTATGAACTTGATTTCATCAGCCTACTGGATACTAAAAGTCAATATAGACATGGGATTTATGACACATTACAACCTGCCTGACATCTGATTCACCAGATACCTGGCCTTTTACATTTTTCTATCCCCCTCCTTTCTCCCCCACATCACTTTTCTGCCTTCTATCTTCCTAATTTCCAGCTATTTCCTTTTTCACAAACTAGTAATAAGGGGTCTGCAGGGAGGGTGGGGGAAGGGAACAGGGAGGTTGCCCATTTAGGGGGAACACTGGGGTCTAAAAAAGCCTGGTGAGGGCTAGGGGACAGGGAAAGGAGGTAGCAATAGGGCTGAGGTGAGTGGGTGGGCTTTCCCAGGCCCACAGCTGTGCTGCAAATGTGTGCAAGCCACCAGTTCCCAAACTGTAGGTCACGACCCCAAATGGGGTTGCAACATCAGCGGTTGGAAGTCACGAGATTTCTGCACCACAGTGGGGCATGGGGCTGCAGTGGGGCTGGACCAGGTCTGCATCCTCCACCTCTGCATGAGCTCTGCTCTGGCCATGGCGCCTACAGGGGAGGGGATGGAGGAAGGGGAGTGGGAGCCAGGCTCCATGCTCTGTTCTGGCTGCAGCAGCTGCTGCTTCCAGCTGGCAGCAGGCGGGCTTGGGCAGTGCTGGGGTGCGGGGGGAGCCGGCTCCAGGCCCTTGCTCTGGGACACCTGGGGGGAATGGGGAGTTGCAGATTAGGAGGGAGAGGCACCAGCAGGGCCAGGGGGTTGTGGGTCAGGTGTGAGGGGCACCAACAGGCCCTGGGGGCTGCAGATTGGGATTGAGAGGCACCAGGAGAGCCAGGAGGCTATGGGTCAGGAGTGAGGGGCACCTGGGGCATAGGGGGGCTGTGGGTTGAGAGTGAAGGGCCATGCTGAGGAAATGGGGTCAGAAATGGGGTCATGCTGAGGAAAAGTTTGGGAAGCACTGGTGTAAGCATTCACTAGATCAGGTTAACCCTTTATCAGTCTAAGTTAGTGCACCTCTTTAAATTAGGTATGCCATTTTTTGGTTAAATTAAACCCTCCAAATTCCTGCATTGGGCATTTAGAAACCTGAATTTCTGTTGTGAATCGTGTTTGTACATCTAACCATGCTAACACTGCATGACCCTGTGACACCCCCAAAGGGTTCTCAAGGCACCCCAGAGTACCGTGGCGGCCTGGTTGAGAATCACTAGTACACGTGTTCAACGTAAAAGTCTTGTGTTGTGTTGACAAGGTAGTTTCATAAAGAAGGGCAGACTTACGGTGGAGTATGTCATCTGTTGCATACTACAGTTGTGGCAACAGTGAATTGTATTTCTGTGAGAGGGCTTGGGGATACGTGATGTTAATTGTTTAAACTTGTCACATCCTTTTCTGGCTTTATGCTAGGTGTTATGTGCGTAGCAACTCTGTTACTGCTTCAAAACAAAGCTTTTTGCATACCGATTCTTAGGTTTGGGTTTGTTTTTCAATGATTACCCAAAATCTGAGCCCTCAGACGGGTGCGAATAGTAGCAGGGACTCCCACCCCTGCTACTTGAGAGATAGGAAGCCAGCACCAAACGGCTGCAATTATACAGGTGGCTGGGCAGCGGGTAGCTGCAGAGCTACATACAGCCAGAGAAACCCATAAGGGGTTAAAGAGCAGCAGGGGAGAAGACAATGGATGAGCCTCAGGGCTTTAATCTGCAGCACTTGAGAACACACCCAGCCCCAGCCCCAGCCCCAGCCCCACCCTTCTTAAAAGCTAGGTCTGGCCCCAACTCCTACTGTGGGCAGAGCTTCTGCTGTCCTGGATGGCAGCAGAGGGGAGCCCAGGCAGCACCGGTACCTGGGAATGCTGTAAGAGGAGGTAGCAGATACAGAGATGAAGTGTCTAAAGCCCTGAGGAAACCCAGAGAGGATTTAACAGGACATTGTAGCTGGCACAGAGTAACACTGGAGGACTGGACGTGGCTGGTAGGAATGGCATGAAGGCCACAGGTGCCTAGAAAGCACCCTGGAGCAGGAGAAGCTAAGACCTAAATACAGTCCTTCCAGGGGCTGGGACCCAAAAGACTGTATGGGGGCTAAAGTCAAACACCAAAGGGACTGGGCTGAACTGGGAGAAGCCTTGCCCTGGGTCAAGGACACCAGAGGGCTTGTAGAGACTTCCCTGGGCCAGAGGTGCTTTGGGGCTGGAAGAACATGAGACTGGGCCAAGGGGCCTAGAGACCCAAGAGAGAGGACTGAGGCCAAGAAAGCTGGGCCAGAACAAATGGGCTAGGGCTGGAGGCCTGCAGCCAGAATAGAGGTAGGCCAAGGCCAAGGGGCTGGGCCCCTACAGAGGCAAAGAACGTCAGCAAAATAACATCCATGAGGCATAGAGGTAGGGGAGTGCAGCAGGTTCTCACCCAGCTCTTTATTTTTCTTGGGATATACTCACACCCACATGGAAGACAATGTCCACAATAAAGCCAGTACTTACCAAGCCACCATACAATCAATAAAGGGTTAACTCACAGCTGAAGTCCTTCCTCAGACCTGGAGAGAGAACACCAGAGTTTGGGTCAGCTCTCCCTTTCTTGGCACCTCCTTCTTCCCTCTATCCCCCAGCTCTACTCCCTGGGAGCTTTTAACTTCCTCCGTGCCAGACATTCATTGCTCACAGCTGAGCAGGCAGGTTATCACTTTTAACCACCCACAGCTGTGCTCCTGCCACTGAACCACACACCTGGTGACACATACCACCTCCCAAGAGTAGAATCTCTTCCCCTTCTTCAAACCCCACCCCCGCCTCAGGAAAAGAAGTTCATATTTTCATGTGCTGACCCATGGCAGTGCTGTACCATAAAATCAAAAGTTTGTGGAGACAGATACCATCTTGTCAACCAGAGACTGGCCTCTCAAATGGCATTGTCATGTTTTGTGGAATTGGGCACCTAGGAGGTAGTATCAGAAGGCCTTGACCACCCACTTAATTGCTAAGCACTCCTTTTCTATAATGGCGTATTTCTGCTCCCAGGGACGGAGTTGCCTTCTGAGATATGGAATGGGGTATTCTCCATCCTCAAACTCCTGGGAGAGTGCTACCCCTAGGTCTCGCATCTGTCTGTAATATAAATTATTTTGTCAAGTCCAAGCTGCGCAGGACCAGTGTACTGCATAGCAGTCATTTTATTGCCCCAAACATGGCCTTGCATTTAGGTGACCAGTGAATCCTCAGTTCTCCCTCTCTTGGCACCATCCTCTTCCCCCTGTCCCCCAACTCCACTACCTGGGTGCTGTTAACTTCCTCTGGGCCAGAAGCCCATTGCTTTTTGCTGGCTTCCCCCCCTCACCCAGTACACAAGTTATCGCTTTTAACCTCCCACAGCTGTGCTCCCACTGCATGTGGCTCTGTTTGTAAGTCTGACTATTGCGTTTTCAACCCGTTGGGATAGCCTTCACTGCAGATCTAGATTCCTTGGGGGGTCAGATACTTGGCCAGCCCCACATTACACAAGACTGCTTGCACCCCTATCCTTACAGTCTACACAGGCATAAAAGATCGTTCCCCAGGGAAAAACATTTTAATACCTAATATGGATTTGCCACAAGCTCCTTTCCCCATGAAGGCTTTAATGACCAGCCTGTAGGTCCAAGCAGGGGCTCTGCGGGCACCAAACACATCCCTGTTGACTCAGGCTAAAGTGTTTCAGAAGGAGAAGGCATCCCTGCAATCCCGCTGCTCCAGTCACCCAGTCAAATCTGCTCCTCAACATTCCCCAGAGCCCAAGGTAACCCTGCCCTGTTTGGTTTGATGAAAAGCCAGGGCTTTATTAAGTAAATGCTGCCTCCTGTTTTCCCTGCACCCGCAAACTTACACCACAGACAGAGTTAGGGTGGGCCTGGTAATCAACCTGCTGACAGGCAATGTTCTTGTCTATGCTTCCACACTCTATCCCCCCCACTTAGCTGACCTGGAGAAATTTACTGAAGGCAGTGACGCCCTGTGGATGCAGTCAGCTGAGATTGTTCTGCATGCCCTTAAAGCAGGGGTCCAAATTTGTGGCTCATTATGCAAGGGAATTCTGTCATCTGACTGCCAGTGTTCAATGGAATCAGGCCTCCCAACTCTTTAATTTCCACTGGGGACTGAATGATGAGTTAAAAGATGAGATGGTGAGGATTGAGGCCCTTGCATAAGTGGATCTATTAATGGACCTGTGTATTTGCATAGACCCATGACTGCCAGGAGGGTAGAGTGGGTGGAAACCCTCACTGAGGCCCCTTCACTCCTACCCCATGGCTCTCAGTCACTCCCAGTAGATCAGGCAACTGAGCCTATGTAGGTGGGTATAGTGCAGCCACACCTATCTGAGACAGAAAGGAGCTATGACATCATATTACTTTTTGGTCTGCACAATACCCCCACTACTTTCCAACATATTGTAAATGATATCTTTCAGGATGCCGTGGATCAGTTTGTCATAATCTACTTGGATGATGCTGATGATTTTTCCTGATACACAGGAATTACATGACCAACACATTTTGTACTGGAGAAATTGAGGCACCAAGGTCTCTATACCAAATTTGAAAAATGTGAGTTTGACAGGATCACCACTGAGTTTCTGAGGTATATCATCTCCCCAAAGGGGCTAAGAATGGACCCACAGAAGGTGGCTTCTGTGACCAAGTTCTGCCTTCCTGACCCGTGGGATGTATGAGGAATGCAGTGGTTCCTGGGATTTGCAAACTTCTATAGATGTTTTATCAAGGGCTTCTCCAAGCTTTTGTGCTCATCACCTGTCTACTTCTGGAGGTGGTACAATTTGCATGGACCCAAAAGGCTCCCTAGGCTCCCAGCTCATTCTTCCTATGTACCTGGTATGACATCAGCCCAAGTATCTAATTGGGGTAGCCAGGCCTCCAGCCTTTTTCTCTTCACCAATTCATTTAAAAGAACCCTCTCAGTCTAGCCAGTGAAGCCACATGTCTAATCTTTCCTGCTTACCTGACCATAACCAGTTTCTTCTTTCCAGTACACAGCAGGGGGGGGTGCTACACAAAAGGGGCTTTCCTGCCTACACGCCGACCCGTTTCTCTTCTCAAATTAACAAACAGGCAAGATACAACAGACATGACCAAATATACATATAGCACATATAAAACATAATCATATTTTGAAACTAGAACACCTTTGTAGTACCACATGGCTTGTATCTTTTTGTGTGGGTTATACTTAGATTACAAACCCTTCCTGGAAAGAAACATGCTACCCCTGCCACGCATCACAGTCCACAGGCAGGATGAATATGTGGTATGGCAGGTTCTGGACTCTAAGCAAAAGCAGGGAAAACTATTTTATGGTAGATTAGGAGGGATATGGCCCAGCAGACAGATATCAGGAGTCCCAGGAAAATGTTCACACCCCTGATTTAGAGATTTTCATTTGGCATATCCAGGAAAGTCTGTAGTGAGTCTTTTAAGGTGCATTTCTACCTGGCCTTCTGCCTGACTTGAGACCAACATGGCTTTTGGCTAACTACCTCTCTCTGCTTTAAATCAGAGAACAATTTATAAAGCCTCCAATTGAAAATAAATGAAAAAAAAATTCTGAAAATTCAAATACACTAGAAAACAGGCAGTTTACCCAATATTAGAACACAGCCTTGAACTACGGTGTTGCTGCCAGGAAGCAGTGTAACCCTAGGCAAAATGTATTCAGATAAATGTGATTTTCATGTAAGATAACAATATCCCTTTAATACAGATTATCATGTGTTTTTAACATATATGTGCTTGGTAAAATTACAGCAATGACATTTATTCTCAGTCTGGAATTGAAACACTCTAATTAAAATAGATAATGGGTTCCTTCTGCTTTCTATTTCCTTTAAAAAGATGTGTTGCTGTAAGTTGTAAAGTTCATGCGAGCATGGAAGCATTGCTCATGTTGGGCTAAATGTAATACTTGGTGGGAGCAGCGAATTCAAGGAAGTTACAGAAGAGAACATTTAGTCCTGTTTTCAGTTTTGAGTCAAAGGTCTTTAAATGAAACTGTTCCACCGTGTTATGCAATACAGAACCCCAGTCACCTGATTACTGCTGGGTTTTTTGTTTTTAAACTCAGAACTTGTTTTCCAGTTTTCCTTTGCAAATTCAACAAAGGCAACTTTTTCCTTTCTTCAAGACAATAATACAGTCAATTATTAAATTGCACATTTCTCTCTATACTGCCACGCTATTCACCTGCCTTTGAAAGATAAAACCACAGAAGTCAGAAGTACTTACTGGGAGCGTCGACATGTTCACTAATGCGCTTTTGCTACTGTGCATTACATTTCATAACTCTAGTGTGAGGTACTAACTAAATGCGTGTTAGGCTGCCGTAATGTGCAACAGTGAAAGCACTCACTTTTTTAGTGACAATGCGCGGTAGCTTAATTTTACTGCACTTCAGTGTATTAGCACTTAGTAGGAGGTGGCCTTAATCCCTACAACAACTTAATTTTACGTATCCCATGTGATGGGGTTTCTAAGACTTCCTATGGAAACTATTCTAAGCCAAATCATTCTGATTTGCAAGATTTATACAAACCAAATTTATCCTCACAGTTCAAATTAGTATTGTTTTTCTTATAAGGTTTTGTGTATCAGTGAAGTATAGTCACCATGTCTCTTGCTAAAAGCTTTTCTGGCCCTGTCCAACTCTGCCCCGCTCAACTGTGGTATCGGGGCAGGGATTTACATCATTTAGCTTTACATAAATTAGTAAAAGTATGGTATATATTTGCATTACTGTGTTATAATTATCCATTTAACATAATTATTGAAAAATAGTCACCTGCTGTTGAACTGTGAACTATGTACGGATGTTTCCTCTCTGCATCAGTGGTTTCAGATGTCTCATTAACATCCATCTATCTTTTCAGTAAGGTGGGGTCATTCTGAAATAGGAAAGGCCTTAAATTCTCTGTACAACAGAAATGTATTAAGTGATTTGGATATAGGATGTTAAGCGTTCACAGTCATATCTTTGTCAGTTTTACAAATAGATAAGACAAACATATTGTTTCATTTTTCTTTATGAATATTATAGAAAAAGATGGTGTGTTTATGCCCTGTGATATAATTGGAAAGGATGGTTATTAATAGCTAGCATATCTTGCTCTTTGCAACACCCTGCAGGATTGTCATTGGACTAATCTTAATCTTTAGTTTGCTCTTCAAAACGAATGCTTCTGATGTGAGGCTACTTAACAGGAAGCATGATCTCATTCTGCCTCTTTGGTTCTGACTGCACAGTATGTTTTCAAAAGGAAACGGAGGACTTGAAAGTCCTGCCTTTCTGAAGACTCAGAATCATTCTGTTCCCGGAAGCTGCACAAAGAGCAAGTTACACCATGATGAAAAACTTTTTGCATATGTTTGTTAGTCTTTAACAAATCGGAGTGTTGAGGTTTGGAATATTTTACACGTTTATGTTTTGATCGTTCTCTGAACTGACACAGCTAAACCCTGGATTTCTTCATTTACGGTCATCTCTTCAAGAAACTTTGCATTTTCTTCTGAATGCTTTTATCACTACCAGCAGATAGAAAAGAGTAAAATACTCTTTTAAGAAATGACACACATGAACAAGTAAATTATTTCTCAGATATTTCTTATCTCTTGAAGATATGAGAAAAAGATTGGTATTTGGACTCATAAAATGTTAATGGCTAGTGAGTTGTTTTGGTAGATGCCAGTGTAAATATTTACATTGCAGAGTGCAGCATGCACAGAGGTTTAGTTGCCTATGGATTGAGGGCATCATGGGTTTGCAAATTAGTTAATTTATCAGTGAGAGTGATGATTAAAATACATTGTTTTGGACCATGCATGTTTTTGTGTGTTATGAGTAAAAAGACTGGATTTTTCATACTCCGGTTCCAGTGATTCCAAAATATAGAACTGGAGAATGCTGTTGATTCATAGATATTTTATTTGAGTAATTGCTATTAAATGCTGCTAATATTCATTCATTTTGCTTTTATCTTGGATACATTGTTTGTTCATAGTTCATTTTTTGTCATGTGTTAATTTAAAGGTTCTCTGTTGAACTAGAGGCCATGTTGCATTTGATGTTTGGGATCATAAATATAATAATTTTACTTTAAAATAACTGGAAAGTGAAAGTTAAGATATTTTGTTCTGTAGCTAATACCATTGGAGTTTCAGTTCTGAATAAATGAAGAAAAGTGAAACCCAGTGAAGCATGCATACTTCCTCTAGTGTTTGTAAATAATGATAGACGTTGATCTAGTCATGATTGCCAAAAGTCCAGATTACTAATGAGTCAACGTTTGCAAATTACTAATTTACATATGATAATGTAAACAGACCATTTGGTTTACTGAACTATTTGTTAATGCCATGACGGGCTTTTATAAACCTGACATTAACTTTATCTGATACAATTTGAAATTGAAAAAGCAATTCTGTATAAATTAATTGCACAGAAAAACACATTGCTTTGTAAATGTCAAATGATTTTAAGCTTTTCTTGAAGATGAGCATAAATGATAGAATATTCCCTATCTCTTCTGGTTTTTCTATGTCCATATGTTTCTCCTTCATTTCCTATTGTAAGCAGATTTATAGTGTTGCCTCATGCTGTTAAAAAGAGCTGTTGTGTCCACTTTAAGTTTTCCTCCATATCATTGTGGGATGATGTAATCCCTATCATAGTAAGTCTCTTGTGTTTGCAGGACTAAGACAACTTCCCTGAGTAAAGCTACTAACATGTCTATGTATTTGCTCAGTAGGAATCATAGTCTGTGTATCACTTTATACAGTGCACTGCAGTACTTCCTAATGAAAGCACTATTCATATGTAAGCTATTATATATAAACTTTATTTCTCATTAAGTGCTTGTTTTATGTTCTAATGAGACAATGGCATATTGTAAAGAAAATAAAGTACATGCATTACTGCATTTAGAACAACCATAAGTCCAAGCACACTATATTGCATTGATTTAAATACTATGAAAGAGGATGCATTATCAGATTATAGAGATTGCAGTTGACCAAAGAGATTTGAGGCCTGGTTCTGCACTCCTTATTCAACCAAGTTGGCATGGAAATTAATGAGTTTCACCTATGAAAGAGTTGTAAATTCACATCAGTGGAATATATCATATACAGTTGTTCTGTCAATATATTATTGCACCTTAGAGCTCTTCACTTTGAATAAATATCCACTTTCGTTTTCAAAAGCTTTTGCAGGTCATCTGAAATACCCGGAGTCCTGAAGGGTATGCAATACGCCTTTTCAAGATGTATCAAATATCTCATCTAATGTCAACACCAACAGCAAGTAAATGTATTATTCCCTCCACCTCAGGACTTACTGCTTAGATTTTATATTTTGAGTTATTACCGAGACCTAATAAGCACCTGTCAGGATATGTACTCTTTTTTCCAACAGAGGTTGCCCTTTAAAATGCATATGCATTTCCTCCTTTGAAACTAAGTTTTTCCCATTGGTTGAAAAGTCATAATTTTTAAAAATAAAATCAGTAGAGAAAAGAGTACTTCACTAGCTGTTAATATACATAAAATACAAATTGATGTGTAAAGCTGAATTCTGAACAACATGCCTCTGACACGTCTGTATAAATAGCTGACTGATGTTTTAGCAGTACCCTTGTAGTCTAGTTGCTGTACTAATCGAAACTTCTGTCAGCTGCCATCCCAAAATGTTCTGATCTTTCCTTTGCTTCATCTTGTCCAATAAACTTAAACCCCATTTTAGACCTATTTCTTTCCATTGATGAAGGCCTTGCATAACTTCAGCATGAGATGCTGAGCATAATGCTTCGGGGGTTTGCACTACCTGAATGGGAGTTGATCCTAGTTCCACATTCTCCTGTGATCATTATTCTTAAATGTTTTCCATTATCAGCATCCTTGCCGTGCCACATCTGCAGATGTCCCTTGCATAATAACACCATGTAGTGGCAATAGTGTGTCTCTTTAATGCCACCGAGAAATCACAATCAGAAAACTCCAACACTATTGTTCAAATGAATCTGTGCATATGCTGTTCACAGTGAATCAGGCATCCAAAATTACACCATTAAAATGTACCTCTTGCTTTGTGTAAGCCTGGATTTTTCTTCCCACAAGACATTAATGTGTCTTGTGGGAAGAGCATTAATGCGTGCAGAGCAGTAGTACTGGCAGGCACGGACTGTACAAAGTCTTGAATTTCTGCCGCTTTTGTTGAAATGATGCAATCCAAGCCTAAGTTGCATTAGGATTCATTTTATCTATCCACAGTCATTCTGATTTCTCTCCTTAGGTCTCTTTTCCTTTCCTTTTAAAGGAGTAAAAAAACAAACACCCCCCCCCAAAGCCACAAACTTTCTTTAAGGCAGTAGTTCTTAACTTTTCTGGATTCGATACATCCTTCACAGGACTCAGAACAACTCTCCTTAATTTTTGTGAATTGAGTGGCACCCAAATTTCAAAAGCTAGTTTATATTCCTTTCCTCCTTACACAGGGGCTGGACAGTAGGGGTGGGGATTGTGCAGACAGCAACAAGCCTGAGCCTGGCTTATCTGCCTAACTCCTTTTAGCTTGCAGGATTCTTCAGAGGATCTGGCGACACTCCAGGGTGCCCCAGAATCCTAACGAGGAATCACTGCTCTAAGGCTTATTAAAAGTGAAAACCAGTCAGCTAGTCCAGCTATCACTGGACATGCCTGTGTAAATGCACTTCTGCTGGGATTTCTCCTTATCTGGTCTTTATCCCAACAGGTTCTTCAGAGTCTGATCAAGAAGAGCACGGGCAAAGAGTGTCCCCTGGACACATTTTGCCAAGGTACTGAGTAAAACGATCTTTGTCCCATTTCATTTTTCCTTTGTGTTTGAAAATCATTCTTTTTAATTCCCATTTAAGACTGAGGTGCCAATACTAGTCTAAAACCATGACCACCTTGCATTTAATGCATATGCTGCTCTCCGTGGCCACTTGAAACTTCACAGTTGTAGTAGACATATATATATAATTCAGATATTGTTGGACCCACGAGCTGAAGTAGAATTTCCATTGTGTGATTGCAACATAGGGGATGCAACACAGATGCTGTAATTAAACCCAAGAGAGGGCAGTGGTACATGAGTACTCCAGGTAATTTAATATCATCCTCTTTTTCTTTGGTCAAAATTCTTTTTAAACTGTATTTCTTCTGGAAACTATCATTGAATTGTGGCCTTGTACTATGTAGGCATTCACTTACCTAAATTTGTTTTCTTTCCTTCTCAGTTATGCTTATAGCTCTCTGGATAATGAAATGTCCTATGAATGTTGTTCAATAAACCCCTTGACTGGCTCTCTCTTCACGTGTCGCCGGAGTCCTCGGCTTCTTGCTAATGGCTATTACATTTTGACTGAAGACAGTTTTCTGGCAGATGAAGATGGCAACGTAACATTGACTCCATCGCAGACAAGTATAACCTACAAGGAAAACTTAGTGAAGTAAGTGAACTACATGTCTACATGTATTGGGAATTGGCTCCAATTCTGAGCTCAGCTGGAGTCAGAAAATATTTATAATGATCTATTATATTAACTTTTCTTTATTTTTACACCAATCACTTCCAGTTTTACAACTGCAACAGAACCCTCCAACCAAAGTAATTCAGAAAAATTATAGTGGTTGAAGATACTTGACTCTCATAGTCATGCCTTTAACGTTGCCAAAAAGTAACCACACAGGTATTACTGACAGTAAATATAAAAGAAAAATAGAACTACCCAAAAATTACTGCTTTTCATGCCTTGCTGCTTCTTATTTACTTAGTTTTCCAAAAGTGTTACTCTTGTGTGTACAGAAAAATAAGAGAGCACCTGAAACTGGGTATAATAATGTTAATATTTTAAGGAACAAGATTTGGGGGGTTGGCTAACCTACAAAATACAGTAATTTCTATGCTAAAATGTGGTGAACATGTAATTTTCAGTGAGTCAACATAAAAGTGTTGCTTAAGTAAAGCGTGAGCAAAAACTGAATATAATTACAGTATTTGGTCCAATAAATGGACCCTATTGTGCATATTGAAGGCCCCAAATGATGCTTACTAGAAAACATATATTATTTGATGTGAAACGTCCACCTTAGTCTGCATAACCCCTTTCATTTTCACTATTTCACTGCTACAGCTTGAAAGACTGAAAGTAATCTTTGAGCCATTTTTGGCATGACCATACCAAGTAAGTATGTAACACATATCTTTGATGCTCAGTTGTGATTGAAAATTTCCTGAGCTGCTTCTCTGGGTATGCACCTTCCTACTAATGCAATAAGAATGCTAGAGAATAAACAAAAAGCTTCTGTTTTCAGAAAGACACCAAAATACACAATTTGCCAAAGGAAGAAAGACTAGAGAGAGAGAGATAAATAATATTTTCATGCTTTCAAGAAGCATTACTGTAACAGAAATACTGTCCTGAAATCTTTATTCAAGTAAGACTTTCATTTTTCTTCAACTGAAGTGTTACCTAAGCAAGTTCCAGTTCCATAATGTCATTGCAGCTAATATTGTTCACCTGAGGATCCAAAGGCAGTTTTGAAACAATTAATTAATTGCAACACCCCAGTGAAAGTAGCAAGTATTTTTGGACCCATTTTAAAAGTGGGAAACTTCCATAGGGAAAGGTAATGTGTGTCTCTCTGGCATGAGTGTAGTGCTTATTAGGGGTATGCAAAGCAGGCCCTATTCGATTTGGATTCAGCCCAAATCGGGAACAGTGATTTGATTCGCTAATTCGAATCACTGTCCTGATTTGATTTAGCTGAATCCGAATCTGATGATTCAATGCTGATTCGGAGAATCAGTGATTCGGCCATAGACACAGCTTTAAATGTTTTTTCTACATACCTCGAGGTACCAGCATGGTTCGTGAATGCTGCGATGCTGGGGCGGATGGAGCATCCCACTGGACTGTGAGGTGGGGGGGCCCTCCAAGTGCCTGGTGGCAAACCAGGAAGTGGACAGGAAGTACTTCCAGTCCACATCTGGGTCTGCTGGGGAGCATGCTGGGGGGCTCCCCTGCACCCACCCAACTCCGTGATCGGCCACAGGTGGACCCCCCAGACCCAGTCACCAAGCCAGGGGGGTGCTGCAGACCCAGAAGTGGGCTGGAAGTGATTCTGGTCCACTTCCAGGTCTGCTTCCAAGTGTGCTGGGGAGCCCCCACCTCTTCTGTGGGACGCTCCATGTGCCCCAGCATCTCACGAGCCACCTGCTACCTAGAGGTATGTAGAAAAAATATTTAAAGCCATGTCTATGTTTGAATCACTGAATCTCTCCGAATCAATTCAGAGGGTTCCGATTTGATTTGGAGAGATTAAAGGGTCTCCTGATTTGATCTGGATTTGGAGATTCAGCCACTCAATCAGGCCAAATCTCCACTGAATCAAATCAAGGACCGAAGCTTCGCACAGCCCTAGTGTTTATATATATTTAACCCTTGCAGGCTGGCTTCCAAACTAGAAGTAGTGTCATGGGATGGGGTCCCTAAGGATGGCCATGTTACCCCTAAGACCCCTTGACCGTGCCAATTCGGCCGATGGGCACCCTTTATTCTCTCCCACCACATCTTGATATATTTTTGTAATATAGGAAGGCTGCCTTCACATCCTGTTGGACACAGTCTTGATGGATTTTCCTGAACCCCATGAGTCCCATTTCAAAATAGATGTCCCGGGACACCCCAGCCTTATGGGTTATATGCGTGGCTCCAACCACCCCTTTACCATGCCCCAAGCCTCACAGATGGTACTGATGTTGTCCGGTCTAGGCCTTGTTGTAATTTGGCCCCCTTGTCCTCCCTGGGCTCTCCGCAGCCCCGTCTTACTCTACACTTCGCTGGTGCCTGGGCTCTCCACAGCTTTGCCTCGCTCTGCACCTCACTGGCACCAAGGCCTGTATGCCCCAAACACTGCACCCTCTCTGGCACCAGGGTCCCCATGCTGCAGTGGGCCCCCGATGAGGCCTCCTCCTTCCCCAAATAGTCTCACCCAAACCATCAGTGTTATAAACAGAAAACCACATGCAAGCCTCAAGGCTATAACATAACTCAAGCTGCCCGGCTACGACATAATTCCAGTCGCACAGAGCATGCTCTGTCCCTCAAAAGTACCAGAAGCTGCACTTGCAGTCAGGCCTCTCCCCTTTTCCCTAGGAGAGCTCCTTCCCCCTTGGCTGCTGGCAGAGAACTGCCTTCTGGCCTCAGGCCTGGGGTTTATATATAAGCCAGGCCCTACCCCTTCTGGTCAGGTGAGTGCTGGCAGGCATGGGCCAACTAACTCATTCTGGCTGCTCTGGGGCTCCCAACTGACTGCCAGGGCTCTCTCCCTAGCAGTTCCAGCCTTTAAAAGGAGCAGGACACCCTAGTGCCCTGTGACAGATAGCCACATTATTTAGAGTGGTACGGCATGCAAGAGTCCTGACCCTTTTCATTCCATATGCAAACCTCTAGACAATGTTCTTTTTTAGTATCTAAAACTAATTTAACAAGTCCCTTTTAAATATACAGTTTCGTTCCTTTCCAGGATATTCAGGAGAAGGAAGAAAATCCGGGATCGTTCTCTTGCTAGTCTGTTTAATCTCAGTGCCTCGCATTCATGGAGCAACAGCACAGTCCTTAGTGATATGGATTCTTCTCATATGGAAGAACCTTGGATTGATGGGTGCGGTAAACTAGATACCAGTCAGAGCTGTAACTATGGTAAGTGCCTGTTGTAAGTATAGTAATTGTGTTCCTTGTTGGAACTTGTGATGGTATAGTCTGTTAATGTTAGGAACCTTGCAAATCAGTAACTATTGTCACAGGATTTGTGCAGGAGCTCTGCTTAGATTAGCAATGCAAGGTGGGGAAATGTAACTAGAGTTTTAAATAGTAAATTGAACTGGTAGCTATAGAAGACAAAAATATCTTTCTCCATGAAGGTGAGACTTATTCAGTGTTGTTTTTCCTATTTATCAATTGATGTTTCTACCTTAAATGTTTCATAGCCTTACTTTGTTCAATGTTACGCATTTTTTTCCTTATTCTTCATATTTCCCCTATATTTTTAAAAAATATATTGGGAATTCCAACTTCTAGCCATCAACCATTTGAGAAAGCTCTTGTGAGTGAGTGTTCTTACTTCCTTCAAAATCTAATACTGCAACTAGTTCTTTAAACGCTTTCCTTACAGTGAATCATAAACATTTACAGCTGCCTCTCTTATAGGTGACTCTGAATTTTCTCTCAGCTGCAATTCCTGGATGTCAGAAAGGCAAACTCCAGCAGCTAAGGAACCCTCTCTCACTAAAGCTGAGACATACAGCCAGTCACGGAAACAGTTTTATGATTCCTCTTCCTGCTCCCAGTTTATGGCAAATGAGTTTGAAGAAACTTTGGTTTATTCAAGTGAGTTAAGATTTTTCTTCATAATTTATTATTTTTAGAGACAGCTGACATTTTTTTCAAATGAAAATGTGTAAGATAAGCTTTATTCAAGACTTAAAAGAGTCCCCATTTTTATTCAATTTGAAAGTTAAAACTTCCATTTTTCCTTTCATCCTCCTTTTCATCCCTTTTACCCCTCCATTTTAATGACAAAATGGAAAAATAATAGCAGGGAAAGGGGGGACTGGGAGAAAAGGCAAACAAAGATCAAAGCAAAAAATTTAAAACATCTCATTTTTGTAAAAAGTTTCAAACAAAAATCCATCCTTTATTAATCCCACTGAATGACATTTAGTTTCAAATGTTCACTTGTATCCACAAAAAACATTTACTGTTTTGACTAGACCTTATTATTTAATCATGGTAGGAATTCCTCAAAACAAGTAACAATATCATTCTCCAACATTAGTTTTCATTTTGTATACACAGATGTCAGATACGCTTTGGGCATGTCTACACGTTGCCCTAAAGATGATGTTGCTACGGCGCTGTGCTCTAAAGCATAGGACAGGAACTGCCTGTCCTGCGCCACGTGTGCAGCACACGATTAGATTTCACCACTATGTTGCCATAGTGGTGCGCTAAAATGGGAGAGCGCAGCACTATGGTGCTGATCACATGTAGACCCATGTGATCACTGCTTTGCCATAGTGCACCATACTGCAGTGTTGGGCAACCTGTAGCCGTGACCCTTTATATGCATATCAGATAAGTAGATGATATTAACTACATAATACCACACTAGTCCCATGTTGTTTATTGAACATAAGAGCATAAGAAGTGTCGTGCTGGGGTAGATGAGTGGTTCATCTAATCCAGTATCCTGTCTCTGACGGGTGGCAAAATTGGATGCTTTAGACAGGGAGAGCATTGGACTGGGTGTATCTGGAGTGACCTATCCCTGTTCATTACCCTCCCTGACATCCACCAGCACTAGTTTAGAGATGCCAGAAGATACATTTCTAACTGTTCTGTTTAATAGTTATTTAATAGATCTATCATCTATGAATTTGTTTAAACCCTTTTTTGAATCTGGATGTGTTATTTGCCTCTACTACCTCCCAGGCAGTGTATTCCACAAGTTAACTACACATTACATAAAAAGTACTTTCTCCTGTTAGTTTTTAATCTGCCTCCTACTAATTTCAGTGGGTGCCCTTAGTTCTAGTATTTTGGGACTTGGTGAACAACAGTTCCCTGTTCATTTGGTCCATACCCTTCATGATTTTATAGACCTCTATCACCCTTTTTCTTTGTTAAATGAGAGTCTTCACCTTTTTTAGTTTATTATGCTATAGCAGCTGTTCCATACCCCTGATCATTTTGATTGCCTTTCTTTGTACCTTTTCTGATCTTACTACATCTCTTTTGACATGCAGAGACCAGAACTGCATACAGTATTCAAGATGTGGGTGTACCATGAATTTGTATGCTGTAATAAATGTAACATGGTACAGGTGCTGCATTGTAACAAACACAAGTTGCTTGTATATTAGTTAAGTGCCTGGTCACTTAAATGCCTTGCATCGTTCAGTCCCACTGGGCACATCTACACAAGACTCTATGCCACCATAGCCACAAGCGATGTAGCCCACTGCTACAGCAAGGTAGTATCGGCAGCAGTGAATTGTGATACCGATGCTACTGTGCAGTAGCTTATTGCTGTTGCACAGCATGGTCAGAAACGATCCATGCACCACTGAGTAATTGCAGTTATTGCGCAGTCATTTAGTAGTTTCAAGAAACAAGTACTAAATGACTGCGCAGTAAAAACTGTGCAGTTGGGGGCATGTGTAAATGCACTCACTGTCTACTTTTTTTTACCTAGCTGCATTTAATTTAATTTCAGCATTCGTGAAACTGACTAGAAGCTGCCAATTTTAAGGATAGTTAGGCAACCTTGAAGTGACATAGTCTTGTCAGTTTCAAGGCTATTATTATGCATGTTCTCAGGAACAAGGGGCATTTATCCACATACTTTTTTGTCCCGTGACGTGCCGGAGATCCACTGCTTTGGACCAGACTCAATTAATTGAGTCTGCTCTACAGGTAAGCTGACGCACACTACGCTGCACTGTGGCAAAATGCATGTCAGCGTGTAGAAAGTGGCACCAGCATGCTTTTGAACTTAAGTACCTTCTATGAGTGTTAGCTCAAAAGCACGCTGCCACCATTTCCTCAGCACTGATGTGCATTTCGCCACTTACACAACTGCGACACTGGGCGCTTTTCAACACACCTGGTGCTGCAGTGCCTGCATGTGTAAAAATGCCCAAGGAAATTAGTCTTAAGCAAGGTATAAAAGGTTTACAGGAAGCTTTTCTCCAAGTTAAGAAGTGTTTTTTACATTACATTTGTTTAAGCGAATAACCTTTTTTAGTCACAAGGTTATGCCTTTAAACAAAGTATGTTAGAGGAGTCCTCCCAGCTCCTTAGTTAAGGTTGTGTTCATATTTGCACTTAAAATTTAACATAAAGATTACATCTACTATAATGTAGGAACAGCATAGTATATCCTCCACAAATTCATGAAGCAGAAATCTTGGCCCTGTTTTGGTCACTGAACACAATTCCTCTTGATTTCAGTTAAGCAAATATTTCACTCTAATCCTAGAGTATAAAAAATATATTTTGACAATTCAGAAATATATTTGTGAATTTAACTGAGTAATAAACTTTTCTTGGATAGTCTAACAGATAAATGTCCAAATTTTGAGATTTGTAAATAGATTTGTTTCTGTTTGTTGTGAAATCTAAACATTTTATTTTCAAGGACATCTATTATTTTGGAATTATGAGTATTATTTATAACCATTTTTACATACATTATGCTTATTGTCACATTTGTTCAATTGAGGAAGATATAGTGGAACAATTCAGTTTTACCCAGCATTTGGAAGGAAGTTATAATTGAATAGATATAGCAGAGTTAAGAGCTTTCAAAGAAAATGAATTTGAATGCATTGGCTAATGTACCTACATAAAGTATAGCATTTTTTTTCAGCTAGCGGGTTTGACTTAACCCCAGCTGAATGGCAGAAACTCCTATTGACCCTCCCCAATTGAAGTCAGTGCAGAAACTCCTATTACCCCATGGTGAATGTTATGTTAGAGCTGAATGAAGCATCCTTTCCCTAATAAGCACTCTATCTTATCTGAATTTCTAGTTTGCAATGTCAAAGGAGTGACAAAACTATAATGTTTTAACTCACATGTCTAGAAATGGCAGTTGTCCTGATTTTGTCCTTTTTTATTGTTTTTTCCTTAGAATCCAACACATTGAAAAATGTGTTTTATCAAATAATTATGCTGTCCATGTGTTTAATCATCTCCATTTGTGCCAGGTAATTTTGATTTCATTTTCTTTAAAATAACACTTGTTTGTGAGCTGATACATAAACATAATATTTGGAGCTAGATTTTTCAGTCGGGTATACATATTTGTGAAGATATGTTTGCATGTGACTGCTTATGCAAATAAATATTACTGTGTGCAGATTGGATATTAGGATGCAGCTATGACATCTGATTGGCTCTATACAACTGTATGATTCACATGCACATATCAGGTATTAGCAGGTATGAATTAAAGGCTCAAATATGTATTTCAAGCTATACACCTTAACCGTCCATGTCTTGCCCATGTGCTATGCAATTAATTAAATAGGAAATACCATTTTTATGTATACATTTAAAGTTTAAATGCTTTAAACTACAGGGGTGTAGGTTGTAGCTGTGTTGGTCTAAGAACATAGGTAGAAAAGTTTCTTTGGGTGAATCTGATCTCTTTTATTAGACCAACTTAAGTAGCTGGGAAAAAAAAATTTAAGCAAGCTTTTGGGTTCAAAAACCCTTTGTCAGGCTGAGCAAGTTTCAGCAGTTGGTGTGTGCTCTTCCTGGATGGAGTGAAAAGTTTAAAAACCAGAAAGAAGCCAGAGGCTGGGCTGGTGTGCGTACAAGGTAGGCAGTCAGTGAAGATGCAGATTGAGGAGTCAATGGGTGAGAGACAGTCTGGGTGGAGGGGAGAGAAGTGGGATCCAGTGCTTTAAACTCTAATATATCTCTTTCAAATAAACTTCTATAAGACATTATCCTCTCAGATTCAACTGGATTACATCATTAAATCTGCTTTAACCATTTATTTGAGGTTAGGCAATTCAAATACAATTAAGAAGTCTGATTTCATTAACCTAATTATAAAAGTTAGAGGGCAAGGAACAGGAAGACAAAAATTATATTTGAGGGTATTAACACACATAGTACAGCATTGACTTCCTTTAACTTGCTATATAGCCAAAGACTTTGCCTAACCACATTTGTGTTTCTAATCTATCCACAAGACAACTAAAAGTTCTTGCCTCCTTTGCTCTTCAGTGCTAAAATGCTGTTTGTTTAATTCAGTTTTTTTACTCCTTTTATTATTATAGGTGGAACATAGAACCGTAGTTATAGTTAATGATGTCAAAGATTTGGGCCCATGGGCCATATAGGCAGTTTCAGGAAGCTGCCACG
>NW_017728886.1:258109995-258114339 GCF_001723895.1 Crocodylus porosus | reverse complement strand
CACACTACCTGAGAGCCTGTGCACCCTGCAGCTCCTCCCTACCACTGCCAACAGTGCGCAGCCCCAGCCCTGAGCCCAGCCTGCCCCACACCCACTCTGGACTAGCCCACCCACACTGAGCAGTGGCAGTGGTAGGCAGAAGCTGCTGCTCAATGTGGGGGCAAAGCGGGCCCTTCCTCTCACCACTGCCAGGCTCTTGTTGCAGCTGCCCAGGCCCCACACCTGAGCTGCCCTGCGGCTCCTCTGCACTGCCACCACTGCCCCACTGGATGGTCTGGAGACAGCAGTGACAGTGGTGGAGAGGAGCCTCAGGGTAGTCCAGGCACAGGCTCTGGGTGGGTGCAGCAAGAAGGGCCTGGCAGTGCTGAGCGGGAGAGCCTGCTTTTCCCCCATGATGAGCAGCAGCTTCTGCCCAGCCACTGCCACTGCTCAGTATCGGTGGGTGAGTCTGGAGCAGGCACAGGCCAAGCCGGGTTCAGAGCTGTAAGTACAGGTTCTGGCTGGTCCATTTGGCCAGGGCAAGTCTGGAGTGGGTGTGGGGGTCAGGGCTGGGGCTGTGTGCTCTTAGTCACAGGGTGCGTGGGCTCTGGCCTGTGTGTGGGAGACGGATGCTGATCAGTCCGTGACAGTTCCCCCCAAAACTGCCTATGTGGCCAACAGGCCCAAATAATTGCCTGCCCAAATCCACAAGGATCAGAACAATGAGAAAGCTGGGTCCCCGGCTGCTGCTACTCAGTTATTGACTACCGGGAAAGATCTTTTCTTCTTCATTTTGCCTTTCAAGAAGAAGGTGCATATTATATTCTGGGGTGTGTTGCATGCAAGAAAATATGGTAATTTTTTTGTAAGGCATGTTACCAATTCTGATTCACTGAAGGCTTGTCCCGGAGATGTGGGTAGTGCATGGTATAGCAAGCAGCGGCACCAACATCTTGGCCCTGTAGCTCTGATGACTGGTGTGGGGTCAGTCCACAGGCTGGATCCCAAAATTTGGGTCAATGCCTGGAGGTGGTCTACCGGTGGGATCCAGCATGCTGTTCTGACCCTGCATGCCAGCCCAACCCAGTGTGTTGGTCTGGATCAACATGCCTGAATCTAGCTATGGACCAACTCCATGTGTTAGCTTGATTTAGTGCGCAGGGTCACATTATCTGGCCCATAAGGCTCCCTATGGGTCCAGAAATTTGGCAGCAGGAGAGTGGGAATTAATGCTGCCACCATTCCCCTGCTGCCAAATTTCCCCAGCTAGGGGGAGCTCCGTGGGCTAAGTGACACAGCTCCATGGCCTGGATCTGGCCCTCAGGCTGGAGGCCGAGCACCACTCCACCAATGCATTGGCCCAGTATCTGTATATTGTATTTTCTAAATATTAAGGTTATTGTTATTGTTTCAGATGCTTCCTGGGAGGAGTCTTTGTCCATCTGCTGACCTTTTTGCTGCTGATAATTTTACTTTGTAAGTACAGACTTTCTTTATACCTCAAATAATATTTTACTGGATTCAAGGGCTGAATTCTGTCTTTAGACATGCATGTGCTAGCTGATCCAAGCTTTGCCCTCTGATGCCATAAGTTGGCATTTAGTCAGTCATTGGATCTTAAATTTAAAATGCACTGTTCTTTTGCCCCAAAGATGCTGCCATGTCATCTGTTTTCAGGCTTGTCATGTCTTTCAAAACCACCAAATTGCGGTAAGTTGTGCAAAAACTTTGCAAAATGCTGATGAATTGTTGTTTAAGAGGAAGAAAGGAGTCTGTCATTATTCCTTGTTGGCAAAGGGTGACAATGCAAGATCTGCAAATAGAGGCGAGCTGTTTTTGTAGCTGCTTTGTGTTTATACAAACTTTTCATTTGTCTGTGTACTGCCATCTTATACTGTAGGGGCTGCTCCCAAACAACCCACCTTTGGGCTAAAAAAGTCAAAGGCAGACAGCTGCAATGTTAGTCTCTCTCTCTCACCCCGCAATCACCTACGCTGGAAATCTTCAAGAGGAGACTGGACAGTCACCTTGCTGGGGTCACCTGACCCCAGTAGTCTTTCCTGCCTAGTGCAGGGGGTCTGGACCCAATGAACTTGCAAGGTCCCTAACAGCCCATGAATCATGTTTGGCATTGGCTACAAAAGTGGCAGTAGCATAATAGAGCAGAACAAGTGAGCCACCAGTCCCAGCACTGACTGTGAGGGGGTGGCTGAATCTCCACCCCCCCCCCCGCATCTTTACTACTGCCAGGCCATCGGAGCAGCCTCGCACCCAGCAGTGCATCTGGGGAGGTGGGAGGTAAGTGGAATGGCGATTTCTACCCCCGCCTCCCAGAAGTTTTTCTCACAGCAGGTGCAGCCCTGTGCCGAGCAGCATCTGAGGAGGGAGGGGGGAGCAGACAGGGTTCCAAGAGTGGCTGCGGTGGGAGCCTGGGCCAAGGGACTGCTGTGCTGGACTCTCTCTAGCCACTGCTGCTGGCCAGGCTCTCTGTACAGGGAAGGCAACATCAACTCCAGCAACAGCAGTGGCAGCAGTAGCTGAATTCTCTGTACAAGGAGCCCAAGCAAGTAAGACTTCCCTGTCCCTCACTGACCACCCCCTCGCCATCCCCAGTGGTCAGCATACCACTCCCTCTCACCCTCTCCAACCTGGATGCTAAATGAGCTTGCTACACCTCTGGAAATGGGCCTGTCTTAACTGTGCAGGCCAACATGACAGCTAGGCTTGGGACAGTGTTTTGCTTTGACTGAATACTGTAATCTGACAGATCAGAATGCATGGCATGGAAAGGAGCAGTACACTGCCTTGATGGCCTAAGCGTACAGACAGATACAACAGTTGTATTGATGTCCAGTGGTAGAGCAACAAGCTGTTATATAACTTACATCTACTTGTTCCTATGGAGAGACCGGTGTAGTAAAACCATTGTCATTTTAACCCGGCTTCATTCATAGCAGATGTAAGAGTTACATAATAAGAGCTATTGCCTGCTTCCAAGCTGCAAAACCCCCCTGTTCCCCACTTGTAAAGCAGTTAACATTTAAACCTGTTCATAGCGTGAATAAAGACAATGGTTCTGCTAGACCAAAGGAAGGGTGTGTGTTTTTCATGAAGAAAGCTCCATGGATGTAACTTCTGAATACGAATATGATAAGAAATGTCTGAATAATAGATTTAGGCCCCAATCCTGCAGTGCTGTGTAGATCTGTAGGTGAACTGTGACTCATTCAAGTTAAGGTACAGACAGAAGTGCATTTCCCTGGTGTAACTCATGGCACTTCCTGTGAAGTGCCATGAGTTAGGCTGACCCTCCTGACACAACAGACATTAGCTGGGGGATTGAGCTAATTTGGAGCCAATCCAGCAAGAGAGGCTGCTGGTCTGCAGCTTCTTACCCTAGCTCTGCCCTTCCCCTCTCCACAGGCTAAGGTGCGGGGCTCCAATCCACCCTCCTCCCTCCAGCACATTTGGGAACAACCCAGAATGGACCTCCCTTGCTTTATCCCCTTCCCATCCTGAGACAGCACCGGAGGCAGGGCAGGGCTGGGCTGCAGCAGCCCAGCCACTGGAGCAGACAGAAGTTAATGAAGGCACACTGCCTTGGAGCGCCTTCATTTGAATCCTCATATAATGAGACTGTAAAAAGATGTCTTATTTGAGGTGAACCTGATCATCCCAGGTTTGCTTCACAATTGGAGTGCTCTGCAGCTATGCTCTTCCGTTAGGGCACAGCTGTAGAGCACGTTCAAGGGGCTGATCATGCAACAAATGTAATTTCTCTGTGAGCCTTTAGTTGTGAGTCATTCTAGATACAAGCCTTTCAGGCTGTGTGCTCTAACACCCAGAGGGCAGCACTGCAGCTTGGAAGAGCTATGGGTGTAAAAGGCTGTGCTGTTCATGCTTTGAGTTGAGTTAAAACCTGGGATGATCAGGATCACCTCAAATAATCTTTTTCCAGCCGAAAACTCTTAATAGGTGCTGCTGAAATTAAAAGTATTTGGGAACTTCTGGATTTTTGTGCCTGGCAAAAGAGAGGATCAAAAGGGCAATGTTTCCTTTTTTAAATCTGGGGAAGGTTCTCAATAGTGCCATGTAACATGAGGTACCAGGCAAAAATTTTACCTGTTGTAGCAAAAATACATTATGCTTGAAATTACAGAAGTGAACATTGAGACAAGATTGAAGAGGAGAGTTGAAATATGTTTGTGGGAGCTCGATGCCAAATTATATAGGACTGAATTAAGCACAGGCTCAGACCTGTTCAGTTTAAAACTTTTATTGTTTCACAAAGTCATAAACTAAAGGAGGTCTGTTGGTTCACGAGGTTCCCAAATCAACTCTCTAACCCGGAGGCTAGGTGCAGCT
>NW_017728886.1:258095314-258109640 GCF_001723895.1 Crocodylus porosus | reverse complement strand
ATTTTCATCTAAGGGTCAGAAAGTGATTACCAGAATGTCAATCGCTGACTCCTCAACCTCCTTGAAGCATTCTGGGAGTTTTAGTGCATTTTTTTTTATGCTAGGTCTTGCTTAGCATAAGCACTCTCTCACAATTTTGGGAATTCAGACTCTTCTCAAGTCTGGTAACTGGGGCATACAATAAACATGTAGGACAGAGTATGCCATTCCTCCACACACCAAATAAATAGAAATCCCATTAAACCCAATGGCACATGGGCAGTCAGTATACAGTAAGATGGGTGGTAAATTTCCAGCTCACTAGTCTGCATTAAATTTCCCATGTAGACAAACCCTGAATCATGAATAAATTTGGCATATAAGGGAAGAAATAAAATTTCAATAGCTTCCAGTGAGATTCTTCAGCTTACTGCATATCACTGAAGTTCCACAGCCTGCTTATTTTACCTTAATTCATGCAGGATGTATCTACACATGCAATTAGCATGTAGCAAGACATTCCAGGCAGCTCATGCCAGAGTTTATTGTTCCTAGGCACTGCACTTACATGTGTGCCCAGGACTGTAGCACGTTGAGCCAGGGTGGAGCAGCCCTGGCTGGCAGAGAGCGCTGAGGGTCAGCTTGCCAGCCCAGGGCTGCTCTGACCCAGGTCAACGTGTGGCAGAGGGGCTGGGGCAGGAGGGAGCTACAGTGTGAGGCTCTTTGGCAGGCAGCCCCCACACTGTGGCACCCTCATGCCCTGCCACTATGTACATGAAGAGGCTGTGACTTGGATGATTACACAGCCCGGTGGGTGGCAAATTGGCTAGAAGGTCGTACCCAGAGAGTGGTGGTGGACAGAGCGGTATCAACCTGGAAGGGTGTGGGCAGTGGGGTCCCGCAGGGCTCGGTCCTTGGACCAATACTCTTCAACATCTTCATCAATGTCAGACTGCAGTTGGAGTACTGCGTGCAGTTTTGGGTGCCACACTTCAAGAGGGATGTGGATAACCTGGAGAGGGTCCAGAGAAGGGCCACTCGTATGGTTAAGGGCTTGCAGGCCAAGCCCTATGAGGAGAGACTAGGGCACCTGGACCTCTTTGGCCTCCGCAAGAGAAGGCTGAGAGGTGACCTTGTGGCTGCCTATAAATTCATCATGGGGGCACAGAAGGAAATTGGTGAGGCTCTGCTCACCAAGGCACCTCTGGGGGTTACAAGAAATAATGGCCATAAGATAGCAGAGAGCAGATTTAGACTGGACATTAGAAGGAACTTCTTCACAGTTCGAGTGGCCAACGTCTGGAATGGGCTCCCAAGGGAGGTGGTGCTCTCCCCTACCCTGGGGGTCTTCAAGAGGAGGTTGGATGGGCATCTGGCTGGGGTCATCTGAACCTAGCACTCTTTTCTGCCTATGCAGGGTGTTGGACTCAATGATCTTTTGAGGTCCCTTCCAACCCTAACATCTATGAATCTATACACCTGTGTTTTGCTGCACTGCTGTAACACTGTAAGATAGTACTTGTGTTGGACAGTACTATCCTAGAGCAGAGGATAGTACTGTCCAGACATACTGTAGTAGTACGTAGCCCGTCCGGACATACTGTAGCCTAATAGTGCCACACATGTAGACAGTGGTGCTTACTGACTAATTAGCTCCGCAGTAGAAGTGTCTTGTGTAGATGCATCTGCTGAGAAGTACTTTACTCTGCCAAGTAGCTCTGTGGCATTGAATCAAACTGCTTGTGTGAATAAGGTTCTCTTTAACAAAAGTAAAGGTGACAGAATGTAAGTCTGTATTTATATTGGTTATCTCAAAGAGCAGTTTCATTAAGAACAGAATAAAAACACACACTTTAATTTTGAAATTGTTTTGCAGGAAATAATTGACAGAATGAACTGGTAAGTAGAATGCTTAGTTTTGCATAAAGAAATATAACCAATTCCATAAAGCCTTATGGGATTAGGGGGAAAGGAATACTCCAGGGAAAAGTTCTGGCAACATAAAAAAAATCTCCAGCCTGATCATCTGATTCTAATTAGATCTACTCATTACTGGAATAGGGGGCCTTCCAAAAAAAGCCCATGGATTCTTGAGAAATGTTAGGTGAGTCAGTGGGCCTTGTTCTTTTAGTTAGCATTGTATTTATGTGTTAAGGAGGGTGTTGTCTTTATTGATACGCTGTATAGCCAATGTTGCATCCACTTGTGCTGAAAAGATGCTGTGAAATCCTGTGCGAGAAATGGGGTTTAAGACTGATATTTCAGTTAAAATTATTAATTTAAATTATTAAATTCATTAATTTTTTTCATATGATTTAGCAAAACCTGTAGAAAAATAGACCTGAATCCCAGTCACCAGGTTTATAACCTGTTTCGTCAGAAATTAGATTGCAAAAAGCTTGCCCCTTGCTTTTCCTAGAAACTTGAAAGCACATTAGTCATTTATGTACTTTTCAGTATCATTTAATTAACAATATTTATTTTCCCTCTTCCCTAAATCTAGGTTTGCTAGCACTTACGCATTATATAGCTGGACATCATCTTTCATCTGTCTCTGCAAACTTCAGCAGAATCATCAGTATCCTTAGCAGAGTGCCTGCACCTGATCTTGCAAATTGAACCATGAAGGCCAAATTCACAGCTCCTGCAGAGTACTATTTGTCAGTGGGGCCCTGTTGAGCCATAGGGGTCTACCCAAGCCTTTGCAAGTACACATGTATAAGTAGGCAAATGATTATCCATCCCTGCAAATCCATTTTTTGTTAATGTCTAAACAGAGTTTGCCAGCTTTGTTTCTCTCTCCATACTACTTGTGTTAAAGTTTTATCATAATTTGAGGCCAAAGGCTACAAACAAACATCACATTTATCTCAGATTTACTATTGCATCCTGGGACAAAATGCAAGCTTACAGATGTCCAACTTCTGTATCCCAGGATAAATCCTAAAAGAGTAGTTTCCTGGATAAAAGGTAGGGACAGTTTATCCTGGGATATTGCAAAGTATGTCTGTATAGTTATCCAAGGATAGTGTCATTTAATCTATGGAAGAAAAATGACTCAGCATTCAGCTGCTCACTAAACCCTGATCAGAAGTATGATGTGTATATACACAAATATCAGAACTTTTTTCTGCTGTGATAAACACGAGTATAGGCAGTGCCGGATTATGACATGCTGATGCCCCAAACTATGTGCAATTTAAGAGGGCCCATACAATAAAAATAATCCACGAAATTGGATTTTCATGAAATTTTAAAATGAATTATTGTTATTTCTGCACAAATATATGAACTCAATATGCATAATAACCGAGGAGCCAGATATATGTATATTTTTGTCTTATTAGAACGAAAATGTCCAGGTTTTTTTGTTCTTATTTAGAGGCCCCTCATATCATGAGGCCGTGAGCTGTAGCTTAAGTAGCTTAAGC
This sequence comes from Crocodylus porosus, assembly GCF_001723895.1. NCBI lineage: Eukaryota > Metazoa > Chordata > Crocodylia > Crocodylidae > Crocodylus > Crocodylus porosus. Next base: position 258,106,230 of record NW_017728886.1, on the reverse strand, counting down.
CAAAATCTGACCCTGAGCACAGGGGTAAATGCACTGTCTGTTCCTAGGCTATGTGATTTAAACTCTGATAGTGGTTCTGGATAGTGCTGAGTTAATAGATATACTTAAAACTCTTCATTGTATCATTTTTGTAAGAGCCTTTTGGTTTTTGTTTCTTTTAAATTTTCTCTTCCTACTTTTGAAGACACAAAAAGAGGAATTAAAAAAAACAAGAAAGGATACAATTTGACTGTGCCTGAAGAGTGCTTCCTGTTGGCAGAAACCAGAAGGGTAACTTTCAGGAAAGCCAGACATCAGAGGGTTGGAAGAGTAACTGAGGAGGCCAGAAGCCACTGGATTTAAGGTCCAAATAATTCTGCAGCCATAATCTTTACCGTGGGCACCTGGTGCCTTCCAAGTCTGTGAGGGCACCAGATTGCCAACGGGGTGGGGAGGGAGTGGTCCCCCAGCGGCTGATCACCAAGCCAGCAGCAAAACCGGAAGTGCACTTCTGGTTTTGCAGGTGGCACTTCCAGGGGGTGCCCGGGTGATCTCAGGGGGTGCACATGCACCCGCATGCACCCCCTACACGTCGCCAGTGACCTTTACTTCTAAAACACTGAGCCCTGCTTTCCCGGTTGGATATATGGAACTGCAGTGATGCTAAACATGAGTCCTTTTCCGTTACCAGCAGCTGGGAATGCTCAGAACACAAATATTAGTTAGCTAGCACAGTATAGACCTTCATTTCCTTACACGATGTTACTGTCTACAAGCTCCCTTTACAACCCTACTTGTCTCCCGTTGTGCTAAAGTGCCATCATAGTATAATTAAGAGGGAGGGGGACAAGCAGGGTACCAGCCTTGGATGCCAACTTTCAGGGGGCACAAAAGTAACAGCTGCTCCTATTACTGGCCTCCCCCATGCACTGCCCAGCTGCACCTCTGATGGAAAGCCACAGCTACTTGTGGAAGGGCCAGTTCTTCAGGCAGGATGCAAATAGGCTGGCAAATATAGAGGAAAGATTTTCAAATCTTTGAAAAAATAAGAGGAAGTTCTGATGCAAGAAGGAGCAAGGAATAATGAAGAACTGTTAGTTGTCCATATTTTTACTGTAATCCACAGATATGGCCAGTCTCAGGCGGGATGCATGTCTCTGTGACAGAGAAAATTCCTGAGGGTGGAAGGAAAAGTGTGGGGGAGGGAGCTGGAAGTATTTCATGTAAACAGGCTCACCTTTAAGGGACAAATACTTTCTTGTTCTTTAACAGTAACACTCAAGCAGGGGCAAGCCCAACCACAATCCCCATTGTGAGCAGCAACATGTTGTTGGTGAATGTGTAAAATACTGATATCTGTTGATTAAAATAAGCCAGGAAGTTTTAGTAAGTAAAAGAAGACAACAGGGTGTGCCTCAGGCACAGAATCCTAAAATAAAGGGAAAGTGCATTATGATAGTAGTAATAAAAATAATAGTAATAATAAAACTTGCACAAAGCTCAATATTTTTCTAGTGGTGAACTTGAGTAATTCCCTGAATATGAAATTACCTTTTTTATTTGCTTTTAACTTTTTTGAGTACTAAAATGGATATATTACTGTGTGATATTTATATGTGTTGTATATGCCTTACGTTATGCTTTATGTTATTAAGTGCACTTTATAGCTTAACAGGCACATTTCTTTTTACTGCTAAAAAATGTCTAGAAAAGATGACTGAGGAAAAGAAGGGTCTGTCCTGAGAGAGGAGATCAAAAGTATATCTTTACCACATCTACAAAATTCCTGTGATCATCAGTCAGAAATAAATCCTAGCCATTTGCTTTTGCTCAGCATGCATCTCACACTGAAACATTTTAAACAGACTCTGTCAGAAGCACCTCTGAGACGGAGATAATGAGAGGGTCCCTGGGTTTGCACCAAAAAGCAACTATGCGGTATTTTTTGGAGGGATAGGCTTATTTCTTGGCCATGTTCTGAGGATCTGGGCCACAGGGGCGGCATAGACAAACCCACAAAGAGCAGGCGTGGCTTGTTAAACTTATCGGAACAAAAGCCGTGAGCGTATAGACTGTTCTCGTCAAATACAATGGGGAAAGAGAGAGAAACACCAGGGAGGAAGAAGAGTTATTTATTTTGAAGGACAATGTTGGTATGAGCATAGGCACAGAACATAGGGGCTCGAGCACACATGGAAAAAACTTAGCAGGTGCTCAGCACCCATGAACCACATTGGGCATCCGCGTTGAAATAATGCACTGCCTCTTCTGGGCATGTGCAGGACTTGGTGTATGAATACCAAAAAGAAAAGCACCCACTGGCAAAAATCAAAGTTGGTGCCTATAGGTATGAAGACAAATGGTATAAATTACCCATGAATGAATGTAAGGTGGAAATTTTAAAAAAGTTTCCAACCAATGGGGATTGAGGGGGAGGTTCTGGAGCAACTTTCTAAGACGAGTAATGAGAAAAATGTAAGTAGTTTTAAAATTTCACAGATTTCACAGACATTAGGGCTGGAAGGGACCTCGGAAGATCATCGAGTTCAGTCCCCTGCCCAAAGGGCAGGAAGTCACCTGGGGTCATAGGATCCCAGCAAGATAAGCATCCAATTTGCTCTTGAAGGCATTCAATGTGCACCATGGGGGGGCTCCTGCCTCTTGCAGGGATGGGTGCCCGCACTGCCTCATGCACCTGTGGGGTACCTTCAGCTTGAACCACCTCCACTGGCAGGCTGTTCCAGACCTTGGGGGCTCGGACAGTAAAGAAATTCTTCCTTATGCCCAGCCTGAAACGGTCTTGCAGGAGTTTGTGACCGTTCGACCTCGTCATCCCTTGGGGCGCTCTGGTGAACAAACGTTCCCCCAGATCCTGATGAGCACCTCTGATAAACTTATAGGTGGCCACCAGATCACCCCCGAGCTTGCGTTTTTCCAGGCTGAAGAGTCCTATGGCTCTCAGCCTGTCGTCGTAAGGTCTGCTTTCCTGACCTCTGATCATGCGCGTGGCTCTCCTCTGGACTCTCTCAAGCTTCTCCACATCCTTTTTGAATTGTGGAGCCCAAAACTGGATGCAGTACTGATGGTGTGTGTCTCCCTTAAGATCTTGTTTAAGGCGGAGTTTGGTACATTTTATTAACAGGATTATTTTCTGTAGTTGCCTGCAATAGCAAGCCAACTGCATTAGGTGTCGCAGGAGGCCCCCATAGTTCTATATCCCTGTGAATCTATAATTCACTTTGTATTGTTTTGCTGTATTGTATTGGAATGAAATACAATATTATGTCATATTTAATCAAGTGGGATGCAAGACTAAAGCTAACACTGTCTAACCTAGGTGCCTAAATCCACAGATAGGCTTCTAAATATAAGCAGACCAACTTTCAAAGGTGCTAAGCATCTGCAGCTTTCATCCAGAGGATATTCAAGTGTAGGGGGATTTTTAACAGTAATTCTAGTGAACTAAAAATCATGTGTTGACTGCTGGTTAGTGACCCATGTACTCTGAGATGCCTACTGTAATCTTATGTTTCTACCCCCTATACCTTGGAGGTTGGACTAGATGATCCTTGAGATCCCTTCCGTCCCTATAATTCTGTGGTTCCACTTCCACTAATTGAATTTTACTGTATAAAATAAGTTTTAATTTATAAAAGTATTTAAAAACAAACCAACCTAAAAGGAATTTTTAAGATGCACGTAACAAGAAACTTATGACAAGTTGTCACTGTTGAAATCCTTGATCATCTTGTCCCTTCCTGCATTGTTATTCCTTGTTCCATATAATTTAATTTCAGGCTCAAGCCTGCAAATTCTTGACAGTGCACACAGTTCTTCCCATTCTTGATGCAGTACATATCTCTGACGAAAGGAAAAGGTATTTTTTTCTATCTGCAAGGCACCATACATACCACTGGAACTGTATAGATAACAGTAGCACACAGAACCTAATGGAGCAGTAAATTCTATACCAGTACGTAACATAGGTCTATATTTTGGGTCTGGATCCTTTCATGTACATGCTAAATCTTTTATAAATGTTCATATATTTTAAGTTAAACTGCAAGTAGACATTATTTCCTCTAGTGCAGCTATGGATAGAGAAACTTGCTAAGAATTGTTCATGTCCTGGTATAGTTTGCTTGTTATGTCTTATTTAGATTGTAAGCTCCTTGGGGCAGGAACTGTTGTTTATTATCTGTTTGTACAGCACCTAGCACAAGACAGCCTGCCTTGATTGAGGCTGATGGGCATCACTGCAATGGAAACTTTAAAGAAGAATGATGGGCTGTAAAGGGACTTAATGAGAAAACTTTCAGCTCCTGAGCTGCCAGTTTCCACCAGCTGAGTTTCTACCATACAGCAGTTTAGCAACTGAGGATTGCTCATACATGTCCAATGCTGTAGGGCTTGATGTCATCATCCTTCCTCATATGAACGTTCCCATGATGGACTATAATAATATATAATATATTCAGAATACTTCTGATGGAGTGTACTGATAATGCTATAAAGCTTATTTTCTCATGCTGAAGACCGGTACCTTTATATTGCACGTTCACATATTTTAGTAAATAAACATTAATGTTTTAAACGAGAATGGTGAATTGACTCAACAGGCACCTGCTTCCTATAAGCAACTGCATGATCATATTGTTGCATCACTCTCTCTACTCCTTCTTCCCTTTTCTACTGTGTGTTGTGCTGCATGTTGTAACTTACCTGATATTTAGACTGTCAAATCTTAAACAGTGAGAACAGTGCTGGTTTGGTCACCTCTGCAGATCCCGGTGCAGTTTAGGGTATTACATAATATTAAACAAAACAAAATAGATTTTTGCATATTTTAAAAGCAATAAACTCTCTATGAGAAAATAAGTTTATTACAAGAATATATACTATATTCTTCCTGTAAATTACAATATGTTTTATTATTCTTATTGTTTCACTAATGTCTTGAGGCCTCATTCACAGCCTACCTGTGGTAAGCACACAGCAAGAGGCAGTCATGCTAAGGAGAATAATCCTAGCAGAATTTTCCCCCTTACACTGTTTAGAGTTACCCTTAGCAGGGGTAGTTGAGCTGGTGGTATAATTACCTGAATTCTGTCCATGCAAGTGCTTGCATCAGCTACACCATTGGAATAACAGGAAACAGCTTTAAGGAAGAGGAGGGAGCATTTCTTTAATTATTCCCTACATATTAGGTGAAAAGCTTAGAAATTTGCCTGTTTTGATCCACTGAAAGGAGTCTTGGTAAGTGGTCTGCAGCAATCTAAGATCAATCTGGCGGTCTGCAGCAATCTAAAATCAGTCTCCCCAGACTTGCATCATTTCTCCTGCCTCACAGTTCCCTCTTGAATATCCTTTAGTATCTCTTTCATTCCTCCAATTATTCCTCCCGTGTCACAAGCTGAGCTGTACCTGCGTGAGCTTCTGAGTTCACAGGGTGACGGGACATGTGCACTGTAGACAACCTAAGATTTGGAGTTCTGCAAAAATTAGATTTTTCAGGCAGTAGAACCAAAAAGATTTTTGTTTTCACTATTTCCCCTGTAGCCCGGGTGGCTGGTACCCCCTCTTCAACTGCAGGGATGTTAGAGGGTGTGAGTGTGCCGTGGGAGTGTGGCTGCTTAGCTTAGGCCAGCTCACCTCCCTCTTTCTGCAGAGCAGAGACCAGGGACACTCAGTAATACTGAACTATATTCAGATTTAATTTACAGTGCAATGTCTGTAAAACCTTATTGAACATATACATATAGCTGTGAACTTGTTATAGCTTCAAATTTACAAAGACAGTGAATTTTGTTAAATGTATATGCCAGCAATAACAGCTGGGTATGGCAGACAGAGGCACTATATCAGTGTAGGCCTTGACCCCCAGTGGTTTTCTTGTTACTGTACAGCCCCTACCCTCAGCAGGCCCTCCAGGCAGCAGGCAAGGGGACAGCTGACAGCAAAACACTGGTTAAAAAATATGTCGGCAGATGAAACCCAGCAGGGATGAACAATGATCTAAGTATACATAAAGGAGATTACATTAACAATGTTCAATACATAGGGATAACAAACACCATGAAAGCAATACAAAATAAGCGATGCTTTTGTAGACCCTCAGGCAACTAAACCATTAGCAGGCAAACAGGACAGTTCATGGGTGTTTCATAACACAGCATTAAAGTACACAAACTGGCAGCAAACGATACAACTTACAGATGACTCAGCAGTATAAGGAACTAAGGACAACAACAATGATACAGCAACTGTGCCCAAGGGGAAGGAATAATACAGGCGGAGAAGAACAGGTTACCATAAAGAAACACTATCACCCACAACTGGTCCACGTGGCTGGAGTGGTTCAGTGACCACGAGGCCTCCCTTAGTGAGCGGGGCCCTTCACTAGGCTCAGGGTCCCTGGGAGTTTTTCTTTTCCCCCTTCCCTGGAGACTCTTAGGTTTCCAGTTAGGATGGGCTCCTCCTCCCCTGTGGAAAACCCCATCTCTTCCCTCTCTGGGACTGCAATCCCCTTTCCGGGTAACTCATGACTCCCAGCAGCTCCAATGGCCTTGGCTCATCTCTCTTTGCAGGCTGGCCGCGGGGCTTCCTCGCTCGCTGGGATGGCCGCTCCGTCCTGCGGCCGCTTGCTGCAGGAAGGCCCGAGCTGCCTCGTGCAGCCACCTGGGCCTGCCGGGCCCCGCGCACCTCTCTGCACCGTGGGGCTTTGGCCTCATGCAGGGATAGGGACCCGTGCCGCCCCATGCAGCCATGGAGTCTTTTCTGCTCCGTCCAGGCCCCGTGCACTGCTCTGTGCTCGGTGGCGCTTCTGCCCCTCGCAGGGATGGGGGGACCCACACTGTCTTGTGCAGCCGTGGGGTCCTTTCAGCTCTCTCCAAGCCCCATGCACCGCCCTGTGCACCATGGGGGGGCTCCTGCCTCTTGCAGGGGTGGGTGCCCGCGCTGGCTCATGCACCTGTGGGGTACCTTCAGCTTCATCCGGACCACCCGGGCACTGTTCTGTGCACCGACACTGCTGCTCCCTCAGCGGCAGGGCTGGGATGTGGCTGCTTGCTTGCTTCCCGCTCGGTGGAAGTGTCTTCAGGGCGCTTCAGGCGCCACGTTGGTCGGCTCTACCAGCCCTTGTGCAGCCCTTCGTCATCATCCCTTGTTGACGCCACCCGTGTGCTGGGCTCGTGGGCTTTTATCCCTTCCAGAGGCTCCGCCCCCAGATTGCAAATCGAGAAATGGGGAAGCCAGAGGGGTTAGTTGCCCTTCAGGTCCTCTTCTTCACCTTGCCTCTGGGTCAGGGCAAACCTGCCTCCTGCCTTCTCCTGATCGGTGGGGAAGGGAAATGCCCCCACCAATCAGCCTGAGCCATCTAGGCTCAAGCTAACAGGCTGGGCTGCCGGTGAGGCCATCGGCCAGCCTGCCACACTCCAACCAACCGAAGGCATTTGTTTCAGTTTGATTGAGGGCATTTTAACCCTTCCTTTCAAAAAGCAGGGCATTTGGAAATGAGTGACTAGATTCACAAGGAGATGTAGGTGCCATTTACTAAACTACCAAAAAGAAAACAGTGCCCACAATACACCCATTAGTAGGGTACTCATATGGGAGGCTTGTGTTCACATAATCTCTCTGCCTTATTCAGAGTAAATATTTGAACTCTTACAAGAAAGTACCCTCCTCACCTCATTGTAGATTACCTTGGGGTGAGGTTTTTTCTTGTCTTTCCTGTTAAAGTTCTTCCATTTAGCATAAAATAAACTATTCTAGCATAGATAGATAGATAGATAGTGTGTATGTGGATCAACTCTTTGCTAAAAACTATTCAGCAAAACTAATTTAAAAAAAAATCATTAGCCCTACTTAGTTTTCCTTCTGCAGGAAGAAACTTCTTTTCTTGCCTGGGCAGAAGACTATGCTGAAAATAGTTATGCTGAGAATGTGTTTAAAGGTGAGTACTACCTCCGTCCACGTTGAAGTTAAGGGGATTTTTGCCATTGAGTCCAAAGGAGCCAGTTCAATGGAACTTCACCCCTGTGCAGTTTTAATTGTCAATTCTTTTTCCACTTCTGTTTGTTTGCACCAATTAGGCAGTTTTCAACTAAGAAATGAAGGATGACATCTCATTTCCTTCTGCATTGGAACGGCAATACTGGCATGGATCAAATGTTAAGTGTCTAGGCATAAATTAATTTCCTGCAGGGAGATCGGGAAGAAAATGTTCCTGCCCTATATTGGGAATTATTTAGTGTCATTACAAATTTTAGTTTTCATTCTACCACAGCTTTAAGTAGACTCCATGCCAGAAGCTGGTTATTGGCTCATCTTGTATGTTAGGATTTTCTATATCAGATCAACACTGTCTGTATAAGAGTTCAAAATATTCAAAACATGCCTTATTTGATCTGCTAGTTCAGATAGATGGGGTGGAGGGTCCACGGGGTAGAGAAGGAAACCTTTCTGCGTACCAAAATAGCACTATTACTGGCATTTAATGTTGCACTCTAAAGGCTCTAATTAAACTCATGAACACATTTACAATCCTGTACAAATGCAGGGATATAAAAAGCCAATGCTGCTTGCAGCCTAGCTTGAAATAAAATGCAGTGAATCATTGTGATAAAAAGTAGGAAAGAAGACAGGGACTAAACTACGGAGAGCAGTCTTGCCACGGAGGGGATGAAGGCCTTTCCCATCTCTATGGCTCTGGAAAGTGTAGCTCAAACCACCAGATGGTGCTGCATAACAAATTGTGTATTTCTTTATCGTCTACGGGGGTTTGTTTTGGAGCATCGTGAGAAAGGACAAACAAGGGAATTAAATTATGAATGTATAATCTTCTGCCATCTCCCTTGTATTTCATTATCTGTGCACAAATGCAAAGCAATTATACCAGTGGCTCCTTTTCTTTTACCCTCTCTGTCATTATTTCAAAACACATACAATTAGAAAGTCATATAGCCGCCAAGTTTGGGGCAGTTCCATGTGTTACAGTAGAGGCAAACTATTTAATGAGTAGATTTGCATATTGTTCATAAGTTACCTTATTTCAGTTTACAAAAAAGTGGGAATTTATTGCCAGCAGATCATATTAGCTGGCAGCCTAGTGAATGAAAGGTTTACCTAAAAAAGAACCTCACGACTCTCTTTTGACAGATGCTGCCCTACCAGCAAGTTTCTGCTCTGATCTGCTCTTCCTCTCCAAAAAACCCCAAAACAAAACAAAATCAAAAAAAGCCTCAACCCAACCAAACAAAAAACTGAAAAAAAACCTTAGGCTGTTCGCTATGAGGGCCTGCTGCACAGTCATAGCTGGATAGAAAGCAGCGATAAAGTTGTTACATATTTTCAAGCACTAAGTTTAGAGATGGTTGGCTCATTTTATAGCCGGAGAGTTATTTTTATGGTGGGATAATAGCTTTGTATGTATGGCTGGACTAACTTTACTGTGCAGTTCTCCAGTGAATCAGGTGATAATTACTTTGCACTAAATTAATCGCGTAGATCACCAGTGAATTCTGTAATACATCTGACATGTAGCAGGGTGAGTCAATGCAAAAGTGACCAGCATCATCAGGGATGTTATGTCAATGAGCACGGCAAAAGGATCCCTAGGATACAAATTGGCAACTAAAACTGAGGCCCAAAAAGCCGCATCCTGTAAACCCTGAATGTAAGTGGGAACAAGTTTAAGATGGACTGCATTTGAACTGGTGACCTGTAGCTGAAGAGCTCATTAGCGGTATCTAGTCTGAAAGTAATCAGGTAATTGCACAATTAAGAAAAACCCAGAGACCTGCCCTGCTACACATGGAAATCAAACCTGCCTAAAAACCAGCTTTGAGTTGTTACATATTTCCCTAACTTTAGAGCTGCTTGGCTCTTTTTCTGGCTGGAGAGTCATTTTCCCTGAGTGACAGTCACTTCACCGGTGTGGCTGGTCCACACCAATTGCACGGTTCACCCCGAATTGTGCCATACTTACTTTGCATAAGTGGCCAGTCTACATTCATTGTGCCCTTCACCCGTGAAGTGTGTGACCGTCACTTCGCACATGGGGCTGGTCCACGCTTCCACTGCCATTCACCCGTGATTTGTGCGATACTTATTCTGCATAAGTGGCCAGTCCTACTTCGCACGTGCGGCTGGCCTACATTTATTGTGCTGCTCACCAGTGAGTTGTGATCTTCGCCAGGGATCCTGGTTTTCTCCGATTTAAAAAAACAAAAAAATCCATTTTCGGTTTTTAAAGAAGTAACCCCAAATTCACATTTTTCCATGATTAAAATGAAACACCACTATACACACGCATGTATTAGTAGTGTTTCATGGGAAAATGTGGATTTGGGATTACTTTTTTAACCCCCAATGTGGGATTTTGTTTGAAATCAAAGAAGACCGGGATCCCGGCTCATCACTGTGCACATAGGCCACGTCCACGTATTGCGGGTCAGCAGTGCGGGCCGGGCCCCTTTGTGTCCGCGTCCCGCACGGGTGCTAGCTGCCGCGGGTTACAGTGCGACGCAAACCCTCGCCAACCGGCACCTTGGCCCCGCCCACGACTGCCCGGGAAGGGGGCGGGGCCTTCCCACGCAGCCGCGCGCTGAGGGCCCCGCCCCCGTTGGCATGGCAGCGTCGCCCGCGTCCGTTCCAGGCGGTCATGGTGCGCGGTGAGTGAGTGTGAGTGTGTGCGAGTGTGAGTGTGTGCGCGTGTCCCGGCCCCCGCCCCGCCCCGGGACCCGCGCTGGAAACAGTGTTGCGGGGGGGACTGCGGGGTGGGAGGTGCCTTCCCCCCCCGGTCATATCAGCGTTATATTATATTGTATTAGTATGTCATTATAGTATAGTATAGTATAGTATAGTATATTTTACATCATTATTATAGTATGTCTTTTTATATTATATTATACCATATCATATTTTATATCTTATTA
>NW_017728886.1:258078379-258095189 GCF_001723895.1 Crocodylus porosus | reverse complement strand
CGTATCATATTTCATATCCTATCATGGTATTAAATTATATTATATTATATTATGTCTTTATAGTACAGGCAGTCCTCGGACTTATGACACAATTGGTTCCTGAAAACCACTTCTTCAGTCAAAATGTTGTAACTCAGAACCAATTTTCTCACAAAAAACAATGTTATAAATGAGGGGTTGGTTTCTGAACCAAGGCCTGACACCTTATTTTCATAAAAAATACCCCACAATTTTGTATCCGATCAATTATAGATGAGTAATATTGCTACATTGATGTATTTATATTGTAAATACCAATCATATTGATTTGGAAGGACTTCTTTGAGGTGATTTTGCTGGACTTTTTGAAAGGTTATTGGCTGAAGCCTTCTCAGCAGTCTTGGTTGCAGGTTTTTCTGGAGTCTTGTCTGCTTTTTTAAAGAAAACGTCCAAGGAAGTTTGGCCAGGTGTTCTCCAGCTTGTTCACTGGTGTGGTGTTGCATCGGCTCAAGTGTTGTAAAGTCAAAACTGACATCATAAAGTTGAAACAGGGTGTCAATTTATAAACGTTGAAAGTGTGAAACGTTGTAACTCAAAACACTGTAGGTTGAGGACTGCCTGTATATCATTATATTATATGGTTATGTGATTGTATTATGCCATTATATTATATTGTGTCATTGTATGATGTCATTATAGTATTATTATTATATTGTATTGTGTTATATTGTAGTTTGTAGGCAGCTGTAATTTGAAGGTGTAGCAGGGCCCTGGGTCTTTCTTAATGAATTGTGCAGTTCAGCTAGGTGCCAGGTGTTTCTTAGACACCGCTCATGGGCTCTTTGGTGGCAGGTTGCCATTTCCGATGGGTCCAGCTTCAACTTGTTCCCACTTGGGTGCACTGGCACAGCACTCCAGGCAGCTAGGTTTTTGTTTACACCTCTGCAAGAGATCTGGGTTGAATCCTGATAATGAGGAGGTCTGAGAGAGTCTTTGTGCCTCGTGTGTGGGGTTTTTAATGCATAAAGTCAGGTATACCAAATGAATGCTCTTTCCAGTGAAGTTATATTTTTGGTTTTCGTCAACCTGAAACTGAATAACGTAGCCCTAGGGCCCTAGCATATTAACGAGCTTCTAGCTCAGGGGTGCTCAACCTCTGGCCTGCAGAGCCATGGAATCTGGCCCGTGGGGCTCCCCAAGGATGAGGAAATGTGGCCGCAAGGGAGCTGTGGCAGTTAGTAGCTCCACCCTTGCCTGCTGCCAATTCCCCAGCTCCCAACACCAAGCTCCATGCAGCTGGGATGCCTCCTCTCACCCCCCACCTTCCCTCCAGCTGGATAGGGTCCAGGCCACACTCCCTCCTCCCCTCCCCTGTGGCTGGATCAGGGCTGGGCCACCCTGCTCCCCTGCATGGGGCTGGGTCAAGCTCCCTCCACTTCCTTGCCCCAAAAGGGCCAGTTTGGAGCTGAGTCAAGCCCCCACTCCCCCGTCAGGGCTGGGTTTGGGCCAGGATGGCCCCTCTACTCCCTCTGCATGGCTGGATGGAGTCCAGCTGCAACCACCCCAGTGCTGGATTGGGACCACCAGCCTGATCTGGCCTGCAGATAGACCAGGCACTGCACATCCAACCTACTGGCCAAAAAAGCATGACTGTTGTTTTTACCTTTGAGAAAAATGTGTTGTGTTATATGTAGTGATGGACCATGCCATCTGTACCTCCTGTTTAATTCCCATGACCAGTTTGAGTCAGATTTGAGCATCTTGTTTCTTGGTGAACTCCAAATGGTAGAGACAGGCAAGCCCTGTATCCCACCTTAAGTGTCTGTGCAGTATCTGGATTAACATGTTGCCTCAGAATAATCGTGGATAACTTGAGTTAACAGCCATTTTAGTCTTGTGTATAAATGACTATCCTGTGCCTGCTTTGATGTGAGTCAAATCTCAGCTTTATCAGCCCTGGATTAAGCCAGTCATCTGGTTTTTGGCTTCAGTAGGTGTAGACAGAAGTGACTGTTTTCTCCGATCTGGCCCCTGAAAGCACTCTGCAGCCATGACCAAACACAAGTTCATGGATGCGGAGCACTTTAAGAGGGCCTGATCCTGCGACAATCTGAACCCTCATCGCATAGTGGTGTGCCTTCAGTAACTTGTGTCTGTGTGTGCCAAGAGCAAGGCTTGGCTGACACAGCCCAGCCCTGCTCCCAGTGCTGTTTTCAGAATGGGGGGGGAAAAGGGAGTGTAGGCAGCTCCTTCTGGGGTTTGCCCAGCGGGTGCTGGAAGCTGGGGCTCCAGTCAACCTTTCCCTCCATTCTAGCATGGCTGGGAAAACCCTAGAACAGACCTCTCTCCTCTGCCTTCTCTCTCTCCCATCCTGAGACAGAACGGAAGCTGGGAGAGGAGGCAGAGCAAGGGGAAGAGGCTGCAGAGATCCTCTCTCCCTGGATTGGCTCCAAATTGGAGCTTGATCTCCCACGTTTTTGACCCAAGAGCTACATTTGGGTCAGAAAGATTAGTTTAACTCAGGGTGCTTTCTGTGAAGCATCATGAGTTAGACCTGGGACCTTCACTTCTGTCTGCGCCTAATGACTCTGAATCCTTCTTGCCAGCAGCACAGCCCACTGCCCTCAGAGGAGCAGGTCTGCCGTGGATTGGTTTTACTTAGGATTCTCAACAAAATGCTTCAGTTTAAAAAATCAAACCAACATGTCCATGAGGATATAGGCAAGGTCCTTCATTTCTGTGTGTGTCAGAAGTGCAAACTTTGGTTAACTGCATCACACAATGCAGTTTTTGCCTATTGCTTATGTTGCAACAGGCTCTGAAGGGCACAGAAACTCTTCATTTTCTGTTGTCTAATTTTAACACACTTGTGCTCTGTTTAGCGGCATGACAAGCCGCTGTCACTTTCAAGGCTTGTAAAGCAGCCTTGACCTGATTAGATCTGTTACTTTCATGGCTGCATGCTTTCATAAACACTGTGGACAAATAATTTCATCCAGGATCCTACATGCTCCTTGTCCATCTTTAAGTATCTGTGAAGTATCCAAAATAGCACTTTACTCCTGAACAGTCCAGATCATTTGAGGTAATTCCCATTTAAACTCAGGAATTGTTCTGGTCTGTTTTGATGCAAGTTAAAACTTGGGACAGTCAGCCCCATATTAAAATGATCCTCTGGTTTTTTTTAGTTTAAGAAACAAGGTAGGGTGGGAAAAGCTTAGGAGAAGGGGTTGTTCCTGTAGCTAATGAGGATTGTTTATGCTGTTTTGGGAAAAATGAATAATTATTTTTCCGGTGTCAAGGCAATGCACTTAAATGGAGTGCACTGTACTAATGGAAAACTTAAGGGAAAACGTGGCCTAAAGGCATGGCACTGACTTCTATATGTCCTTTCTTCATAAACAACAAATATTTAGAACCATATTGTAATGCAAAATGGTAAATAAAATTAGGCAGAGCCAACTGTTCATTATTTAGTAAAAAGAATAATTCCTATCTCATTTGGCCTTAAAAGTGACACTGGAACTACCAGTTGTTATGAACCAGTTTTCAGAGGTAAATGCTATGCTTGAAGTGGCAGTGCAATTGCAATATAGAGTTAAATTAAGAACAGGGCTACGGGGGATTCCAGATTTCACTATTTTCCCTTGCTTTATGATTTTTTTTCCTTCTGCTCTTGTATATCTCCAGTGCTGTTGGGCTGTCCCTCCCTTGCTGCACAGAACCAGTGGTTTGGAAAACAACACTTTCTCTCTCTGTGAAGCTGGCAGATGCATGTTTTGGGAAGGCATTGCTTTCTGCAGCAGAATAGCTGCATCTTCTGAAGGGCCGCGTCTACACAAAACACTGTGCGGTAGCCTGAGATTACTGCTCAGTAGTGTCGCATGGCAGAACCCGTGGTGTGACGCTACTGCGCAGTAGTGTCAGGACTGCTGCATAGCCAGTGCCACAAAAAAGCCGTTCGTCAGCGCTACTGCACAGTAACTTGGGTTCATTGGTATGACTGCGCAGTAACTAAAGTTACTGCATGTGGCAGGGCACGGTTTGTGCCTGCCACTTCAAGGGCCTGAACCCAGCAGCTGGCAGATGCCTGATTAGGGCAGCCATTTTGGATTCAGGGCTGCCCATATAAACAGGGCATTTTGCTGCTGAAAGGCCAGGCAACAACATCGCCTGGCTGCAAGGCCACTGGTATCACTTGGAGGTAGGGGAGGAGCTGTAGGGGATGGTCCGGAGGCTCCTGGTCCTGGGCATGACCTAAAACTGCACCCTGCTGGGAGTGGGTGGCCTGGTGGGGCTCTCAGTGGTGCAGGAGCCCCTAGGAAATGTCAGGCCAGTTATTACCCCAGTGATTGGTGGGTCAGGGTGCCTTAACCCCAGCTCCCACCTTTGAATGGGTCAGGTAACAATGGAGGTAAAGGCAGCCAGGCACGGCTACGGCCACCTGAGCCCACCTGAGGAGGGAATCCCCAAGACCCCGAGTAAGGGAGACATTGTGGAGCTCCGAGTAAAGGGGGAGAAGAACTAGAGGGCTGAGGGTCTAGTACACATACAGACCCTGAGTGTTACCCTGAAAGGGGCCTGAGTGTACTTAGACCCAGTCGGCCACTACCCCGGTAAATTGGCTGGCCACTACCCCAGTGAGGGTCGTAGGAGAGGCCCAACAGACGGTACGACTGCCACTCAAGGAATGGACTAGCTAAGCCTATGGCCAAAGGGTGCCCTCTCCAAGAGGGAGCAAGGCACCATAAATTGTCGATGTGAGAGAGAGACCCTGTGAGAGTGAGGCCTGAGTGAGAAGTGGGTGGTATGACTGTGTGTGTGACTGAGGCCTGACGGCATGGTCTAAGCATGCTCTGGCTGTAGGCCGGGGGCACTGTAACATCTGGATGCCATCTGCAAGGCTTGGGCTGTGGTGTAGGGGAGGTACGGAGCTGTGGACACCTCTAAATATGGGGGTGCAGTAATGAGCAGCCTCCCATCTTATTTAACAGCATATTATTATTCCAGCAAGACGTGGCAGATGAGACCAGTGGGCAGCATGCCCAGAGGCAGGTGGGGGGCTAGCTGCAGCTAGTACCCACTTTATCACACTGCACAGTCATTTAGTCCTTGTTCATACAAGTATTAAATGACTGTGCAGTCAGTGTCTCGTGTAGACATGGCCAAGGTGTGATATAAGTTTCAGTCTTAAATGGTGCATTTACACAAGATGCTTTGAGTGCAGTAGATTAATTCTACATAGTCTACTGTGCAGTAGCATCACCTAAAAAGCATGCGCTGGCCCTACTGAACAATAGTGCTGGTTACTGTTCATTTAGTTGGTACCTGTTATTACAGGTACTAACTAAATGCGCAGTAACCACTGCACGGTAACACATGTGTAGACGTGCACGTTGTGTAAGAAATACTACTGCTATCCAGCCTTCTCATCATCTCGGCATCTATGTGAAGGCCAATATCTCCTAGTTCTTGCTACTTTCTCAGTGCAGTGCCAAATCAGAGTGAAAAAATTCCTAGAACACCCCCTCTAATACCTTTTAGGATCATTTATTTGTTCCCCTTTGCCAACTATTGATGTTATTATTCACTATCTTCAATAGATCTTTGCCATTTCAGAACAGTACTCTTTCTTGCTAACTACCAATAAGGTTCCAATCTCCCTGGCATTATTAAGGTTGTGGGAAAAAGCATCTTTCTTTTGTCTGTCTGATCACCAGCTTTACTGACGTTCTTGCATTTTCATAGATTTAATATTGTCTCCTTTTGGGTGGCTACTGAACTACCTTTTAACATAGGTTTCTCTTTGAGCTCAGGTTATTTTTTAATATAGTCAGTCTCTCTGAGAAGAACCAGAAGCCAAGGGACCTGGTTTTTTCATGCCTTGAACTTTGTGCAGTCATTTTCACTTGTGTAAAGGTAGCATAAATACTACTAAATAAGTAGTAAATACACAAGGTGTGAGGCAGCGCAGAATCAAGGTAATTATTTTCAGACTCATCATTCCCAGTTTGAATCTTTCCTCTCTTCTTTAGCTTATTCATGTGTAAAAGGGGAGAGGTCCTGGAAATGGGAACGGTCACTGGTGTGGAAGCTAATATCAAGGGGGGTTTGTAGATGTGCCAGGAGGCTGCTCTGATGCGCTTTAATTACAGCACATTGGAGCAGTCTGCTTGGAGCATGCTCCAGGCAGCCTTTGCATCTCATGTAACGGTGTCCCCGCCCCGCACTTCAGAATGGCAGTGGGGGTGCTTTAATTCAAGCTCATTGAACAAGCTTGAGTTAAAGCACCCCTGAAGCATGGGGACACTGATACACAAGACGCTGCAAGTACCTTAATTAGAGCGGCTTTCTGAGCTGCTGTAATTAAAGCATTCCACCTCTACCCCTGGGGCACGTGTAAAAATGCCCAAAGGGTCTCATGCACTTCAATCAGATGAGCTAGGTAATCTCTACCCCATAATTCTGAAAGAACTGGCACGTGAAATTGCAAGCCCAGTAGGAACCATTTTTTAAAGAATTATTGAGTCAGGGATGGTAATTTTATGGCTGAAGAATAATAAATGTAGCACCTAGATTAGAAGGGGAGTGGAGGAAGAGTGAGCTGAGAAATTACAGGGTCCTTAATGGGATGCAAGGCTTCAGAAAAAAAAATGGAAGGAAAATAATTAAAGGCATAGGGGGAAAGGAAAAATGGGATAAAGGGTGTTATAGTTTTGCCAGAAGCTTGACTATCCAACTAACTTTCTTTGGTAAAGTAACTGATTTAACTGATTTTTCTAGGTAAAGATAAGGTGGTAGAAATCATATATCTGAAGTTCATAATCTGAATTTCTGTGAAGCACATGGAGAAATTACTATTATTGGCAGAAGAAATGTAAGATGAATCTGGAACATCTAATAGGGAAATGCTATATTTTGCTAAAAGGAAAAGCATCAGATGGGAAGGAAGTTACTGGTAGAGTTCCTTAAGGATGAGCTTTGGCACTGGTTTTATTTAATATTTTCATTCATGTCCTTGGCACAAAAGTAGGAATTTATTAATGAAATGTGCTGATGACACAAACTTCAGTAAAGAAGAGGACCAGGATGATATGCAGGAAGAACTGGATGGTTTTAAAAACAGACATTAATTTAAATTCAGTAATACCTGGTGCCTTTATGAAAGAGGAGGAAGACCTAGGGAGGTTACCTGTTGATTACAGAATGATTATGAGTCATCAGTCTGACTCAGTGATGAAAAAGGGAATTGTGATTGATCTTAGGATCAAATCAGTTGAGGTATTTCCAGTGGAGACCGGGAAATGTTAATGCCATTGGACTGTTGTATATGTCTACAGTGCTGGAAACCTTATTTCAAGAAAGATTAATTTAAACTGGAACAAGTGTAGAAAGGTTTGATCATGGGACTGGAGAGGTCTGTCTTACAGGAGGACATTAGAAATTTGACTTGTTCAGCTGAGAAAGGATGTATCTGGCCTCAGAGGGGTAAACACCAAAGAGAGAAAAGTGCAGTTTATATTAAAGGATAATGTTGGCTCACAGCCAAATGGATAAAATCTGGCCATGAATCATTTTAAATAAGAAATTAGAAGGTTTGCAACCTTGAGAGCAGCAAGGTTGTGGAACAACCTTTCAAGAAGGATTCGGGGGGCAAACATCATATTCAGACGGAGCCTAGCCAGTTTATGAAAAGGATGATGCGGTATAGTTGCCTCTGGCAAAGAAATACGCTCAGTGGATGTGTCCGGATGAGTGCGCGCATGCGTTTCCCCAGGGACAAATAGCGGCGGCACATAGTCGTGCTGCTGCTTCTCGTCTTCAGGGAGTGCCCGTCATGTGCACTGTGGCACACGGCACATTGCCCCAGGTGGGGTAGGGGACTGTGGGCTGGCCACAACAGTCTTTCCTGGGGGCCTCCCAGGGCTCCAGCAGCTGCGATCTGGCAGTAGAGAGCCTGGCCAGCAGCTGGATTGTGGCTTCGGCCAGCCAGGCTCCGGTTTTGGGTGGCTCATGCTGCTGCCACGTGCACCACCCTTCTTTTTTTCTAGCATGGATTTTTTTTGACATCAGGATTCCTGGTGTCAAACTCCTACGCCTTCACTCCCCACACCCATGCTGCAAATTAGCAGCATGGGGAACGCCTGTGTGTGCGGTGTGTGGCACCATAGATGGGTCTGCGACAATGGCTACCACATGTGAACACTTGTCTAGAAAACCCCAGTGAGTCGGGAGGTACTTTCCAGTCTTGTATTTTTATGACTATACCTCTGCTGATATCCTTCTAAAAACCTGACTTGGGTAGTTTTCAACTCATGATAAACCCAATGGGTTATAGTAAATAAGAATAAGGTCTTCTGGTTCTGGAAGAAGTGTTGTCTCCAGAGTTATTCAAGAACTGAAAACCAGTACCAAATTTGATTTCCTGTTTACAGGGACAGAAGACGTAGAACTGGAAAGGACCTTTGAGGTCACTAAGTCCAGACCCCAGGTCTCACAGGCAACCACTTCAAATATAATTCTGTTAATGAACTTGTCAAACTCCATTGCAATGTAGATCCTGGGGGTTTGATAGCGAGCCAGAAAATCAAGGATTCACATATGCCTCTAACCATGCGAATGAAAGAAAAACCCTCATTAAGTTTATAGTAGCTCTGTCCCTGTGGCCAGTTATTTTTGAGTATGTCTGATATTCCAGAGAGAAAATTCTCTAATATAACAGTATTGATGAAAAATAAAGCTATTTCATCCCTGTCTGCTGGTTTACAAGCTCCTCTCTTCTTTCCTGTTAGAATTGTGGGGGGGTTTTTTGGTTTTTTTCCTTGCAGGCATCTCAGCTCAGGAAACCAATCTTTCCCTTTTCCTCTCGAAAGCACTAGACAGGCTGCAAAGTGTTGAGTGTTCAATTCCCTGCAGCAGCTCTCCAGACGTGTCTCTCAAGTGCTCCTACGGCTCCTATAGGGAATCATTTCTTCTGCTTCATAAACCTGCTCAAAAATGAAAGCCGGCAGTTTTGCCTCACTATTTGAATACACCCAGGAGGCACAAAAGAACTGTTCTAGAGAGTGCTGCTGTGAAGCATGGCACACTTTTTCCATCTGCCTTACACAGTGAAAGGGCCTAATGTAATCACCCTTAATGTTGTGCTGGGCATGTGCCAGAGAGCATAGGTGGGACAGACCTTTACATATGCACAGAGCGCTGCACTAAGGATGGCTAAGTTGCATCCTTTTGTGGAGAAGTGGGTGTGCACTACTGCACCTTAGCAGCCCCCTCTCTCCCCCTGACAATGTAGGTATGTCCTACACATTTCTTGTTACAGGGATCTGAAAATAACATAAAATATCCATTGAATCATAAGGTTGGAAGGGACCTCAAGATTCCAACCTCCTGTACGAATGCAGGACGTGTTATTCCTAAACCAGCCCAGACAGATGCCTGTCCAGCCTCTGTTATAAGGAAGTTGTTCATCATATAGTACTCGGAAATTTGCTTAAGAAAGGTATTCAGCATAATGGTTTTTAAGCCTGCATCCATTTGCCCTACCAGGATGCATTATACTAGTGCTGTCATGCTTGCTTACACTGACCTGTTTGTACTGGGAGGACAGATCTATTTTACCATTTTCCCACACACTGGCATCAAGCCTCAGTAGGATTCCTTTGTGAGCACAGTATCACCAGTATGGAAAATGGAGGAGTGCCATCTGTCCAGGGCAGGATGGAGCCACCTGTGTTAAGTATCCAAGTGATATAAAGTGGCAAGTGTAAAGTAATAATTGTAATGCATACCCTTATTGCCTGGGGTAAGCCAGCTATCAGGGGCATTCAGCATATCATTCTACAGTTAATGGAATCGCTGTGCTCATCTCTGCAGATTGCCTTTATAAACCTCTTCATCCGTATGCCAGATGGAAGCCCACAGATCAGGATTAAAGTCTCCTTCAGTAAGGGCTATTCAGCCCTGTTCATCTGTAAATAATAAGACTAAAGCAACCTATTTCCTTCTCTTCTCAAAGGGCTCTAAGTATAGGAGCTGTATTGTCTCAAATGACTTCCTGAGGCACTGATGCAACATGAGTACCAAACTGTAACAGTCCAGCCCTTGTGAATAGTGCTTCAGCTCAGCAGCAATAATAAAAATGGGCAATTTGAGCAAAACTCTGAGAGGTAAAAATTCCTGGAAAGAAAATTATTTAATTATACTGCAGGGCTGTTTTCTTTCCCTATTTACCTTTTACTTCATTTGTCCGTGGAGTGCTTTTGCAAGGTATGAGAAACTTTTTAAGAGCTAGCAATCATAAAAACACCCATTCTGATTTTTTTCGCACAGTTACCTTAAGATCAACTACACGTGCAAAGTAGATATCACTCTATAAAAAGCTCCGAACAGCTATAAAGTTAGACCTTGAAAATGTGTATTAACTTTATAGCTGGTTGCTACTGAGGTTTAACATGCAAGTGTAGCAGGGTCTCTGCTGTGGCTGGGAGCACCACCAGCTGATGGGGCTCCAAGTTGCATGGGTGTACTATAACCAACCATGGGGGTAAGTGAAACTTTCAGGGCTGGGAGATCGTAGCAGCTGTTTTGCCCCAGGCCCAGGGGTTTTATACGCCCCCAACCCTGGGAGAATGCAGCTTGCATAGTACCCCAGCTCTGGGGGACTGTGGGGTACCCTGCAGCTGGAAGCCCCCTCAACCAGCCATGGAGCTTGCTTGCTTCTTGCTGGTGCAGGGGTTCCCCTTGCACGAGCAATAAGGTGTGGTGGATCAAATGTGCCATCTTAGTCATGCCTCCTGCCATGCACACATGGCGACTGTGTGGATCATGCATTAGATCCCATTGCATCATTACCTGCATGTGCAGAAGGGGCACTATAAACACGTACTTCTCCAGCCAAGCTGTATAGCAGGGAACTGAAAAATTATAAAAGAAAAGCTTATGCATTTGAAACTTACTTGTTACAGTGGGCTGGAGATGAGGTAGTATGATCTGTAGCCATGAAAAAAAAACACACACTTTCATGACAGGGTTTAGGTCAGTAACATTGGACCCCTTTTATTGACTGGAAGATTGCCTGGCAAAGGTATTGTTACTTTAAATTTTAGCTGGGATGGAAAATGAGATTATTGATCAGTGAGACTATTCCAGTCATACATTGAAAGCTTTATCGGGATACACTTAAGCACTAACTTATTTACAATAATAATTATAAAGCTCACATAGTCTTGGAGTCGAGGGAGGTGGGGTCAGCTGGCCAGGTGTTGCTGCCTTCTTGGGGAGTCACAAGGGTCAAAGTTGCTCAGCAGAGTCTTGAGTGAGCCGATCTCTTGCAGCTATACAACTTTTTTTATACTACATGCTGCTAGCCAAAAATGCCATTCCATATTTAGAGACGCAGTGTTGCAAAACACCAACCCTGCCTGGGAACCCAAAACTTGCTCAACTCAGTGACATGTGCTTGCACCAATACCCTGGCCAAGCAGGGCTTGCCAGGCCTACAATATCATAATGTGGATGTTCAGAATCCTGGTCCTGCATTGGATCACTTGTACTCCAGTTAATGAACTGGTAATGCCTTGGATCAAATTTAAGAAATACCTTGGATCAAATTTAGCCCAAACATAAGCAGTAGTAATGGGGACCAGTGATGGTATTACCCAAAGCAAGAAGAAATATGTTACTGCGCTGCTTAAGAGTCTCGCTCCTGATTCCCCCTTGCTTCCCATCCCCAGCATGGCATACTAACCCCAGCGCCGTGGCACAACTTTGCTAGACAACACATTGATTGGCAGTGGAGCCAAGGGCCATGCCCACACCAGTCCTGCCCATTCCTCAGCTGGTGGTGGAAAATGACATAATGTCCTCACAGAAGCAGCCTCCTTTTATCATCCTGCTACTTGTGATCTGAGTAGGTAGCAAGAACGTAAGAGGGCATAAAGAATTTGCCTACTGCCTTACACAACTGCACAAATTGGCCCACAATCTGGCACACTGAAGGCAACAGAAATTGTGCCTACTAATGCCAGGGTCATATTTGACCACTTTTAGTGTTATTTTTTTCTTTTGTTTTGAAGGTAAGGTCAATTTGTTTCTCAAAATGCTAGGTATTATGGTGGGACATACCGAGGGGTCATCTTTTACAAATTTTGTAGCAGTCGGTACTCCTGTTGGCACTTGTACTGAATGTCTCTTTATTAAGGTGGAAGAAGGGATTTAATTAACTCCTTGAGTAGATCACAAGTAGAGTAATGAAAACTAACTACCTGGAGGAAATTTTCTTGCAGTCACTGAAGATCTTGTTCGACGACGTGCAGAACATAACAACTGTGAAATTTTTTCGCTGGAAGAAATCACCTTGCATCAACAGGAAATAGAGAAAATAGAATACCTTGATAAATGGTGCAGAGACTTAAAAATCCTCTATCTTCAAAATAATTTAATTCCAAAAATTGGTAAGTGTTTTTATTTTCATTCTGTTTTATATTTAAACTGAGTTACAGGTGTGATTGTGAGGTCAGAAAATGGCTATTAGGTTTTGAGTTTAAGGTAAAAAGAACAGCAGGAAAGAGGAGGAGTGGCTAAATGACTTTGGGCTTGATCATGCCCTCTGAGCATCTTCTGTCTGTGTTGAATTCAGCAGTTGATATGGGCTCAGAATGTTACGGGTTTCAGCCCTAATATTAAAAAGCTATTTATGTAGTTAAATGCTATAGATCAAAGTTATCTTGCATTTTTACCTTTCTTGCAAAGAGAAAGCGGGTTTGTTACCCACTCTGAATTGTGGTATTAGAGAACTGGCCTCTATACACCGGTCCCTAGAAGTCCTCTACTTAAAGCATACACTTAAAAATAACTATTATGAGTCCTTAACTCCCCTAGGTGCTTCTTCTCTAGCAAGGGACCCTGTAATATGCTGGCACTTACAGCTTCCCAGAGAGTTTACTGTTAGTATATATAGATGAAAAAAATGTTATTTCAATTAATTCTCAAAAGAAATCCTCACTTTATATTGGGGAGAAACTGTCATGTTCTTCTATATAAATATAGCCCTTTGATGATAGGTGGCAAAATTTTGCCTATCCTACAAGACATAAAACTTCACAAGGCCTAGGTATACAGAGAACCTGGATATACAGAGAAGTTGTATGATGATATAGCATCAGATGTTTGCCCAGACACATCATAGATAAATATAAGGTAAAGTTCTTATCTGGAAAAGCCTAGACTGTACAGTGATGACGGAGGAGGGAAGGAGAAGCACCAAAAGCAAGCGGCTGAGTGGTGATATTGATGCCATGTAAATTACCTTTGCCCCTCATTTTAAAAAGGAAAGTTTTTGGGTGAATAAATGATTTGCTGATCTCACAGGCAGGGGAAGAGGGGGCTGTGAGGGAGGTGTAAGGTGCCTTTAACACTTGTACACTCCCCTGTCCAGAGCTGCTCTAGTGGCGGGAGAGGTTTCCAGTGTAAGCCTGGGTACTTTCCCAGGTTGCCCCAAAGGTGACTGTGCTCTGTGCGGTGGCGCTACACCAGACTTACCACCCTCAGCTTCAACCTGGGTGCCTCTGGTGCCAGGGAGTCTTAGGAAGGCAGACTTAGGGGTGTCTTCTGTAGGCTCACGCTGGGGAAAGTAGCAGAGTGGGTGCTCTTTTATACTGCTTCAGCCCAGTGATGCCTACAGTTTTGGCCCTGAGCCCATGGACAAATGAATGGCATGGGACCCATCTGTGGGGCCAGATGAGCTTCTCCTTGCCTAGGATCAGGCCCTAGGCACCCCACATACCTGGGGGCCCCACACTGGCCCTCGTGTGCTGAGATCAGGCCCTGTGCCATCCTGTATGCCTAATCTAGTGCACAAAGCCATGGCCTGCAGGGCTCCCCATAGATCCATGGGGAGCCGGACAAGCCAGATGACATGGTGCTGAGGGCTGGATCTGGCCACTGGCCAGGGCTTGAACACCTCTGCTTCAGCCCATCCAGGAGGGCCACAGCAGGGGTGGTTGTGGTGATATTTTCACCTTCTCTGTTGCTGTCCCCCACACCTGTAAGGATTTATCTCGTTCTTCTGATAGCCCTCATGTCTCTGGAAGGTTACTGTGGAATAATCCTTCAATTAATCCTTCCGTTCACAGCAGCTCACTGCAGTGATCTCATTTTTAATAAGATGCAGATTTATTCCTTAATTCATCTAAACAACTCAGAGCTAGAAATGCATGAGACTTCCAGGAATAGCTGCCACCATAGTGCAGCTGACTACCAGGCAGAGCACGTGCATATCACTTGAGAGATGCAACGCCACATGACTACTGATCAAAATAAGCAGTCTACCCAACACCTAAAATATATGATAATCTGGTCAGTTCTCAGTAAGTCTATGTTCCTAGCCTGACAGCTTGCCAAATACCATACTATTTACAATCTCCCTTTTCTATGCAAAATTGTCAGAAGTATTTATGAAAATCCAGCAGGCTTGAATAATGTAGCTGGTAAACTCCTAAGTGCTGTAGCTATTAGTTCTGGTTCTCTTCTTTTCAACACATGTATGGAAACAGCCATAAGATACCACTGGCTCAAATGCTGACAGTCTGGGGATAGCTCCCAGCTGTGCACATCCACAGGAGATGCAGAGACTCCTGTCAGTTATCAGACTACCTGCAAGAGAGAAGGTGCAGCTCAGACTGGCAGGCTCAAGAAAGCCATTCAGAAAGCTAGCTGGGAAACTGTTTTCACCCTGGAGGGATAGCATCTGGGATGACAACAAAATGGCATCTTCCTAGGGTCCTGTGAGACTTACTGCCTCATCAAGGGAGATGCATGGCAACTAAATGGCTCAGCCTTCATAATTTCAGACATTATCAGACTGATTTTTGTGACTTTACTGGATACAGTATTTACTGTAAGTTGTGGTCCTTTATCATGTTGCAGATTTTTAGTATATATTTCATACATCTTGTCTTGGCCTGCAATTTTTTTCCTTTCTTCTTTCTGGAATTGATGAAGTTCTCTTCTTTTTCCTCTTTCCCTCTCTTCTTTTCTGGTATTACTACTTTTAGTTGTTTTCTGCAAACAAAGATTTCTAGACATTGTTATACAGTGAAGACCCATTTGGATGATTTCCCTGTTGCAGTTGTTTTGTGGTGGGAAAAGAATGTTATGTTCTGGGTCCCAGACTGTTAAAGTATCTTGTGGCAGTGAAAGTCCTCATTTCTGGGATGTTCAGCATGGGAAGAAGGGTTTTTAGAATGCATTTTTCCTTGACTGACAGTTTTATACTGTTTTGCATTTAACCCACAGAATAAGCAACCCATAAGTAATAAAACTGCTAGATTTATTGAGTTAATCTTTTCTGGTTTAACTGGTTTTATCACCAGAATTTCACCACTGAATATTTGTCTTAGTGTCTCATAAAATATACATGTACATGTGTGTGTGTACGCATGCGCACACGCACACACACACACACGCTATGTGATTTGATTTGGTTGCTGATTTGAGTCGGAGGAGATTCGGCCTGACTCAGTGGCCGAATCTCCAAATCTGAATTGAATCGGGAGACCCCATCAGGAGATTCAATTTGGAGAAATTTAACAATTCAGCCATAGACACAGCTTTATGTGTTTTTTCTACATAACTCGAGGTACCAGGTATGGCTCGTGAACACTGAAATGGCAGAGTGAATGGAGCATCCCACGGGAGCACAGGGGGCACCCCCTAACCCTGGCTCAGCAACTGGTGCCTCCTGGGTCTGGGTGGACACTTGGGGTCCCTTTGTGGCTGATTGCCAAGCTGGGGGAGCATGGTGAGGGGTTCCTCCCATGCTCAGCAGTGGAAACCCTCGCATTCTCCTGGGACACTCCATCAGCCCCACCATCTCAGCATTCACGAGCTGTGCCCAGTACCTTGAGGCATGTAGAAAAAACATATAAAGCTGTGTCTATGGCTGAATCACTGATTCCCTGAATCAGAATCGAATCTTCAGGTTCAGATTTAGCTCAATCAAATTGGGACAGTGATCTGAATCAATTAATCGAATCACTGTCCCCCAAGTCGGGCCAAATCCAAATCCATTTCAGATACTGCCTGCTTTGCACACTCCTAACACACACACACACACACACACACAGAGTAACAGTTTTTTTTTCTTCACTTACCCATTTCTCCCATATTGCAAAAATCTATCAAGGATAATTCTTGAACATAATATTTACTATGTCCATTTTGTGTCTCAAAAGAAGCAACTGAACATCTTCTCTTGTGCCCTTTGTGTTATACTGATTTAATAGCCTTCCTGTCCAGCAAACTTCTTCCCAGGATTAATATACAAAAACACTCTCTGATTCTGTTCTCTTCTGTAAGCTCCTTTCAGAGAGCATCTCTCCTACAAATACTATGCTTAGTGAAATGCAGTAGTCTTTGGTTTGAAAAGGATAGGTTAAGTAATATAAAGAACTTACAAGGATTACACAGTGCCTCACTGCAAATAAAGGCTGTAGGGGGCTGCTACCAGTTGTCACACATCTAAATGGGACAATTTGGAATCAAAGACCGAATATTCTTAGATATAGCACTAAAATTTTGTGCTGTATACAAAAAACAACCTGCCAGCATGATGTGCATCCAAGCTGTCAATGGTCTGGACAAAGGAATGCCGTACTTCTAATTCCCCCTTTGGTTTCCATTTCAGGCTGAGAGCCATGGGACTCTTTAGCCTGGAAAAGCGCAGACTCAGGGGTGATCTGATGGCCACCTATAAGTTTATCAGGAGTGACCACCAGGATCTGGGGGAACGTTTGTTCACCAGAGCGCCCCAAGGGATGACGAGGTCGAA
>NW_017728886.1:258061010-258064238 GCF_001723895.1 Crocodylus porosus | reverse complement strand
GGAGGGTATGAGTGTGTGGGAGTATGGTGAGGGGGGTTGCGTGAGAGGGTAGGGGGGTGTGGGGAGGGGGTCCTCGGAGTCCTTGGGGTGTATGAGTCCCTGGATATGTATGTAGTGACAGCAAGTGGGGCCAGCCTTGCCCGGCCTTATAGTGCACAGCTCCTGCACTCCCACCCCAGTCCCCAGTCACAGGTGGCAGCAGCATGTAGGGTCAGATGTACAGCCCCATAACACTCAGCTGCCACCCAAGTCCCCAGCTGCACATAGTGTCAGGGTGCAGGTCCAACCCCACCCAGCCCCATAGCACTCCCACCCCAGTCCCCAGCTGCACATGATGGCAGCATATGGGCCTAGCCCCACCTGTCCCCATAGTGAATAGCTCCTGTGCTCTCGTCCAAGTTCCCAGGTGCACATGATGGCAGGGTACAGGGCCAGCCTCACCTGGCCCCATAGCGTGCAGCTCCCCACACTCCCACCCACTTTCCCCCAACAGGAATCCCTGACCCTGGGCCAGCAGGGCCCTTACCTGAATATCCAGTCTCGCAGGCAGGGAAACTGGAAACAGCCACAGGGTCACCAGGCAAAAGCTCTGCCAGAGGGAGGCTTCTTGTCTCTGGCACCCCTGGCTTGGGGCTAGCGGGGTGGCAGGCCAAACTCGGGGCTGTGGGGCAGGGGGGTAATTGCTTACCATCCAGTGCTGCACCTCTTGCATGGAGGTGCTGGCTTGCAGAGGGGCAGCCCAGGGCCAGGGCTTACAGCAGATTTACAGAGGAGCCCCGTGGGACAGATGGAATTGTTTGGTGGGCCGGATGCATCCCATGGGGTGTATTTTACCCACTCCAGCACTAAACACTCTGGCTATGCCCTTCTAGTTTCTGAGGTGGTGACCAAACCAGGTATGTCAGCCAGGTACAAGACAAGACTCTTTTCAAATAGAATCCCAGATGCCCAATTAGTGCAGCTTTTCTTTCCCTTTTGCACTATGATTTATGCTGAAGAGATGTTACTAGTAGCTGAAGATCTGTTTCTATATTTGATTCTTTTTAGTGATAGTGAACTGTGGTGTTAAAACAACAGTATTTTTTTAAAAGAGTTTTACCCTAACAAAGTACTTTTTAAATGTTTCTTTTTTTCCCTTCTGGTTTCATGCCTTGTGTTCAGCCTCTTTCCTTCAAGTCCCATACCATCTGTCCTCCCCTGCCTGGACAGCCTCTCATTAAATCACATTCTGTAGCTCTAACAACAAGCTTGCAGCTTCCCCAGTAGTTGGAAGCATGCCTAAATTTTCACTCTTTTGATCAAGATCCACATCTTAGCAATGTTCAGAATTCACTTGTATAAGAGTCTGGCAAAGTTCTGCTTTGTTAAATATATGTCTTTGAAATGAGTCTGACACTTGGCATCATGGTATCATAGCTAATGTTTTCTGAATGAATCTTGCATATAGTCCATTGATCCTTTCAGTCTAACTAACTAACAGGATTCTATCCATGATTGAGTAGTGTCAGTACTTGCTCTACATTTGCAACCATGACAGCTCAACTTAAATATCCTTGTCCAGTTTGTTTGTGAGCTGTAATTGAGTAAATTAGGATGGAGCCACAAAAGGCGTGTCCACACATGTCAGCACATGCGCTTGCAGCAGCTCAAATAGAAGCAGTGCATGTTTGAGCCAGGGTTTTTTGCCTCAGCGCATGTGCCCAGACATGCACTGTGGTGTGGGGCAAATTGTGCCACTTTGGGCCAAATAAATCTGCCTGGCTCCTCCTGGATCTGCAGCCAGGGGGAGCTAGAGCCCAGGGCCAGCACCTGTGCTGTCCCCAGCAGTATAAAAAGCTGCCCTGGCAAGTAGCTCAGGGCTACTCGCTCTCAGGAGCTTCTGGGTCCCAGCCAACTGGTACCTGGGGACACTACCCCTTGTGCCAGCTGGACTGCTGAAGCAGCCCTGAGAGCTCCCTGAACCCTTTACCCACTGCAGCAGTCTGGCAGCAGTCTCCCTGAACCCTTTACCCACTGAAGCAGCCCTGAGAGCTCCCTGAACCCTTTACCCACTGCAGCAGTCTGGCAGTGAGGGCTTCTGCCTGGCTGTGACCTGCTGCACACCTGCCAGACCCAGGTGGGGACTGCACAGCCAGTAGAGACATCTGCCCCTCTGGGACAGCTGCCAGCAGGCTGTGGTTGCAGGGTTGGCCTCTGTACAGCACTACTGCCATGTGTGCCCCCTGCCCAGCCATCTGGGCAGCTATTGCATGGAAGATGTTCCGGGTGTGGTGGCCTGCTTTCAACTGTCAAAGCATGTCCTCCTGGCCACATTTAGCCAGGAGGTCAGCCACAGCCAGATGGGCCCAAGGTGCCAGCTCTGCACAGGCAGGGTTCTGCCACTGGCTTCCCTAGCAGGAATTCTGGTGTTCCCTATTGGAAACCTGAAAAATCCCTGATAAAAAAATTCCAAAGTCACTCTGTAAAATACCCCCAAATCCATGTTCCTCCACAATTAGAATAAAGGACCACACTCTCTCTCTCTCTCTGTGTATATATATACAGAGAGAGAGCGAGAGTGAGAGACAGAGAGACAGCGATCAGCTGGGCAATGTTTTACTGATATATCTACAGTGTTAAAGCTCTTTGGAAACCTACCAGTGTCTCTATCATCATAATAAAGTGAATTCTAAATAACTATATGTTTTGCTGCCCACCACAGGGGCCACAGGCCCCTCCCCCGCAACAGGGGCCACAGCCCCCACCCCCAGCAGGGGCCACAGGCCCCCACAGAGGCCAAATGGCCCCCTCAGGGGCTACCTCCCCCCTCGCAGGGCCCCACTTCCCCACTTCCTTCCCCTGTCTTCCAGCTTGATGCCCTGCCTGGCCCCATTCCCTGCCGGCTCTTGCAGCTCCCCCGATGGCTGCCCCACCTAGCCCCACCTGCTTCCCACTCCCCCAGACCCCTAATGGCTGCCGTACCCAGCCCTATCCCCTGCTTGTACCCAGAGCCCCCCAGTGGCTGCCCCCCCAGGCTCCGACAGTAGCAGGGGCTGTGGGGGTTCTGGGGCCTCCTGGCACAGCCCCACCCCATGCAGCATGGGGCAGCAGGGCCCGGGCTAGGGTGGCTGTGGCTGTCACCCAGCCCTGCTGTTTGGTGGGGCCCCAGTGACCCCAATGACAGCTGCTACTGCCAGTGAGTGTGGGGGGGGGGGGTTGTTTGTTTTTTAATTGCCGGGATCCTGGGGC
>NW_017728886.1:258051839-258058678 GCF_001723895.1 Crocodylus porosus | reverse complement strand
TCCTTGAGGAAGGACCACCTTTCCTGGACCCCCATACTAGCTACACCCTGGGCTCCGAGTGCCTCCCTGACTACTGGGGAAGAGAGGGAAGGCTGTGATGCTAGGGGGAAACACAGAATCTGGGTTTCATACATTTCATAGGCATTAGGGCTGGCAGGGACCTTGCAAACATCATCAGGTCCAGGACCCTGCCCAAGGGGGAGGAGATCAGCTGGGGCCAAATCATACCAGCAAGATAAACATCCAGGTGTTTCTTAAAGGTGTCCAGAGTAGCTCCTTGCACCACTTCTGGGGGGAGTCTATTCCAGACTCTGAAGACTCGGACAATGAAGAAGTTTTTCCTTATGTCCAGTCTAAAACGGCCTTCCAGCAGCTTGTGACCATTAGACCTTGTCGTCCCTTGAGGTGCCCTGGTGAACAGACCAGGGCACCCCAGTTCCTGACGCACGCTCCTTATGTGCTTATAGGCTGCCACCAAATCACCCCTGAGCCTTCACTTCTCCAGGGTAAGAGTTGTCTCCTTAGGGTCTAAGAAAAGACCACAGGTTTTGGCTTATTGCTCTGTTTAGGTGTTATTTTGCACACTTGTTTTCTTTTTCTTTTTTTCTCCTGTTTGCCCCATGAAAAATAAGCTGGCTAGAAACCAGGAACACTGGCTTTGAGAAGGAAGCTGGGCAAGTGACTCATTTACAGTAGCGTGTCTGAGCTCCCTGCTCTCTCGAGCTTGGGCATCTGACTGTGATTTGAACAAGTTTGCTCATTTATGATTCCAAACACCTACTTCTGCTTCTGATGATTTGGCACCACCACCTATACTATCAGGTCCCTATGTCTATATTTTGCCAAACTGTCTAAGACAGAGCCCCTATGCAGGACATGAGAAACCCGAGTTCTAGATTCTCCTCAGCCAAGAGTGTGAGAGTCATGAGTTCAGAAGGAGACTAATTAAGAGAGAGCCTGATGTTGACTTGGTAGCTTAATGGTTATGGCAGTCCTTTGTGAAGGAGGAAACCTGGGTTCTGGTTCTTGGGGCCAGTACTCTATACATATACGGGCTTAAAAAAACAGGGAAAAAAAATGGTAGTGGGGAGCAGAACCCATGCTTCTTCTCCCAGGGGACTGTCATGACTACTAGGCTCGAAAGGCAGGCCCCTACTTGTTTCATTTTGTGGCTCCATAAGCCATAGCTGCCCAGTAACCCAGCCTCACTAGGAAGGATGGAATTCCCTGCTACCCTCTTTGAATTTTTTTTGCACCTACTTTTGTGCCTTCCTCTGAAATTGGAAATTTGGCAGTGGTTAGAGCTCAGAGGAGATTGTTTTGGGCCCACTGGTGCATTCCTAAATGATGCTGAGAAAAGCATTAGTGAGGTTAGGCAGACCACAAGCTACATTTTTTCATGCCACATAGCTGAGATCAGCAACTTCTGCAAGTACTCAGTTGATGACATATAGCATATTATACAACATCCAGAAAAAAGGTTTTTAGGAAGAGTTCATTGAAGGTTTTCTCAAGATGTGTCAGTGAAAAGGAAAGCCTAATAACCCACCTGCACTAGATTGAAACTTTCTGTTCAAGATATACAGTTATTCCCAGAAGGAAATTAGGTATATTGCCTAGCAAATTCTTTAGGTTATTGAAATTTAAAGAATATTGTTAACCTTAAAAAACAGTCTTCTTCATGGGTTTCCTGTAATACTCTGGATAGACCTATTATTTCAGAGCAGTGGTCTAATCCAGAGCCTATTAAAGTAATTGAGTGGCTCCATTGGCTTCAGTTGGTTTTGTATAGTGCTGCAAAATCTTTCAACACTGCTCATCCAGTCTGTTCAAAGGTTCCCGTTCTTTTAAATGAAAAAAATAAATTAGCCCTTTGTTTGGTCCTTTGGTAAGCTTTTTCAGCTTAGATCCTGGAGAGAATAAATTCCCCATGAAGTAAAATAAAATAAAATAAAAAGGTGATAAGATGGGGGCATTTTGTTTCCACTCACTTTTCTGGTAAATGAGAATTATTTTTCCTTACTTAGAATGCAGCCCATAAATATTGAAAATGGATGCATTTTTAACCCTATAAAAACTAGCTGTTCTTCAAATAGCTAACAGGGAGCAATACTTCAAGGGCACAAAATCACTTGAACTGAAACAGTGAATATTTTCAAGTGAGATGTGAAAGAATAACCCAAGTGATCATTACCTCTATTGAGATGTTATGCAGACATAGATTTTGATAGTTCTTTTGTATGAAGAAGCAATCTATAATAATTAAGCAGTATGTGTGCTGGTTTCCGGAAAACACATTTGTGATATGATGGAGCTTTAGAAACTGAGACCCTCTTTGTTCTGGCATTGTCATCTTTTGGATGATTCAGGAAAATAAAAATGCTGACAGTTGTTTGAGGAGTTTTGAACCAAAATTGGCATCATAATTCAGTGATATTTTAAAATGGCATCAATACTTCTGTCAATTAATTATTGTCAGTGGAACTGCATCTAAAAATCAGGAAATGGTAATGCCATTTTCCTATTAGGAAGTGCAGTTATGATTTAAGCTTCTGAGACATTCTGTATCATATCTTACTGCATTTAAAATACAGTTCCTCCAAACAAAACTGTATGTGACTGTTTTAGGGAATAAGGGACAAAGCTAGATGATTTTGATTAATTCGTTACAAGAGAGGAAGACAAATGCATTTTGAAAAACCTTAGGAGACAAATATTATAAATTCTAGCATCTGGGAGTGAATTGACTGAACTTCAATGGATAATTGTCATTTACCAGTTTCAAGAGGTTTAGCAGTAATTTATCATTGTCATAGACATGTTGAAAATTAGGACACAGAACTGAGAACCGTGTCCCAAAGGAAAAGATGCTGATTTCAGAGGAACTCACTCATTCTGTGGAAATCATCCTGTATAACAATTCTTAAAGAGATCTTCCCAGAACTACCCATCCTAGCTTGCAAGCAAGCACCAAACCTTGCTAAACTCATCACCTGTTATTAGACTTACTACAGCACAGAACACACGAAATGGATCCAGACCATGCCATAACAAGAAATGCAAAATCTGCCAACACACCTCCACAATTACTACATCCCACAACAGAACCCTCAGCATCCCTGCATCTTTCAGCTGGTCCTCCAGAAATGTTATATATCTCATCCAATGCACCAAATGCTGCGATGGAAAATATGTAGGAGAGACCAAACAACAACTGCACACCAGAAGGAACTCACACTGGAAATCTATCAAAGACAAGAATACCCAATTACCTGTGGGGCACATATCTCACAAGAAAACCACTCTCTCTCCAATTTCTCAGTTGTAATCCGCAAAGAGAACTTACAAAACACTTGTCACAGGTGAGCCTATGAACTTCACTTCATCCATCCCCTGGATACAAAAAATCATAGACTATATATAGACATTGGATTTATGACACACAACTTTTCTATCATCTGACTTTCCAGGTACCTTTCCACTATTTACCTGCTACATTCATCCCCGCTCCACAGCCTGTCTCTCACCCACTGATTCCCCAGTTTACATCTTCACTGACTTCCTTTCTTTCCTGCATACCAGCCTCAGGTTTCTTTACTATTCATTCCATCCAGGAAGAGCACACAGCACCTGCAGATGCTTCCTCAGCCTGTTGAAGGGTTTTTAAACCCGAAAGCTTGCCAAGACAAATTTGTCCAGCTATTTAAGCTGGTCTGATAAAAGATATCGGATTTGCTCAAAGAACCTTGTCACCCTGTATAACAAGAATTCCATTGCAAGAAAACATGACTGGCCCACAAAGGTTGCTTTGCTTCAGTTACCCCATTATTTCTCAGTCATAAGTAATTTCAGTTTCTATTAGCAATTCCATTTCTAGATTCCTTTAAATGATTTTAAAATATCGCAAAGTCCTATGATTCTGAAGAGTCCAAATAATAGCCCTAGTTACAGAGTTTCAGATCAGAAGAGATCATTGTATCTTTAGTCTTCCCTCCTGTATATCACAGGTCTTACATCTCACCTAACTTTCCCTCTATTAAGAACATCTTTTACTATGTAAGGTTATCCAAGAATGGTTATACTTGCCATGTACAAGAACAAATATTAGATGTTTTGCTTCTAGCATCAATGTCAAACGCCTTCATCCTCTTGGTATTTAAGCTTATCTATTCCACTGATATTGAGAAGTCTGAGGAAATGGTTATGGGGTACAGCAGCTTGAGATGATTAGGCAGAAAGAAGGCTGAATTTTACACCCAGATTCAGTGTCAGAGCACCTCACAGCCTGGATGCTGGCTGCCTACTGTCTATAGACAGATCTGGCTTCATGGATGTATCATACTTTTTTTTTTTGGTACCGAGTTGATTCCACTACACCTAGAACCTTGGGTGAGGTTTTCCATATAGACAACACCTACTCCCAACAGCTGTACTATTAGATACTCAGGGAATGGAAAGAGGCCAGTGGACACTGCTGTTCAAAAAGAATCTGAACCCATGTGATTAGGACACACACACCAAAAGTGGAAATTAGGTGGAGAGCACACCTGAAAACCCACACTTATTGGCAATGACCATTCTCTGTTGTTAACATGGTTCTAAACAAAGCATCTTATGTGGAAACCACCATCTAAAATAAAAGTGAGAGCCAAAGTAATGTAAAAAAAAAAAAGTGACCAAGGCCTGAACAACACTCAGATAGCAGAGTGATTAAATCTTTATAAAAGTTTAAATAGCACTCTTAAACTCAAGATAGACTGAAAAATATTACATAATGTATTCGTATTTCTCTAATTCTTCATTCAAAAGATTGTTTAAATGCTCTTGAGAATGAATCTCAGGATATATTGTGACAGTAGCAGCTATTCTGAATTACCCAATCTGATGGACCAGCCGGGATGTCAGGTTAGTGACAACTACACACTGTTGGATTGGCTAATGGGGCAGGAGAATCCTATTTAAGCCTACTTGCAACAGTTGATTTCAGGCTGGTAAACACTGAAGCCTACAGCTGTTCCTCCAAGCCCCTGATTTCAGTTCTCTGCCTGGCCTTGCCAGGCTTTCTATTACAGTTGTTAGCCCTAACCACTGGACTTGATTGCCCATACCTCAGTCTCATTACAGTATTACACTTAAATTATTTGGGACTCTCCATCAATTTCATAAGAGTCTGCTAGCTAAATATTTCTACTAAGCCTCTTCCTATCAAAAATCACAGTCTTCTGAGACCTAACTGTAGCTAGATTCCTTAAGAGTTTAATTGTCTTTCCTCCCAATTAGAAAAATTCTACCTTCCTACCACTTCCACATTGTGGTTTTGAGATTAATGTATCTGCCTTTTGAATCCATGGAAGAGTGTTTTTTATATTACCTGGGCATGGAGACTGCTTTCCTAATGGTTCTCACTTCAGCCCAAAGAGTAGGAGAGATTAAAGCGCACACAGCAGGATGGCTTTATATATTATTCCAATGTATCTTCCAACTATATTGTGTGTATATATAGCATATTCCAAGTATATACTGTTCCAACACTACTGACTCACTCCAAATTCCTTCCTAATGTTGCCTATGGCAACAAAAGGATGAAGTTACATATCTGGCAAAATTCTTTCCTAGGGTACTTTCCCTTTCCTTTTGCTCCAGGGAAAAACATTTCTGTAATTCTTCTAACCTGTTTTTGGCCTTTGCTGACAGGATGAATGCTCAGCCAAGAACCTTTCTAACTATTCGTTTTTAGCATAGTCTACACTACAACGTTTTGCTGGCATAATTACCTTGGCTAGGATAGA
Organism: Crocodylus porosus; assembly: GCF_001723895.1. NCBI lineage: Eukaryota > Metazoa > Chordata > Crocodylia > Crocodylidae > Crocodylus > Crocodylus porosus. Next base: position 258,052,889 of record NW_017728886.1, on the reverse strand, counting down.
AATCATAGAAAAATTAGGGTTGAAAGATACCTCAGGAGGTCACATCTAATCCAACCCCTGATCAAAGCAGGACCATTTCCAACTAGATGATCCCAGCCAGGGCTTTGTCCTTAAAACCCACCGAAGATGGAGATCCTACCACGTCTCTAGGTAACCTGTTCCAGTGCTTCACCATTCTCCTAGTGAGAAAGTTTTTCCTAATATTCAACTTAAACATCCCTTGCTGCAACTTGAGACCATTGCTCCTTGTTCTGTCGTTTGCCACCACTGAGAACAGTCCAGCTCCATCCTCTTTGGACCCCCCTTCAGGTAGTTGAATGCTGCTATTAACTTACCTCTCAGTATTCTCTTCTGCAGACTAAATAAACTCATTTCTCTCAGCCTCTCCTCAGAAGTCACGTGCCCCAGGCTACAAACCATTTTTGTTGCTCTCTCCAGCTTGTCTGCATCCTTTCTATGGTGGGGGACACAAAACTGAACACAGTACTCCAGAACTGGCCTCACCAGTGCTGAATGGAGTGGAATAATTATTTCCCTCGATCTGCTACCAATGCTCCTACTAATGCAGCCCAGGATGCTGTTAGCCTTCTTGATAACAAGGGCACACTGTTGACTCATATTCAGCTTATTGTCCACTGTAACCCCCAAGACCTTTTCTGTAGAGCTGCTGCTTAGCCAGTCAGTCCCCAGGCTGTACCAGTACATGGGATTGCTCTGTCTGAATTGCAGGACTTTGCACTTGCCCTTGTTGAACCTCATGAGATTTCTTTTGGCCCAATCCTCTAATCTGTCTAGGTCACTGTGAATCATAGCCCTACCCTCCAGTGTATCTACTACTCCCTCCCGCTTGGTGTCATCAGTGAACTTGCTGAAGGTGCCCTGTATGCCAAGAAGTCCTTTTTTTAATACGTAGGGGGTAAAAAGAAGGTCCCAGGTAATGTGGGGCCCTTGCAGGACGCCATGGGAAACTTGGTCATCACACCAGACGGCAAAGCTAACATGTTTAACGATTTCTTTGCCACCGTCTTCCTAAGTAGGGACCAGAACAGC
>NW_017728886.1:258044423-258050528 GCF_001723895.1 Crocodylus porosus | reverse complement strand
CGGACTAGATGATCTGCTCAAGTCCCTTCCGACCCTAGAAACTATGAAACTATCTTCCAAATAGTTAATGAACATATTGAACAAAACAGGCCTGAGGACTGACCCCTGGGGCACTCCACTTGATACTGACTGCCAGCTAGACATTGATTCACTGATCCACTGATTACTACTCATTGAACCTGGCAATCCAGCCAGCTTTCTATCCACCTTACAGTCCATTCATCCAGTCCATACTTCCTTAGTTTGCTTGTAAGAATACTGTGGGAGAAGGTATCAGAAACCTTGCTGAAGTCAAGGTATATTAGATCGGCTACTTTCCCCACATCCACAAAGGCAATCATCTCATCATAGAAGATAATCAGGTTGGTCAGACATGAGACGCCCCTGGTGAATCCAAGCCAACTGTTCCTGATCATCTTCTTCACCTCCAAGTGCTTAGAAATTGGTTTTTTGAGGATCTGTTCCATGATTTTTTGGGGGACTGAGGTGAGGCTGATTGGTCTGTAGTTCCCTGGGTCTTCCTCCTTCTCTTTCTTAAAGATGGGTTATATGTTTGCCCTTTTCCAATTGCCACGAGTTTTCAAAGATGGTAGCTAGTGGCTCTGCAGTCACACCAGCCAACTCCCTCCAGCACCTTTGGGTGCATTGCATCCAGCCCCATGGACTTGTATATGTCCAGCTTTTCTAAATAATCCCTAACCTGTTCTTTCACTACTGAGGACTCCTCAACTCCTCCCCAAACTGAGCTGCCAGGTGCAATAGTCTGGGTGCTGACCTTGCCTGTGAAGAGTGAGGTGAAAAAGGCATCAGGTATTTCAGCTGTTTCCTCATCTGTCACTAGGTTGCCTCCCCTATTCAATAAAGGTGTCACACTTTCCGTGATCTTCCTCTTGTTGCTAATATACTCATAGAAACCTTCTTGTTACCCTTCACGTCCCTCGCTGGCTGCAACTCCAATTGTGCTTTGGCCTTCCTGACTTCATCCCTGCATGACCAAGCAATATTTTTATCTCCCTCTCAAGTTGTTTGTCTGAGCTTCCACTTCTGGTGAGCTTCCTTTTTGTGTTTAAGCTCACTGAAGAGTTCTCTGCTAAGCCAAACTGGTCACTTGCTACATTTGCTACTCTTCTTGCACATCAGGATGGTTCGTTCCTGCACCCTCACTAAGGTTTCTTTAAAATATAGCCAGCTCTCCTGGACTCCTTTCCCCCTCAGACTGGCTTCCCACGGGATCTTCTCATAACATCATTGCCCCATGTGGTGGTATTGACAAAACACCTGATGCATTTGCAGCTATTCTGACAGATGAGAGCTTCTGTTGTCTTAGCATCTGTCATTCTGAACGTGGTGTAACTAAGCTGGTAGAAACATGGTGACATTTGTCCCACCTTCATTGCAACGCTCTGCTGATGTAGCTCTGCCAGCATGACTATAGTGGCAGCAGCTCTGTAACATGGATACGTCTTCGGCCTCTGTCGGAACTTGTTTTGAGAGACCGTATTTGTCCTTAACCTTCACGATGTATTCTGCTAGAGCTCAGGTTGCATCTCCAGCTTCCCTAAGGAGCATTGCTGTCTCACAGGTGGTTAGAGCAGCTGGACTTTAGGTCACCTCTTTACCCGGCACTATTCCTTAGTGGAGGGCTCCATTTCCTACCCCTGGTTTGGCAGAGGTGTCTTAGGGTGGAAAGAAATGTCACCTGATGTCTCATTTGTGCCACCGTAAAATTATGGTTGATGGTGCAGGACAAAGGGCGATGTGTTTCACCCTGTGAAGCAGATCAGCTGTCCTATCAGAAGATACCCAGGAAAGAGACCAGTGGACACTGCTGTTCAAAAAGAATCTGAACCCATGTGATTAGGACACACATCAAAACTGGAATTGAAGTGGAGAGCACGTCTGAAGACCCACATTTATTGGCAATAACATTCTCCATTGTTAACATGGTTCTAAACAAAATATCTTATATGGAAACCACCACCTAAAATAAAAGAGATAGCCAAAGTAATGTAAAAAAACCCAACAACTGACCAAGATCTGAACAACACTGAGATGGCAGAGTGACTACATCTTTATAAAAGTTTAAATAGCACTCTTAAACTCAAGATGGTCTGAAAAATATTACATGGTTCATGGTTCTCTAATTCTTTATTCAACAGATTGTTTAAATGCTTCTGAGCATCAGTCTCAGGATATATTGTGACAATTATGGTTGCGTATTTTTATTTCAGGCTAAAGAAATAATTATGGCTAACCGAAAAGCACCCACTTCAGCTAAACCTTCTGACAGCAACAAATCGCAAACAAATACAAAAAGGTAATTTTATTCTCTCTTTCTTTATAGCCCCTCAGGTTTATTGTTTGCATGTTAGTTCTTTACTTGCCAAAATGCTGCTGCTCAGTGAGTATATAATTGTTGAAATAAGAAAATATTGATTTCTATACAGTAAAGCTACAATAAAAGCTTTAGACTAATGGCTTGTCCAGTATTCTTTATAAAGTTATTTGCTCCAAGAGCAGAGCCAAAATAGCACTTATAATAGCCGATCATTTTTGTTCCATCAGAAGGCAGTGATTTTTTTTGTATCTACCTTACAAATCCAGTTGATTAATGGAAAACTATATAGGAGCTACAGTTGAAACACTGCATCGGTCACCACTGTTTCCTTTTCTGAGGCTGAAGGCACTAGGTTTTGGAATCCTAGAAAAGCAGAACTGGAGGTTATTTAGTGTGGCTCACTGCTCAAGGCAGGATCATCCCTGCCTAAACCATTCTAGATAAGGAATATTTAGGAAGTATGTTACCAGCAAATGATAGTATGATGATGACTTGTTACTTCAAGAGGACCAAGCCAGAGATGACATCCCTTTAATTAAAAACAATCAATCTTTTCACCAAAAAGGCAGAGGCACTCTCTCAGACAGATTTCCTTGAGTGTCTCTGGACTCAAGGAGTGTCAATAGCCAAGTCTCTTAGTTTTTCCTTAGGGTAAAAAACAACAAACCTCGCTTCTTTAGGTACCTGACTGTTACTGCTAACTCAGCCATCTCAGATCCATGTATATCAAACAAATGTTTCCAAACCCCATGGGAACTATAAATTATCAGATGAAGACGATCATGCTCCTTAGCTTCTTTGGTTCTACTAGATATCAGTCATGATGAACAGAGTCAAAGTCCTGCACCAAGTTTGCATGCAGATTCCCAGCCATTCTCCATTTCTGTTTTCTTTTCCTCCCAGCATTAAGGTAAGGAAACTTGGTGGGTGGTAGAGAAAAGATGTGAAGTGCTGCCTTTCTATAATATCTGTTACCTGATAATCCAAAGATGCCACATGCCACAAGATTAAGAACTTGCATCCCTAGAGAGGGAAAGCAACTTGTACCCAATTATTATTTGCAAATATCAGGTTTTTTAAATGCAGATACAGATTTATCTCATTGAAAGAAAACTACATATTTTTGCCATCAAAATACTTGTATTAGAAAGAAAATACATCCCCAAAATAAAGAATGAAAGGCAGTATACAGGGATTATTAAAATAGTAAAATCTGACCCCCTGAGTTGACAAGTCATACAATAAGCATTGCTTGAGTAGCTGCTTCTTAGATTACAGGAGAACACGCATTATGGATTACACATGAGGGTCCCAATTTTCTTTGTTAAATTCTTCCTCACACATACAATCTGCTAAACAACAGTTTAGTCCTTCAGAAACCCATTTACTGTTATGGATTGCATTCTGCCAACCCTCACAGCCAAGAAACACCATTCATTTTCTTCCCCCGCTCACCTTTCTGTGCCTTCTTCAATCAATCCCTCTCTTCTGAAATGTCCTCTCCTTGCCAGCTTGCTACACCTCTTTCCGCTCAAGTCACAGGAACATGCTACAGTTGTTTCTACCATGTATACAATTTCTTTTCTGAGATTTTATACAAAATGATTTTATACACATCGTTTCAACACTGCTTAGACTTGTTTCGAGCTCAAAACAGCAAAATTGAAACAAAACAGAGAGCTTTGAAACAGCCTCAAAACGAAATGAGGCAAGTCGAAACAGAACGGTGCCATTTTGCACAGCCCTAGTATGCACCTGAAGCACAGCATAATGACAAAAGTAAATCTAGAATTTGGTTTGATTTTTTTTACCCCCTATTATGCTTTTAATATAATTTCTTTTTTCAAAGCGAGATTGTCATCATCACACTAATCCTTATACTGGGAAACAGAAATAAAAACTTCTGAATTAATTAGCCAAATAAGATATTTGGGGTAGGGAATGCCACAAGTGTTGTAAAATAGATTCATAGATTCATAGATTCATAGATGCAAATAACCATATAGGCAAATAACCAGGCATAAAGAAATGATTAGACAGGAGTAATGAAATGAAAGAGAGTATTCAGAAAAGCCTGGTCTACACATAGTTCTTCTGTTGATTTAACAGTTTTGCTTAGGAATAGATTTTTTTCCCTAAAATAGGTAAATCAGTAGAACACCTACCACTATAATTACCTTTTTACTGGTATAACTACATCCCCTCCAGGGGATTGCACTGCTTTAATTATACTGGTATAGTTAGAGCAATACTATGTAGATATGCCCTGAGACTAGAAATCTGATTTCCATTCTATTAGTGTAGCCTTTAGTAGTAGTGGGTGGTTTACTGATTCATGTCCTTCTGCATTTCTTGTTTGTATATAAACATATTTTTTTCAATCACTTAATCCTTTAATGGGTTTTTAATTTCAGCCTTTGCTAGCAGACTCTCATTATAGTAACACTGTATGGTAGAACTTCTGTGGTTTTCAGTTTCAAAAAAAGTTCATGCATTAACTAACTGAGCTGAGAGAATTAGCCACATGCTAAGCATAGAGGCTTTTATTTTCAGTCCTGCTATTTTAAGTTGTTCATTTATTTTAGATTTAATACCAGCACTATATAAGAAACACCCCTGAGGCTGTCCCTGGCATGAAGATTTATTCTAAGCCAGAGACAATGGTACTTGGTAGGTAGTTTTGATGGAGGTTACTTTGATCTAGCTTTGTTACTTTCTTGTGGACATCATGGACAGAACAGGTCTTTAAGAAAGGACTTGCTGGTCAACGGGTAAGATTCTTGTTTCGGGTGTGAAAAGTGGTTGGTTCAAATCCTAGACAAGCTGTTGTAAAAGTTGAGAATTCTCCTGTCCCTTTCATGTTATATCTGAGGACTGGACTGAGTAACACAGGAAGTCCCTTAGCCCTATGTTTGTGCAACTTGAGTGGATAGACTTGTCAAGCTGGTAAGAAGAGAGCATTTCAAACAAAGAGTTTGACAGAACGAGGCACAGGAAGGTGAGCAGGGGAAAGAAAATTAATGGTGTTTGTAAGCTGTGACTGTTGGCAGTATGTGATGGAGCAGATGTAATAAGATAAACTCAGGATTTGGATAGAGTCAGCATAGGGTTGGAAGATACCTCCTGAGTCCAGTCTCCTGCTATTACAGACAGACAATCATGTCAAATTATTTTTTTCAGAAACTGCCCAAGCTTTCACCCTGCCCCCTTTCTGTCTCCCCTCCTCATTGTTTCATATCACAAACCTTGTTCCTCGAGTGCAGGGCTGCTCAACTACTGCATTTGGCCCATGAAGGGTTAAATTATGGCCCCTGGGCTCTCACTTGGCCACTGTTCCTCATCACTCTAACTGCAGCAGCAGTCAAGGTCTTGGGGCAGGGTGCCAGCAGGGGTGAGAGTCCTCTTGGTTGTGGGACTCCCAGCCCTAACTGGGCACAGTGCACCCTTGCCCAGCTGACAGGGCTCCCAGCTACACACGCAAATTAAAACTCAATAAAAACTCAATAAAAACCAGGTATAAAGTTAATACATGTTTTCAAGATATGCCCTGAGACTAGAAATCTGTAGCTTTTGGCAATAGCGGAGAGAAGGTAAAAATAAGCTGGTTGGAGCTTTTTATGGTATAAGTTTCATAGATTTCATAGACATCAGGGCTGGAAGAGACCTTGGGAGACGATCGAGTCCAGCCCCCTACCCAAAGGGCAGGAAGTCAGCTGGGGTCATAGGATCCCAGCAAGATAAGCATCCAATTTACTCTTGAAGTTGTT
>NW_017728886.1:257987918-258044323 GCF_001723895.1 Crocodylus porosus | reverse complement strand
CTCTCCAGCTCCTTGAGTACCCTGGGGTGCAGATTGTCAGGGCCGGCTGACTTGAAGGTATCCAGCTTCTCAAGGTGTTCCTTCACGAGGTGTAACTGGTATTCAGGTTATTATAGAAATAACCCATTAATTGCATGATATCCATAAGCGGCAGAAGGCCGGGGCTAACAGGGCTCATCCCCCCTCCCCCAACACAGGGCAGTGTGTAGGGCCTCAGGGCAGCCCAGCTGCAGGCTCTATGCAGCTGCAGCAGGGGTGAGGAGGGTGCATACACAGCCAGGATCACAGCCCAGGATTTAGATCACTGGCTTCCCAGCACAGCAGGCAAATACCAGTTGATTCCGTGAAGGGGAAGGGGTTGTGGGGGAACAGGTTGAGGCCCCCATGATGAAGGAGGAAGTGGGGCATGAGCTGGGGCTGGGGTCAGTGGGGCCCTGGTCGGGCTGGGCGGTGGAACAATAGGAGCCTAGGCAGGTTGTCCAGAGGCGTGGCGTGCTCCTGCCACTGCGCATACCTGGTGGAGACCCAGGGGAAGACATGCCCCCTCATTTGTGCATGGGGCTCCCTGCTGTAGCTGCCCTGGGACGCCACTTGCCTGCCTGTCCACCCAGCAGCAGGACACACGTGGCCTTTCGCCACTCCTGGGGCAGCTGCAGCAGGAAGCCAAGCCAAGCACATAGCAGCAGCCACCTCCGCTCTGCACACAGATGGGGGGGCATGTGCCCCCTGGGCCTCCGCCAGGGTGCGCACAGTGGCAGGAGCCCCCTACACCCCAAGATCTGCTGCCTGAGCTCCAATTGTCCTACCACCCAGCCTGGCCAGGGCCACACTCACTCCAGCCCCTGCTCCTGCCTGTGCTTCACTCTCTTCCTTACCACAGGGTCCTCAATCTGGTCCCCCCCATGACTCTTTCCCCTCACCCCACCCCTTCACCCACAGACTTACTTGTGGGGGTGGGGAGGAGCACACGTGGATGTAACTTAACTGCAGACTTACTTGTGGGGGAGGAGAGAGCACGCATAAATGTGCACATATGCTCAGCACCCACCCCCAAATATTTTTTTTTCTATCCACCTGTGGCAATATCTGTAATATGTAGAGTGGGGTAGACTCCAAGTTGTCTCAGCTAAGCAACTTCCTAGGTGTTTCTAATTACATTGACTATGTTTATCAAAAAGATGAGATTTGATGCAGTATTGAAAAACCAGGAAAATCAGGAATATCTGGTATGAAGCTGACATTTGTCTTCAAACTGCCATGCCAATATTTCACTGGGCAAACTTTTTTGCAGTTGTCAAGTCAGGAGTTCAGGTAGTAGCTGTAATGTATTCTACATTAATATATTGTTTTGAGAAATCTAAAGGATTTGGTCAGAGTTACATTTGTCCTGTTCAGTATTCTTCTAACAAGAAAAGCTTTGTGGATTTTATTCTCTCACTAACTTTTGTAAATCCAAGATGCAGAAACTTTTGCAGATTTGTATTTTGATGAATCCTGTTTATGAGTGGTACTTGCAGAACAAGGTGGCCTTGGGAACAGCAGCACTTCGTTTATCACAACTTATTTGCAATGACTTACATCTTCCCTTCCTGATTATAATTTTATCCTTGAAACATGAATTCAGCTGTCATGATTAGTGCATATCATGTCCTTTTAAATGATAACCTGATTCTGAGAACTGTGGTTATTCTTTGATTTTCAGAGTATGGCCATGTAAAGTGAGTTGAAGGATTCCTATGTGCTGAAAGAGGCACCCAAGTCTCTGGTTGTTTTAAAACAAAATTATTTACCTGGCTTACTAGACAGATTTTGCCTAGGTCTCCCAGACTCAAATATTTGGGCCAGAATCTAAGATAAAAATAAAACCTTTTTTTGATCTCAGAGCCCTAGGCTCTATAGCAGAAAATTCTGTAAACTGAGACAGTTTTTCCCTATTTGGCAGAGAGCAGGATTTGGTTCAACAGCACCTTTCCCAGATCAGTATTAATGATGTGCATGTTGTCTCCAGCATCAGCCTAGGGCATTGGAGTAATTGCATCTCTGGAGCTGGTGTAAGCATTGCATTCACCCCTTGAAAGGGCTAATATTACAGTGGAGCAGCCCAATAGCATGGCAGCGCTTCAGAAGAAGGCAGTACCTTCAGACTGGATTATAGGTCCAAGGAGGATTCATAGAACAAGACATTGCTTTTTGATTTTTAGGCATTGCAACACTTAAGCAGTAGTGCCTGTGGGTACAATTTGGGTCTGGTCCTCAGTCTCTTTGCCTCAGAGAGATAATGACAATAGAGACGATGATCCTCCCACACTTCATGGACATGTGAGTGGTTTTTGAAGGCTAGAATGATTTCCTCAGTGGGAAGAAGAGCACATGAGCAGAAAGACAGGGACCCACTTATTTTTTCAATACGTACCTTCCTACTGCTGGTTCTCAAAGTACTTTATGTTGTGGACTAGCAGGAAGCATTTGTTGGATGATGTGTATGCTACTGTTGCATGACTTCCATGACTCATTTTCCAAATGTGCTGTTATTTCTGCCATTTAACTTGTGCATTTACATGTTTTCAGCCAGTCAAGCTATATAAACCAAGCGGTTTGTCATATTTTCATAAAGAGTAATTTGTTCAATTTCTGGCTTATCTAAAGCCATTAAAAAATGAATGTAAAATAAGTCCAATACTTAAGAAAGGAATCTTTCTCATACTATGCAAATAAAACATCCTAAGACCAACATGGTTTTACTTCTGCATTTTTAGCTTTTGCTGAGCTACTCCAAAGAATTAAATCCACACAACTGGAGTAGAGAGACAGTTCTTTGCAGGATGTGCACTTCTGGAAACCACCCAAAAGCTAGTAACAATCTGTTTCAAGGTCATGGCACATTTTGCAAGTTGCACAGGAAATGAATAATTGTATTGCCTCTCAGGGATGAACGTTTTATAGAACATTGCCACAATGTGACTCCACTTCTGTTTCATTAAAATGTTGAATAGCATAAAGCATCTTGCCCTATAGCTAAGGAATATTCAGGGTGAAAACACAGAAGTCATCTTGTGTGCATCGCCATTACCCATAGCATTCTCCTCAAAGTGTGTGTGTGTGTGTGTGGGGGGGGGGTTGTAGCATTTGCTGTGGAAATGACTGGAGCTGGTTTTTGTCTATCCAGATTCTTAAAACAAGGAGCTAACTTCTCTGGTCTGCTGCCCTGGTGCGTAGCACAAAATAGATAAGCTGAGTGACTGCTGGAGACTTCCTTTTGCAAGAGGAATTCCTCCGGGACATAAAGCTGACAGAAGTAGAGTATTGTCCTATGCCAGCGACAACTCCCCTCAACAGTGGTGTAGGGGTCATGTCAGGGAAAGGGAAGGACTTGCCATGAGCCTAAAATAGTGGCATTTAACTTTTTGAGACTCGAAACATCCCTGCATAATTTGTGAATTGAGTGGTACACTAAAGTATATAGTCATTTCCTTCCATATGCGCTGGGCAGTAGGGGTGGGGGATTGTCCAGGCAGGGACAAGCCTGAGCAAGGCTTATCTGCTTGTCCTCTCATACCTAACTTATCTCCTTATATCTTGTGGCACCCTTCAAAGGCACTCTGGTTGAGAATCACTGGCCTAAAATAACGAGGCATGGTGGAACAAAACTTCTTGATGTCTAAACTCCACAGGTGAAGGGATCTTGTGGTAGAACGGCTACTTAGACTCGAATCCAGTATCAAGTAACCTCAACCAGTTCCCTGACAGAAGCCTCTTCCCTTGTACTGAACAAAGTTTTATCACAGAGAAATTATCTTGGCTCTTTTTTAGGGCTGTGCAAAGCTTCGGATCATGATTTGGAGTCAGAGATGATTTGGAGGCTGAATCTATGAATCTGAATGGAATTGCTGGAAGCTTTAGGCTTTCTGAATCGATTTGGAGTTTCTGAATCGATTCAGAAAAGATTCGGAAAAGATTCAGCGATTTGGAGATTTGACCACAGGTTATAATGGGGAATAAATGAACTATCTATAACTTTGTTGTCTTTTGGCTGCTTCAGATGAAACTTGCAGGGATGGTAGCCTCTGCTGAGTGCATGCCATGTACCAAGTTTCAAGGTGATAGGTCCAGGGGTTTCTGGGAAATTGCACCTCAAAGTCCTGAAAGCAAATCTCATGTCGTGTGTGTGTTAAGCCACAGTGGGGTCAAAACTGCAGGGGTGGTAGATCTTGCTGAGGCCACAAAGCCTGCCATGTTTCAAGGAGATCAGTGCAGGGGTTTGGGGGGAACTGCATCTCAAGCTGCAGACAAGCAAAACTCGTGCCATGGGTGACACTGTGTGTGTTGAGGCGCAGCAGGGTGAAGGCTGCAGGTCTGCTAGCCCCTGCTGAGACCACGAAGCTGCTAGCTGTCAAGGAGATAAATGCAGGGATTCTGGGTTCTGGGGCCCTGCACCTGTGCCTGCTGACAGGCAAAACTCATGACATAGGTGCTTGTGCAACTGTGTCTGTCTTGGGGCATGGGTGTGGGGGCAGCTGGCAGGCTTCATGGCCTCAGCAGGGGCTAGCAGACCTGCAGCTTTCACCCCGCTGTGCCTTACCACATGCAGTGTCACCCATGTCATGAGTTTTGCTTGTCCGCAGCTTGAGGTGCAGTTTCCCCCAAACCCCTGCACTTATCTCCTTGAAACTTGGCAGGCTTTGTGGCCTCAGCAAGAGCTACCATCCCTGCAGTTTTCACCCCATTGTGGCTTAGCACACATACCTATCACCTTGAAACTTGGCACATGTCATGCTCTCGGCAGAGGCTGCCGTCCCTGCCGATGTCATCTGAATCAGCCAAAAGACAACGAAGTTATAGATATTTCATTGATTCCCCATTATACTCTATGGCCGAATCTCTGAATCAGCTCCGAATCGGCTCCAAATCTTCCAAAGCGATTCAGCTGAATCAAATTGGAAAAACGATTTGGATCTCTGAATTGAATCTCTGGCATCTGAATCAGCCGGATCCAAATCCAAATTGAATCCCTATTCTCACAGGCCTACTATTTTTGTGTCAAAGCATATTTCATCTGATGGTCTTCTTGGGTAACTTCTTCACCATGTAACACAGTGTTATTTTTCCCTTCACAACTTTCCTTCTTTTGCTCCAATAGGCTCTGGATTAGCTTTTAAGAACTTCTAGACAAGCGCCAAGTTTTAATTCATGTTTGCTGCCATTTCTGATGTTGGATTTAGAACAGTGGCCCACTGCAGCCTTGCAATGTGAAATGAAGCCACTATTATTAGCTGTGAAGGAGGCTGGATTCTGTTTTACCAATTAGCTACATGTCAGTATTTAAAAAATATGAACAAACAGTCACAAATTACTGGAAACAGGCTAGAAATTTTTGCTTTTCTAACCAAAGGGGTCTCCCACTCTTCCTTTAGGAAAACCCTGCAATGGAAAACAAGTAAAATCTCTTCTGGTACAGCGATATAATGAGTGGATATAGACCTCTGTTGGTCATGATTTCAAAAGTGTCCCTAATCTGGACTGGATAAGCAGTTTATGCATCCTGTGAAGTTCTACAATATTGCAAGACTTGCTGGAAACCACAGTGTCAAAAAATAAATAACAAACAAATTCATGCTTCAGTTTAAATATTTAGTATTTGTTTGATTTTTTTTTTAAGTGCTATTAATTTCTGCTTCCTATTTTGCTAGGGATTTATATAGAGACCATTTAAATAACTGAAGCGAGACTGAGTTAAATGCAAACAAAAAAGAAAATTGTTGTGATCAAACTCTCTGCTACCTCAGCAGCCAGCAATTGATACCAACCATTAATCACATTATCTTGGTATAAAATACTATAGGTGTCAAAGGAATAAGCATAAAATATTTATAGACTCATAAAAAGTCTAGCTAGTAATGATTTATGTGTCCACCAGACAATAGTGAATTATCTGTGCTTTGACTCATTTTGAGTGAAGAATCCCTCTTTGGTAATAAGTTCCTTAACCCTGTTTCCATTGGAGTGAGGGGCAAAATTCCTATGGACATTACTGGAAGAAGAATGGTTCTCAAAAAGTTGCTGCTTCATTTGACGTGCTGCTCTCTTTTGTTCCAGAAGACAGCGAGTTGAGCAACTAGAAGTGGATCCTAACAAATACTCATTCCCCGATATAGCAAACATAGTCCAAGAAAAGGAGCGAACTGGACAAGGTCCTATTAGGCTTCAACAACAAAAGGCAATAGAGCCTGTTGAGAAGAGTTATACTGACTCGGTGGATGGCGAAGATGTTCCTCCCTTAATTTGAAATGTACTGAGAGGTTTTCACATTCTGTAACCTGCATTGCCTCTGAGTTAGCCTCAGCAGCTTTCTTGACTCACATAATAGAGGATCTATGTATATAATAACCTTATTGTCTACTGAAATTAAAAAATATTAGTTATTGCTATCAGTTGTTTTTGTTATACTTTTGCTGTACTTTTCTGCCTCTTTCAATTAGAAGATTAATACTTACCTTCTTGTCGCAGAGCACTCAGGTGCCCTGCACCTGAAAGCAGAAACGGCTCAGGAGAGACCCCTAGTGGTGAGAAGGGGGAGGCTCAGCTGCCAGTCACCTGGGCTGTGCAGGTGCTGGTTGCTAGGGCAACCAGTGAAACCAGCTGACAGGAAGGGGCAGGGCTTAGCCCTTCTTAAACCCAAGCAGGAGGCCAGAAGGGCAGTTCCCCTCCGGTGGCCAAGGGAGGAGGAACTCGGGTAAGACAGATGAAGGGGAGAATTCTGACAGTGGGAGTATCCCTCGGTTACTGCTGGGGTTGGGGAGGTCTGTCTCTCTCTCTGGTAGGGATTGAATCTTGTTTGACCGGACAGTCTAGCTTTTATGTTGTAGCCCAGGGGCTTTGTGTTCTTGTGTTTACTGTTTTGACCGGAGGACCGGGTGAGGCTATTAGGGGCTGGAGGAGGCCTCATAGGAGCTCCACGGTAGTGTAGGGACCCTGCCACCAGAGAGGGCGCAGTGTTTTGGGGGTGCATTGACCCCAGCCCCCAGAGCGAGGGGGGGGCAGTGAGAAGACCCAGAAGTAAAGGAGAGGGCCAAGGCATAACAGGGTCCAGGTCAAACCACATCAGTACCATCTGCGAGGCTTGGGCTGCGGTGTAGGGGAGGAAAAGGAGCCGCAGGTAGCGCCCCCTGACACCGAGTCACATAAAATGGGCAACCTCCCACTGATTACATCAATCAATTAATCAATTAAGATCAAGGCATGGCAGGTGAGTAAGCAAGAGGTTGGCCCATTACAAGAGGGTGGAGTCACTCCTAGAAAGGCTCTGATAGCAATACTCCTGTCACACTTCTCTTTTTCTAAATTGTGTGCTTGTGTCATGACAGGGTTCCAAAGGCCTCTTCAAAACTGGGATATCTCACTGTTGGCAGGATATAAACCAATAGGAAGATTGACACACTACCTCAAAGACCTCACAGTCTAATTAAAAAGATAACAAATGAGGATGGCAACAACAATTAATTATCCTATTACCTAGGATGAACCACACAGAGCTGAAGTCCCCAGGCATTTTCCAGTGCTTACTTTCTTAAGAAGGCAGCAGCAAAGAAACCTCTTGCATTGGGTGTGATGCACTTGCACTGATGTTCCTATACTCTGGGACTGAGAAGGGGTCGATGGAGCTAGCCCATCCTTCCTGCAACAGTAAATCTACCAACACAATAAACAGCTTTCAGATTGTACTTTCAGCAATATAATTACCAGTGTGCTTGAGGAGTGTGAAGGTGCCAGTCCGTAGTGATTCTGTGGGGAGGGGAAGATTACAGCTGGATAATACACCCCAGATGACCTGCCACTTCAGAAAAGTTGGGCTAAGTCAGCTAGATCTTTCCAGTGCCCTGGGTGCTGGTCTCTTTTGTCTTTCCTTGGCTTCCAGCAATTTCAGGATTTGTTGAAATTGTTGGGGTCTAATTTGCAGCTCCTCTGAGATGTGGGGGCAAAGACAATTTGGGGCATTAGGGCTTGGAGCTAGAGGGACTTGTTCCTACCCTGCCCTTCCACTGTTCTAACAACTGCAGGAGTCTCCTGATGGACTTTATTCCCAGACCCCTGTATTGCTCCCAGTAGGTTGGAACGGACTTCTTCAAAGCGTAATGAATTCACTTTACTGTATCATAGTGAAACCAGGTGCAGTAACTTGACACAGCAAATTTGTGAATGCCTCTTTCACTTCTTAGTTTAGGCCAGGGGCAGGCAAAATGCAGCCTGTGGGCCAGATGTGGCCCACCAGGCCATTCTATCCGAACCACAGGGCCCCTAAAAAATTTAGAAAATTAATATTTATTTGCCTCTGGCTGCCTGTCATGAGGCCCTCAATGGCTCGCCAAACCTCAGTAAACAGCCCTCTGCCTGAAATAATTGTCTACCCCTGGTTTAGGTATTTAACATACATTCTTGTAGTAAATGCAGTTCACATTTTTTTTTATTTGCAGGTCACCTCTACTTTTAAAGCAAAAAAAAAAGGATAAATTGAGGTGTTAAAAGGAGCTATATAATCTTGTCAGTAAGTGTCTCATAAAATGGAGATTGTCATTCTAAGGGAAACCCTAATGAATTTGTTCCAAAAAAGTGGAACTTGCTTGCTTCTGCATGGAAGTGGTGCAGAAATGGATGAAAAAGGTCTTTTGCTTTTAACACTATGAGATACTCTTCACAAATTTAAAAAAAATCAGGACCCCCCCCTCCACCCCCCAGGGTTATTTTGTTGGTTGGGAGGGGAGTTTCTTTGATTTAGATTGGGTTGGATTTTTTTTTCTTCTTAATTTACATGTTCTCCTCTTTATGGCCAAAAATGAATGAGTGAGGTGCATTCATACCCGAACAATCAAAGAGATTTTTGAAGTGATAAATACTTTTCATTTATTTAGCAGACCAGGATTAGGTGGCTGCCTTAATATCTCCAAGAAATTCACCTGGATGGCTGACCCTGTAGTTTGTAAGCAAAGTTTTGCTTTGAACTTTTGACTGCACTGCATGTCTTTACCCGAAGTAACATAAATTGAAAATTTTGCATTTGGCTTTCCTATTAGGAGGAAAGCGATGATCTGTTTTCATGGTTAATGATGACAAAGGGCTAGATTCTGTTCTCAGATATTTGGCTATCTGTGGCTATTACTTGTGGCCTAGCAAAAGCTGCTAACTACAAGGCAGAACGTTAACCATTTTCAAGTTAGTCTGTGTGAATCTGTATACTGTAAATGAGGTGAAGCTTTAGGAACGTGGAAGATGGTACAACATGGGACAGGAAAACATACTGGAGTGTGAAAAACGACACGTAATTGGTAACAGAATCCGAGATGAACATATGTGAAAAGGTGAATGGTGATTGGTGAAGAAGCTTCCAGGTTTTGGTCAAGGTCCACCCATTGACGAAAGAAGTAAAGTCAAGGTCTTGGACATAGCAAAAAGACATGTAAATGAATGAAATGCATATGCAATTTCATGTTAATGAAGTAAACAGTAAACAGAGGCAGAGCTTAAGATAAGAGAAGAAATGTGTGGAACAGAAGGAGGAGTGAGGGTGGAGTGAATGTTAATAAGCATGAACCAAAGTGTATAAATGTGGAAATAACTATTGTTCGTTGCTGCTCCCTGTATTCACAGGCTGTGTCTGTGAGGGAGCTTGCCCGAAGCTGTCTCCATTCTGAATAAAGCTGTTGAGAGCAATGTATGCAAGTAGTGTTTGCTCCCTGCTTGCTCTGGCTAATGAGTAATAAGACCCATGAGCAATTAGATTGTCGTCTTCCTAGTCATTGGGCGCTGCATGGAGTCAGGGTCTAACAATGGTCTCCTGTACAGCTTTTCTTTTTTAGCCTCTGTGCACTGACCTGATTTTTCCAATCTTACCATGGATTAATCTGGGATAAAAACCTCCTAGCCCTAACATCTCTTCAGCCAGCTTTGTTTTGCTGACTGAAAGTACAAAAATAGTTTATTAAATGAAAAGATACCAATATGCTAGATAGTAGTGTTACAATGCTGATGTAGCCGCAGTGGTCCAGGGAATATGTGAAAAGCAGAATTTGTTTAGTAATATCTTTTATTGAACCAGCTACATGGCTGGAAGATGTGTCAGTCAAGCGTTCTGGCAGAAAATGCCCTTTCCCAAGGCAGTATTGTCTCTGCACATTCCGAGTAATAGCCGCTGACTTTACTAACTAAAAAAAGATTGTACTATATTATACTCCTATTGAGATTACAGGACAGATCGCAGCTCTAGGGAGAAACCTGGGTTCTTCTCTGGCTTATGCAGCAAAACAAAACTGTCAACTAAGTTTGTATTGCAAAATGTTTTGTGGATGTGTGAGCTGGGAAGAACATAATTTGTTTCTTGTACCTTAGGCTGTTTTCCTGATGGGCAGGGAGGTAAGAAATCTCACTTTACTTTTAAACTAATTGTATTTGGCTTGGAATTCAGTGCATGAGTGTGGAAGGTGTGTGCTATTTTTATGAATACTATGTGTATCTGACTGTATTCATAAGGCTTGCCATATAGGACATTGAAGATTTGCACACGTTATGGAGCTGGTGTTGCTTTATGGGTGTGGCTATGTCAGCAGAGCCCCCTCGTGGAGATGTGGCATGTGTCCGTTGAAGGGCTTTTTCTGCTGGAATAACTGTCTCCCCAAAGGAAATTAGCTCAAGCAGCAAAAGCTCTCTTCTGGTACCATAGTTGTGTCTAGACCTGTGTTTTTTTCCATTAGAGCCTCTGGTGTGATTGGCTAGGGGTGTGATCTTTCCATCCTGAGCCCTCACACAGTGATTGACAGCATCCTTCTCTATCTGTGTCCAGGTGGCATAGAGTGGGCAGATTAAAGGTCAGATTGTGTCTGGTAAGAGTGCTGACCCACACCAGAGTGGAACACAATAGCAGAAGTAGCATGCAGCCTGTTTGAAGAGACAGTGAGGTAAACTATTAAGCTCACCGTCCCATTGAGGTCTGATGAGATATATGTAGAGGGTGTGAGTTAATATGCCGGGTATTGTCTCTGTCGCGTGGAGCTTGAGTCTGAGCAGCAAGCTGAAGGTGCGTTCATTGACCCTTCAGTATATAGAATGTGGATAACAGTAATAATGAACTCCAGGCCTGTAGGAAATGTAGATGGTTGGAGGGGGAGGGAGATGTGACTGCTGTTCTCTAAAATAGGATATAGTCTTTGGCTCTAGAATTTGCCCTAGAATCTGCTGCTCGCTCCTGAACTGTGAAAGAAAAGTGTCCAGTTTACTCCCTGTCGCAGGGCACTTCAGTGACCTGCTCCTAGGAAAAGGTACAGGTGCTGGTTGCTGGGGCAACAGCAGTTCGGTCAGCTGACCGGAAGGGAGCAGGGCCTGGCCTATATAAACAGCCTAGGCTGAGGCCAAGCAGGCAGTTCCCCGCTAACATCCAAGGGAGAAGGAGCTCTGCTGAAGTATGCAGCTTAGAGAAGCTAGATGGCCTGAACAGCTTCGGCTCAAGGATACTGGGAGGAGAAAGCCTGGGTAGGCATTTGATTGATAATTAGCTAGCTGGCTTAGAGGTTTACATTTAGCCAGGAGGCTTAGTTTGAGGTATAGCCAGTTGGCTAGTGTTATTGCGTTTGTTGTTTGTTGTTACACTGGAGGACCAGGTGAGGCTAACAGGGGTTGGAGGAGGCCTCATAGGGGCTTGTCACAGGAGCACTTGGGTGCCCTGTTCCTGTGAAGGAATAAGGGCTGCTGAAGCTCCCTGAGACAGCACAGGTGTTGGTTGCCGGAGCAGCCAGGCAAGGCCGGGCCTTTATAAACAGCCCAAGCCAAAGCTTAGCAGCAGTTCCCTTTTGGTGACCTGAGGTGCAGGAGCTCTGCAGGACAGCCAAGCAGAGCAGAGACGAGCGGTGCAGCCTGAGCACCCAAGGGGCTGCACCATGGTAAGGGTGGAGAGAACCCTGACTGAGAGGCCTTTGCAGGACAGCCAGGTGCGCCTAGATCCTATGTTATAGCCAGGAGGCTTATTGTTGCGTTACAGCCGATTGGCTTATGGTTCTGTTTAGTTATTGTTATACTGGAGGACCAGGCGAGGCTGTAGGGGTGGAGGAGGCCTCATCAGGAGCTCCCCAGGGAGGTGGGGTGCTCCCAGTGCCAGAGAGGGGTGCTGTATTGCGGGGCATCTAGACCCCAGCCCCAGAAGGGGCGAACAGATTGAGGAGCCCGAGGTGGGCACGTTTAGTGAGAGGAAGCCCAGCATGGGCGTAGGTAGAAGCCCCAGGGGGGCAGGACCCAGAGAAAGGGGTCAAGGGGGCCAGGTAAGGCTAGGGCCGCCTGAGCCCCAATTAGGAAGAGTCCCTGAGGGGCTCCACAGTGGTGGGGACCTGGTGCCCGCGAGGGCACCATAGTAGGGGTGTACTACCCCAGCCCTGACAAGGTGCACAGCACCGGCAAGGGCACTGTAGTTTGGGGTGCAATACCCCAGCCCTGAGAAGGGGCAAAGAGGATTTTGGGGGCCAGGCACGGGTAAGGCCACCTGAGCCCCACTTGCAAGGACCACCAGTGAGCAGCCCGAGGGGTTTGTGTTAGGCCCAAGTGAGGGGCACACAGGAAGAGAAGCCCAGGGTAGGGTGCTACCATAGAGACGAGCCCGGAGAGGGCGAGTCCGCAATTATAGAGAGCCCAGAGAGGGCGAGTGCATGGAGGGACAGGCCCCAGTGGGGGCATCGTCTGTATGTGGAGAGGCCCCAGGAGGGGCGAGTATATTGTGCGGACCCCAGGAGGGGGGCGGATATAGTTAGTAGGCCCGAGAGGGCTAGCGGATAGAGGGGCGCCGGTTGTGTGACAAGCCCAGGGGCGCCGGTGAAGGGGCGCCAGTTGTGTGACAAGCACAGGGGCGCTGGTGAAGGGCGCATACAGGAAACTGACCAGATAACGTCCAGTACATCTGCGAGGCTTGGGGCGTGCTAAAGGGGAGGTTGGAGGCATGCATAGCCCATAAGGCTGGGGTGCACCAGGTCACTCCCTACGGAACGGGGGACAGTATAAGCATAGCACAGTGTCCAGGGTGATAAGAGGCAGCCTCCCTTCTAGAACCATATAACAACAAGACGTGGCGGGCGAGTAAGAGGGTGCTGGACCGCCTACTTGGCACGGCAGGGGGCGTTAGAGAGAGATCACGGCTGCTCCTAGGCCCCACCCTGTGACAGGGCCCCACAGCGGTGTGGGGACCCTGGTGCCAGAGAGGGCACAGCATTTAGGAGTGCACTGACCCCAGCCCCGAGAAGGGACACCGTGCACTGGGGGCCAGGTAAGGTCAAGGCCGCCTGAGCCCCACAGGAGTCATAGACCCGAGGAGGGGATTTAGGGGCCAGGTACAGCCGTGACCACCTGAGCTCAAAGCTCGGAGGAAGGCCCTAGTGCAGGCGGAGCCCAGGGAGGGCGCGCAGGTGAGCAGCCCCAGGGAGGGTGCTCACTTAAGACCCCAGAGGGGAATTTGGGGGCCAGGCACAGCTACAGCCACCTGAGTCCGGATTGTGAGACAGGGCCCCAGGGCAGGCACAGTCGCAGATAAGGCCCCAGTGCGACGGACCCAGGGACCAGTGAGGTGGGGGCAATTGTGAGAGGCGCCAGTGAGGGGCGCCGGCTGCATGGCAAGCCCGGGGGGGCGCCAGTGAGGGGTGCCGGCTGCGTGACAAGCCCGGGGGGGCGCCAGTGAGGGGTGCCGGCTGCATGACAAGCCCGGGGGCGCCAGTGAGGGGTGCCGGCTGCGTTACAAGCCCGGGGGTGCCAGTGAGGGCGCGGAAAGGAAACCAATCAAACAATGTCCGGGACATCTGCGAGGCTTGGGGCGTGGTACAGGGGAGGTTGGGCCACGCATAGCCCATAAGGATGGGGTGCACCAAGTCAATCCATAAAGAACCAGGGGCCAGGATAAACCAGAGCACCGTGTCCAACGGGACAAAAGGCAGCCTCCCTTATAAAATACGTAACATCAAAGATGTGGCGGGCAAGAATGAGGGTGCTTTCTCGCGAACTTGGCATGGTAGGGGCGTTAGGGGAGATCACGGCCGCTCCTAGGACCCCGCGCACTCCCCCAAAACCATTTTCTCCTGAGCCAGAAGTACAAAACAGAAATTTTTTTTTTTTTACACCATTTCAAAGTAAAGCTCATTTTAAATGTATCTTTTCCTACAATGTCCTTGTACAGCACATGCTAAAGTATCAAAAGGCATCCTACCAAGCTTTGTGTAGTCATAGACACTCCCTCCACCACTGCCTCACTGAGTATATTTTAGGATGCAAGCAGTCTGCTCACCTGCTGTTTGTTTCTGATGAGGATTCCCACAGGGGTAAGCCTACAAGAAGCAAACAGAGTTCTCTTTGGTTAATGAATTGTAAGAGGAAGCCCTGAGGTAACCTGAGCATTCCCTTTGGTGACAGTACCTGTGAAAGACCAACTGTTAGCTGTCAACCTCTGCTGAGTTTGAAGTTGAAATCCCACTTCTACATTCCTGGTTATGGAAAAACACTTCCTAATGCTGTTTTCAAAGTGCATCATTTTGCATCAGGAAGTGATGCTAAGTTTTGGACAGACCCTTCAGAGGGCTTTTTTGTTTGTTTTTTCAATGTAAGAGTTTTGTACTTGGGGGTCACTCCTCAGCCACCCCTCTCCTTCACTTTGGATCACCTCTCTTAATGCTGTCCTGCCATGCCTTGAAGTTCAAAATGTAAAGGAAGAAAAAAAGGGAGGTGAGATTTTCCAGTTACCCTTAGTGATCTGGATGAAAGTGAGGGTTGTCTTTACAGGGCTCTGCCTCCCCTGCACCCTACCCTTACTACACCTATGCAGGCATAGTCCCATGTTCTTCCCTGGCTTTGCCCTTTCAATAACTGTGATGTGGCAACTGATTACAGGAGATCCTTGCCATTCACAAGGGATACATTCCAGAGATCCCAGCAAATGACAAAATCTGTGAATACTGACAGGGCTCCTTGTCAGACTGATGGAGCTGCCCATCAGGCCCCACAGCTGCCCTCTGTGTCCCTGCAGCACCTGGGGACTGACCCCTTCCCCCCAAGTACCGCCGCGACTGCTCCGAGTGCCTCTACAGCTGCGTCCAGCAGCAGCGGCGGAGAAGATGCTGCCGCCTCCCTCCCCATCCTGGGGCTGCCCCGCAGCACCTGGGGACCGACCCCTTCCCCCGAGCACAAATGTGGCTGCCTCTGGGGGAGAAGATGCCGCTGCCATCATCACCTCCCTCCACGTCTCCAGCACTCACTCTCCACCCGCCTCCTGGCCCTGCCCTCCCCCACGAATATTTGAATCTGCAAACCAGAGTTTGCAAATAGCAAGGGTTTCCTGTACTTTTCTAGTCTCTAACTTGCAGGAACTGGCCATTAATACTTATGGGCTGCCAATCAATCTTTACTTCAGTATCCAATAGGTTCACCCCCATGGAGTCTATCCATAATAGGCCCTTGTTTCTCTGGGCTACTGATTAAACATCAACATCCAATTGATTTCTCTTTACTTTATTCATCAATCAACAAACATTTCTACACTCAACTCTGTTCTTACCCTGGGTCTATTAGTTAACCAATACTGTATATTAATTAGTTAATATTTACAGTCCATCCATTTTCCTACATAGCAACATTATCTATAATTCATTAACTAACAAGTTTTTCAGTGTCTTGTCAATCACTCTTCCTAAATCTTCTTAACCTGCTCAGGGTTCAGTTAATATCTCCATCAATCCTCAATCAATCAATTTATATACATTACATCCTTGGATCGCCAGGCCCATCAAGCAGCTGCTCTGCTCTGACAATAATATTCTTCTACATCTTATTAATTGACAAAGCGCATTTAAACTCTGCTTCTCATTTAAATTTACTGGGAGTGCATCCACTCAGTTCTGGACTAACTGGTGCTGGTAATTCTCTTATCCCAGCTGCAGATTCCTTACTGCCTGCCCTGTCGTAGCCTTCATTCTCCCATTACCTTGTTCTGGGTCTGTCTCCGGCTTCATGTCCCAGCTCCTCTTATAGTTTCTGTGCCTCTGCATAGGCACACATGAGCTCTGGCACTCTTGTACTTCCCCTATCCAGGGAAGATCTTCATTACAGCCAGCACATCTTTACCTTCTAGCAGGGTCTTCCTTAGGCAATGGGGTCCAGCTCCAGGACCTCATGTGCCTCCTTCACCACTCACTGGATGCATGGGTCACTATGTTAGCCCCAGGCACTGCTGGCATGTCACTCTCCAGTGCTTGATCAGCCCTGCATCTCCCAGTAAGTCCTCTGCTGTGTCTGGACCCGGAAGAGCGCTCTGAACCATAAAAGGGCCCGGGGCCAGTGCCTTGTTACATTCAAACTGCTTTTTGATGAGCAGTCAACACCGGTCAGAGGAAGTTGTCAGTGTGTAAATCCCTGAGACTTCTGTAACCTTGATCGGACCACAATGAAGACCATGACCAGAGGTGTGCTGGGAGAGGGGACAGCAGCTAGGTAGTGCCTATGAGGTGGGGGTCTAAAGCGTTCTGCCTTCCCTGGTAAATAGCACCAGGTGAGTTACATGCAATATGCCAAGAAGCAGGATTCCATAGAAAGGTGCCATGAGCCGGACTGGAGCAGGTGAGGTCAGGTCTATCCTCTCACCACCATCCCCTTCTGGTTATGTGTTGTGACAGGCCAAAGAGCTTCATCCTCCAAGAAGGACTATATCTGTGCTCTAAGCACCTCCTAGGTAAGGAGTTAGGAGTAGAGTATTAGAAGAGAACTCAACATCTGGGTCTTATATAAAAGGTGACAGGGACTCCAGTGGTTAAGGTATAGAAGTTTACTGCATCCTGTTCTCTTCCTCCACCCTCCCAGCTCATACATGCTGGTCCAGTCATTATGTATCTATAAATGATATGGGAATAAATAAAGAGATTTTTTTTTCCTGTATGGGCTCAACTCGTATAGAGATTGTGGCCTGATTCAAATGGGCTACATGATGGTGACTTAGTTGACTATGAAATTGCCTGCTCCCATCGCCATGGGACTGTACTATAGAACCACACCCAGCAAAATACAATATCATTTGTAAAGCATAGTGGCATGGTATCACTTTAAAAAGTGGGAGGAGGGAGCTACAGGGATCGGACTGACAGTGATTAAAGCTGGAAATGCCAACATTTTTATAGGAGTCAAGAGCTCAGTTGCTATTATTTAGTCATTACTGATTCAGATTAGTGTAGTGCCAAGCAGTGCTAGGTGTCCTACAAACACAGAACAAACAAAAAAAAGGTTCCTCCCCAAAGAGTGTACAGTATAATACAAAAGCCAAGGGCTGGATACAGATGGGAGTTTGTGGAAACAGTAAGACAATATTTGTCAGCACAATGAACAGTGCCCAGCCCACCAGCCATGTAACATAGACTCCGCCTGTTATGACTTCACATTATTTTTTGTTTTTCTATCACTAGAAGTAAAATGCAACCGGAGTGAACTCACACGTTGCTCTTAGACCTGTTCTAAACAGAAGCACTTGAACCAGATTAACTGTTTTAAGAGTGAGATCTTTTTTATCCAAAGAGATACATACAGTAGTGCAATCTATGGTATGGAACTATTATATCCATGTGACCTGGTTACAAAGTGGACCAGCATCCCAGGCCATGGCTATAAATCTGCTGTCAGGGGACCCAGTTACTGGGCACGTCTACACAAGACGCTTAGCACGTGTGACAGGCTAGGTGGCAGTGACTTAGCCCAGGGGTTTTGAAGGGGTAAAAGATGATTGGAGGACTTGGGATTCCCTTTCCTCACCAATCAGGCCCCAGAGACTCACTTTCCATGTCCCCTGATTGGCCCCTTGAGTCACCTGGAGGGGCATAAAAGGGGCAGCGGCTGACTCAGGAGAGACCAGCGAGGGAAGGATCTTCAAAGAGCTGGCAAGAGCTGACCCAGCGGGGCGGCAGCAGTTGCCCCAGAAGAGCTGAAGGAGTGGGACCTGCAGGCAGCAGTGGGACCCTCAGCAGCGCGGCATGCGGCCGGCAGGAGTGACTCCCCACTGGGCTCCAGGATCCCCTGGGAGAGGCTGCGGCCAGCAGGCGAGGCTCCCCCGCTCCAGCCGGGATCTGAGCAGGGACCTGAGAGGTTCCCAGCTCTGCTCCAGCTCCTCCAATCAGAGGCCAGGCAGCTCGACGTGGGGCGGGGCTCTGGGAAGGCCAAGACCCCTGGCAGCTGGGTGCAGTGCCAGCCCTGGGGGCTGTGTGGTAGTATTTCTGCCTATCACAGGAGAGGTCTGAGTTCAAGGCCTAGCTGGGATGACTTGGGGTAAGTGAAGTAACAGAGAGGAAATTTTTGTTGCAGTGGAAAGGGGCCCTTGTGTTTTCCTCCTTTCTCCCCCTCCATGTACCTAGGCCATATATTCCTTGTCATTTGACGTTTTGTATTTTGTGCCTTTTATATTTCACCAATCAGCATTGTTTGTTCTGCTGTTTGTGTTTTATATTTTGTTAACTCTGTCTTTTGTCAACTAGATGAATATGTCTATGATTGTAAGTGTCTAACCTTTGTTGAATCCTGCCCCCTCGGGACATTGTAGTGTCCCCTATACCCCTTGGTTTATGCTGGTTATGTTCCCTCATGTTCTCTCATTAAAAGGTATATGGTTAAGTCCCCATTGGTGGTCTGGCTCTGCTCTATAGGGGGAGGAGAGTCCTTACACCCCACAGCACTTGTGCACCTGCTTTGATCCCTTCAATTGGAGTACCGCCCAGGTTACACATGCATCAGCCTAATAATACTGTGCAGTAGTGTGTCACAGCAAAATCCATGCAAATAGCCTACTGCACAGTGTTATTACGTTAATGCTCAGTAAGTGTTGCTAAATAACCATGCACTAATGCAATTGCACAGTGACTCTAGGTACTGCATATTTTGTTAGTACTTTATTAAGCAAGTACTACACTAAATGTGCAGTATCTAAGGCTCATTAATGAATGTGTAGACATGCCCATTGAGTCCCACATGTCTCCAAGCCAACTAGATTAGTAGAGAACCTCTTCAGTGTTCCTAGCCCCAGGATGCAATGGCCCGCTCACAGGCTTTGACCTCTTGACTGACTCCTTGTATTGATGTGACAGCAGTCAGGGGGCCTAAACCCTGAAGCCAGCATTTGACCTGGGGCCTACCCCAAAGCTTCACCTATGCATTCCCCAAAGCTTCACCTATGCTGGGTTCACTCTGGGTTTCCAGCTTAACCCCCTTGCAGGACAACAAGGAAGGAAGGAATTTAGTAGAGGAATTTCTGAACCCCACTGACTTTCCTGTTACGGTGCCCAAACATTACCAATCTTTGAAAATGACAAAAGTCCCTGCTGGAATTCACGCCCCCCCCCCCATGGGGCTGTGGCTTGCCATATTTCAAGCTAGATGGGAAGGAGGAAAATTGAAGGGAGAAGAGGGTCTCCATCCTGTCCACTCTCTCCAGCAAACCCAGTTTACATGCAACAGTGGCCTCCCCTCTACACAGAGCAGGGCACTTCTTTTAAACAGGGCATCCCTCTGTGCTGTGAGCTCACACTAAGAAGCTCCAGACCCATGAATAGTGCTATCCCCAAATAGGAGCCCATAGTGCCTTGTTAAGTTTATTCACTTTCAGAGCCTGTACACACAACGTATTTGCGCTGGTGTGATTTACACTGGTGATGTATGTTACAGCAGGATACAGAGAGGACAGACAAGCAGATGTCCCACAGCTGCTTCACACAGTTGTTGTTATTAAAGTGCCTTACCACTATGTCATGGAGGAGGCGGTTTTCCTTGACCAACTGGCTACTCTAGGGTAAGTTGCAGACAAACTACATGTACACCTGTATAAGTATACCGGTATAGTTTTACCCCTATAAACTAAGATTTTCCTTAGGGTAATTCTACACAGTGTTCAGATATGTTACAACACTATCGGACTATATGTTTCATAGTTTCATAGTAGCTAGGGTCAGGAGGGACCTGAACAAATCGTCTATCCTGACCCTCTGCCACAGGCAGGAATGAATGCTGGGTTCACAAGACCCCAGACAGAAGATCATCCAACCTCATCTTGAATGTTATGTGTAGTCTCCTCCTTTTAGCTCCAATTTCTATGACTCACACTTTGAACTAGATTTTTTAAGACACTGAAGTATGTAAAGGCACTGATAGGAACCTAGTAGAATTGTCAGAAACATGTTGATGCTTAACTCTTTGTATCTTTAGGCATCTAGGGCATTTGTACACATACTCTGAGAATGGTGGGGGGTACTTTAATTAGTGTGGCTCCAAGAGCTACTGTAATTAAAGCACCTGGAGTGTCTCATGTATCAGCATCCCCACACTTCAAAATGGCACCAGGGGTGCTTTATCTACAGCTCATTGAAAAAGCTTTAGATAAAGTGCCCCCGCCACCATTTTGAAGTGTGCAGATGCTTATACACAAGACACTGGAAGCTGCTGGTGCACGGTAATTACCACACTCCAGCACACTTGATTAATCAAGTCTGCTCCAATGCACTGTAATTACAGAGCATTAGAGCTGCCTCGCTGCTCATGTATAGGTGCCCCTTGAGACTTTTAAAAACCTGGCTCCTCATCTACAGGAAGGAAATAGTAGGGGGTCAACTGAAATAGATTTTAAATCAGTCAGAACAAGGAGCTTCAAGTTGTGGCAAGGGAAATTTAGGTTGGATATTAGGAAAAACTTTCTCACTAGGAGGGTAGTGAAGCACTGGAACAAGTTACTCAGAGAGGTGGTGGGATCTCCATCCTTGGAGGTTTTTAAGACCCGGCTAGACAAAGCCTTGGCTGGGATGATACAGTTGGGGCTGGTCCTGCTTTGAGCAGGGGGTTGGACTAGATGTGACCTCCTGAGGTCCTTTCCAAACCTAATTTTCTCTGATTCTACGATAAATTAACTGTGACAAATGTAGAAATATTTTAATCATTTTAAACTTTCCTTAGGCAATTTAGCTTAATCTGGTAATTTAGAAATGGAAGTAAACTGATATAAGCAAGTTTAAACTTGTTTAAGCATGTCTACATGAGAGGTCTTCACTGTTTTAGCTAGATCAATTTAGCTGCACTCACAATTTCCAGCTCTATTCAAGCCTTGAGGAAAGATCTGAGTCCTCCTGAAGTTGTAAGGAAGTGGCAAAGTCCCCTTGAGATGCAGTTGATTTGTACCTGGTAAATATGGCCCTAATACCAGATCACTACATGCTAACTGCATTCAGGTGACTCGTATCCTGCAGAATGTAATTTCTCCCACTTTATCTGCTCTACTCAGGTGCTCATTACCATTTCTGTGATATGAAAGCAAGTTATCCTTCCTTATCAGTTCTTGACAGTGGATGCTTAATAGCCTGCCGAATCAGAAATAGATTATGCTGGTGGAATCAGTGGGGTACTGAAAGGGTTTAGAAACTCACAGAAGCTTTTTAAGACTTGTTTCACAGAATCACAGAGAAGTCGGGCTGAAAGGGACCTCCAGAGGTCATCTAGTGCAACCCCCTGCCTGAGACAGGATCTTCCCTATCCAAAACACCCATACAACCATAATCTAAACTCGACATGAAATTACCATCAACCCTGACACAACACAGATGTAACAACCTTGCCTGCCACAGGTAAAGCAGGGGAACAATGGCAGCTAATGTCCTACTTCTCTAAAAGGTTGTCAATATATGCTCAAGAGATCTCAGGTAAAGAACCAGCTACAGAGGAAGGCAGAAACCCCCAAAATCCATCTGACCATGGGGTAAAAGTCCTTCCTGACCCAAAACATGGTGAATTGTCTGACCCTGAGTAGAGGGGGGACACCCTCCATCCAGGAAACTCTGGCTTTGTCCCATGAAAAGCATTGGCACACCTAAGTCAAAATCCCCGACCTTAGCTGTAACCCCATGCCCCCGAGAGAGGCTGAAAACCCCCCTAATACATATAGCAGAAAGGAGGAGGGTGGGCAGGGCCAACCAGCAAAGCCCAGAAGCATGGGCATTACATGGTGGAACACGCCTAGCTCATCCCTGACTGGTGGGGACCACCAACTCTTTGGATTTTTAGGGATCCATGTGTCCCTAAATTTCCCGTAGCTGATTTAGGGGCACAATGTGTGTGAATTGAATACAATATTCATCTTAATAGTTGCCGAGAGGAGACGAGAAGAATTGTGATCTCAAGTACAGCTTGTCAGTCAAATGGTCTTCCCTGAGTTATGTTGGCTGCAAAGCCTTGTCACTGAAAACCTGAGCAATATTTCCAGTTCTGCTGGTTAAGCTGAAAGGCATTTTCTCCTCTTCGCACCATTTCTGTTCATTTCAATCCTTTGAGGGCTTCAGAGACTTAAGGGTAGTTTGAGACACTGGCTGTTTAGATCAGGGTGGGATCCAGAGAGGAAAGTGAGATGACACTCTTGAGGGTGGGGGACGCTGGGTTATGGTCCCCACTGCCAGGACTGTTTATGTATTTTATATTAGATCATCATGGGGGAAAATCTATGGCACAAGGGGTTCCTCCTTCAAGGAGTGTCCTCACCACTAGACTACCAAGGAAGTGTAACCAATGGTTCTTGACATTGCTAGAGTCAGATGAGAAGGCATTTAAACAACTACTGGTAGATGTAGTGAGCTCCATATGAAAACAAAGGCTTGTCATATGGTAGAGTTTAAATACACCAGCTGCCATTTATCCTGTGTAGCAAGTCTGTTTTCTATATTAGGTTTAAGGACTAAAGCCTATTTAACCTTTACATACCTAAGTGGCACTTACATAGCTGCATATACAGGCATACCTCAGAGATATTGCGGGTTCGGTTCCAGACCACCGCAATAAAGCAAATATCGCGAGTCACACGAATTTTTTGGTTTCCCAGTGCATATAAAAGTTATGTTTACACTATACTGTAGTCTATTAAGTATGCAATAGCATTATGTCTAAAAAAAAAAGTACAATACCTTAATTAAAAAATACTTTATTGCTAAAAAATGCTAACCGATAGAAAAATGGCGCCGATAGACTTGCTCGACGCAGGGTTGCCACAAACCTTCAATTTGTAAAAAATGCAATATCTGCGAAGCGCAGTAAAGCGAAGCGCAATAAAATGAGGTATGCCTGTATTCCGTTTTTGGCATTTACCTTACAGCTGGAAGTTTGTTTCCACCAGTGGTAGAATAGGATCACCCAGCTATGTACACACCTATAAGAGAGTAAACAGACCAGGACTCCCACCTTTGAGCCTAATAGTCTTGTGTGCCCACTGACATGCTCAGGGGTTGTGGGGCATATTAATTAGAGCAGTTCCCAGAGAGCTGCTCTAATTAAAATGCCTCACCATCATGTGTATTAAGTGTCCCACATTTCAAAATGGCTGTGGGGACACTTTAACTAAAGCTCACTTGAAATGCAGGATGCTTCATACACGTGACGGTGAGGCACTCTAGAGCATTCTAATTAGAACACGACATCTAGTCTGGTCTGATGCATGCTAACTAGAATGCATTGGTGCACATCTATAGGTACCCCTTGTGGCTAGGACACCCCAGAGCCTGCACAGCTAAAGCCTTGTGAGGATGTGCAGAAAAGTAGCCCAAAGTGAGCACACAGGTGCAAATAGAAGTAAAGTGTGTGTAAGTGGCAAAAATGGCACTTATGCAGTTATGTAAGTGTTACTTAAATGTGTAAACATGAACTGGGATTTAGCCCTTTGTGGCGGTGTGTGGTTGCTGTTGGCCTTTCTACTTTTTGTGTTTATATTTGAGTTCTCAGGCCTTCGTAACTACAGGGAAAACAATTTTCATTGGTTTCTGCCGAAGAAAGGCAATAGGAGGAGAAAATCCAATCAACAGCTTGATGTGCTTGATAATTCCAGCCCGCCATGCACAGCTTTGCTGAAGGAAGTCAGGTTCAGATGACTGGCTCAGTACAAAAAACGCTCCCTCTCCACTAAGAAACCTGCAACTTCCCTTCAAACTCTCCTATTCCCAGAATCTTCAGACCCGTTTCTTAAGAGCACTTATTGACCCCCACACAGTGTCATTCTTATACAGCTATATTGCTTCTGGCTTAGGACCTGTACAGGCCGTCTCAGCAGGGCTCCTTCCTTAACAGGTAGGCCAGAAGTATGCCAATGAGAGGCTTGTGTGAAGGCCAACTTACATTTCTGAGAATATTTAGGGCAATGTTTTACAGTGCTTAGTGATTCTGCCTGACTCTGTTTTTGGGTGCCCAACTAAAGACACCTTTAAAAGCCCAATTTTTGGAAAGCACTAAGCAACCACCTTCTGCAAACAGGCTGCTCCAAGTGTCTCGACAGAGGCACACAAAATTGCCAATCCATGTTGTAATCCCTGGCCCAACTATATGATCCTATATGGATCTCAGTGGGATGTACCAGGCAAGACAAGAGTTGATAAGGAGAGAAGGGGAGGCCTTGGTAGAGGAGGAATAAGGGCACAGAGGCCCTGGCTTTCAGAGGAGTGAGGGGCACCAGAACTTCTGGCATGACTACAAGGTGGGGGGTGCTCCAGAGCCCCTGAAATAGAGGGGGTGGGTAGGTGGAGACTCGCACAAAGCCTCCTGAGGCAAGGATGGAGGGAGCGCAGAGCCCCTGGTATGTGCAGTGTGCTCAGAAATAAAGTGGCCATCTCCCCACTCAAGGATTTTATTCTAGACTGATAAATGATACAGTGCCATTCTGAGTTTGTCACAGATTCTCTCGCTGCTCCAGCAGTATCCTTCGGGAAAGCGTGTCCTTCTGGGTCTGAACGCTCATAAACATGTGAATTCTGGTGTAAGTCTGCAACCTACTGGGTGCATCTACATGAGATGCTAACTGTGCAGTAGCTGAATAATATTGCGCATAGCACATCACAGCACAAACTCCGCTAATATGCTACTGCACAGTATTATTAGGCTACTGAGCACTAAAAAGGCGTTCACTAGTGCTACTGTTCAGTAGTGCCAGTTACCATGCATTAATTTACAAGTACTAAATGAATGCACAGTAACTGGATGAGTAATAGCACCGGTGAATGCCTTTTTAGGCGGCAGTAACTATGGTGCATTACTGAATGTGTAGACACACCCGCTGTCTTCTTCTTGGAGGATGTTGGTTAGCAGGAAGTGAACAAGTCCACAGTGGGTGTGTTCTTAGCTGTCATGCCTTCTGACTGACTTGGAAAGCTACCTCCCTCTTCTTATGAGTACCCGTAGAAGATGGTCGGGTGTTACTGTATCGGCGGGGAGTGGCAAGCTCTCTGTATTTGTGGTAGAGGGATGGATGCAAAAGTTCTACAGCGCACGCAGTCAAGCTGTTATGTCTGCCTTGTCATCTTGTATATGGAGAGATGTTTGTGTAATTGTTTGAAAAAAAAGAAACAGTCTGCTACTACAAAATGAAGGATTTCAAGTGCACAACAGGTTACGTGCTATGTGAATTGGTGATCACGTGCTCATAAGTTAGCCAATTTTTAGGGGGGCCTTTTAAATTTTGGGTGTGAATGTCTCTCTCATCAAAACCATGTCATTTATGCTATCATACAAAACAGCATTTCTCTGAAATTGAGCTCAGCAATACATAAGGCCTGAGACCCATTTTGTGCACTCTTATAATTTAGTTCAGTGAACAGTGACCTTTTTTTGATAGCTCTGCATCTTTGGTTGCAGAGCAAACAGAGGCCTCTATTTTTACTGTCCTCCAGGGTACAATGTCTATGTATACAGGCAGGTTTTTGGGAGAGAGTAGATATTTTTCTGTTTCAGTCCTGTCTAATTATTCTTAATATATGTATTTAAAATGGTAGGACATTCAACCAGGAAATGCTTATACTGAATAAAGCCGTCCTAACTTCTTAAATATCATGAAATACCCTGACTCTGTTTGTGCTTAGCATCTCAATCATCCATGACTTACTTTTTGTTTTTAAAAATTCATTTAATTTGAAAGAGGACTTAAAAATCAAATGATCCTATAAGGGGGAATCTCCCCCTCCCCCCAAAAAACAACACTTTTCTGTCTGTGCTTAACATTCAGAAGAAATGGATAAGAAGCCACTACAACTAACCAATAATTGTGCCAAGGATCTGAATGCTGTCTGCAAAATCTAATTACATCTTGGCATATGGAGCCCCTGGCAAAATTGTCGCAATATAAATAGAGGACAAGAAAAGAATGAATTATCTCAATTTAAAAAATAATTCATAGAGCAAAAATTCTTAGTCTCATGCTGTTTGCAAGCTGTTAATATAGAACATAGAAGAGCATTTCCTAATTTAGCATTGTGCATCTTCCAGGAAATGCAGTGCTTTCAACAGAGATAAGAAGACAAAGGTAGAAGTAGTACCTATAATACCAGAACTTTTGTCAGCCTCCACTGAGTACCAAGGAAGCCAATGGCAAGGATTCAAAGCCAGGCATTCCTTGTTCAAACAGCTAAACCTCCAAAGCAGGGGCAGGCAAAATATGGCCCATGGCTGCATCCGACCCACTAGGCCAGAGGTAGGCAACGTTTTTTGGCTGGAGGGCCAAAAAACACCACAATGCCTATCTTGGAAGGTGCTGGAGTGCCAGCATGCCAGAAAAACAAAATGAGGTCAGGGGGTACATGGCAGGATGCCCTGCTTGTATCCCTTGCTCCCCACCCAAAGCCTCTGCCCCCCAGCCCTGCTGCCCCATGCCCCCACCCAAAGCCCCTGCCCCTCAGCCTGGGCTCTGTGGCTGCCAGCAGTCACCCCAGGTCTGGGTAGCTGCTGGAGCCTGGGCTGCTTCCAGCAGGGCTAGCAGCATCCCAGCAAGGCTTGCAACATCCCAGCTGCCTTCTTGGAGCAGCCCAGGCTCCTGTCTGGCAGCAGCTACCCAGAGCCAGGGGAGCTGCACCCGGGAGGCTCCAAACAGCTATGCCGGGCTCCAGAGCCCAGGCATCAGCTCTGTACCAGCCTGTGTACATGTGCCTCAGAGCGGGTGGTAGGGGAAGGTCCTGAGGTAGCGCAACCCCCGTCTCTTCGCTGCTCCTAGCACAGAGATGGTGATGGGGACTGGAGCCTGGCACAGCTGTTTGCAGCCTGCCTGCTGCTTGCTGCAGCTGCCCAGTGCCCAGGCTGGATACAAACAGCTGTGCTGGGCTCTGGAGCCCCATCATGAGCTCTGTGCCGGAAGCAGGGGAGAGACCAGGGCTGTGCTGCCTCAGACCCCTCCCCCATTGCCTGCTCTGAGACACGCATGCACACACCAGTGCAGAGCTGATGCCAGGGCTCCAGAGCCTGGAACAGCTGTTTGCAGCCTCCTGGCTGAAGCTGGCCCTAGCTCTGGGTACCTGCTGCCAGCCAGGAGTCTGGGCTGCTCCCAGCAGGCAGCTGGGGTGCTGCAAGCCCTGCTGGGAGCAGCCCAGACTCCATTGCTGGCAGCAGCTACCCAGAGCCAGGGCTGGCTGTGGTGTTCCAAGCAAAATGGCATTGCATGCTGCACTTGGCATGTGTGCCAGGGGTTGCTGACCCTTGCACTAGGCCATTCTATCTGGCCTGTGGGACCCCTGAAAAAATTAGTAAATTAATATTTATTTGCTCCTGGCTGCCTGTCAAAGCTGACAGGTGACAGGGGCAGTAGGACCCAGAGGGAGCCCTCAGCAGAATGGAGCAGCCCAGCCCTGCCCCACCCCACACGAGTTTTAGGGGTTTTAAATGAGTTTGCATTGTTACAAACTAAACCACATCCCGATGTAGTTTACTTTGCACCATTGCAACTTGGAACATCGCAGCCATTAATCTGTCAGCTCACCCCCAGCTGCGGGATAGGTAGGCAAATGCTGCCAAAAAAAAAAAAAAAAAGTATTGGGTCCCTTGCCGCTTATGCCTTCAGCAGGCACCTGCAACCACCAGGACAATGACTGATAGAGTAATGGAAAAATAAAACCCACCTTTTCAATTAAAAATTTGCCATTTCAATTTAGGTGGCATAGAATGCAACCCTGAAGGACTAAACCCCCGCCACATGTACAAGCGCCCCAAATGACAGGCCAGCTGTGGTTTAAAAAGGATAAGGAAAGCACTTCGACTATCAAGCCGGCTTTTCTTTAAACAACAACTTTCTTGCAGAAACCTCTAAAGCTAATTTCCACAAAAATGGAGGCTGTTTTGTCACTTGATTCACTGAAGCAGTACTTGAGCACATGCATTTGGGGAAAATAGACACACAGTATCATTTGGTAGAATTTCCTACTACAGTTCTTCTAAACATATATGCATGCTTGACACTGACATCCTTTCTTACTATATTTGTAAATGAAGCCAAAGAAGAATACTGCATATGTCCGTGAACAGTTTTGTTGGTGTTGCCACCTAGATGCTTTAATGAGGACTGAAGCAGTCACTGAGCAAATGCATACGGTGAAGTAACCCTTACCTAGAAGAAGTATCTATTTAACATTAATAAGACAGTAAAAATGGTATTAGTCTTGACAATGTGTTTTTGCTCTGTTTGGGTTTTTTTGTGAATTTGAGTAAATGCATTTGCTGCCAGGAACATTTGCAGAAATAGCCTTCTGCATTCTCTGTATGGTCAAACCCCAAGAGCTCAAAAATCATGAACCAGGCCGGAGGGCTCAGAAGCCAGCTGCATTTTTAAGTCTTTCTCTAACCACATAGCCTAAAATTACTTTACATTTTCTGATGAGCAGCTGAGGTTCCTACCTAGCCACACGCTTCCAAGAACTTTACAAAGCACCAAATATTTTGCAACTGGTGATTTTAAAATCATGGGAAATGGCAACAGAGAAGGCTGCTCATGAAGAGAAACTTAATTCCAAGATAAGAGCTGTTCAAATTATTTGTTTGCAACTCAGCCCCTCCTTTGTGAAATCTTGTTTCTTGAATGTCAAGGGTAAAAAGGGGTGGGAGAGGGCAGGATTTTAGCCACCTCAGTTCAAAACTGTGATCTGAAAAGCACCTTCTCGGGTCCATCTAAAGCCGAAGGTGCCTGAGGTCACTGGGTGCCTCTCTGATGTGGCCGTCCCCCGGGCACCGGTGGCTCTGTTCCTGTTTGGGCCCAGAACTGCCCGTGTCCCAGCCATTTTCTGATAACCCTCAGTGAGATTTGGAAATTAGGCAAAGAGGTGGGAGATAGGGGTTATAGGCCTTCCTCATTCTAAAGGGGCTCAAACCCTCATTTTTCACCTTTCCAGAGAGTCCTCTAACCACTAGGCCATTATGATAAGTCACTGGCACTATCACTGGTCAGCTTTTAAGAGAAGAGTGAGCCCCACTCCACCCTTTAAAAGGATGGCTAGACGTGTCTGCCCCCGAGGCAGGTTCTGGTTTAAGTGGAGAGGTGCATCTCCCTGAAGACAGACGTCAGAGGTGGCAGGAATTTTTGCCCTTCCCTGTGCTTCATGTTTCCCGTTTGCTAGCCCTTGGTGTCTCCTGCGCAGCATGTGGTGATTATTTATTTTTTTAAAAGCATGCATCTGAGACACCTAACTCTTCCTATGTGCTATATATATAGATCCTATGGACCTAGTTCTGGGGCTTGGAGTCCACTCTGGGTACCAGGTAGGTGCCTTAGGCATTGCAGCACCCCAGTCCTTTAGTGGATCTAGTCCTAAATATCTGCATGGCTTCAGTCCTCGCCAGGGGTTCACAAACACTCCAGCTGCTTGGTTTCTGCTCTCTGGCATGCTCTGGCAGGGTGGGGGCACCTCAATCGCATGGTAGTGTTTCTGCTTCAATGCTCGGTGACTGAAATGTTTGAAACAAAAAAATAAAAATCAAAGAGGTTGGGAATTTCAATTGAAAAATCAATTTGCGCAAAATTATTTGATTTCTGGGGATTTGTGAAGACTCTCAATTTTCTTCCTGGTTCGTGGGTATTAACATGCCCATGAAGAACAGAATCACTCAGAATAATGAATGTTACCTATATGAGCAGCTCTGTCCAAGACCTAGCACGTCTTCTACAGAGAAAAGAAACCATCTTATGGGTCTACTCAACTAATTGGCACAACCTGAGAATGACTTAAGGCCTGGAAAGCATGACTTGCAACCTGGGGACACAAGCAAACTGCCATGAGATAAGCTACAGTGTGAGCTTGCAGTGCTGCTTTCATTGCGAGGTGAGTTATTTTGTATTCACCATGGGTAAGAAGCATGTGTATGGACAGTGACTGCGGAGCAGGTGAGACGGTGTCAATTCACACGTTAGCTTACCTTGTAACTTTGTGATTTGTTCAGGGGCCCCTACCCTCTGACTTGAAGTGAGAGATGCAGCTTTCAGCTGAAAAAAGTCAACAGGTGACTTAGTAAGTACTTCTGGTCCATGAGCTAGAGAGGAGAAATGAATGAGATGGGGATCCTTTAAGCAGACAAAGCAACCAAGAGCCAGTGACTAGGAGCTGAGACTAGACAAATGCAAACTGAAGCGGATGTGGAGTTTTCTTAGCAGGGAGAACAGTTAATCATTAGAACACTTCACAGATGAATCCCTCGCTGTTTGAAGTCTGCAAATCAAGAGTGGATACCTCCTTACTAGAAATCCTTTGGATCAACCACAGGCTGATTGACCTTGCTGGGTGAAATCCTGTGGCCTGTGTCAGCTGGAGGTAGGCTGGGATGGTTGTTATGGACTTCCCAGGGCCTTGAGTCTAACATCAAAGTGAGCTGCTTCAGTGTAACATCCAGAATTATTTGCCAGATTTTTTCAAATAATTACATGAACACATTGAAGCCAATTGCAACCTGTTCACAGACCATCTGAAGACCAGGAGTGAGGCTGCATTCACTGCATACATTAATTGCTGCACATCGTGTGCTCAGCTCTCTTTAAAACTGCTATCATTGTTTCTGCATTGCCTTTTTCTAACCACTTTGCATTTTCAGTCAAGGTGTTCCTTATATAAAAACTGGACCTCTGGCAGTGACAGGGACCTGACATGCATTTGCTACTGATGTCTATCAAGGTGACCTGTGTATGCATAATACATTTTGTTGCTATAATTCTATTGCTGTAGCACAGAATGAAATAATGTGACTTCTGGATGGATGCCATCTGAGGGAATATTTGACCTTAAGGTTACAGGGGCAGTGGAAAGCAGAGGCTTTTCTCCCTGTACAATGCCAGGAGCTGGAATTGCAGTGTTCATGACTTTTGAGATGCAGATGAAATTTTGGCACGGTGAGCTAAGTCAATTGTTAACTGTGAAAATGCATTTGCTTTAGCATCTATTTTTCGGTAGGGGTGGGCTAAAACCACTTGATCTCTGCCAGAGCCTTTGCCCTGCAATCCTCACACTAGCGGGTACTAGTGACTCCTACTGAAGTTCATGGGCTCAGTTATGAACTCTCTTCCAGTGCCATGCAGACAAGGTGCCTGTTCTTCAGCAGGGAGTAGAGCTGCTGCTGGGCTGCCAATCCTTAGCCCATGCACATGAGGAAGCAGGGCCAAGGAGTTGGCAGTGCTTCAGCTCCATATTGCCCTGCTCAACATGTCAGCTCACACCATAGAGTCAGCGTGAGGGAGGAGCAGGCTGTGTCTGCAGGAGACTGGTTTAATCCACTTTCCCTCAAGCAAGGGTACAGCATAGTTTTGTGTCCCTGATAGTCAGTGTCCTGCTTTTGGGGCCTGCACAGGGATACACTGCCCCCTCCTTGGTCTCAGTGAGTGAAAATCCAGACAAGCAAGAGTGGCGTCCAGGGGAGAATCAGGATGCTGGAGGTCAAGGTTTCCATCCTGCATTCCTGAGCCATCAAGTCCCTTATTTGAATCCCTTGTGGACTGCTCACTTTAGAGCATATAACCTATGGACTATGACCTCCTGTAATGTTTTCTGAAGTTGTAAGCAGGCCTGAAGCTAAGCTTCTAGATAGCACCGGACATCTCCGTCTGCTCCAAGGGTGGGAAACCACTAGGTTGGGTAACAGCAAAACTAAACTGTAGTGAACGGCTGACAGTATTCAAGTGAAGTGATACCGCATGTATCTGGAAGAGGAGGCTGTCAAAGAGGAGATGGGAAACAGGAGAGTAGAAATCACAGCCAGAGGCCTGAGATGAAGGGTCTGAAGAGAAGGGGAGAGGGTTGTTCAAGGTTGGGAGTGGGACTTCTGCGCATGTGAAGATATGGGGAACAGACTATGCACGTGCTGGATCTGGAAAGGCAGACTTGAAGGAGAACTAGTTTCATATAGCTGAATGGGCCTGAGACATGGAAACTGTGTGTGTTGGTTTCAGGGTGGAGGGGTATGCCTTTTCTAGCAGCCAGTGCCAAAGTCTCACTGCTCACTTGGGCGTGGTGACCCCTTCCTCCTACCTTTGGGGAGGCAGGAATTGAGACAGAAATCCTCTTGGCACTGTTACGGATAACAATCAGCTTCATTAGCAATCTCTGCCCTAAGCAGCTCATGGGTAGGAACTGTTATTGTCTTTCTTGGGTAACTTATCACGGGTTCTTAGAACCAGACACTTGAGCTGCTTTCTGGGTCTGTCCCAGGCCAGACATGATTCTTGGCCATGGTGCTGGCCTTGCCCTTCTTGTGAACAAAGTTAGAGAAAGGTGTCTTGCTTTCTCTCTCTCTCTCCAACTAGAAAACCTTAAGGATGGGCGTTACAGGAAACCCTAGTCGTGTTACCAGAAAGCAGGCCAGTCCCTTTAAGACCAAAACTTTCCAGGCACAGCCTGCTGGCAAGGTAGGGGTTAAAAGCCTTGCTGGTTAGTCAGGTGACCAGAAGGGGGCATGCCAGAACTATAAAAACCGTGGGCTTAGCAGCAGTTTGGGGGCAGCAACCAGGGGGAAAGGAGTTTGTACATAAGAGCTCCACAGAGATGCTTGGCTGCCTGTCCAGCTGATGACTCCTAGAGAAGCTGCGGCAGCCCCACAAGGCAGAGTATAACAGACAGTGGGAAGCAGGAGCACAGAGCCATAAAAAAACATAATCTGGCATACTGTCTTCTTTAATTTTTTTTTCTTTTTTTTTTTCTTTTTTTTTTGTGGTTATAGCCCATGGACTTACTTTTTTGTATTTTGACTGGTAGACTGGTAGATTGTGGTTGAGACTGTAGGGGAGGATGAGGCCTCATTAGCACTTTAGGGCACAGTCGTAAAAGACCAAAGGGCCTAGTGCACTAGTGGTGCAACTGTATAGAGCCAGTAGCCCAGAGCTGGCTGCAGGACTTTGAAGCTGGGTCCCAGTGGGGGGATCTTGGCTAGTAACCCAACCTATAAGAAAAGGCCAAGCCTGAGGCGGCAGAAGACCCGACAACTTGGCGTCCAGGGGGCACAGGGTGAAAGGGGCCAAAAGTGAAAGCAAAAGGAGGGCCATAGGCTCAGAGAGAATTAAGGAGCTAGAGCCTCAGAGTCAAACCCTACTTGGTGGGTTTAGACTGGTAGGCCTAGCTAGATAATGATGGGGACAAGGCCCATGGTGGCTGAGAACCCCAACACAGAAGTACAATAGGCAGTCTCCCACCTGTAAGAACATCTAATTACATCAAGACGTGGCAGGAGAGTAAAGGCAGGATACAAGATGAAAGATAGAAGTGAAACATTAAGGGACTTCAAGGGTGCCCCTCGTAGGCCACTAAAATGCTGCTGGGGAATGTCATCTTCCTTCCCTCTACTTCAGGACAGAGCCAGGCTTCATGGTGCTGCTACTGTTCTGTAGATGAAGTTTCACATCTCTACAGTGCGCTTGGGAGGCAAGAGCCCCAGCCATAAATAATGTCACAGGTGGGAGACAAATGGAAGAAAGAGAGAATCCAGTGTCATGGAAAGAGTGAGGGGAGACAGATATGAGAAAGGAGTGGGAGGAATCTCAGCAGCCATACAAGACCCAAGTGACAACTGCTTTGGACCATAGAAATCTGAGAAAATAATGTTCCATGTCTTGTCTATCTATTTAGTGTCTCTCCAGGAGTTTCTGAGGAAGTGTCAATCCCCAGCATCATTTTAAATCTGATCAGAGAAGCACGTTGCTTGTGAATTAAAACCTAGATAATTTCCCTGTCACCTGCTGCCAGCCTAAGCACTTTATTACAAGCTCATGCCACCTGCACACACCTCAGTGATCAATTTTGATGAGTAAAGTGCTTTCTTTATTACAACAACAAAGTTCAAAGACATCTCATGTTGTAGATGATAAAATTAGGGCTGTTGTGCATGGCATACAGCAATAGCAAGGGATGGAAACTCATTAAATGGGTAGATGATGATTATTCTGCTGCCTGCAAGATTGTTCCAGCTAAGCAGAGCTCACCAAGGTTGCAGCTGGTGAGGTTTCCTTTTAACTTGCCTTCTGCAACAGTTACTTCCTGTGAGACTAGGTGCCTGCTTCCAGCTCTGCTGCTCTGTACAAGGTAAAGAAACAACAAAAAACACCAGGGTCTAAAATGAGCCTCTTTAACACTTGAATCCTCCACCTCTTCTTCAGCTCCAGCTCTGTGTGTCTGACCACTGCTTGCGCTGACCTTTCCTGCACTGTAATCATGACCCACTTCACATCAGAGTGGAGTCACATCTTTCCATCTCTTCTCAGATGCCCATTGCCTCTTACTCCATCTGCCTCCTGGCTGATTCCTTCTCCAGAAAACACCACACTTCTCTTAACATCCCAGTGTACCAAGCCTGCATCTCAGTTTTGCAGGGGGTGGATCAGACTGGAATGACTTCCCAGAGGCCAAGGAAAGTGTCAGTCCATCAGTAGAAAACAGTTTTATAAAACATCAAATGAGGGGTGTTCACTTAAAGCCAACAGCCCAGCAGCCAGGGTATAAGGAAAACATTAGGAAAGTGTCAGTATTACTGCAGTGGCCGCTAGACTTTAAGAACAGGATTAAAAGAAGTGTTCTTCTCAGTAGGTGCCTCTGTCGTACATGTGGACTTACCAGGCATGTCTACATGAGATGCTGACTGCACAGCAGCTGAAAAATACGATGCAGTAGCGCACCACAGCACAAACAATGCTTATACGCTACTGCACCATATTTTTAGGCTACTGCACAGTAATGTCACCTAAAATACATTTGCTGGCACTACTGTGCAGTAACTCTGGCTACTGCATGTTTATTTGGTACTTGCTAATAAGTGCACAGTATGACTGTGCAGTAGCATCTCATGTAGCCACGCCTGCTGTGTAGGGAATGTAGGAAAAGCACATGAATCAGGCAATTCTGCATTCATTGCAAACACTGTTTGGCAAATATAATATCAGTACAAGCACCTCTGCTGGGAGAAAGAGAATACAATGAGATTTGAGGTCTTTGCCCTGATAATGACAGCAAAGGTAATAAAAAGCTGGCACAAGGAACTCAGAGCTTTGTCAGCTCAGCCCCCCTTAAAAGGTAACAAAATGAGATTTAGCCTAGGACTTGCAAACAAATATGTCTAGGGAAAAATAATCTGAAACATTGCTATTCAGTAGGAGGGAGATACTTGCAATGCAATATCTCTGAAGGAGACCTAAGGGTAATAGTGGGTAGCAAATTGGATATGAGCTTGCAACATAATATAGTGACTTAAAAAGAGTCAATCTGATTTTGGGCTGCATACACCTCTTCTTTCTATTGCAGAGTGGGTGGTGAATTCCCTCTCTGTACAGCTTTGGGAAGACAGCACCTACAATACTGTTTTCATTGGTGCTACAAAGATATTGGTAAATATCAGTTCTTCAAAGGTATTTAGACATCTTAGTTCCCATGACTTCAGTGGGACTTGGGACCAGATCCTCTAAAGGTATTCAGGCATCTCAGAAAACAAGTCAGGATCTGGATCTCTGCTGGTGCTCTTGGGGCAGAACCACTGCTGGTATGATCTGATATGACACCATTAAAGAAGCTTTTCTTGAGGATTGGTCTCACTGGTAGATTCTATGAGAATGAAAGAGATGGGGGTCCTTGGAGAATTATCAATCCTTGCTTGGATAGTCCTGCTGAGAGTGAATGAAAGGTGTTCTGATATAATGTGTGTGGGTAATTAAGTGTATATTCCAACACAGAGGTGTCAAACACGAAGCGTATAGTCCAGCTGCTGGCTCACTGGTGTAGTTATGTGGCCCAGGCGATGTATCAAAGTTCTGCACAATCTGCAAACATATCCTCTTAATGTTCTAGCCCTGCTAGCTGTTGAAGATGCACATTGAGGTAACACTCATTGGGTGCATCTACACAAGATGCTTTACTGCACAGCAGACTAATTTGCTGAGCAGTAAAGCATCTACATATGTGCAGCAATTAGGGTGCAGTAAACTAATTTACTGTGCTGCCAGATCTTCCTGTCAGATACAGGTAATATCTGGCAGCGCAGTAAATTACTGGGCTTAAATGCACATGTAGACGGTGATGTGGGATTAGTTCACTTTGGCTCAAATTGAGCCAGAGTATATTCAGACACATTCATTGCATGTGTAGACATACCCACTGAGCTGAATGGGCCAGTCCAAATGGAGCTGCCACTGTGCTGTTGTCTTCCAGAGGCCGTGGAGTACATTCACCAGTCATTCTGACCTGCGGATTTTCTTGCCCTTGATATTATTATTTGTGTCCCCACAGTGCATAAGAGCTTCATTATGGAGCATAACCCCATTGCATCAGGCATAGGACAGTCCCTGCACCAAAGAGCTTATAGTCTAATTGTGTTGGGTAATGACTCTTAAGCCTAACAATGGTGTTTTAAGATATCACTAGTAAATTCTCTCTTACAGACTGTTTGATCAGATAGGTGGCAGGGTGGAAATGTAAAGTGGAGGAAGGGAGGACTGTGAAGGGAAAAGAAGGGGTGAGATGAGAGAGTCTTACATGTGACCCTATTTTCCATGGTGTGATGCCGGATGTGACCTAACAGAGTTAATATAGAAATGCCATATTCCACCTTTGAGCTTTCTGTAAACCTACTGCTGGGGCCAGTGGTGGATCTGCTCCTTTTCCTAACTTTGGGTCCCAGCTTACAGACTGCCATGAAAAAAGGAGCTTGCTTCCTCCTTTCCAGACACTAATCTGGCACCACTGTATTATATCATTCTCTTTAGAACCTGTGATACC
Source organism: Crocodylus porosus (assembly GCF_001723895.1). Taxonomy (NCBI): domain Eukaryota; kingdom Metazoa; phylum Chordata; order Crocodylia; family Crocodylidae; genus Crocodylus; species Crocodylus porosus. The sequence continues at coordinate 258,007,301 of NW_017728886.1, read as the reverse complement.
TCCTGGGGTTTCAAATTATTTATGTTCTTTACTCATATGTGAGGGAAAATGCTAGATTTGCTTTGGAGCCTGGAATCCTTACTTTTTACTGACTGAACGGGTGGCATGGATAGCAGCAAGGCACCTTGCTTTTGTTGATCTGCCTATCCTTGAGCTGCAGTGACCTGTTGGGGGTCCACAGAGTTCGAGGTTCCACATTCATTTAGTTTCTGGCCTGGTCCCAACCCTGCAAGCAAAGGGGATACTTGTGGAGTGAGTCTGTGACATGGACACTTGCAGAAGAGACTGGGCTGAGGTCACCAATTCCCTTCATCAGAGGCCACCAAACAACACAGTAATAAGAGCAGAAACCACATTTGCTGAAGGTCTTTCCCTGTCTTAGATAAGTCCAGTGTCAGGCTGGTTGTTCTCATCCCATTCCTCCACTAAGCAATGCAACCAGGGACAAAAAGACATTGGAGATCCTGTTTGCAAAATGTTCTTAGTGCCTTCACATGAAAAACCTGCTTAATTTTCCCCACAGGGGCAGACTAGCACATGGAAGGCTATGACAAGGAATTCAAAGTTATGGCCAGCAGGGAGTACGAAGAAGCAGAATTTCAGTGGCATGTTCCAGAGCATCATGATATTTTTTTAGTTTTTAAAAAAAATCCCTTTAAAATGATGACTCTGATTAAATTAATATTTAATACAATTTAAATGGGGGGAAAAAGCTACTCATGTTACCTTTGAGCTTGGTGTTTATGGCTATACTAGAGATGCCATAAAGATGGTAGTGTGACTAATACAGCAAAGTTTGGTCCTGTGGATCACTGTCCTCTGATGGAGTTGGTTGGTCTGGGATATGTCCTTTGGGCACTGTTGGAAATAAACACCTGTGATTATCCAGCCAGCCACTGAGTGTCACCTTGGCTCCACAAACCCAGCTGAACAATCATCTGTAGGGCAGACAAGAAGATGTCTAAGGATCAGTCCTTAGAGAAAGCTTGTAACAGCTAGCGGATGCAAGGCGCCTGCTTAGCCACTCACCTTCCAGCTTTCATTAGCCCACTTTAACAGCCTAGGGCTTAACCTCTGTTCTGCTGATTATTCCAGTAATGTGCAGTAGGTATCAAAACCTGAAGAACCAAGACTTCCTGGAGACACAAAGAATTTGATTCATCCCTGGTGTGAAGCCACTGGCAACCATGTTGTTAACTTAGGGATGAATTTGACGTAGATGCTTACAGGGCTGAAATTAGGGCTTCTTTTTTGTTGACCCCTTTTTATTTAGCTGCTGTGCCTTGTAAATCCCATACCTGGTCCATGGTTTTCCCAGGTAGCCATTCTGAATATGACTTACTCTACAGAGAGGGATTTTAGCTCTGCTAATCTAAAGTGCTCTTAGCACTGGTTTATGACCCTTTGTTCTTGTAGCTGACAGCCTCAGATAGCCTTACGCCGTCTTATTGTTTCCCCTGAATGCTGACTCGACTCTAGTTCCTCTGCCCAAGGGCCAGAGCCTATGCCATCTTGGGCTCTTGCCTTTACACAGAGCACCAGTCACCTCAATGGCACAAGGTGGCTGCTGGAGCGATGTTGAGAACCCAGGGCCTGGCTGACTGACCGTAGTGGGTGTGCTCACAAGCTGTACAGTCTCTCTCAGATGCTGATCTTCAGGCCCAGATGCAAAATAACGCCAAGCACAGGCTTATGCACAATTATAGGTGTAATTCCATTGCTTTCCCTAGGACTGTGCACAAGCTTATGTGTCTTTCTGAATTGGAGCTTAACCAGCTGTGGCTTTCCCTGAGCTTTTACCTAAAGAACTGTAATGTGGTTTGGCCCTGAGTACTGGATGTGCTGAAAGATGGAACAACCAAGAGAGAAAGCAATAGATCTTACTTTGTTTAATTTGACAATGCCTTAGGCTGCAGAAGCGTCCTGGGAAGGAAAGGAAGTGAAAATACCTTCCAACCGCTCAGTGCAGAACTTGAAGTTCCCTGAGTTTCTCTCTGAAGCATCTTGGTTAACTCCAACTCTGTTTCAATTTCTATAGCAGCATATTTTTCTTTTACAGAATAACACAGGTTGGAAGAAAGCACCCAGCATGGGGCAAGCCAAAGAAATGGAGGGGATAAACACGCTCAAAATGCAAAGTCTAGGTACACTGCTGCCATGGTGGCTAGAAGAGTGAGCTCCCCTATAGGGCTCAAAGTATTTATTTCTCTATCCAATTCCTCTACCTTACACATAAGTTCACTTGAAATAAGACTTTGGCCTCAAGAGGAGTCTCATCAAAGGGTCATCTGGCAAAGAGAATGCAAGGTCATAAGAGGTCACTCACCAGCCAGAAACAAGTGGACCAGGAGCAAAGGGACTTCATGGCCAGGTACAGACCTTACACTTTGACTGGTATAAGACATCGGAAAGTGGTCTATACCCATAACAGAAGTTCAGCACACACTGGCTGGTTTAAAAATGGCTAAGATTTGCCCCTCTCACTGAAAGGCAAATGTGTGTTCTGTTTGCTCCCAATCTAAACTACGCCACTTATGGAAAACTGCAGAACTTAGTTTAGTTCCACCTCAGGCTTTTGAATATCTGTACTAACCCGTGAATTGGAAAACTAGTCATGTGCAAGAGAAAGGGATCTTGGACTCCTAAGAGGACTCAGCCATTAGGACTGTGCAGAGCTTCGGTCCCTGATTGTATTTGGCAGAGATTTGTCCAGATTCAGTGGCTGAATCTCTGAATCTGAATCGAATTGGGTGACCCTTTAATCTCTCCTAATTGAATCAGAATCGGGTGGTTTCTGTGGGTTTCTCGAAAACCATCACACTGTGCTTGCTGTCTCTGAGTTGAGCGCTTCTGTGCATCAGTATCTGAATTACTTGTCTGTCCCATGCTCAGCTCTCATAGCAAGTGTTAGAGACAGGGAGTGGGCAGGGATGGATGGGAAGTCATGAAAAGAAAGTCACTGGTAGCCCTCCTATGCTTGCAGCTTGCAGCACGTGGGCAAGTTCCAAACACACTGCAGGGAGAGTTTGGGGAAGAGGGTGCTCCACCTCGGGTCCTGAAGCTCATCAGGGCTTCCAGGGACAGCCTGGACTGCCACCAAGGGCTAAACTTAGGGACTTTCAGTGTAGGGGGTAGGTGATGTGGGCTTGAAGGCAGCCATAAAGTCAACTGTAAGTAACATGGCAGCCTATGTGTCTGCTTGCTTTTCTTTGGTGCGTGTTCTGAAGAGCGATGTGTAATCTAGCTCATCCATGGGCTTGGATGATACAAGTTAAAATACTAGGGAGTCTGTAAGAGCAGCATCCGTCATGAGGTGTGGAGGGGGGAAGGTTTTTGGAGCTGTTTAGCATTGGGATCCCCATTTCTGGGTAGAGATAACAGGGGCCTGTATGCAAACTTAAGAGCATTTGGGCCTAGTTGGGGGGGAGGGAGGGGAGAGAAGGAGCACTCAGTAGTAGTGTTGCCTAGGGGATAAAGTACAAAAATCAGGATCACAGAGGCATGTTGGGTAACTTATGACAAGTCACATCACTTCTCTGCCTCAGTAGCACCAATTTACAGATGGGGATGGAGGCAAACTGATCTCCTTTGTAAAACTCATGAGACCTGCTGACAGCAGATGCTAATAAGAATGAAGTACTATTATTATCCCTCCCTGCCATCCTGCTTTAGGGTGCTAGAATAGTTTTCCCTGAAGTAACACTCTTTGTATAGCCCTGGATTCAGTTCTCCATTCTTTTTCATTGTCTGGTCCCTGTGCTGTGAGGTTTGGCATCCTCCTCATCCTTTTCCATCCCTGTTCTCCATCATTTCTGTAATCAGGTCTTCCTCCAGCTCTGGTACCTGGTTCACTCATCAAATACCTTGACACCAAATGGAAAGATAGGTAATGCTCTCTCAGTGTAATGTAGGAGTCCACAACTCATTTAAACATCAGGAAATCAATATAGATGGATATTACCATGCTTATCCCTCAACAGCACAACTTCTGAATGCTGTTTTAGTCCCTGGACAGATTGTGATGTCGTGTGTTTGACATCTATTCCTGGTGATCTGATTTGACAGATTTTCATTGCATTAAACTACAACAATTACCACTGTCAGGTCTCTGAAATACAACCCCCCCCCCCACTTCCCTCTATAGTTCAGCAGTTTAGGCTGAATAGCATTTGCTAGAGTAGAGATGTTTTTCTGGGCATTGCTGGAGTGAGGTATTGGTAAGATCCGAGACTTGGGGAAAGATGGAGTGCTGAAGGATCATTCCTTCACTGTAATGATACTGTTAAACTAAAAAGTGCTAATGGCCACCATAATGTAAGACTATAGACTATCATGGACTTCTTTAACATTAGTGGCTGTGTCAAGCACTCTTTCAGGCTGAAGGGAAGAAGCAACGTAGTATGTAGTAAAGCAGTTGAAGATCATGGTGGTTTTTGCTAAACACAATTTGCCTCATGATAGTGTCGGGGTAAACCGAACAGAATGAATCGGGCCCCAAGGTCACGGTGGGCCGGGGTGGCAATCAGATACGGACAGGTGGGATTATTGGCGTAGAGTCAGGACATACGGACCCAGAGTGGATTGAAAAGAAGATGGATTTATTTAACTTACGCTTCAGGCGTAGGCAGCGATGTCTTCAGTTACAGTTACAACAATAAACAACGAAGGGGTCTGTGGGCCCATGAGGTTCAGTCCAAAGACCTAGTCCCAGGGCTGGTCAACAGCTCATTAATGGGGAATACAAACAATAAAACGAAAACTGTAACTCGCTTTATACGGTGAGTCGCGTGACGCCAGTCCCGCAGGACAACGGTGAGAAGTGGTGATGTCGGAAGCCGAAGTCAAAAGCAGGTGAGTCGAGCCGAGATTGCAAACAAAAGTCCGAAAGGGTGATCCAAAATCGTAGTTGATAAGTCAGTGCCAAGGTAAGTCAGAAGCCAGGTGAGCGGAGTCAAAGCCATAAGCAATACAAAATGCCAAGCGAAGGAGGCGAAGGAGGAGATCTATAGGCCCTAAAGCCTGACTGAGAGACAGTCCCTGCAGCAGCAGCCTCTGTCCTCAGCTAACGCGATCTCCCCCTGAGGGAGGGGTTCACTAAACTTTTATCTGAATTTAGTGGCCAATCAGAACTCTCTCCGCAGAGAAGTTTCTAGTCAGATTACCTCATGTCAGGTTCTGACTGAGCATGCTCTCAGTCAGGAGCTGACACTGTCTGAGCATGTGTCTGTGGGGAAAGTAGGTCAACAATGATTGACAGGTCCGCAGGTCACCCGGGGGCAAGGGCTGGGTGAGCCTTGGAGCTTTCCACTCACAGAGTCAAACCGCGCATGTCAGTCCAGCTCTTCTGTGTTGGCAGCATATACTCAAAATTTTGCTCTGACAGATAGTCTGGGAGGAAGTCAAAATACTCTAGGAGACGCACAGTGCATGGTAGAAAAAGGTGTTTCCCTGCTGGCACAGCTACACCATTTCCCCTAACATTAACCAAGTGACAAAATTACTCTTTCTTTTTTCCAGCATAGTTCTATGCAGTGGGGGGTTGCTGACATAGTTATGTCAGCTAAGCTGTGTCTTTGATTGCTCTCCCCACACCTCTGGCTCTGAGCTGAAATGGCCATGCTGGTTAAACCTTAGTGTAGACTGGAGACCAACCTTGAGGCTACCTTGATATGGTATTTTTGGTTTATCTTCTCTGCAGGATTTGATGTGGTTTCCTTTGCCACAAATCTTATCCATGACCCCATACACAGGGCATTTTCCAATGTCCATTTTTTCTCACAAGGTACCCACAAGTCTACATTTGCATTGTTTGTTTTCCCTCCCTGTGTGTTTTTGCATTTGCTTTAACACACACTTTGGTTCACCATACCTTGTTTTTATGCTTTCCCTACATTACTCAAGAATTACATGTCTGCTGTGCTCTTGCTTTCTGGCTGGGTGGCGTCATGATTGCTAATGCTTTGTAATATGTCTAAGGACCAATCAAGAATGGAGTTTCATTAGCTTGGCACTGTAAAAACACAAAGCAGCAGACAGTCCCTGACACAAAGACCCAACAGCTAAATGGATGAGACGGTTGGGGATATAATAGGCAAGCAGGGTGAAAAATGGGATGTCAACAAACAGCTTGTCTAGTTCTGTGATTTGTTTTTGAGGGAGTGAGGAGGTTACTGAGACTGAGGAATAAATAGATAGGGAATAGAAGGGGAGAGGGAAACAGGTTGTAGGGAGAAGGTAAAGGAGGCAGAGGTGGAACAAAGAGGTGTCTTCCTAAACGAGGGGCAAGGCAAGTCTCACATTGTACAGAGGCAACAGCTGGGCGCCAGACTACCAAGCGTTGACCCTGAGATGCTGCAGAGTCACTTGGAAGGACTGGATGCGTTTAAGTTGGCAGGCCCGGATGAGCTCCATCCGAGGGTACTGAAGGCACTGGCCGATATCATTGCACAGCCAATGGCAAGAATATTTGAGCACTCGTGGCACATGGGACAGGTCCTGAAGGACTGGAAAAGGGCCAGTGTGGTCCGTATTTTCAAGAAAAGGAGGAAGGAGGATCCAGGCAACTATAGGCCAGTCAGTCTCACTTCCATCCTTGGCAAAGTCTTTGAAAAGATTATTAAGGTTCATATATGTGAGAGCCCAGCAGGAAAAATTATGCTGAAGGGAAACCAGCACGGGTTCGTAGCAAGTAGATCATGCCTGACTAATCTAGTCTCTTTTTATGACCAGGTTACAAAACATCTCGACACAGGAGTAGGGGTTAATATCCTTTACTTGGACTTCAGGAAGGCCTTCGATACGGTATCCCACCCCATACTGGTGAACAAGTTAAGAGGCTGTGACTTGGATGATTACACAGTCCGGTGGGTGGCAAATTGGCTAGAGGGTCATACCAAGAGAGTGGTAGTGGATGGGTCGGTAGTGAAAGGGAGTGGGTAGTGGAGTCCCGCAGGGCTCGGTCCTTGGACCAATACTCTTCAATGTCTTCTTCAGTGACTTGGATGAGGGGGTGAAGTGTATTCTGTCCAAGTTTGCAGATGATACAAAACTGTGGGGAGAAGTGGACACACCGGAGGGTAGGGAACAACTACAGGCAGACCTGGACAGGTTGGACAAATGGGCAGAAAACAATAAAATGCAATTTAACAAGGAGAAATGGAAAGTGCTGCACCTAGGGAGGAGAAATGTCCAGCACATCTACTGCCTAGGAAATGACCTGCTCGGTAGCATGGACGCGGAAAGGGATCTTGGAGTCCTAGTGGGCTCCAAGATGAACATGAGTCGTCAGTGTGACAAAGTCATCAGGAAAGCTAACTGCACTTTATCGTGCATCAGCAGATGCATGACAAACAGAACCAAGGAGGTGATACTTCCCCTCTGTTGGGCTCTGGTCAGACCGCAGTTGGAGTACTGCGTGCAGTTTTGGGCACCGCACTTCAAGAGGGTTGTGAATAACCTGGAGAGGGTCCAGAGAAGGGCCACTCATATGGTTAAGGTCTTTCAGGCCAAGCCCTAAGAGGAGAGACTAGGGCACCTGGACCTCTTTGGCCTCCGCAAGAGAAGGTTGAGAGGTGACCTTGTGGCTGCCTATAAATCCATCATGGGGGCACAGAAGGGAATTGGTGAGGCTCTACTCACCAAAGAAGCCCTGGGGGTCACAAGAAATAATGGCCATAAGGTAGCAGAGAGCAGATTTAGACTGGACATTAGGAGGAACTTCTTCACAGTTAGAGTGGCCACGGTCTGGAGTGGGTTCCCAAGGGAGGTGGTGCTCTCCCCTACCCTGGGGGTCTTCAAGAGGAGGTTGGATGGGCTTCTGGCTGGGGTCATCTGAATCCAGCAATCTTTCCTGTCTATGCAGGGGGTCAGACTCGATGATCTTTTGAGGTCCCTTCCAACCTTAACTTCTATGAATCTATGAAAGACTTCATGTGGGCATGAGGGCTGGAGTGAAGAGTTGATTTAAGTCCACTTGGAAATGGACACATTCCTATGAAGGTACATTTACAGCACCTCATTGGTTCTCCCAGGCTAAGTACAGACAGTCAAAAAGCCTGAGGCTGAAATGAGTCAGCCTTTAAAAGTTAGTCTAAACTGCAGAGATTGAACCAATAAGCAAATGAACACATACTCACTTTTGATTCAGCAAATGAAGCCAATTGCCTGTGGTGGCTCAAGCCAGAAGCCCTGGGGATGCTAGAGCATGCCTGCCAGCCACTGCCAAAGGGGAGTGAAGACAGAAGCCCTCCAAGATGTTTCCCCCTTCCCTGCTGGAGCAGAGGGGGCATGGCCAGGCCCCAGTCCCTGCTCTGCCTGGGCCAGAGGGGAGAAGGTAGTGGTAATGAATTCAGAAAAGCTTGAACAAGAATAGTTTTTTCTCTGAAAAACTATAAACTGAAGAACTATAAATACAGCATTGGCTGTGTGTTCACTTACTCTTCCTGCTGCCCCTGAGGTATCTGGGATTTGAAGTCCAGAATCAGAGCAGCAGGACTGTGCAGGCTTGCTCTTCCTGCTTCCAGGTGCCTCTGGGATTTATAGTCTGGTCACAGCCAGCAATAAGTAAGCCAGCAGGGCAGGGCAGCTCTGTACTTGGGAGATGGTGAGTTTACCCTCCTTCCTGGCCCCAGCCCCCCGCTGGGGTTTGCCTGGTGGGGGAGGGAGGGGACAGTGAGCTGGCCACTGAGCTAGCCATCACTGCTCTGGCTAGGGAGCAGAGGGGCAGGGGCAGCCCTGCTCTTTGAATCAGACAGCGCAGCCCAGGACTGCGAAGCATGCTGGGATGCTGGGGGACAGTGATTTAACTTGAACCAGGAATGGGTCTGGGACAGAAGTTTCATAAACTGTTTTGACCCAGATCAGTTAAGTCTGATACTATATTCAACCAGATTTATCTTAAACCAGTTTCAGCCATTTTGAAACTGGCTTATGTGCACTGAACTTCTATTCTGTTATAGGTTTAAATCATTTTCTGATCACTTAAACTGGTTTATGTGTAACCTCTGTCCCTATGCTTGGTCTCAGATGCCTTGGGTACTACTCCCCCTATGCACATGACAAACCTGGAAATTAGGTCGTAAAACCCTGCTGAGAGTGCCCTGCCCTCTTTCTGCCACTCTCAGGGTCTGTATTGGTGTTGAATTTAGGATGCAGCAGAGCAGGAGTGGTGGGCAGAATGTGCTTCGGGGCAGAGCCTCCCATTGGCATTGTCAATGGCTAAAAGCAAAGACTGCTTCTTCAGTTGCTCCTACCAAGTGGAGACTTTAGGGCATAGATGAAATGGGGCCCCAAATTGAAGTGATGGGTTTTAAAAATCACCACTTCAATTTAGGGCTGATTAATCCCACCATGTTGTGCACACACCCCACTGACATACCTGCCTCTTTGGTGGGGAGGGGAGGCAAGTAGCTGGCAAGCAGAGCAGTCCCTGGGCTGTAGGGGAGGCTGGGGAGGTGGGACTGGTGCTTCCCTCCGCAGCAGTGGTGGGCCTCACCAGGCAGCACCTGCCCACGAGCACCTGGCTTGGGCATCCTGGGGGCACTGCAGCTGTGGAGGGAAGCCCCAGGCCCCTGTGCAGCTCAGGCAGGCAGGCAGGCTCCGGTGGGGGGAGGAGGGGAGATCAGGCTCGCTGCTTTTCTTGGACGGAGCCTGCTTTCCCGGGCTGTTACCAGGCTGCCTGCAGGGCTTCCTATAGAGCCGTGGAGCTGCATGAGGCCTGGTGCTTTGCTCCACAGCTATAGGGACAGCAAACTAAGTCTCCTCAAAGGAGTTTTAGTTTGCTGAACCCCAAGTCATTTAAAGCGCATTACGCCACCAAATTTCCTACAGAAATGGGAATTAATGCACAATACGCTGCTGAGGCATGCAAACACTGACACCATTACAGCAGTGCAAAAGCATTTAGCCCACTTTAAAGTGTCATGCACACACACCTCTCGTTTCATCTACACATGGATTTTCTATTGCTTTTTCCAGAGTGCCACTTGGCAGGTAGGGTTGCCAACTCCAAAATTGTATTTTTTACTTACAATCTGTAAGCTTTTTATTGACAGTCAAATGTTATTATTGACACACTTATTATTGACATATGTTTTACATAACATAAATATAACTCTTCTGCCAAACCCCAATTAGAAAGGATGGGTTCAAATTCAAACATTTAGCATCAACCTTAGTAAAAAAGTTAAAAAGTTTGTCAGTAAAAAGTTTGCAGTAAAGAAAATGTTATTGGGTTGGCAACTGTGTTTAACTGCAGCAGCTGTTTTATACTGTGTTGCCCCCGTACCCATTGCCAGGGGCTCCCTACTCACTTCCACATGCAGATGCTCCTGACTGTCCTCTGCACCATGCCACTACCTCCCCCAACCATACCCCCACTGTCCCCACTCTCTTTGTCCCAGCATGGACCCCAAGGAAAACTTACCTGGAACCCAGCAGTCTATGATGACAGGCAACCTGGGATACAGTAGCAGCAGCAGCAGCACACAGCTGAGAGAAGACTCACTGCAATGCTTTGCACTCCCACTTGGATACCAAGTGGCACTGCTGGGCTTTATCTGTTGGTGCTTCAATCAAGCTATGGATGCTTATAAGTATTTTTATGGATTGTACTGACATTTTTAGCATTTTTTTTTTTTTTACTGATAGTCATTAAATTTACTGACAATTTGCAACCCTGGTGGCAAGGGATGGGAGATACCATGTCGGTCTTTTTCTCCTCCCTCACCTGCAAGTGTGTGTGTGAGGTTGTGTGTATGAAAGGGGGGTGGAGATTGTGGAAGAGGGCATGGGAGAAGGTGCTAGCAAGAAAGGAGCACTTCCCAGTGCTGCAGTTTTGCTTTGGCTGCCTATGCACCTTCTCGAACCATCTCTGCCTCACTCCTCTGGACATGAGCTTGTTCACTACCTTTGTATCCTTGCATGCAGCTCTTGGTATAATTAGCGTGGTCTCCCCAAGCCTTGCCCGTGACCTCTGCAACTTTTGACCCCATTAGTAATATACTGTGAATTTAGTTAATCTTTTGGGATACAGTAATGGCTCAAGTTAGTCATCTCTTGCAGTCTGGCAATGTACTGAGCTCCTTGTTTCTCCAGATTACTGATTATGCTTCTTGAAAGGATACTTTTCATTTATGATATTGTTTACTGGTTAAAAATCCTCTGACAGTGCTTGATTTTTTTAATCTTGGTCCACCTAGGCTGCTGCCAACTTGCAAACACTGCCCATGGCAGCTAATAGTAAATCAGCTCTTACATTGCATTTGCTCTTTCTTGCAGTGATATCATTTTCCATTGTGATTTAGAGAAGGTCGAATGGCTGCTCTCCTCCTCTTTCAAGCCAAACTGCATGGGGACAGGAGCTTTGCATGCTGCCATGATCATTGGTGTGTTATGCTAGGTCTGCTTTGCACCATTCTTTGTTTCTTATTTCATATACCTGCCTAATAAAGCCAGTAGCCTAATAAAGCCATGTTCCGAAAGAGAACGAGGACAGCATAACACCTAGGGTTTGCTACTTCCTTCATGTATACTGCGCTCTCCCATTGTCCATTTCTTGCAAGTACAGTTCTCTAACATCTTAGGCAATACTCTAAATATAAGTACACTATAAGATCCCTTATTAGGAAGCTCTCTGTCATGACGCATAACACACTGCAGGTGTCCCAGTTGCAAAGGCAGGAACTCAGATATTGGTCACAGGCTGCAGATTTTGGAGACAAAAAGCCAAGAGGGAAGCAGATTTTCTTGGTTTTCTGACAGAAGCAGAGTGAGGGAATTTCTTGGGCACACAGCTCATAGTAGTGGCAGGCTTGGAGGTTTCTGAGGCGGGAAATGGCCTTTCCACTGTGTTCAGGGAAAAGGGATCTGGTCTGCACCTTTGTAAATAAGGAAAATAAGGTGGGGGAAAAGGGAGGGAGCTGTCTTGTTTAAAACAGTGTCATCAATAGAGCACCTTCTCCATGTAACATTGCAGAACTTCCACGGGGTTGTAACCATGCAGGTGCACAGGGAGGGACCAGCGAGTAAGATGCTGCAGCTGTAGGGGTAAGACACTTGATTGCTGTTTTTTAATATTGTTTTTTTAAAAAAAATCAGGGGTGGAAATACAAAACCTCCCCCCCACCTCTCCTGAGATTTTGTAATGAGAATTCATAGAGGTGGGTGTAGCCCATGCCATGTAAACAGACACACACCATCATTTTACAATACAAGCCATACAGCAGGATAATGAAGCGCAATCCTTCTTTTTAATTGGAATGCTGAAACAAAATTAATCGCAAGGGTGTCTCAAATCATAAATAGCACACAGATTTGTTTAAATTTTCATGTTTAGACTGGAGCTGTCTGGGGTTTTGCTTCCCCCCCAGCAGGAAAAAAATTATTTGCTAAAGTGTTTCCTTTATTTGTTCTCATACAGCAGAGTTGGGAAACAACAGGTTTATGCTTGTTGAAGTGAGGTAATTTTAAGCCCTTGAACCAAGAGCTGGCATTTCCCAACATGCTGCTCTAATGTAAAAGGTGTAGCATAGCTAGCAAGAGCCATGGAGTCAAAAGGCAAAACAAGCACTTCCAGTATGCTGGTGGGCTCCGGTAGTCCAGTGACCCCTTCCACCCTCCCCTGAAGTTAGAGAGGAGTCTCTGAAACCTGAATCTAGCTTGTTACGGACTCAATCCAAAGTCCAGTGAAGGCGGTGGTGGTCTTTCCATTGATTTGAGTGGGTTTTGGATCAGGCTCAACGTACGTACCTTTCTTGTGACTCTAGAGGTGGCTGTCATTTGGCTAAAAACATCTGAGGAGCAGTTTAACATGTAGCTGTACCAGCAGGACCTAAATGATGGGACCGAAATGTCTATAACGTTATTTATTCAGGAAACCCAGGTGAGGGTTTCCATTCTTCACATGAAGATAGTGGAACTGGCACGGTGGACAGTGCTCCATGCCTTGGATAGCCTTGGGAATTTGGAGAATTTGAGAATTTTTAGCAAATCACGGTCAGGTACTGTATCCTTCATGTTTTCTAATGTGGGGCCTGAAATGAACTTTGAAGTTCATGTGAATCGTTGACTTCAGTAAGTTTTGGATTAGCCCCTATAGCTGCTCATGTTTATATATGACATGTATTACAACGGTTACATCATACAAATTCAAAATAGTATGTTGTGTCCAGTTATTCAGGGTTACTCTGAAGATGCCTCAAATAAGAATCCGATTTACAAACTCGGGCTCATCCATCTGCTGTCACTTATGCCGCAGTATATTTGCTCAGGTAGCCATTATGCGACTTGCAATTCTTTGAGATAGTGCATTCTGTCTCCTTCCTGGGAACTGGTAATCATGTTGTAGGTATACTTTGCACATTTTGGGTACAAAATGATGCTGTTTTCAGTTTCTGCATTAGCTTTCACGTGTCTGAAAAGCACAGAATAAAGGCCAGCAGAAGCTCAAGGTTTGGTAAGAGAACATTTGAAACCTGTGTTACGGCTTTTTTTTTTTTTTTTACATAAAAACAAATAACTACATGAAAAGCCTACTTCTAGACAAACTTATCCTCTGACTTTACTGATGATGTAGGGGGTGAGGTCAAAGCAGGATAGATCCTAATGTCAGACACTTCACACACAGTAGCACTTTGCTTCTGGAATTCCCAGATAAAAGATGTTTTGAAAAACATACATTACTGGTGTGATTCAGGGCAGACAACTCTTTCCTTTCCATGCAGGCTCAGTGAGAGAAAAGCAAGGATAGTCCACAAACTAATATAGTAAACACAAACATCTGTCTTAGGACTGTTGATGCTGGCCTCTATATCCAACAAATGACCTGTCCTAGTGTTATGTATGAAGGTATTTCAGGGGCTGGGGTTTGTAGGTTGTAGCCATGTTGGTCTAAGGACATAGGCGGATGAGGTTCTTTGGGTGAATCGGATATCTTTGCCTTTTCCCCAAAAATATTTTACTGAGGTTTGCTATCAAGGGCCATGCACAGCAAGCGTGTCAAAGAGGTGGAAATCAGTACATGGTTTAACAATGTAATCATGTACTATCTAATGTTGCAAGTAGGACTCCTACAAGTCTGTATAGGCCCAGATCCAACAAGTATTCAGACACTTGGAAGTTAGGTGCTGCAACCCCTCGCTTGAGTGCCCGGGCTTCAGATGGCAATCCTGAGCCCAGGGCTGAGTGTTTTAGTTCCCTGTATAGTGCATGGGGACAATTAGGGACTTCAAAAATATGATTCAAAGTACCTGCCCAGAGTGGGAGCTGTCTAGAGGTAGCCAATGGGAAACGCTAAGCACAGATGGATGAGCCTTCAGGCATACCCCTCAGGGTCTTGGGCACCTGAGTCAAGAGGGCAGGGAAGTGTTCACTGTGGGTCTGTTCTGGACCCCTCCTTTGAGGGTAGGTGCTGACAGCTGTTCTTCTAACGAGTGCAGTAGGGCTCATTGCTTCATCCTAGAGGTGGAGGAAGGGGTGGCACCTCTTAAGTGATATCTTAGTGGTAGAGCATTCGCTCAGGTAAGGCCAGATTTAAAGCCATCCTCTATCTCAAAGGGTCAAACCCCACTCTGTTCTCCTCTGAAGCGTGTTACCTGTCAGCTCTGTCTTCCTATGGGAGGCCTGGCACCCAGCTTGCTGGACTTACAACGGACTTTTTCTATTTCCCCACATATACATACCTCATTTAACCAGAACTAAGCAGAAGAAAAGTTTACTAGGCATCTTGGGCTGAACATTCCCCAGTGCTAGTATGGGAAGCCTATTTAAACTTGATTGACTAAAACTCGGCTGCCGGGTTAGGGAATGCTGAGGCAAGAAACGGAGTCAGAGTGGGTATGGGCAACATTTGAACAATGGTAAGGGTTCATCACAGAGTCCAGCCTGTTGGAGCCCTGACCACAAGTGTTGTCATACTTTTCCCGGGATGACTGGTGGACGTCCTCCCCACAAAGTTTATGAACATTCATGCTAAACTGAGGCTTATTCACAACCGGTAAAAATACAAAACCCTGATGCTACAAGCCATCTGAGAAGAAACAATGAGGTATCCCATCCAGTACATCTGCTAAGAATTGCAAGCTGGCTCCTAAGTGTCTGGTTACTCCTTAACCTTATGTTTTTCCTGGTTATTAATCAGTTTCCTGAGATGTTCCAAACCAGATAACCCCGTCAATAGAAAAGACAATTATTTACACAATTAAAAGAATGCTTTGAAGAAGCTGAACTGAGGGTATAAAAATCTGTAAAAGCAGCAAACAGTGTACTTCAAGAGAGAAATCTCCCTGACACCATCCACTGTTGTTCTTGAGAAGCTGGAAGAAACAGATCGTCTCCCTTGAGCGATCATGCCGAGAACATTACCTGTCAGCAAACAACCCGAGTGCCTTAGAGTGGTGACTTCCCAGCTCTCGCTCTCTCTCTCTTTCTCTTCTTCTCTCTAGGCATAGCTTTCTGAACCTGGATTGTATTAGGTAAACTTGACCTAGGTTTCCCCAAATGCTCAGTGAAACCAGGGTAATATTGTAATTGCTTTGTTTTCCCTTGCATGTCTATTACTACTAGTACCATTATCCATTTCATATACTTAGCAATAAATAACTTTTATAGTCAAACTGGTGGTACCTTCTCTACCTCTTCTTCCCCACTTGCTCTGCAGCAACGCTTCTTTTACCTAAGCCAAAGATCCCTGTGAAGCCCAGAAATACTATAGGGTCTGCTCATCAAGAGGCTACCACTACTAGGACAGATAGGACAAAAGAGTGGGACGTGCTGAGTTGAAGACACATAAGGGGATCAGCTTGTATGGGCTGGTTGACCCAGTTTGGCTCAGACATGCCCTAATGAACTGAATGCTGGCCCATGAAGGTGTCAGCTGGACACCCAGCTAGATTTAGAGGTATTCTGCTTACCTGTGTGCTTGTGTCTGACTGCATTTTATTGTTACCTTAATGGACTGTTTCCTGGCATGAGGGTGTCAGCCTGTCCATACTGATCAACCTGGCCAGGTCAGGCGTGTCACGTTAATCTGTGTGTGTGTGTGTATTTGACTGATTTAGTGGCTGGAGGAACCCAGCCCCATTGAAACTGAGTCCTGCAAGATAGCTTCATTCATTGGGGGTGAGGGCTTGCAGAAGGGAGAGATACAGCTCCAAACAGAAACACAAGTAACACAAGCAGGGCTTTGATAGAATTACAAAGACTCTAGAAATGTATCCCTAATAAATAAGCGCACCCCCAAGTGATGGGCAAATCTGGTAACAGGAGAGTGCCGCAGTTACCAGGCTAGGTTGCATTGAGCGAGGGACTCTCCACCCCAACTGTTGAAACTGGGCCACTGCAGTAATGGGTGCAAGATGCATGGGCCCAGGAAGAGAGAGACAGAGTCCATTAGGGAGCCTAACTCTGTAGCTTAGTGTTTAGGCCCTCACCTGGGTTCCTAGGTCTGTTTATGCAGTGACTTCAGGAACCATTTTGCTGGACCCCAGCAGGGTTACTTGGAGCATGCTGGCTACATGACCAGTTAGGGCCAGTTGCTCAGCCTGGAGCAGTTCTGCGCATGTACAGAAGCAGGCCTGTGGGCAGGAAGAGAACTGTCAGCTCAAGAAGCCAGGTGCCTGGGGAGCATTAGGCCTTTTCAGGGTTATGCAACTGATTAAATCTGAAACCTGAACTTTAGACTCGGTGCTAAAGTCTGACAAGGTCCTTTCTCAGGAACAAAGTCCTTTTTTCAGGTCCAGCTCTTGGTCTTTCTGTCTCTGGTTCCTTGCTTGTGAGAGGCATCTACATTACAGGGGTGTGGTGCATATAAATTCAGTGGAGATAGTGAAGTGCTCAGTGTCGTGCCCCATAACGCCAGTGCACCCTTGACCTGCAAGCCTGGGTCAGCACGACCGGCTTGGCGCAAGGAGGGGGATTTATGACCGGGCAGGTGGGTGATAACGGTGAGCAGGAGTCAGTATGATTTAAACACAGCGTGATGGTTACACAGAAAAGTTTATTTTACTTAGGCTACTGATGGCTTGCAGCGTAGGGAGAGGAGCTGATTGATTCAGTTACAGCATGCAGATATCATGTTACCCAGCATTTACAGGGTGGGTAAGACAGTTGCTTCCGAGCGATTCATATAAGCCATTGCAGTCTGCAGATTACTAAGAGCTCTTGATAAGAAAGATAACGCCAAAGATAGAGAGATAAACGGACCGGTAAGATGAGATATGCCAGAAAGATAACGCAGGCGGAGAGATGCACGATTTGTTCTTCTTGAGTGTGCTCTCTGCTCTCTGCTTTGGGCGGAAGTTCTTTCAAAGTTATACTTTTCACAGGTGACCAATCATTATACACTAATTATAAATAATTAATGAGTTGGCACTTGTGCTTTCTTTGTTTGCTCAGGTTTCATAAAAAAGGGGGGTTATTTTTACTTGGGTGATACTGGTTCTGTTTGGTCACAGGATGGCACACATAGTATATTTTATTTTACAACTTTACTGAAGTCAGCTAATCTCATTACTGTAGGTACTTTATCTTTTGTGCTGGGCCGTCAAGGCCAGTTTCTGTCTTTCGTATGAAAGCTCAACTGATTTGAAATGAGGCACAGACAGGGGTGTGTATATGCAACACTGTTAATACAGAGGGATAAATTATAACCACAGAGTTTGTTGTGTTAGCTTCTGACCCTTTGCCATCTGACCTCTTGCCATCAGCATCTGAAATCAAAGACTTTGATCTTTGACATGCCCCCTTGCCGATGGCAACTTTTGGTGACATCGTTTAGAATTGGTTATCTTTCTCATCGAGCTCATAAACAATTGGCAAGCATGTGTATACAAAAGCAGAAAGTGTGGTTATTCGTTTCTTGATTACATGAAAAAGGCAAGAAAAGATGCATATAATAATGGTGGCCACTTACAAAGTAAAAACACAAACAACTCACTATCAAACCGAACCAAACTAACCAGTACATCACACCGTGACAGACACCTTCGCTGCATTTTACAACGTGTCTTACATGCTAAGTATGCGGTCGGCTTGCCGGCGACACGGTCGTAGTTATATAGATAAACAGTTCAGACTTTACTCTATTCCATCATACACATAACAAAACCTTCAACTTTTCATACAAATATACACAAACTGAATATATTGGTTTTAACCAAACAGGGGTACTTAACCATAAGCACCTAATACTCTTTAACTTCCCAAATAGGTGGCCTATTCAAACATACTGGAAAATGCTTCACTTCTGAAAGTCAGGCTACTTACTGAGATGCTTAATTTATAGGGCTGAAGGCTTCAGGGTTGAGACTTTTCTTGCCACATGTCTATTAATTTAAATGGCAGTACCGTGGCTGAAGTTTTTAGTTGGACTTGCAACCCTCAGCTGGGGGGTGGGATTTTCCAAACATTTAAATCTCATTGAAGGCCAGGGGGACATTTTGCTCATGAATTAGGTGCTCGTATTCAAAAACATTGGTATGACTCTGCTCCCCGACACGCAGCGTGGAAAAGAAACCATATTCCAGTTCCAAGCTCTGTGTGCAATCTGCTAGGCACCCATCATCCCTTTAACTTCCAAACCCCAGCACTTACTGCAGCATGCATTTATTTCAGTTCAACATATTATGCTGCAGATTAGAAAATCTGAAGGACAGCTGAAGCAATTAGGACAAATACAGGCTTTTCTGAATGGTGCATGAATGGGTAGTGTCCCATTAGTGGTTTCTAAATTAATGCTCACATAATTTCCTGATTAAAACAGAAACAATTCATGGTTCAGGCACTCCTCTTTTCAGTGAATAGCCGTGCTAATAAAGAATGAAGACTTGACAGTGATAGAGATTGAACTCTTTCTTTTTTAAGCACAAAGGTCACGTATAGCTAAATAAGCTACATTGAGCATGTCTATAAACTGCCCTGGCAGTTACTTCTGTGATGAATTGTTGGAAGCACTGTATCTAAGGCCAGATATAGCTTAGACTGTCTGGTAACTTGGTTTTTGGAAGAAAGATAGACACAAGGGCTAGCTTACAGGTAATGGTTTTTAGCGATGGACCCTGGACCAAATGGCTCTTGGGTTGAAAACTTGGGAGTCGTAGGTTAAGGATTCAAAGGGCCAAGGTCTCAATTCTGAAAAGCACTTAAACAGGGGTTTAGGTCTTATGGTAGCTGGTGGGATCTAGGTATACCTTTTTGCGGCCCTTCAGAAAGTCAATTTGCTGATTGTTCTCTAGCCCATCTCCAGTGGGGACGAAAGGGAGCTACTATTTCACAGTGTTGCCGGCACAAGGTGCCTGAGGGAGGCAACAATTGGGTTCGTTGCCCGGTGTGCATCGCGCCAAATAAACACACTGGGGGGAGAAGTAGACAGAGTTTATTTGAGCTCAA
>NW_017728886.1:257978745-257987818 GCF_001723895.1 Crocodylus porosus | reverse complement strand
CGCGTGCCTAGCCCTGCAACAGTGTATGTTTATACCCTGGTCAATTTTCTGCAGTGGTTTTCCACCATCTGGCCCCCCTCTTCCTCCCCTTTCCCTCCTCCCTTCTCTCTCCGAGCAGTGCCCTTGCATTCCACAGATAACAGTTTTAGCTCGCCTGTTTTCCAGAAGGACAGGAGATTACAGGAGCCAAAGAAAGGGTTATAAAGGTTGGGCAAGGGGGGACCCTGGCTCGCCTGGGCCCAGAGCAGAGGGGCTTCATCGACACTCGTGGTCTTCCATCCCTCTGAGTTACCTAGGGTTATGCCCAGTGACACCCAAGGTGCAGAGAGACCCGAGGAGCCAACTACAGTGGAGGATGTGAAATAAGGAAAAAGATAAGGAAGAAAACCCTTATCAGTTCCAATCAATTGATTAAAAGCAGTCTTTTCCACCAGACCGGCCTCCTTTTTTATTATTTGGGCTATTCAGCCTCTAAAAATGCATACGTTTTATTTTTTAAAAGTTTTCAGTATCTCCTTGTCTTCCCATGGCTACTGTATTTTTTCCAGTCCCTTTTATGAAGGTAGAAGAACAGTATTTCAGCAGCAGCCATTCGAGACAGGGAACTGAGCTCACCACATGATTACTGGGGGCTGTACCAGAGAAATTAAGCTAATACTTTTATTGTAACAAGATAGCAGGGATGAGGTCAGTTCGAGGCCGCATTTTCGGAGAGATTCCTGGAAAGCCGTTTCCACTAATAATCCCAGACTCAGCAAGCAGTTAACAGGACTGTGTCTCCACTGCAGTTGTGTGCTGTGACTAGCATGGGTAGTGGTACTTTTGATTTAACGACTCACGTAACAGTGTGGGGAAGTTGTGAAAATACTGGGGACAGCTGCTGGAATAATTCATTGCCAAAGAGCCTCAGCCATTGGAAGAAGCTGTTCCAAAGCTTGTGCTACTACATCTTCACTGCCTTCAACACCTGAGACGGCAACCAGCAACACCTATATGTATGTGTTCAATGCCATCTTCTGACAGGAGTATGGCACCAGTTGGATTGAGAAAAGAAAGGAGGACAGAAGCATGGTGTCATGGAGCGGGGTGCAGGAGCGGCCGTGATCTCTCTCAAGCACCCCCTGCCGTGCCAAGTAGGCGGTCCAGCACCCTCTTACTCGCCCGCCACGTCTTGTTGTTACGTGGTTCTAGAAGGGAAGCTGCCTCTTATTGCCCTGGACACTGTGCTATGCTTATACTGTCCCCCGTTCCATAGCGAGTGACCTGGTGCACCCCAGCCTTATGGGTTATGCATGCCTCCAACCTCCCCTTTAGCACGCCCCAAGCCTCGCAGATGTACCGGACGTTATCTGGTCAGTTTCCTGTATGCGCCCTTCACCGGCGCCCCGGGCTTGTCACGCAACCGGTGCCCCTTCACCAGCGCCCCGGGCTTGTCACGCAACCGGCGCCACTCCGCTAGCCCTCTTGGGCCTACTAATTATATCCGTTCCCCTCCTGGGGTCCGCTCAATATATTCGCCCCTCCTGGGGCCTCTCCATGCACAGATGGTGCCCCCCCACTGGGGCCTGTCCCTCCGCGCACTTGCCCTCTCAGGGCTCTCTAGAATCGCGGACTTGCCCTCTCCGGGCTCGTCTCTATAGTAGCACCCTACTCTGGGCTTCTCTTCCCGTGTGCCCCCCTTTGGGCCTAACACAAGCCCCTCGGGCTTCTCGCTGGTGCTCCTTGCAAGTGGGGCTCAGGTGGCCTTAGCTGTACCTGGCCCCCAAAATCTTCTTTGCCCCTTCTCAGGGCTGGGGTATTACACCCTGAACTACAGTGCCCTCACCGGCACTGTGCACCTTGTCAGGGCTGGGGTAATACACCCCTACTACAGTGCCTCGCAGGCCTCGGGGTCTCCACCACTGTGGAGCCCCTCAGGGACTCTTCCTAATTGGGGCTCAGGCCTCCCTAGCCTTACCTGGCCCCCTTGACCCCTTTCTCTGGGTCCTGCCCCCCTGGGGCTTCTACCTACGCCCATGCTGGGCTTCCTTTCACTAAATGTGCCCTCCCCGGGCTCCTCAATCTGTTCGCCCCTTCTGGGGCCGGGGTCTAGATGCCCCGCAATACAGCACCCCTCTCTGGCACTGGAAGCACCCCACCTCCCTGGGGAGCTCCTGATGAGGCCTCCTTCACCCCTACAGCCTTGCCCAGTCCTCCGGTATAACAATAACTAAACAGAACCGTAAGCCAATCGACTGTAATGCAACAAGAAGCCTCCTGGCTATAACATAGGATCTAGGCGCACCTAGCTCTCCTGCAGAGGCCTCTCAGTCAGGTTCTCTCCACCCTTCCCATGGTGCAGCCCCTTGGGTGCTCAGGCTGCACTGCTCGTCTCTGCTCTGCTCTGCTTGGCTCTCCTGCAGAGCTCCTGCACCCCAGGCCGCCAGAAGGAAATTGCTGCTAGGCTTTGGCCTGGGCTGTTTATAAAGGCCTGGCCCTGCCCCCTTCTGGTCATGTGACCAGCCTGGCTGCTCCGGCAACCAACACCTGCGCTGTCTCAGGGAGCTTCAGCAGCCCTTATTCCTTCTTAGGAACAGAGCACCCAAGTGCTCCTGTGACACACGGCTTGTTCCTCTTCTGCTGAGCAATTACTGTTCGGTTGCTGCCTGTAGTAGCATGCCATCTCCTGGAGGCCGGATGAAATTGCAGAATCGCCCAAAAAATGACAGTAGAGAGGACTGGAATTGGGAGCTGGGCTGGACAGGTCTTGCCTGTTCCACGAACATTTTGGATGTCTTGGTGGAGGGGAGGGAGAGGGAGGAAATTAGGCAGTTAAATAGACAAAAGGTCAACCTCTGACCTCTCCAAGTTGTAAGCATTAAAAATAGATCCGTTTTTAATGCTTTTGCGCATAAAAGAAAACTGACAGTATTTGCTTTCCAGTTTCAACATACTTCATTTTGGTCCTGAGAATTTCTGACTTCACGATTAGCTTACATTTCTGTCATCTTAAGCTAGAAAGTCTACAGTGTTCATTGAGAAAATGAAATACTTCAACAATTTCTAAATCTCTTCAAAGTTTAAAAAACAGAGTTACAAAAAACAAACTTGACCTTTGACGTTCAAAAATGTGGGGGTCGAATGATGTAACTTTTTCCAACAACAACAAAACGTCAAAATCCCTGATTGGCTCTACTTGGATTGCCAGTATTTTTTTGCCTGCGTGAAGCAATGGGTTTATTCCCATCCATAATAGTTTTTTGATGTCATGGCTTAGAAGAAGCAACTTTCAAAGAATTGGTCTCTGGCAGCAACATCAGGTGCTCATTTGTCTGCTGCTGCAGCAGGAAAGCTCCCGCTCACAGAACGGCCAGAAAGCTTTATAACAAAAATAGATAAAAAAAAGAAGCGGCTCTACCAACAAAGCTGGCTCCCGGCAGTGAGTGCTCTGCTGCTTAAGCTCTCTAAATATTAAATTCAGCTGGAAAGTTTAGGATTGCATCCATACCATGTGACCAAAAACAAGAGATAAGAAGTTAATGGAGGCTCAGGGAATTGAAAGAAAATGCAGTAAAACAAAGACTTTGATGCACTGGAATATGGCACAACTGTGGTCCAAACCAGTGGTTCTTAAACTTTTTGGACTTGCGGTCCCCCTCCCTGGGTGGGGAATTGTCCAACAGGGACAAGCTTGAGCTTGGCTTATCTGCTTATCTCCTCGCACCTCATGGCATCCTTTAAAAGATGCCTTGGCACCCTGGTTGAATGTCGTTTGTCTGAACCCAGGGTGGGCAAAATCCGGCCCATGGCCTGGACTCCATTTCCCAGCACCCCCTGTGGTGGCAGCTCCTTCTGGCTGCTGCCCCCTGCCCCATCCACCCCATGCCCAGCGCTGGGGGTGGGACCAGCACAGGGCGGCTGGGCTGGAGCCATGATAGGCAGCGAGATGGGAGGGCAGGGCTAGGGGGACCTCGGAGCAGTGACAACCCTGCACTCCAGGGACCTCCCAGGGAGACCTGCTGGTAGTAGCACAGACAAGGGCTATTGGGAAATGGAGTTCAGCCACTGTCTGGCTCTGCCATTTTGTTCACCGCGATCTAAACACTTTGGAAGGCAAAGGAGGAAACTCGCTTGCAGCTGATGGCTATTGGAGAAGACAAAATCTGCATATCAATAATGGTACTGCATATAGCATAAAGGGGCAGGCTCAGGGGACTAAAAGAGGTCACCTTCAGACTCTGCCAACAACCCAAATTCTGGTTGCTATCCAAGCTCCACCTTCCCTTGTTGCCAAAATGAAATACCACTCATAGAAGTCTTGATCTTTCACTGCACAGCTCCCATGCATCCTGACAGGTCTGTCTGCAGACTCTCTGTGCTGCTTACTGCACAAGTGGAAACCTTTGTCATGGACATGGGACAATTTTTCAGGAAAAGGAAAGGATGGTCTCATGGCTAGGGAAGCTGAATATTATTCTGGAATGCTGGATTTGATCCTGACTTCTGTCATTAAAGGATATGCCTTTATAATGCATGGCAATATCATGCTGAGCCAGAAACACTCATGCCTACTTGACTGCCAAACCAACAGTAGCACAGCTGCATTTAGTGTGGTGCCCCATGAGCGCCAGTAGATTCTGGGTTTCAGTGCAATAATGCAGCTATGTTACTTTTGCAATAACATAAAATTGAACGTACTTCAGTGCAATAATGCAGTTACATTACTTTTGCTTTGGGGCCATTGTGCGTGTAACAAGCAGCTCTCAGCATGGAGCTGCCTTATGCCAGAGGGACATACATGGCTTAAGTTCCTCTCCTGGGTGTTGGGTCACTTGCACTGAGCTTCTCAAAGGCAATCATTTCTATATGTATTTACCCTAGGGAACAACCAGAATGGCATGGCCAGCTGGAATTGGCCCAACCAACATTGCCAAAGAAACCTTACAGTGTTGTAAGGGCCTTACATATTCATGGGGACCCAGCCTTGAAAGGCTGGGACCTTACTACCTGGACCCAGCCTAAACCAAGAAGTCTGATGCTGGTAATGCTGTTAGGGCTGGTCAAAGTGCAGTTATAGTAGTAAGAATATATTAATTAATCTGAACATTTTCCCAAACTTTTCTGCAACTTTTTTTGTGGAAAACTGGAAATATTTCCTTTCCAAAAATATTTTCATTTTAGAAAAAGTAATTACTGAAAATAGATTTTTTTTCCCACGTTACCCATTTTTTTCCTATCAAAAAATGAGAAAATCAGAGTAGCACAGAATTTGTTGGCTCAAGAAGCCATTTTTGAGGGGCTGTTGGAGATGTGTGTATGAGAGGAAGGGTTTGGTTAAAAAAAAAAATTCAGTCTGCTCCTGTAATTCTTACTGTTTCCCATTTTTTCAGCAGCTTTTGTTGTAAATGTCTCCCCCAGACCTGGCCATTATAGGTGTGTTCTGTGAGAGAGCTCCAAACTTCACCCCTGCCATACATACAGGTTGGCCAAGGGTTTTGCCTGGCCTCTCCTGAAGGAAATGTCTGGAGAAGCAAGTCCCGCCAACTCAGCAAAAGAGAAATACCTGGGAAGTGCAGTATTTAAAATGCTATTGATGAAGGGATCTCAGAACCCAAGCTGTTCCTGGCAGAGCTCTAGGTAACGTGCAATAGGATCTT
The DNA here is from genome assembly GCF_001723895.1 of Crocodylus porosus. Taxonomy (NCBI): domain Eukaryota; kingdom Metazoa; phylum Chordata; order Crocodylia; family Crocodylidae; genus Crocodylus; species Crocodylus porosus. The sequence goes on along the minus strand of NW_017728886.1, from coordinate 257,982,182 downwards.
GCTATTTTGGGATGTGCCTTTTCCACAGCAACTTCTGAATGAAGTCATTGAGGAGACAAAGGAAATTTAAATTCAGGCTCTGAAATGGAGCCATCTGGTGAAGATGAAACTAGGCACATGCTTTCGTTCCCTCACCTCACATTGCAGTCTCCTTTGATTCTGCATTATTGTAGCCTTCTTTTCTTTTTCGTCCTCAGTCCCTTGCAGTGGAGGATTATCGTCTTCCATGATTGTCTTATCTGTGGGTCTGAAGATGGCTGATGAGATTGACAGACTCTGCTGCAACTTGGGCACGGGTTTCTGTGTGGGGTGGGCGGCTCTGGATTCTTGCCTGGGTCCGTGATGCACTGTTTCTGCCACTCCTGGTTTTCCACCTCCTGTTGTCGTTGCAAGGTTTCAAAGTACTTACTGAGATCCTTGTAGCCTCTAGACCCTCCGCTCAGGATCAGTACCGTAGTGCTAAGTCCAAGGTAACCACTTTACTCCTGAAGCGCTGTAGGGCCCCGGCCCTGCAATGAATGAAGAGCCGGCTGTAGGATGGAAAGCCAAAGAGCCAAGGCAGACAAAGACCTGTTCTCAGCCTCAGCATACTGATGAGGCACATTCAGATGAAGCGACTTGCCCCAGGCCACCCAGGGCCAAGAGCGGAAACCGGATTTCTGGTGCACCATTCCAGTGGTTGAACCCAGGACCCTCCTCCCAAATAAATGATTGGCATGCGTCGTACTTACTTCCACGGTGCATGCTCTCTGCTTGCTTGTTATTGGATATTCTGTTTATCCGTCTGCTTTGCACATGCTTACCAAGACCGAGTCTTCATAGGAGTTATACCGAAATTATATTTGACTGTGCAAAGATGATCTGATTTCTGTTGTTTCTAATACTAGAAATATAGGGTACAGGTACACTTGCCTTGAAGTGGAAAGTTGCTGTTATAAAACAATGTACGCCTCCCCCCACCTATCCAGAAGGGCAATAGGAAAGAGCTTTTTAGCTTAAACAGCTACAGACAAAAGGCTGGGGGGGGCAGGGAATCTGCTCCCAGAGCCTTGTGGCTTTGTTCAGCTCAGCTCATCCTTTTTCTTTTACAAGAGCACACCAGTGAGATCTGCACAAAGAAGAGGAGGAGAATATCGGAGCCGAGAGAAGCCATGTGAGACTCAGAGAGAGCTTTGACCTAAAAGACTGGCTGGTGTCAACATCAAAGCGTAGTGCTTTAAAAAGCCTCCCAAGAGCTGCTTGTTAGAGATGGCTTCTGACAATAGGGAGACATCAGTGGCAGCCCTCACGTGGTGTTCAAGAGAACATTTTGTGGGGAAAGGAAGATAGTGCTCTGTTTAATGCCAGCTCGCTCTGACCTATGCTTCAAGTCCTTTGGCAGCTGGAGAAGGGAAGAAATGACACCTTGAGGAGGTCGACACAGAAATCCTGCCCCTGTTGATGTCAGTGGTGGAGAACTTCAATGGGCCAGGATTTCCTCCCATACCGTGTCGTTCCAGCACCCCCCAGAAGGAGAGGGCATGCTATAGACTGGATGTACTGGGCAACTGAATGACTTCATAAGCCCAGGGAGACGTGGAGCCCGTGGGTTTCTTGCACGTGGCTTGTAAGACTGGTTACTTCACTAAACTTGTGTTATGTCTGCATGTTCAGAGGCTGTGCGTGGGGCTTGGGCAGTGCCTTCAAGCTCCATTTTGCCATGTAGATGGGTTTTCAGTGAAGTCAATGGGAATTTGGCAGGACTCCAAGCTCTCTGATTTAAAAAATGAAGGCTACAGAGCAGATTAATACTAACTGCTGTATGACAGTATCTCAGGTCACTACATCTCATGTGTCTGTAGTAGCCTGGCCCCGACTGAACTTCAGTGTCAGAAATATGAATCCTTATCCTTCACGGTTATGATATGGGCAAGGGAATCCATGTGCAGTCATCCTCAGGGGTGAGGTGTTGGAGTGCCCGTTCCTGGGACCATTTTCATTAAAAGGCCACCACCAAACTTAAACGCATGTGGCCTCCCTCCCTTTGAGGCAGTTCAGCTACTCTGCTGTTTGTCCTTCAAATTTGAAGATGACGATGGCACCACTGGTTGATTTGGTTTCTGTGGACACATGAATAGCTGATCTGGACAATTTGCGCTTTGAACCATCTATGACACACTGAGGAAGAGATGCCGGTTTGGGTTGCTTGATCAACAGTGAACCAACAGCTGTTGTGAGATTTACACTGCTTGTACTTCTGCTCTCCCTCAGCAGTTCTTCTCTGCTTAGAGATGGTAGCTGCCATCTGGATGAGGCTTTGCCAAGTGGAACGATCATGAGTGAGATCTTCCCAGAACTTCGGGTCAATGTCCAAATGTTTCAAGGATGACTCAAGGGAGTCCTTGAAGCATTTCTTCTGGCCTCCCTAAGAGTGCTTTCCCTCTCTTAGCTCACCGCAAAAGATCTTCTTTTGGCATTTGCTCATCTGACATCCTGGTAACATCTGGCATTTGCTCATCTGACATCCTGGCCTGCCCATCTCTCCTGTGATTTCATCACCAGTGTGGATGGTTGGAATGTGCCTGCCCATATGAGCACCTCAATGTCTGGGACCTTGTCTTGTCATCTTATCCTCCTCAGTTTCCTCAGACAGAAACTGGAAGTGGTTCAGCTTCATAGCATTGTGTCTGTACACCATCCATGTTTTGCATGCATACATCAGGGTTGGCAACACAGTGGCTTTGTAGACCTTCAGTTTTCTTTGTTGATCAATGTCTCTGCGCTGCTACACATTTGCATGTAGCCTGCTGAAGGCCCGCTTGCTTTAGCAAGTCTCACATTGGTTTCATCATCGATGTGAACTGCGCGTGACAGTACACTGCCAAGATAAGTGAATTTTTGCACTGCCTGGAAGGTTTGGCCTTTCACTGTGATGGGAGACTCTACGCAAGGCTTTCCTGGTACAGCCTGGTGCATCATTTCTATCTTCTTAGTGTTGATTGTGCAACCAAAGTTGTCACAAGCTGAATAGAAATGGTCCATACTCTGTTGCATATCAGACTCGGATTTGGCATTCAGGGAACGGTCATCAACAAACAGAACATTGTGAACAATCACACCTGTAACTTCGTCTTCGCTTGTAGTCTCCTCAGACTGAAGAGTTTGCCATCAGTCTGCTAACTGATGTCAATCCTAGTGTCACAGTCACAAAAGGCATCTGTAAGCGTAGCAGAGAACATCATACTGAAAGGGTTGGAGCCAACACACAGCCCTTCTTGACTCCATTGGTGACTGGGAATGGTTCAGATTTCATAGATTTCATAGATGTTAGGGCTGGAAGGGACCTCGGAAGATCATCGAGTTCAGCCCCCCACCCAAAGGGCAGGAAGTCAGCTGGGGTCATAGGATCCCAGCAAGATAAGCATCCAATTTACTCTTGAAGGTGTTCAATGTAGGTG
>NW_017728886.1:257973923-257978734 GCF_001723895.1 Crocodylus porosus | reverse complement strand
ACCAGGGCTGGGGCAGGGGTGGGCTCCCTTAAGTGCCTTGGCCTGCTGGCTTTGCAAGGGTTGCTCAGCGGGCCAGCAGTGGTGGTAGTCCCCCCATCCCCCAACAGGCTTAGTTTAAAGCCTGGTGGAGCAGGTCAGCCAATCTGGCTGAGAAGACTTCCTCCCCAGGGGAGAGAGGTGGAGGCCATCTCAGATGATTAAGTCATCCACAACATGAGTGAAAATGCCATTAAGGAATTGCCAAACCATTATCATGAATTCCTCTGGGCAACTGAATTTTGCCATGATCTTCCCAAGGCCCTCCTGACTCACTCTATCGAATGCTTTTGTCAGGTCAATGAAAGTCATATACGTGTTGGAGTTCTGTTCTTGGCATTTCTCCTGAAGTTGACGAGCTGCAAACACCATGTCTATTGTCCCATGTCCTTTCCTGAAACAACACCAATTCTCAGGCAAGAGTCCTTGTTCAATGTGTTGCACAAAGCGATTCAACAGAATTCTGGCAAGGATTTTACCAGCTACTGACAGCAAGGAGATGCCCTGATGGTTGCTGCAGGGCTGTATTGCTTTTCTGCTTGTACAAGTGGATGATTCCACTTGTACTGCTGAGGTAGAACAGCTTGAGTCCACATTGACTGGAAGAATTCAGTCAGTTTCAAAGCCATGTGTGAGCCTGCGGCCTTGTAGACCTCTGCTGGTATTGCATCTGCTCCAGGCGCTTTACCATTTGACAGCAGGTTAATTGCTTTCACAGCCTCAGTCAGCAGTGGAGAATCAGCAAGAGATATGTTAAAGTCTACTGGGGCCAGTCGATCGGTTGCTTCCTCCCTGATAAACGATTGTTGATCGAGGATGTTGTTGAAGTGCTCTGCCCATCTCTGCAGTATCTTTCCTTTATCGATGAGCAGAGTGGGACCATCAGCACTCAGTACTGGAGATGTTTCTGATGACCATGGCCCATACGTTGTCCTGAGAGCATCATAGAAGTTTTTCATGTCATCTTGATGTTTACTTCTGTTGGGACCAAGAGTATTGGATGCAGCCAAGTAGACAGTCTTCGAAAGATGCCCAGTTTTCTTCGATGTTATCGGAGTCGACATCAATTGTTACTAGCGGACTGTGCAGTTCTTCAGCAAATGCCTGTTTCACATTCTCCTGTTTCAATTTGAAAACATGGAGGTTTTGGGGCGCTTTCTTGCCTTGTGGCCATCTACTAGGATAAATCTGGATATTCAGCTTGGAGACTATGAGCCGGTAGTCAGTCTAGCACTCTGCACTTCTCATAGCCGTTGTTGCTCTGACATCCTGTCTGTCTCTTCTCCTGATGATGATGTGAGCAATTAGATGCCAGTGCTTGGAGCGCGGGTGCATCCCAGACGTCTCGTTGCAGTTTGGCAGGCAGAAGACTGTGTTGATGATGAGGAGGTCAAGTTCAGTGCATTGCCTCAGCAGGAGGAGCTTATTGCTGTTGCATTTCTCAGGGCCATTTTTTCCGATGATGCCTGGCCACGTCTGGCTATCTGTGCCAACTCTAGCATTAAAGTCACCGAGGCATGATGAGCTTGTCTGCCTTTGGCTACTCTAGGTGCTGCTAAGTCACCCCTGCTGAGGAAGTCCTGTACCTGAAGTCCATGAAAATCCCTCTGGAGTGTCAGCTACTGAATTTGCCGTGGGTCAGCTTGCATTGAATGCAAACTGTTTTGAAAATGTCTATACAGGGTCCCTTCCTGCTTCAACCTGTTTAAATTGTGCAAGTTGTTCTCTGTCATTGAATCATTACATTCTATGTAAGCTCTAGGAAGCAGCTGCCATTTTGAAATCTCTGGCAATACATTGGGAAATGAACTTGTGTCTAAGTGAGACTGCCTTCTTCTTCGATTAAAGTTAGGAAAAAATACTGGTGGGGAAAAAAAACCAGGGATCAAATTCCTTAGTCCCATCCTTGCAAACATACCTTCTACATAACACAAAGGCAAAGGGAAAAGCACTTTGCCAATACAGTCATTAGCAGGGCTTCTTAGAAACTTTAGACTGTCTTCTTTCCATGGCATGATCAGATTTCCAGCATTCACATTCTAATTCATTATCTTGATGATAATGGGCAGGAAATAAATGACAGACCATCTTTAAGGAGAGAGTCTGTCCTCTGCTCCATTACATTATCCACTTAAAGGTGGCTGATAGAATATGGAAAATTATCCTAATTCGAAACCATGCCCCTAGTAGTTTTTCTCCTCAGTGTTACCAGCTTGTGATTTGACTGCAAATATCATGATTTCTGGTGCTTTACATGAAGCTTCAGCTGCTGGAGTCAAAACATTGCATGAGAGTCACAGCTTTCATTTACAAACAGAAGTAAGGGCTTAGACAAACTTACAGTAAGGTGAAAGGAATGGGAATTACTGGGTGCATCTACACGTGTGCCCGACTGTGCAGTTGTTACTGTGCAGTTGTTCAGTACTTGCTACAGCAGTAATTGCTGCAGTTGTTACTGTGCAGTCCCAATGATGCATGGATAGTTTCCGACCCTACCATGCAGTAACATCACCACCATGGTTTGCGCCTGCCGGCACTACACTGCCATTTCTCTTCCTTGTTCACCCTGACTTGTTTGTACCAGGAGTTTCAATCTCTTGTAGCGGGCAAGAAAAGCTTGAAAAAGTGAAGCAAATGCATTTTAAAGGTTTGGAAATGAGGAGAAATAAATAGTTCTCACATTTTATTTTAATGATATATCTTATGATTTTGGAATGTGTGAAGCGGGCGATTGCCGCGCGACAGGTCTGGGTTCCAGGTGCGGCCGTGGCACCCCTTTGTGGCCACACAGATCCTGCCCCAGCTCTAACTCCAGGGGCCATCACCTCCTTTACTCACCCACCATGCCTTTGATGGTATTATGTGGAAAGGAAGGAGGCTGCTTGGGGGACCTAGAGCGAGCCTGCCATTGTTCCTATGTCAGGGTTTGGCCTTTGCGGCCTCCTCCCTTTTTGCTGTTGCCGAGCTAGTCTGCTGGCTGAACTGAGCTATAGGGTTCCCAGCTTTTTTCTGACCTTTCAAGGTCTTTGTCTATGTCCTCTCTTGAGCTGCTGAGCCTCCCTGGGCTCTCTCTCTCTCTGTGTATTTGGGTCCCAGGCCCCATTTCTGCCCCTCTCCATGCTTAGGGCCTCCTAACCCCGAAATCCAAGTCTGACCTTTCTTGGGCTCTGGGCTCCCAGGCCTACCTGTTCCAAAGCTGCCTTGAGAATCGCCCTTCATGGGCTCCATGAGATCACCCCCGTGTGCCCCGTGCAGGAGCTATGGAATTGGTGGACCCTGGAGGTGCTCTGGGATCGCCCCTCTGGGGTACTATAGGATCACCCCTCTGGCTTGCTTGGTGCACCCCTCGCAGGTGCTATAAGATTGCCCCTCTTGGGAACTATGGGATTGCTGCACCCCCCAGGAGCTCTGGGACCTCCAAGCCACCTCTCACAGTCCCCCCAAACCACCAGGTCAAACCGAAACCAAAGCATACAAGCCCTTCTGGCTATAACAAAACTCCTGCCCAGCCCTGGGTCTTAATCAGCTGCTAGCCCTCAGCTTCCCTCGCTGTCTCCAGGCTGGGCAGGCTCAGTTTGCCTCTCACTCACAGGTACCTCTGGAAACCTCATCCCTGCTCAGCCTTCAGTCTAGACGGCCTCCTCTGGCTCTGCCTTATGTCTCTACCAGGGCTCTCCTCTCTTTTGATCAGACGACTCCCCTGGGTTATTTGCAGGTGCTGTCTAATTAATCTCATTAACTCCTCCCTATAGCAACCCAGTCCCAACTGCACCCTGCCTATCCTGCCGGGCTCTCCCTGGGCTGCTTCTCTTCTAAAGTGGCAGAGTGCCCAGGGCGCTCTGTCACATCCTGCTCCATTTTCTTGCTAGAAATGTTTGTCTGAAACTTGTGGATCTGACAAAGTTGACTCTACAGCCTGGAAAGGTTTAAAAATTCAATGTCCATCTTATAGCTTGACAGGTTATAGGAGAATGCCACTTGTCATAGCAATGCATCTGTTCATCCAAAGATCCTATTTTAGCTGTCTTGGCATTACGCTGGGAACCCTTATTCAATTGTTCATTCATTAGGACCCTGTAATTCTGTCCTGAGACACAGAGAATCTAGGAAGCTTTTCCCATCCTATAGGCATTGAGTTCTTTATTATCTTATGACTGGATGGAGTAAAGAAGAAAGGGGAATTTAGGACATAGGAGATTCCAGATAAAGGGGGCATCTTTCTTGGAGTTTCAATTAAAAAGTTTATATTTTGCTGTGATTGTAGCTCTTTGTAGCTGATAAATAAACTGTTTCATAGATTTCATAGACATTAGGGCTGGAAGGGATCATTGAGTCCAGCCCCCCACCCCATGGGCAGGAAGTCAGCAGGGATCATAGGATCCTAGCAAGATAAGCATCCAAATGCGTCTTGAAGGCGTTCAAAGTCGGTACTTGAACCACCTCCGATGGCAGGCTATTCCAAACCTTGGGAGCTCGGACAGTTATGAAATTCTTTCTTAAGTCCAGCCTGAATCGGTCATGGTGGAGTTTGTGACTGTTTGATCTTGTCATCCCTTGGGGCGCTGTGGTGAACAATCGCTCCCCCAGATCCTGGTGGTCACCCCTGATAAACTTATAGGTGGCCATCAGATCACCCCTGAGCCTACACTTTTCCAGGCTGAAGAGCCCCATGGCCCTCAGCCTGTCGTCGTAAGGTCTGTTTTCCTGACCTCTGATCATGCGCGTGGCTCTCCTCTGGACTCTCTCAAGCTTCTCCACATCCTTTTTGAATTGTG
>NW_017728886.1:257963815-257973448 GCF_001723895.1 Crocodylus porosus | reverse complement strand
CAGAGCCTTGTGGGACCCCACTGGTCACAGCACATCACAACGATTGGCTCCTGTCAACCACCACCCTCTGAGTCCTACCGCAGAGCCAGTTCCCCAGCCAGCAGATTGTGGTGACGTCAAGGCCGCAATTAGCCAGTTTAGTCAAGAGGTGATTGTAGGATACCAGACCAAAGGCTTTTTTAAAGTCAAGGCGTATGACGTTGATCTCTTCCCCCTTGTCCAGGTGATAGGTCACCTGGTCATAAAAGGAAATGAGATTGGTCAAGCAAGACCTACCCGCTACAAACCCGTGCTGGCTATCCCTCAGGATGTTGCTGTCAGCTAGTCTGTTGAGGATGGCCTCCTTGATAATCTTTTCCAAGACCTTCCCACAATAGAGGTCAGGCTGATGGGAGTTTTCCTCCCTTTCTTGAAGATAGGCACCACATTGGCCTTCTTCCAGTCTTCGGGCACTACACCAGAGCACCAGGAGCTCTCTAAGATCTGTGCCAGGGGCTGGGCTGTGATGGCCTCTGTTGAAGAAATGGCCTCCAAATGGGGCATACCTGGGATGTGTTGCTTCTGTTCCCAGGCTGGAGAACAACCCATCAGCCCACATTAGATTCAAGGTAGCCCTTCAAAAATGCCAGCTCTTAGTTTTGCTCCTTTTTTTTGACTACAAAGAAGTTGGAATGACCACAACAGGGCAGAATGATTCTAATACTATGGATTGGATTCGTAGCTGAAATCTCTGGGTTTATCGTGAGAGTCACGTTTGCCCACCTAACAGTGCTAACCTTTGCATGGCACCTTACAGCACGCTAAAAGGGATCTCAAGACACCCTGGGGTGCTGCAGCACCCTGGCTGAAAATCATTGACCTTAAAGGTACAAAAACCAGAAGCAGAGGAAAGGATGGGAATATGATGTACAAGTGAGATATTCTGGCTTCACTAAGCTTTCTGGGTAGTGACAGTGGGGTTTTCAAAATTACTCAGTGTTGGCTTGTTTTTACAGCTTACCAGGAGTCCTACAACACTTCAGCGGGCGTAGTTAGGATATTTAGTGACACTGGTCCTCAACTGGTCCATGGACCCATGGTGGTCTGTGGTAGAGATGTGCTGATTGCACCAGGTTGTGCATTCTAATATAATAAAAGCCTTAGCACTTCTGTCTGGCTGCCCGTAATGCTGCCTGGCCACCCGGTGCTGCAAGGGCAGGGGGCAGGGGACCACAGGCAGCGCCTGCCGAATGTAGTATGTGGCTTCAGGGTGGGGCGTGTCCCCCATGCACGTTCCCCATGTGGCACCCTGTGGCCACATGGCATGCCTCCCCTCCCTGCACTGGGAGTACCTGCCAGCTGTGGGTGGTGGGGAGCACAGGGGGTGCACTGCGTGGCTGCAGGGTGCCACACGGAGAAGGGGCACGTGAGGCATGGGCAGTGCCCACTGCCTATTGCATGCAGGCTGGGGCGCACCCCCCATGCCTGCTCCCTCTGAGGCACCTTGCAGCCATGTGCCAGGCCTGCACATGGGAAGGCCACACCCCAGGGCCGTGCCTCACACCACATGGTTGCAGCCAGCAGGTGCTCTCCACACCTGGGCTGCATGCCATGCACCCCCCTCCCACACATCTGCGCACCACATCCCCCCACACACCCTGTGCAACACCCCAGGGCCAACCCCCGTGCCTCACGGCCGCAGCCAACAGCCATCTCCCCACCATGGCTGCTCCCCGTTCCATGCTGTGTGGCCATGCACCCCTCCACACCCCCCCCCCCCCGGCCCCTGCGTGCTCTACACCACACCCTGGGGCCAGTCCCCATGCCATATGGCTGCAGCCACAGGCAGTCCCCATGCCACACCCCATGGCCCCCACCACATCCTTATGCCACACCTCCCCACACACCACACAGCCACAGCTGGCAGGTGCTCCCTATGCCACACCCTGTGGCCACATGCCCCGCCCTGTGTGCAGCCATATGCCACCGCCCCACTCCGCGGCCGCGCGCCACCCCCACCACGCAGCCGCATGCCGCACCCCTCATGCGCCCTGCGCCACACCCAACTGCTCCCCATGCCACATAGCCATTGGGTGCTCACTGGGCTGTGGCCGCTCCCCATGCCACATCCTGCGGCCGTGGGCTACCCCACTTCTGTGCATCCTTGTGCCATGCCCTGTCGTGCGCGGCGCGGCGGGGAGTGAGGCTGGACCCAGAGCGGCAGCAGGAGGTGGGGAGCAGGGCAGGATCCAGAGCAGGAGCAGGGGGGTGGGGGAGCAGGGCAAGACCCAGAATGGCCATGGGAGCGGGGACAGCGGGGCTGGACCCAGAGCAGCAGGGGGTGGGCATGGGGCCAGATGCTGGTCTCCATCCCCGGCCCCAATGTCATTCATGGTGGGCATTTTGCTAGTACCTCTATAAAGGTTTTCAGTTAAAAGTTAGTGAGAAAGGTGCAAGATAGTTTGAGAGTTAACAGAAGTTCACTGGTGCAAACATTTAGGGACTATTGCCCTGCTGGATGGTGCACTGGCCTGCGCGGGGAAATCAATTCCCTTCTCTGTCTCACTCTTCCTTTTGAATGAAATGGGACTTATGATATTTACTATACCATCTTTTTAAAGTACTTGAGGGCCTACTGAGAGGAAACCACTACTCACAAGTTAAATAGTACCAGTTTTACTTTGAAAATACCCTACTAAAAAGATTTCAAGTTATACTGTTGGGGATGCGTAAATGAAAGACTTCAGAGATCTGAATCTATACATCTTTCAGCCTATATAGTCTTAACCAGAGCCTGAGCAACTACTTGTGGAGAGATCTATGTATTAGCCCCATCCTTCAAATTACCTCCATTGGCCTCGATTGCTACTGACATCTTCAATGAGGCCTCTCAGGGGGTCTGCTTATGAAAGGGTACTTTACTTGCTGCCTCGAAGCTGTTTATTGGCACTAATGATATTGACCTTTGGGAGCAGACTAGGAGTCTATAGCAACAGAACATGTGCCATTTTGCTTTTTAGTTGGAGGATGATTTTCCTTTGGCTGGGTCCTACTTTCTTTTCCTGCCAATATTCTGCTAATTATCTTCACAGGCTGGCCAACTGCAATGATTATGGCGCTTCAAAGGCCAGCCAGGTTTGAAAGCCATTATGGGGTGCTGGATTTTGACATAATTGAATCCTTACAAAACACATTTTTGAATGTGTGTTTATTAGTGACCAAAAGTGCCTTAATGTGCTAAATGTTTTAGCGAGTGCTTCCTTCCAGAATAGTTCATCACATTTGGCAACACATGTTGCCCCAGTCCCAGGACATCTGAATGAAATGATCCACCTGTCCATCCAGAATGCATTGTTCCTCCGCATGCATTTTTTTCACCCCTCACCTGGCCAACTGCCAGCTGACTTATCTTGCTCCTCTGGGCAGCACTCTTGATAGCTGCCCTTTGCTACAGCAGTTATGGTGGCAGGTGTCATTCTGTGGTGTGGTGGTGGAAACAGTGGCGGGTAGGTCATCTAATGCTGGGTAGATAGGTCATCATCAGGTAGGTGCTGGATAGCTGCTAGAGTGAGCTATGGGTCCCTTCTGGTAAGAGTCTGGGTGGCTGCTTGGGGAATGGGCATCCTTTTGGTTCTTGAGGTTCTGGTGGCTGGAGGTCTCCCTGCACTGGTGGGTAGAGGTCCTCTGTGACTGGGGTGTAATGGGTGAACAGGGCTCCCATAGCCTGGATACTGGCATTCGATAGGCTGTAAAAATGTTGTCACACTCCCTCCCAGTGAAGCAGCAGCTTTGACCCTGGTGCCTAGTGCTGCTGGTAGAGGGGATAATGCTGCCGCAGCTGTGTGGTCTGCGAGGCACTGGTAGCATTCAAAGGGAAAGGTGTTTCCTCTGTAGTAGCTGTGGTCAGAGCAAAAGCAGTTGTTGCCAGGGCATGCCACCTAGCTGAGGTGAGAAGCAGCCTGCTTGCTCCCAGCCTTGGAGAGGGCTTCCCTTGGAACAAGCAGGGCCATGCTTCCCATTGTTAAGGAGGCCTCTGCAGGAGCTCCTTTGCTGCCTGTTCCATCTTTGGAATAACATATCTGGTTCTCATCCTTCCTGGCCACACCGCTTTATTAAAATCTGGATGTTCCTGGGGAGGTTAGAAAATCCGTTCTTTGGGATATACCCTCAGCTTAGCCAAATCCTTATGTGGTGTGCAGGAAGGGGCATCGTATTCACTTCCAGCCTCACATCACATCAGGGGGACCCCTACTTGTCTATTGGCATGGGTTTGTGTTTCCCAAACCCAGAGAGCACAAGCTGGGACTGTCTTCACCAGGTCTCCCATATGTTAACAGAGGTCCCTCTGACTTCTTCTTGCAGCTTAGTTTTTTGGTAGCTGCTAGATGCAGCTTTCAAAATGAGTTTGCATGATGGGCAGTTTGCACTGGCCCCTGGCCTGAAGGATGGGTGTTGGGCAGGGACCATGCAGAATGGCTGGGCAAGGCTGTGAAAACAGTTGCTCCATCCCTGGTCCGCTAAAATGATCCAATAACTGAAGTAGGGCCAAATGCTTGAGGCTCATTGGACTGGCTTATGATAGTATTTTAATGGGATTGAGATTCTGTGTAATGTCATGGTTTATTGATATATTTCTTTGGTCTAAGTCATAATTTCTAGAGGCTAAGATTTATTTCCTTTTCTCTTTCCAGTGGACTCTGCAGAACTAGCAGACAGGGAGTCAGTTGGAACTGGAAGCAGATATCCCAGTTTTGCTGACAGCACGAGCTGATATACCAGGTCCTGGTAGGATCAGTCTTGTGAGGAGGATCCTATGGTGGGAAAGAACTGGCATAGGTGCCTCTAGCGGTATCTCTCCTATTGCTTGTCTGGGGTGGTGTGACTGGGGCTTCCCAGGGCTCTGCCAATTCCCAGTGCAAATTAGAGCAGTCTCCTGCCTAGATGCAGGATAAGGATGAAAATGAGAAGTTCATGCCAGTGACTTTTTGCCCCTCCACCTAATCATGTGCTTTTCAAATGCAGCCACAGATCTGGCCTGGTGACTCTTTCTCTTCAGCTGAAGTCACTTTCTAGTGGTCAGATGGAGCTGTTTTTAGCCTGGTTACTCCTGCTCTATGTGATCAAAACAAAATTAGCCCTATGGGCTGCCCTCCATCTAGGGCAGCACAGAGGGGCAAGGGCACGGCCTCCAGGGGGGCAGCTGAGTCTCATGCAAAGCTGGTGGAGATAAAGAGTAAGGGATGATGTCCCAGAAAGCAGTGGAGGGGACAGGATCCCTGGGATCAGGACCCTCAGCCTTGCCCAGCTACCTACCTACCCTGTAGTTTGTGAAGCTCTGTGGTTGTCTGTATCTCTGCATGCGTGCATCACAGGCTGTGGCAGAAGGAACTTTTCCTGAAGTTTGTCAGTAGTCTGAAGGCTCTCACTCCTTCCCTACCCCCTTTTTTTTCTGAGGAGCCTTGGGATTTCATGGATTTTCACTTCCAGGTGGCACAGAATTAAGGAGCATGTATGGCCATTTGCCAACTTCCTGAATACACTTCACACTACATCCTTCCTGAGTATTTTTCTGTGGGTTAAGGCCAGAAGGGACTGTTGTTCTCCTCTGGTCAGACCTCCTCTGTCCTTCTAATTAAACTACAGCATATCTTTTTTTTTAAAGAAAAAAGACATGCAACATCGATTTAAAGACTTCATGTTACAGAAAGTATCGCATCCCTTGGAAAATTGTTTCACTGGTAGGCTATTTATATTATCCTAGGAGCTCCAGCAGGAGCGCAGCGTCCTAGTTCCTGTACAAACAGCAAGGTCCCATGCTCTACTAAGTATAAGACACGGGATAGTTGATAAACTCCAACAGATGGAGGAGCACAAGGAAACAATGTGGCCATATTGGTTAGTGTGATGGCCCATAGGTGTAGCACACTGGCAGTTTTAACTGCTGCCAAATGTTTGGACAGTAGCGTTTTAAGGAGGGTTTGAAGGGTGATAATGTGGGCCCTTTGTGGATGCATCTGGGGAGCTCCCTCTAGGCATGAAGGGCAGTACTGGAAAATTTGGCAATCTAACAAATGGGTGATGCAGGTTGCCATCATGGGCCAAGTGGAATCGAGAGCTGATCTCTCGATATCAAGAGAGATGAAAGGCAGGTGGGGATGGCTTTGCAATTCTTTGAAAAGGTTAGGTTTAATTAAGACAGAGACGGATGAGCTAGTGGAGAAGCACAGAGAAATGAGTCAAATGGTTAAAGAAAGAACTCCCCCTGTTAAATTGCACCTTATTGCTAGTTTGAAGCTGACTAGTTTCTGTCTCCAGAAAGTGGAACTTGATGTACCTTTGTGTCCTAGGTTAAGGAGCCCTTAAGCACCAGATTTTCCCCTATGTATCATTCTTATGATTCTTTCGAGCAGTCTGTACTAACTTTTCAGCAGATATTTTAAAGTATGGACACTGAAACTGAAATGGCATTTTACTAGTGGCTTTACCAAGGCTGCAAACAGAGAATTCCACCTGTGTACTCCTAGCAATGCTTCTGACACCGTCATATTTTAGCTCTCTCAACACTGCACTCTGCTAACATTGCATTTAATTGCTTGTCTGCAGGGACCCCAAAATGGTTTTGAAAGTCAGTGCTTTTCAGGGTGCAGTGCCCGCTCCTTTGTCTTTTGTTCCTGGATGACCTTGGATTTCACTATCCTGTAGCACAGAGGTACTCAATCTTTTGGCCCCTCAGGCTGGATGAGCGGTGTGCGAATGCTCCACAGGCTGGATTGGGCCCCAAACACCAGGATCAGGCTCTGTGCTACCTCTGCCAAGTTCCTTGCAGCAGCATAGGGCCCCCATCAGCCCTGTAACACCCCAGTTTGCCCAGCACAACCAAACCAGCATGCAGGGCTCCCCATGGGTCTGGAAATTTGGCAGCAGGACAGCAGCACTTATCTGCCACTGCTTTCCCCCAAGGGGAATCTCATGAGTTGGATGGCACATGTTTACGGGCCAGATTTGATCTGTGAGCTGGGGGTTGAGCACCCCTGTTGTAACATTATTAGCATAGAGCTGACCAAGTGATCCAGAGCACTTTACATGCACCGTTTCTTTCTTCTTTCGTTATTATTTACAACTCCACACATCTCTACCGGCAAAAATCTTTATATTTTCTTCCAGGTTGTTGATAACATAAAATGCATTTCTGTACTGAAGCCTGTCTTAAAGACCTGCTTCTGCAGGTCCGCCCAGAAAGGATCTAGCTGATTTATAACGCCCAGCTCAAGATGTATCCAAACAACATTTTGGCTACTATGCATCTCTTTCCTTCCACCTCTGGCTGCTTTCTGTCTGACTTTGGACTGTAAGCTCCTTGGAAGAGGGATTGGAAGGAACCTAGTGTAAGACACTGGAGAATATGTCACAAATCTCTCCCTTTTGCTGCCTGATCCATGGAGGTTGAGGGTCTGTCTGAGCCCCAGTTCCTGGCTCTTTATCTCACATTGTTGAGGCTGATTCTGGAGACCTCCAGTGTCAGTTGAAGAGGTTGATGTCACGCTATTACATGTTGGATGCTGCCAGAAGCATGCAATAAATAATAATAATGGAGCATAATGCCTCATCCGGCCAACTCACATCCTATAGTGCTCCATCTGGCAATGTTCCCCCTGACAGCAATGGGAGTTTTGCAGAGAGCATGTGGAGGAGCAGGGCTCTTTGTATCAGCACCACCAATGATGTTGGGACCACCCCTATCTTTGCGCCCAGTTTAAAACCCCCCTGGAATTGTTGGCTCGACTGGTCTTAAAACACGCTTTTGTGCTGAAGTTCTTCAAAATGGCTGTCTGTGTTGTTGTTCCAGGATGTGTGCACGCGCGCGTGTATGGAAGAGGAGAAATGCTAAACTTTTTCTTGTATTAAAGTGGAGTTTTTCTTTTAAAAATGAATCGAAAAACTCTGGAAACCTTTCCCCATCAGAAAATAACAAGTTAGCGCCGGTCAGATTTAGGGCTTAAATTGCTTGGTGGTCTTTCTTGCAAAATTTGTAGCTGAAATTAAATTTTGAGTTTAACATTAACAACATCTCTTTTCCTCTTGTCTGAGGTATAAAAGCCATCCGAGCTGTTAGACTTGACTATTCCTCATCCACTGCTGTTCAATGTGGGCACAACCCTCTGATAATGGAAATAATTTACCACCTGCAATGAAAATAATTTACTCTTCTCACTTGGGTAGGAACATTCACTTTTGCAACATGAAACTGATGAATTGGTCAGCAATAAATTCTTCCTTCTCCGCTTCCCATGTACAGGGGGATTGAAGGTTGACTTAGCACTCGCTGTCAGTAGCATTCCTCTATTTTCAAAGCACGACACTATCTTGACTAATCATCATTGCTTCCCTGTGATGCCGGGAGGCACCGTTCCCATTTTACCGAGGCAGAACAGAAATTGGGAATAAATGGCTTGATTATCAGAGCTTTTCAGGTCCCAGCAGTGATTTTAGCTGTAAATGAGTTGTCCAAACAACCCCTCAAGTCATTAGCTGGGAGTGGAATATGCACATCTCTGGCTATCCCTTTCCTGCTCAGATAAGATGGGTTATTAATGTATTTGCTTTGCTTATAACAGTTTGGTGATATCAGATCATTTCATTTCCATTGCTGATCTTCAACGCGTGAAGTAATGTTGCACCTCTTCCTGCTGCCTGCTAGATATTTTTTTTAAAGCAGTTGTATTCATTTGTGTAACAACAGGTGTGGTGGCTGTGAAAGTCAAAAAGCCGATAAACCGTGTTAACATTTTATTACCTGGCTTCCAGGTAGTCTCTTGCAAATTGGGGTTTGTGGCAGAGTCCTGGAGCCGGGAAGACCCGTGGGTGACACAAGAGCCCGATGGAGCAGCTCTGCGGGTCTTCCTCTCTACAACCGGCAGGGTTGGGTTGTTTCTTTTTGAAGGTCCAGATATGGAAATATGTATTATGGATTACTTTTTCCATATCTGGACCTTCAAAAAGAAACTCTACATTCTTCTTTTTGAAGTATCTATCTATCTATCTATCTATCTATCTTTAGCTATTTCTCTGTTGTATATTGATTTTCATTACATACATATAAAAGGATCTCTATTTAGATCTATCTATCTATCTATATAGCTATCTATCTATCTATAAAATAAAAGTATCTATATATAGAGAGAAACTCTTTGAAGGTCTCCAATATATGTGAGAGAGATATATACACACATACATACACATGAAAGTATTATGCATATGGGGGAATATTAAATATTATGCATGGGGGAATATTAAATATCTGATACATTATATATGTATCTGTATATCTATATAGATACAGAGAAGTATATTATCTTTATTTTCCAATATATCATATATTTTCCCGTGTGTGTGTGTGTGTGTGTGTGTGTGTGTGTAGATATGTGTGTGTATATATATGTATGTATGTGTGTATATACTTAGGAAATATGTATGTGAGCACACCCATGGCATCACAGCCAGTTAGGGTGGGAGGGGTCCATGCGTATATCAGTACTGGGGGCGGGGGTGCACACGCGTGTACAGTGCAGGAGAGAACAGCTGCGTTCGGGTGTGAGTGCAGGTGTGAGTCTGTGTGACAACACCCGGGGGGACGTGTGTGTGTGTGCGTGCACG
>NW_017728886.1:257950739-257963309 GCF_001723895.1 Crocodylus porosus | reverse complement strand
GCGCGGGCTGGCCCGTGCCCACCCGGGCGAGCCGCGCACCTGCGCGTCCTGCCGGAGCGGCGTCTGCCCCGGCAGCTGCGCCTGCGTCCACCCTCCCGCTCGCCGCTCGCGTGCCCGCATGTACAGCCGCAGCCGTGCCTCCCCCGCCCGTAGCGTCGGCAGCCCTCAGGCTCCCAGGTCTAGCGGTAGCTGTACCGGTGCGGTCTGCTTCCGCGTCTGTATGTGTAACTATAGCTGTACCTATATCTCTCCCACCTATGGCTATCGCTGTGTCTGTACCTGCCCGGGCCAGAGCTGCACCTGGATGTACAGCTATAGCTGTGTCTATCCTGCCCATAGCCGTAGCTGCATCTGCATCTGTCGTAGCTATAGCTATAGCTATATCTATCCTATCTACAGCTGTATCTATATGTCAGACCTATATCTATAGCAGTATCTGTACCTGCCCAGTCTAGGTTTGGAGGGATAGTTATAGCTGTATCTGCTCTACCTATAGTTGTAGCTGTTTCTGCACCTGTATGTATAACTAGAGCTGTATCTGTATCTATCCTACCTATAGCTGTGTCTACATCTACCACAGCTATAGCTGTAGCTGTATCTATCTAGTCTAGTTCTGCATCTGTATGTATAGCTATAGCTGTATCTCTGCTTCCTAGAGCTGTATTTGTATGCATAGCTAGAGCTGTATCTCTACCTATATAACTACATCTGCAGCCACCATACCTATAGCTATAGCTGTAATAGCACCTATAGCTGTATCTACATCATGCCTACTGCTACAGCAGTGTCTGTACCTATCCAGTCTAGATCTGCATCTGGATGTATAGCTATTGCTGTATCTATCCTGCCTATAGCTGTAGCGGTATCTGCATCTATCATAGCTATAGCGACAGCTGTATCTATCTAGTCTAGATCTGCATCTGTATCTCTGTCATGCCTAAAGCTGTATCTGCATCTATAGTTGTATCTGCTTCTCTCATGCTTATAGTTATAGCAGTATCTGTATCTATCTAGTCTAGATCTGCATCTCTGTGTACAGCTACAGCCAGATCTATATGTATTGTACCTATAGTTGTTTCTGCATCTGTAGGCATATCGACACCTGTCATGCCTATAGTTATATAGCTGTATCTAAGGAATATCTGCATCTGAGGTACACTATAGATGCAGTTATAGATTAGATAGATACAGCTGTTGCTACAGATAATCTAATCTGTATCTGCATCTGTATCTTTAGGTCTAGCTGTATCTATTTCTATCATACCTATAGCTGTATCTGCATCTATAGCTATAGCAATATCTCTCATGCCTATAGCTCTAGCTGTAAATCCATCTCTCCAATCTGCAGCTGTATCTACATCAGCCTCTGCTGCCCTGAAGGGGGTGTCCAGGCTTTCCCCGAGAAGATGTGGCTTGTGCTGCTGTTTTGCTTTCTCATTCTAGGCTCTTTCAAACTTGCTCTCTGCCAGGAGAAAATAGCAAGGGGCTCAGGACTGGCTGCAGTTCTGCTGGTCTCATGGTTTTGCCAGGGTCAGGAGCTGCTAAATAGCTCCTCATTTATCCTTGGAGCCTTCATGCCATTGTACAAGTGCATTCTCTGGGATGCACATGTTCAAACCTGGGTATTTTGTGCAAGTGGAGAAAGCCAAAGCTACAAGGGCTCATTCTAACAGATTTTCTAAGGATCAAAGTGCTGAAGGGGACACTGCCAGCTTCATTTTAGCATAACATGTTTTTCACCACGTTTCATGAACTGTTGGCACCCTGAGCCCAATAAAAATGCTACATCAGGCTCCAAAATAAAAGCAACCAGAGTTGTTTTCCAATAAACAGCCATCCTTCTGCAGTGCATGCATCGAAACCGTTGCAGCAGTAGGGACCATCAAGTCTCAGATCAAAAGCAAAACTTGACTCTAGCTGGTTTTCCTCATCCAAATTGAGAAATGTAACAAGCAGAGAACAAATAGCAATCTTTGTATTCTACCCTTTGCCATTCATAGCCTCTCAAAATCATCAGAGCTGATCTCAGTAAGAGAAACCCAAATTTGTTTACAGCATGTGTTTCTTAAATGCACAGTGTCCCTTTTAAAATGCATTTTGTTTCAGAACCTTGTCTGGATGTGCCGGCAAAACTGGGTGGAAATCAGGTGTTGGTTTTAGGAAAGGCTGTGGTGTCCACCAAACACATTCTGACTTGAGCAGAGGGTACTGAAGTTGGTTGATTTATCAGACAATGAAAGTACTCTAGTCTGTGTAGACTGCAGGCTTGTGGCTGGATACTGCCAACTCTTAATTCTGGGACTGGATTTTCCTTCTGTGAGTTCAACCCATTGAGCTTAGGGCTGTGATCCTTCACGGATGCGCCTGGGTGCTGTGCCTGAGGAAGGGGTGCAAGATCATCTTCAGTGCTGAGAAGACTCTTTGTGGTTGTACAGTGACTTACTGCTAAACCCTCCTTCCCTCCCATTACTTTATTTCTATTCTTTCCCTGATATATGTATGGTAAGGACACGCATGCGGTTTTAGGTGTCTAGTTACTAAGCCCTGGTTAATATGACATTTATTGGTTTGCTATTGCAGCTATTTTACCTTGGGAAAATGTATGACGGTCGGCATTGGGGTGTGTTCTGAATTTGGGAGAACTGCTTTCTCTGCAGGCTTTAGCCGCTCCTTTCTGCTTGGTTTTTTGTAACCAATGGATTTTGGTTTCTGAATTTGAGATGAGTGACTTTAAAACATGAGGCTTTGGGAAGCCTGTGTGCAATTACCTCCATTTTGCATGCAGTCCCGTGTCCCTAGAGTCTATCCGTCTGTGATCCAGTCTTGTTTTATTTAAACCACTTCTTAAATCCCATGCATACAGAGCTCTCTAAAAACATTAAACAAGCCTCCTGAATTACCTTCTTTGGAGGTAACACCATGTACACCAGTGACACTGTGGCAGGACTTCCAAGTGGTTATATTTAAGAGAAAATGCACCGCCAGTCAGTAGAATAGCTGTAATATCTACCATCGCTTGAATGGATGCCATATAAAGTGAAGCCCTGCAGTGGCATTTCTGAATTGATAAAAAAAATTTGGTTTATCTTTGGTGTAAAATTGAAATTATTCTGCACAAAGTGGACTTTTCATCCAAAACCTTTTCACCGGTAACCCCTTTTTCCACTGAAATGTGCGGAAAAATTTCTATTGGTGTTCTTCCATAAAGTGGTTGTGTCAGACATCTTTCCTCCCATTTACAATCCCATAACATCCCCGTGGCAGCCGTAGCAATTCCTTACTTGAAAAATGTATAGTAGGGATGTGTATTGGGTGAGGTTTTTGAAGGAGCTCAAGGAGGGGCTGACTGCATCCACAGAAGCCAGGGGTAAGACTCCCACTGATCTTAAGGGGAACAGCACTCTTGAGAATCACATTATAGATGCCATTTCTGCTTCCTTTAATGCTGCTCAGCCATTAGAAACAGAGGGCCTATAAACACATGGCCAGGCTTGTTATCTTTGTAGTCAGCAGTTCGCCTAAGTGGCCCATCTGGCTAGTATGGTTAAGGCATTTTAGTTTCTGCAGTCAGCAGCCCACAAGGGCATCATGTGGCCAACATCATGTCCAGCCACCTTTGACTCAACAGCCCAGATGATCCATTTACTGTTAGGTTAACTAGGGACAACTGTCAGCACAAGTTCAGACGGCAGCCCAAACTTATACCTCGGGTGCCATAGCAAGGCACTTTAATCATTCTGCCATAGCTGTGATCACCACCATTAGCTCACCTTGAACTAGGGGTCATAGCTAGGTGGTCTCTGGCATGGTGGCCCCATTCAGGCTGGGCTGGTGCCTTATGATTAATGTATGGCATGAAGTTTGGCAGTGGCCATACAAAAAGTCTTAAGGACAAGGCTTTACACAGAAGTCATTAGTGCCTTGTACTTGTCATTAATTGCTGTTTAATTATGAAGACCAGTTAAAGTTATAAAAATACACCAACTGCAGAAACTTCCTCAGCTTCATGAAGGGTTTTTAAACCCGAAAACTTGCTTAGATTTTTGCCCAACTACTTAAATTAGTCTAATAAAACATATCAGATTCACCCAAAGAACGTTGTCTGCATAAAAACGCAAGGAACACAATCGTTTCCCTCAGAGAGATTTCAGTGTCACTAAACCAAAATGTTGAAATGTCAGGTGTCAACGCTAAAACATTCATGATATGTAAGTCTTTTGGATTCATGTTTAAGCTTTTCTCTAAAATCACAAGGACTAGAAATGTATTTAAAAAGCACCAGTTAAACAAGTAAGCAACCCCCCTCCCCTTCCTCTTCTTTGAGATTTGTCATCTAATCCATTGACTCCAGGAACTGGGCTTTTAAGACCATTACTCAATATTGAAGGATGTGGCAAACCAGCAAATTTCAAGCTGTGTTTTGATCTTCAGTAGAAACTCATGAAAGGAAAGGGAGACATTATACTGATTTTGTAAGTGTTTGTGGTTTTGAGTGCTGGAATTGTACACTCAAACAAGCTACAACAAAATTTGTAGCCATGCTCTGTTTCATTGAAAATTAGTGGAACTCAGCCCATAACTGTCCAAGTTCCATTTTTTTCAACAAACAACAACAAAAAAGGACTCGCCTCATCAGCTACTGTAAATGGCATTGTTATAGACCTGTCAGGTGCTATGTCAGTTATGAGAGGCAGCCACTGGTTGAACTGGGAACGAAACCCTCCATGTGCTTTGATCCCACTGGTTGAATAGATGTGAGCCAATTCAAGTGAAGCCACTTGAATACCACTAATGGCAAACAGGAAAGAGTTCGACGCTCAAGTACCTCTCCCAGTGCTCTGCACCTCTCAGGAATGACTTGGGTGTCATAGTACCTACGATCTGAGTTCGTATTCAAGGATCCATCAGGGAGAAGTTGCTGAAATTAGCATCAGGATTTTGTTCTGTGTCTCTAGCGTTGGATTCTTTCAGTCTGTAATGACACCTGAATTTTCCTGGGTGCAATCAATTTGGGCTATCTGGAGGGAAGGAGCTCTTATTCCGTACATGCGCATGGGTTTTATTGTGACTGAACCAAGAGAGGGTTTCTAGAAAAGCCCAGTGGATATCTGCACCCTCTCTGTGTTTTAATGCTTCTGTAACTCCTGAAGTAGTATTAAAAACAAATCTGGTAGAAAATTAGGGAGTTACATATTAGACCCTGCTCTCTCTCTTCTGGTATAACTCAGTCCTACCAACCTCCCACCTGTATACAAACATGTATATTTGGCATGGAAAAAACAAATATTGCTTTGAGATACGTGTGCCAAGTTTTCCTAAAGGCTGATTATTACTGTTATACACATCTTTAAACAGGATCTGGCCTTAAGTAGTTTGGATCCAATTTAGCAGCTATAAAAAACTTGTTTTAAACGAAGTCAAAGGATTGAATACTTGGGATAAGTTAGTTGATGCTCTGGTCTGAAGCAGATTGGGTAAGGAGCCATAGTGACACAGCCATGCTACTAGGGATGGTCAGATACTATCCACCTTGTAGAAAAACCTATAAATAAATAATAGTGTTTATTCCTTTTATTTAATATCTCTTCTTGTTGTGGATAGCACTTTTCAGAGAGATGAAGATATGGAGGCATTGCTTCTACAATTGCTTCTGGCAGATACAGTATTAAAAGGGATAACTTTAAATAATAATAGCTTTATAGAGAGTATGGTTCAAGAATCATTAAATATATGCTGCCTTCTGTCTCATTTTAAAACAATCCCCGGGAGGCTTATCAACATGTGTGTAGGAAGGGACACTGAAAGAGTTTTAGGCTCAGATTGACCTATTTTGGCAATGGTCCCCTTTGAAAGACCTTCCAGGCCGGATTGGAGTACTTCCTTGTGACTTAATCCAGCAAAGAATTTAAACAAGTTCTTAATTTCAACTACAAGCTAGTTCCTAGGGAAACCAATCTAAATAGAGTAGAAGTTGGTTTTCAAACTTTTCTTCATTTCTGAACTTGTAAAAAATGTCGAATGGAGGTGCAGATCCCTCTGAATTGTAAGTGTGGATATTCATATCCTTTTGATCGCAGTCGTGTTTCACAAACCTCTTAGACATAATCTGTGGACCCCAGGGAACTACTGGGGTTCCAGGTTTCAGTTGAGTAGAGCGAGGGACTTCTATTGCGCGCTGGTATAGGGAACGCTGTTGCCAGAGGCGTAGCAAGTTCTTTCGGTGCCTGGGGCAGAGGAGGGGGGGTGGGATTATGCTGATCACTGGCAAGCGGCAGGGGGATGGTGGGAGCAGAATCTTATCTGCCCCCACTCTCTTAACTCAGACACCTGGGGACTGCTCCTGGTGCCTTGTTTGCTCCCTCCCCTACCTCCCCAGTGCAGGGCTATGCCTTTCATGGCAAAGTCTCCCAGGAGGGGAGGCATCATTCTACTTGCCTCCCTCCCCAAGTCCACCACTGGGCATAGGGCTGGGCTGAGCAGGGCTGTGCCTGCCATGGTGAAACCTCCTGGCAGAAGGGGGCCATACTAGTGCATCTCTAAGTTGGTGCCCGGCGCAAGTGCCCTGCTGGCCTACACTTAGTTATGCTACTGGTTGTTGTTGCATTTGGGCCAGTTCCCCTGATGTTTCACTGCCAGACCTCCATGAATGCTACTAAAGAGAAGATGCTATGGGTGTCTGCACACATGCTCTGGGGTGGGGGTCCCTTTAGAGTGGCTCTGAGAGCTGCTCTAATTAAAGCACTTACAATGTCTTGTATATTCAGCGTCCTACACTTCAAAATGGCAGCAGGGGTGCTTGAACTTAAACTTGTTTGATGAGCCTTAGTTAAATTGCCCCACCGTCATTTTGAAGCACGGGGATGCTGAATAGACATGATGTGGTGGCTGCTGGAGTGTGTTAATTAGCACACTCCAGCAGACTTGATTTAATAGCATGTGTCGGAGCAGACATCCAGCGTGTGTATAGGTGCCCTACTTTTTTTTACCTCCCCCTCGCTTTTTGCTTTTGAGGAGCCTCTCAAGGAACAGCTCTGCGGCATTTAGCAATTACTCTGATCTGGTTACTCTGCAAGCTTTGGTTAGCAGATATATATGAGCTAATGGTGGGAAAGGATCATCCCTCCAAGCCGACATAGCTCTATCAGAAACACCAAGTGCAGAAAGTAGCTTTTGTTGGATTAGTTTGTGTCATTCAGGGAGGTGGTGCATCTACACCAGATAACACAACCAGCAGGTGCTGCATCTCCAGTAGGAGGTTCAACCGACACAGTGATGCTGGCTCAGCTACAGCTGCAGAGGTGCTGTAGTGTAGGTGATCCAAGAGCCAAGCAGTGTGACTCCTTCAGAAGAGGAGGTCTCCTTCAATCCTTACCTTTGGTTCCAGCAGCTGATCGTTGCAGAACACGAGCCTCTGCACAGCACAGCAGCTGCTTCCACCTAGATCTGGAGAGGCCCTTGTAAAGATGCAGCGCCCCACAGACTTCTAGGCTGCCCCTAATGCTGCCCTTCCCAAGCATCGCTCCTAGGTATACCCACCTGGAATAAATAAGTGGGGGCACTTTAATTAAAGCTCATCAAACAAACTTTGGTTCAAGAGCCTCTGCTGCCATTTTGAAGTGTGGGATGCTGAATACACGTGATGCTCTAGGTGCTTTAATTAGAGTGGCTCAAAAGGGCTCCCACCCCACCCCAGAGCAATGTGTATAGATGCCCACAGGGTCTTCACCTTAGTAGCAGTCGTGGAGGTCTGACAATGAGACATCGGGGGAACTGGACCAAATGCAGCAACAACTGTTAGCATAACCAAGTGGAGGCCAGCAGGGCACCGACTTAGAGGGCACCGGTGTCTATCTAAGTGAACAAACTGTGTACTACTTGTATGCCACCGTTTGTACATTGTAGAATAGCTTGTGTTTACTCCTGGCTTAACCAACCTCCCTTTAATGCAGCTAATCCTGAGACATGCTAAGCACCTGACTGTGATAGGAGCCCAGCACCTCTCAGGGTGAGGCTTGCTCTTTTTGCCAGCCTCCTCCTGACTGTTTTTGTTGAACTCGATCTTAAGCTCCCTCCAGCTTGTCAATATGTTTCTGTGCAGCACTGCAGGTGTGGCTCCAGCACAGCTGCCCTAGGAAGTTTTCGAGGCTGTGACATGACACTGCTGCGTATCACCCAAGATTGTCTCTGTGATATTTCCTGACTCATCGCATAATATGCTTGTACCTTACTGGTAGCATTGCTGTTAACTCTGCATTTCATTTGATATCTATATTTTCTGCATTGCTACTTATCAATGAATATGTATTTTGAATGCCTTCTGATTAGCTGGGTTTGTCAAATGGTATCTGCGTTATTTTAGGCTCGTGTTTTGAACCTAGGTCCTTTCTATGTTTTTCCTGCTCTCAGTGGTGTCTGCAACTCCTCCTAGTTCCATATTATCTGCAAATCTCATTAGTATACAATTTGTTCACTTTGATAGATTAATGAAGTATTTAATAAAACTGGAACTAATGCAATTTCTGCAGCACTTCACTAGATACTGCACCTCGCCACTCATTTAATCCACTTTTATTTATTATTTATTTAACATTGTGAAGCCAAATTTCACTTCACGTAAGGGGGTTCGTATCCAGAATGTCCTGAATTAATATCGGGAGTAGAATATTTTGAGGCACCGACTCCATTGCTTTATCAAATCTGAACCTCAAGCATCTATTTGTGTTTCTCCCTCTATAACTAACTGTTGCATTACAGTTTTGTATTTGCTTTATTTCTAAGAGATCCATATCGACATATTCTGTATCCCAGGCTGTTTGTGTGTTTGATAATTTTTTTAGAAAATTCAGCCCATTAATGGAAATAAATCCATGGTTTTATTCTTGTCCTTTATTAAAAAAGCCAAAGAATACTGAAAGTTAAAATACCCACCTTTCCTAAATCCCATTTCTCAGACATCATGGAGAACAAAGACGGTCATCAAATATAAGTTATTTCTGACCTAAGACTGAGGACCAGCACGTGAATTACGAAGTGAAGAGTGCCTCAAAGAATTTCTTTCTGTGCCTTCAGTCAAGCATGCCCCAAACTAGTGATCTCAGTTAGGGAAGGGCTACAGCAGCAATGGGGAAGGAGGTGGTCACTTAAAGAGGCCAGCTGGAAGTCAGTGGGCACGTCTGCACAAGACACTACGGCGCAGCAGCAATGAGCAACTGCACCGTAGTTCATTGCTATCATGCCGTAGCATTCCCAGACACTTATCACGCGGTGATGGGACTGCACAGTAGCTCGTTGCTACTGCACAGAAGTGTTGGGCAAAAACCATGTGACGACGGCACTATGCAGTAACAACGGCTCAGTCTGCTGCATGTGTAGATGTGACCAGTTTAAACTCGCACTGAGGATTGATCCGGTGGGTTATTCTTAGCCAGCCAAAGTCTCCTGAGCTGTGTGTCTCAAGCTTCCCTTGAAGCCTGAAACAAAGCCATCCATGTTGTGCTTCATGTTCCTCAAACCAAGCTCTTTTAGGAATCAGTTTATCTATTGCTCACCTCTCATTGTGTTTGGCTATAACTATGGACATTAGAGGTGGGATATGGTGGCAGGGGGAAGGGCTTGAAGTTGGGAACAATATTGTAGGGTGGCAGCTGGCAGACTTCTCTGCTTGGGGCTTTTGGTGCCCAGGGAAGTTTTAAATGCACCTCAGGGGAGTAGGGGAGGAGCAGATTCTGCCTCCAACCACAAAGTTGGGCAGAGCTTCTCAGCGACAGCCTAGGTCAAGCCCAGATCTGGCTTTTGGATTTTCATTGCAAGTGGCTGGTGGGTCTGGGACCATTCCCAAGGCAGGCTGTAAGGTTGCCTGTATGTAGTAATGAAGATGCATCCTCACAGGATCTTAAACCAGTAGGCAAAAGCCACCAAGGAATATCTTGGTGACTGCCCATCATGCACCTTTTCAGAGGACCTTCCTGGAGGTCCTGTTCTCGCCTGCACTGAGGAGGGAACGAAAAGAACCGCTGGCTGAAGTTGGGGGGGACCGGGTGCAGGGCGGTACTGGCAATTACTGGAGGTGGAGCTCTGGTGGCATGCCTGCATGGATGTGGCTACTCCTCTGAGCGGAGCTGGGGGAATTTTATTAACCAGGGACTTGAGCGTGTGTATTTATATCTACAGTGGAGTCTGATTAAAGCACCAGCTGCCTCTTAGGACCATGATTTGGGACAAGCTCAGCACAGATTCAGTGGGGAATATTGCTACCTAGCAACCCTGTTTCTTCGGCATTTGGGTTTTGACCAGGTGACCATGCTGTTGCTTAGGCTCTGACAGCCTTGCAGTCCAGCCTGCTCCAGCACATGGCTGTGGAGAGAAGGGAGGGTTGTAACAGGGAGCAAGAAGAGGAGATCAGGAATTGGAGTCCTAGGTTCAATGGCCAGTGGTGCTGCTGACTCGCCTTCATGACCTTGGCATGAAGGTTTACTTTGACTTCTGTGCATGAAGTACCTAGGACGGTGACAGTACCTGATTCCAAGAGTGTTAACTGTTACATCCTGGATCCTGCAACTTGTACGAAAGCTGGTAGACTTCTGCACCGATACAGAGCTCTTCCTATTTTGGAATTCAGGTGTTTTAGAGATGAAATAGGTAAGGGTTTCTCATAAGGTGCTTTCTGCTGTTACCTGTGCCAGGGGTGTCAAAGATATGGCCCACAGTTTGGATCCCACCTGTGGAGACGTATCATCCAGCCCCCCAGTGCTACCTACAGGTCTTAGTGATCCACAGGTGGCATGCTGGGTTCATTGGATGGCCCTGCACGCAGTGCCCACTCCAGGTCACATCCCACAGCAGCAGCCACACATCCCCCTGACCTGTATTCTGGATGTGAAATCCTGCCCTTGTTGAAGGGAACAGCAAAACTGACCTTGCCTCCAGTGGGGTTAGAATTTCACTGTATACATTTACAGTGTATTATAGTTCCCATTTTCCTTTTCCAACAGGCTGGTCTTCCTTGTGCTGATCAGAGTTAACTGGCAGCCCAGATTTTTCGCTCTAGGTCTCAAGAAATTAACTTGAACCAATAATGTTTCATGTTAACAAGCTTGAGCGGGGGAAGCCTCTCCGAATCCATAGCATTAATCAACGTCAAGCTATTTACAATTCCATTTTAAACACGGAAGCAGATGCTGTGAATGGCACCATACGAGCCATATTTGGACTTCTCTCTCCAAATCTTACCTCATTCACGTGGTTTTTCCTCTCTATATGATAGTGCTCTTGCCTCATGCCATGTACAGTAATGCTGTCAGAGAAGTCAGTTTTGGCATGTGGGTGCTCATCCCTGTTTCCTATTGTAGTGCAGAGTGTTACCCTATTGGATGTTCTCCAGTGCAGTGCTCTGTTTGGTTTTGAATTACGCCAGCCCAGGACTGTCCAACTTTCAGATACCCAGGGGCTGCATGCCACGTGGGCCATGGACCCAGGGGCTGCATGTCGCGTGGTTGCTCCCCTCTCCCCTGTGTGGGCTGTCCGGTGTTCTCCCCTGTACAGTGCAGGCAGCCCAGCTCCTTCCCTCTCTCAGCCATACAGGCAGCCCCGCTTAGCACAGCCAGTCTGGCTCCCCCCACGTGGCTGGGGAGAGGGGGTGGAGGGTTGCTGTGCATGTAGCATATACAAAAGCAGCTGCCTCCAGAGCGGTGGCTAATTACTCTGATATAATTGGCGTGGCAGGACCCGAGGCTGCCCCAGACATAAGCGTGGCCCTGTCTTGCTACACGTCTTTTGGAGATCTTTGCAGGGTGTAATAGAGAAATTCAGAGACGGGTGCAAAGTTGTTTAGGGTGTTGGATGGAACGATGAGTAGTAGGGCAGAATGAAGAAACAAAAAATTAGACTGATGGAGTAATCTGTGATCTGTGATCACCTGTCTTCACTGAGTTACTTTACCAGCAGTTAATTGCCAATATCCTTGAGGTAAGTAGGCCTCCAGTGAATGTTTGTTCCAGGGTATGAAACATTGGTTCTTATCCTACAAAGCAGTAGAGAGCTCTTTAATTTAGCAGACAGAGGCATAACAGCATTTGGAGGTTGCAGCTAGGTAAATTCAGACGAGAGCTGTGGTGCATGTTTTTAATGGTTAGAATAGTTAACTATTGGAATGACATATAAATAACGTGTCTGTAGGACTTTGTCTTTAAACCTAGCAACCACAAAACATAGGCTTGATTCAGAAGTTGCTGGGTGAGGTCCTCTGGTGTGTGTTACAGGTCAAACATGATGGTCCCTTCCTATCTGAGAGTCTATGATGGTATGATCGATCCAACATGGTGCTCGTGCTGTGCTGTCTGTGATGCCGTCCCTGAGAAGGGAGCCAGAGGGGTGAACGCATGCAAACCAGCATTGCTAACTTCCTGTGACTTCATAATCCGGTGGAGCAGCTGCTGGAGATCTGGGTTTACCAGGTGGGGTCACCCTAGCATCTGTGCAGAGATGGTCACTAGACCCATCTCTAGTGATGCTGACATTGCTGGAGCACCCCCTGCAAGCTTGGAGCTGTTTGCACATTGGGTATGGGGCATG
>NW_017728886.1:257933963-257950639 GCF_001723895.1 Crocodylus porosus | reverse complement strand
CTGTAGCCCTTGTGTGGGGGACACAGCCCCTGTGGGAGGGCAGCAAAATTCATGAGCCATGTATTTACAGTTCACTTTATTCTTATGATAGAGACAGTGGTAGGCTTCCACATTGCTTTAACACTGTAGATATATCAATAAAACATTGCCCAGCTGATTGCTGTCTCTATTTATAGTGGTCCTTTGTTTTACTTGTGGAGGAGCATGGATTTGGCGGTATTTTACAGAGTGACTTTGGAATTTTTTTATCAGGGATTTTTCAGGTTTCCCAGAATTCCTGCTAGGGAGGCCTGTGGCAGGACCCTGCCTGCTCAGTGCTGGCACCTTGGACCCATCTGGCTGTGGCTGACCTCCTGGCCAAGTGGGGCCAGGAGGATATGCTTTGACCATTCAAAGCAAGCCACCACACCCAGAACATCTTCCATGCGATAGCTGCCCAGATGGCTGTGCAGGGGGCACACATGGCAGTAGTGCTGTACAGAGGTCAACCCTGCAACCTCAGCCACTAGCAGCTGTCCCAGAGGGGCAGATGTCTCTACTGGCTGTGCAGTCCCCATCTGGGTCTGGCAGGTGCGCAGCAGGTCACAGCCAGGCAGCAGCCCCCACTGCCAGACTGCTGCAGTGGGTAAAGGATGCAGAGAACTCTCAGGGCTGCTTCAGCAGTCCAGCTGGCACAAGGGATAGTGTCCCCTGGTACCAAATGGCTGGGCCCTAGAAGCTCCCGAGAGCGAGTAGCCGTAGGCTTCTTGCCAGGGCTGGTTTTTGTACTGCTGGGGCCAGGACAGCTTTTCATACTGCTGGGGACAGCACAGGTGCTGGGTCTCGGCTCTATCTCCCCCTGGCTGCAGATCCAGGAGGAGCCAGGCAGAGTTATTTTGCCCCAAGTGGCACAATTTCCTTCACAACAAAGTGCATGTCCAAGCATGTGCGTTGAGGCAAAAAGTCCTGGCTCAAATTTGCACCGCTTCTATTTGAGCTGCTGCTCACATGTTTGCATGTGTGGATGCACCCATGATAAGTGAGCCACCCATGTGATGTTGCAGTTGGTTAAGTGAGCAAATCTCTGGCTTGCATCCATAGATGCTTCTCAAGCAAATCCCAGGATGTCATCCTCCTGCTGTACTCAGACTTGGTGAGATTGCAGCTGGAGTACTGCGTCCAGTTTTGGGCTCCACAGTTTAAAAAGGATGTGGAGAAACTTGAGAGTCCAGAGGAGAGAGACACACATGATCGGAGGTTAGGAGAACAGGTCTTATGATGAGAGGCTGAGAGCCATGGTACTCTACAGCCTGGAAAAGTGTAGGCTCGGGGGGACCTAGTGGCTGTCTATATGTATACAAGGGGCATGCATCAGGATCTGGGGGAATGTCTGTTCACCAGCGTGCCCCATAGGATTACAAGGTCAAACGGTCTCATACTCCTCCAAAACCGTTTTAGGTTGGACATAAGGAAGAACTTCTTTACTGTGTTAGTCCCCAAGGCCTAGAACAGACTGTGGCCAGAGGTGATGCAAGCACCTACTCTGGACTCCTTTAAGAAACATTTGGATGTTTATCTTGTTGGGACCCTTTGACCCCAGCTGACTTCCTGCCCCTGGCGTAGGGGGCTGAACTTGATGATCTTCCGAGGTCCCTTCCAGCCCTAATGTCTATGAAATCAATTCATGTAAAGCTGTCAGCTCTGCTAAAGGAGATTAATTAAATGTGTTGACATATTTTTGGGTGTCTATCCAGTCTCCTGGCTGCTTGGCCTGGCTTTGCTGGGACATTTCACTTGTCCAGGCTTTGCTGTGGCCAAAAGAAAACTGTTTTATAGCTCATACAGTAAAAAAATAATCAAAATCAATGCTCCACCAAAAAGAGGCAGGGGCAGTGATGAATGCAGAGAAGAGAATTTAGCATCAGTACTGAGAAGAACATGTCCAAGGGAATCCTGTGATAAAGGAGGAGAGCAGAAAGGAAATGTGTGTGGAGAGAAAGAAAGGTGTCAAAGGGAGAAAGAAGGTAGAAAAGGGATAACTGGGCTAAAAAAGGTAAAATGGGGGGTAAGAACATGCAGGTGGAGGGCTACACTTGGTTACACTGGAAAAAAGTAACTAAAAGCATTAGGTGCTGATTTCATTTCATGAGGAAAGCCTTCGCAATGCATAACTGAACAGCTCTACCTAATCTGCTAATACGTTTGTGTGTTATGTGAGATGAGGGGGCCTTGGCCTTTGTCATCCAGTTGGCCCAGACTGGCACCCTGGTTACTCTCACCGAATTAATGGAGCTATTCTTCCCACCTGCTTTACGTTGCAGGGCACACAGGTTTGTGATTGACATTTGACTGCACCCGGTTAGCAAGGAATTAGCTTGATGTACAGATTTGGTACATGTTCTTTTGCTGGCTGGCATAGGGCCCAGCACACCAACAAAACCTCAGTTACAAACCAATCATTTGTAGGGCCTCCTTCAAGACCCTCCCCTTTATTTTCACTTTATCCTTCTCTCAAGGAACAGGTTGTCTCCACTGAAGAGAATAAGGAAACTCCCATAATTTCAGGATTTAGCAACAGAGCTTAGAAAGGTTAAAGTCAAGAGGGAGGTAGCAGGAGAAATGAAATGTGTTGAGTTGAAGCTATGCCCCTGAAGTACAGCATTGGTTTAGTAGCGTAGATAATAAGGGACTACTAAGCCAAGTGCATAAATTGGGCATTTCTTCTGTTTTTTAGCTGCGTTTCTGTTCCTTTCCCCTGCTGCTGCTCTTTGCCTATTCCTAGGGGAGCACTGAGACCCTAGTCCTTCAGTGGGTAGCAAGTGGTTACATGGCTGCAGCTGTGACATGTCCATCAACATGTCCCATAAACTTTGACATACTTGAGGACAACAGTGTCAGCCCACCAGCATTCAAGAAGCGTCAGTCAGGTTCCCAAGCCCTCGTGCGACGGCTTCAGAATAATAAGATTAAATAAATATGGTCAGGACTCTTCTTCTTTGCCTTCTGGTTTATACCTGTTTGGGGTAGACTCTGCTCACATTCCCAAGCTTTTCTTTCTAACTATACGGTCTAGGAATTTCCTTGTATTTATTTATTTTTTTCCTTTTTCATTGAAAGCCACTTGCCTCCAGAAGCTGGCATTTTGGGGGAAAAGAAGCGACCGATTATGTGACTCAAGAGCTGGGAATACTCAGAGAAGAGAGCATAAATGTAGAGCTGACTGGAGTGGCATGGTCTGGCTGCACTGTCACTTCTGCTGCTCTCACCATTTCTCTTGTGCTACCTGTGACGGGGTCGAAACAGATGTTGCCTGGTGTCACATTTGTACCATTGTAAAAATGCTGATGGTGGCACAGACAGGGAGCAAATAGATGTTCCTACCCTTTGTTGCAGTGCTTCAGAGGCAAATCAGTGGTGCGACAAAAGGTCCTAATGGACTCTAGTACTTTTATTGGGGCGGTTGTCTATTAGCTCTATGGCAGGAGAGCACAGGCAGCTTGAGCTGTCCATACTCTCCGGCCACCTTGGAGGTGCTGTGGGGACTTGAGGACCTCTCAAGCCTGAGTGCCTGCTTGGCTTTCCCTGCTGACAGATGCCCCAGGGAATCATGGGGCACCTCTCCATAAGCAGGGAAGTCAGGGTTTCCTGCTTATGGAGACTTGTTTCAGGATCCCCAGGAGCAGGGAAAGCCTGCATGGCATAAGCAGGGAAAGTCTGCATGGTCCTAGCATGGAGGCATGCGACTTGGGGAATCCCTGGTATCCTGTACCTCCATGCTAGGACCTGCATCTGGGCTCTCTGGGGTATGTCAGGGTAAACAGGGAAACCCCGACTTCCTCTGCTAACCCAGATGGGTCCCTGGAGATCCTAGAAGCGTGTCTGGGTGAGCAGGGAAACCCTGAGCGTTCCCTGCTTACCCACATCTACCCTTGGGATCTCTGGGGGTGCATCTGGGTAACTGGGGAAACCCAGACTTCCCTTGCTTATCTGGATGGGTCCCTGGAGATCCTGGGGGTACATACAGGTAAGTAGAGAAAGCTGCATAAGCATTTTCAGGGCTTGAGGGCCCCAATCCTGCTTGGGAATTTCTGGGATTCGCGGGACCAGGTCGTCGAGCCTTGGCAGACCACAGTGCCCTCAATGGGCAAGACAAGGGGTGGTGTGTGTTTTGCCCAGTGAAATGGATCAGCTGTGCTGCAGCATACCTGCTTTGCTTTATTCGGTGACATCCATTTCTAGCCTGTTTTCCTGTTGTACCACATCAGAGTGCAGGGCCTGTTGTAGGTTACTGCTTCTGTTTTCTGTGCAGTCCACAGGAAACTCCCCACAACCTTTAGGCTGGATGAAGGAAAGTCAGTGGCCATGTTTCATGAATCAACCAATCTCTCATGAAATCAAGCTGCTGGGGGGAGATTAGTCTGTGTTACAGCACCTTCTTTAAACCTCTGAAGCATTTATAAAATCTATAAGGGGAAATAAAATGACTCCCTGGGGATATACATCCATGTAATAAAACAAGTACATAGTGAATGCAACGGCTAAGCCTGTGTCTGCGCGATGGCCTTCAGCCAGTGTTTCCCATTTGGATACAGCAAACAAACTGAAGTGACAACTACATTATTATTTATCTGTAATGCAGAAGCACATATGGGACCCAGTCGGAGCTTGGGGATCCTATAGTGCAAGGCACTGGGCGCACATATAATGAAAAAGC
The DNA here is from genome assembly GCF_001723895.1 of Crocodylus porosus. Taxonomy (NCBI): domain Eukaryota; kingdom Metazoa; phylum Chordata; order Crocodylia; family Crocodylidae; genus Crocodylus; species Crocodylus porosus. Next base: position 257,945,946 of record NW_017728886.1, on the reverse strand, counting down.
TCCCCTGCTGCAAAGAGCTTGCAGTTCAGAGCTTGCAGTTAGCAGGTAGCTGCAACATATACCTGGGAAGAGCATGATTTAACAGAGCAGTGGTTACACGTAGTAGAATAAATGGCATACCTGCTACCTGGCCAGCATGAAGGTCTTTGCATGCAGCATCGTGAAGGTGAATTTCAAGGGAGATCCAAAGGAAGTTTGTTGCTGTGGCAAGTTTTTACAGGGTGCCTTCCATGTGCAAAGCAGAAGCTGGAAGAAAATGAACTAATACACAAGAGAGGCTGGTGCCATTGGTGGACCAGAGATGGATGATATCACCTCTGGGGCGGGACTCGGGAGAAGTGCGTTCCAGACTGGGCTCCCTGTTTAGATAAAATTGCTATGGACTCCAATGTGGTTCTGTCTGCCTAAAGGCAGAGCAGTAGACGGGCCAGTTAACAACTGCTATGTATTTATTTCCAGGACAGTGGAGATGAAATATCATTTGAGAGAAGATTCCTTCCAGTTGTTCATGCGCAGCAGTTCCCTCGGTCCATCGTATACGCTTGTCCTAGGCCTCCCTCTCACTTTGTAGTGATGTTGAGTCATGTGCTCTATACCCAAAAGCCTTTTCCAGGATAACTACCCTGTAAGCGGGTCACTTATCTTGCTGCCTTTTGCAGGACAGTTAGCTCCATTATTAGTTCTTAAGGCAGGGACGGGCAGTTATTTTTGCCCATGGGCCACTTAGGCAGTTCTGGAGAGCTGCCACAGGCCAGTCAGCACCCCTTCCCCCCCCTGCCTCCCGCAACAGCCCAAAGCCCACGTGTGACCACCAGCAGTGCACAGCACCCAGCCCACCCGGCCTTTTTAGGCAGCCCAGGCAGCGGCAACTCTTTCTGGCTGCCACTGCCCCCAGGCCCAGCCCTGCTGTACTGGCAGGGACCTGCACGCACAGCCCTGGCCCTGGCCCACCGCGCGCCACTGCTCAGCTTGGGCGGGTGAGTCTGGACCAGGCGCAGGGTGGGCTGGGTTGGGGCTGTGCACGCAGGCTCTGGCTGGTCCAGAGCTGGTCCGCTCTGCTGGGCTGAGTCTGGAGTAGGGGCGGGGCAGGGTTGGGGTTGTGCGCGCAGGTCCCTGCCAGTACCATGGGGCCAGGGCCAGCAGTGGTGGCTGCCCAAAGGAGCTGCTGCTGCCTCCTGGGCTGCCTAGAAAGGCAGTCCAGCTGCGGAGCCACCCCAACTCCATTGCATGCCCAGGAAGTGGCAAGATGGGACGGATGGCGTCTGGGCCAGGCAGGAGCAAGGGACCTGCCGTGGGCCGGACAAAGTCCCTCTGCAGGCTGGATCTGGCCCATGGGCTGTATTTTGCCCACCCCTGTCTAAAGGGGACAGACCCTCCTGTTACACACCCTCGTCGGCAATGCTTTCAGCAAAGCCGTATATTAAACTGGTGGATGGGACCACTTATTCCTGTGGCATGATACCACTCCTTCCAAGCCAGTGACCCTAGGCCCAAGATGAGATGTTGGCAGGGCAGAGTGGGGGAGCTTGGGTTGGGGTTGCTTGTACTATGCACTGTTCTTGGGGTAGAGAAAAGCCTTTGTCTTCCAGGACTCTGTTCTGCACCTTTCATGGCCACTAAGTTCACTAGAAATTAAAAACAACTGAACTGAAAAGTGATTTGTTTTCATCTGATCATGAAGAAGGATGTGGTTAGACAATGGCCAAACTCTAGTTGAGCCAGACTCAGCTGTGCTTTGAGGTTGTCAGGGCACTATTCTGTACCAGAGTCCTGTGGAAATCTCTGTAGCTTCCTTTTGCAGATTAATCTCAACAGGTCTGTGAAATACAGTCTGGGTTTCCAGTCTGAGAGTGTATGCTCTTGCCATGCTGATGGGTGGAGATCATCCCGGTTGATGGGAAGGGGACTCTGGGAGAAGAGTCCTAGCTTGGAAGAGTTGGAGCATCACTGAAATGAGGCATACATCACGTCCTGTTCTGCTGTCTTACATCGTGTTGCTGTGAGCTCCTAAGCAGCCGTAGCATTTCACTCCAGCTGCTGCTGCATTTTGAGGATGTGTGAACTGAATCCGATGTCGAGTTTTCAAAGTGCCACGTGAGCCTTCTGGATGGCAGATGCTCAACATACGTCTGTTATCTCCAGTGTTGTCCTATATAAATCCAAGTGTGGTTTCAAACCAGTATGTTAAATTGATAGATGAAACCTGTTTTGCATATGTCTGCATCCCATATACAGAGCTCCTGTGTGCAATCATTACCTGTATAGGTATTGGGTTACGTCTGTCTGGCTATCTAAGGCGCCAATCTGTCCTACTGCTACTCAGTTGTTAAACAGGAATCTTGTCTGAGGGTGTTTGTTTTAAGTGGTCAAGATAGTCGTAGTGATAGGAGATTAGTCAGAAGGATAGCGAAGCAAAGCAGCGGGTTGTTTTCAAATTTTGATGATCAAAGACATAAGAGTAAGGTTTCACTAGTAACTGAAAGATGGAGTAAATCACTGAACTGTGCAAATTTACACAAAACGTGGGCGGGGAATATTGGTCTGGTGCTCATTCATTTGTCAAGCAACAAATTGGTCAAGAAGTTGGGAGCTATGAATCGTTGTTGGAGGTCAGGCAGTGAAGGAAGCTGCAGTGGTTTGGACGCATCATGAGCAGGGCAGACACCCTTGCCAACACCATAATGCAGGGCACTGTGGAAGGAAAAAAAAAAAAGAGGTAGACCCAAGAAGAGCTGGGGAACCAATATCAAGGGCTTCAATGGATGAGGCTTCAACTGACAAAGTGCACAAATTTATGGAAATTAGTAGAAACAGATGGCCCATCCCTCACCAGCTGCATGTTAAACATGCTTCTGCTGCAGGAGTGTATAGGAGCATGGTCCCTGAATTGGGCTCCCACTGTGTGAGATACAAATGCCTGAGTCCAAAGAGCTCACAGTCTATATGTAAGACGAGAGGTGGATACAGACAGACGGGGAAACCAGTAATCAAAGAGGCAGTACTGTTCATCTTGACTATTGCATACCACTGGCCTAGCCAGTAGTGCCATGACAAAGTTGTGGCTTAAAAAAACTCTGAGATATTGTGGATGTGTGGGGGGAACTCATCCCATGTGAGAGCGGCCACACGGAAGAAAGAATAAAGTTTCTCGCTTAAAGTGAGTGGTAGGTAAGGATGGCTAATGTCACTAGGAAGGCTGAGGTGGGAGTAGATGTATTGATGACACATAAGGGATGATTGGCAGGATAGGATAGGCCCCAAGGTGACAGCAAGTAGGTTTTTGTTTAGATTTTGGGCTCGATTGTGATTTGACTGTATGCTTTCACAAGGGAGTAATAGAGCAAGACACATGGGGCAGCTCTGGTTCCCGCCCTGCCATCTGGGGCAGCGTGATCAGCTGCCACTGCAGCAGCACTCACTTTTGCATGCCCCACTCCCCCATGGGAGTGCCTGAGGCTGCTGTCTTGGTCCCTCCGACTGCTTCAGTTACCCTGCTGATAGCAGATTGGAGAGACGGTGAAGAAGGTGGAGGGGGAAGAGTTATTGATATGGGTCTATGATAAACTAGTGTCCTTTCCAGGAAGAAAAAAGGAAGCTGCAGATTTGTGACTCAAAGGTGTATTTCTGAGTCAGAACGTCTTCCAGTGCCTACACAATGCCACTTGCCTAAAATTATGCTAAACCTAGCCAAAGATAAAGCTTCCTGTGGACACTATAATCTTTTTAGTAAAAATAATGATGTTTTCAAAATGGGACACCTGAAAACTACATCTGCTACTCAAACTTGGCTGCGAGGTGTGGAGAGACCATCATGATTAGATCTTGGATTGTGCAGTTTAATAGCATAAGGATTAGTAAGAAGCTGCCATAAAGGGCAGCTCAGGTTGCAAGGTGCTTAATGAGTTGCTAAACTGCGTGCGTTTGATTGCTGGTTGGAGTGGCTCTCTGGGTCATGCTGGGACATAGGTGGCCGGGTCTGGGGCCACTTTGGGAATCAAGTTGTTGACCTGGGTCAGGATGGGTAAGCAGAATCTGAGGGATCAGCTGGGCTAGGGAGGTCAGTTAGGGACTGGAGTCTGAAAGCAATCTGAGTAAAGGGCACTGGAGGAGTAGATGGAGAGTGAGGTTACTAGCAAGCCGAGTCAGGAAGCTGAGAGATCAAGCTGAGAGCAGAATCTAGGAGCAAGCTGAAGGGAGCAGCAAAACAGTCATGGGTCAGGTAGAGCCTTACTGTTCCTGTACAGGGGTTTATATGTGGGAAGTATCCTAGGGATCAACACGTGGCTGCATAGATGGTGTCGGCAGGGTTTGGGGTTCTTTGACCATGGGGTGGTCTTCCAGGAAGATGGACTGTTGGGAAAAGATGAGGTCTAGCTGACAAGGAGACAGAAGAATGTCTTAATGTATAGGCTTGCTAACATAGTGAGGAGGGCAATGAGCTGGGTTCAGTGGGGGATGGAGACAAAAGCCCAGAGTTAAGTAAAGATATTGGAAACCTGAATAAAAACTTAGTAAGGGGAAGCAATAACAGAAGCCTTAGCAGTTGTCTCGGATACGGCAGGTGACCAGCTTGGCTTAGCAGAGAAGTCTTCGGTGAGCTTAAACACAAAAAGGAAGCTCACAAGAAGTGGAAGTTTAGACAGATGACTAGGGAGGAGTATTAGAATATTTCTCGGGCAGGCAGGGATGATATCAGGAAGCCAAAGGGCAATTAAGGTTGCAAGGAATTCAAAGGGTAGCAAGAAGGGTTTCTACAAGTATGTCAGCAACAAGAGGAAGGTCAGGGAAAGTGTGGGTCTCTTACTGAATGGGGGAGGAACCTAGTGACTGAGGATATGGAAAAGGCTGAAGCACTCAACACCTTCTTCACCTTGGTCTTCACAGGCAGGGTCAGCTCCCACACTACTGCATCCGGCAGCACAGTATGGGGGGGAGGGGAGCAGCCAACAGTGGTGAAAGAACAGATGAAGGACTATTTAGAAAAGCTGGACATGCACGAATCCATGGTGTCAGATGGGATGCACCCGAGGGTGCTGAGGGAGTTGGCTGATGTAATTGCACAGCCACTGGCCATCATCTTTGAAAACTCGTGGTGATTGGGGGAGGTCCCAGATGACTGGAAAAGGGCCAATATCGTGCCCATCTTTAAGAAAGGGACAAAGGAGGATCCAGGGAACTACAGACCAACCAGCCTCACTTCAGTCCCAGAAAATTGTGGAGCAGGTCCTCAAAAAATCCATTTCTAAGCACTTGGAGTCGAAGGAGATCAGGAACAGTCAGCATGTATTCACCAAGGGCAAGTCATGCCTGACCAACCTGATTGCCTTCTGTGATGAGCAGGGATCCTGGTTTTCCGTTTGTCACAGGAAAATGCAGTGAAACACAATTTTCTCTTTTTAAGGAGAAAAATGAAGGAAGCAGCATATTTTCTCTTGCAGGCTGGAACTCTGCCAGCTTGCAAGGGTTTGGGAGGAGGGTGATCGGGCAAAGGGTGACAGGTGCATGGTGGTGTGGGGCTCCTGGTGGTGGCGCCCAGCCTCCATACCCCACTGCCCTGCCATGCTGGCCCCTGGGAGAAGGGCAGTAGGGCGGTGACCCCCAAGCCTGCACTGGGCAGCCTGTATTCCCGCCCCCCACCCCTGCCATGGGCTCCACCCCGCTATGCCGCCCTTGTGGCAGAGGAGCTGGGCTCTGCGCTCCGCTCTGGCTGTGCCAGCTTTCGTCTCCCACAGGCAGAAGATGGGGCTTGGGTGCTGCTTGTGGAGGTCAGGGGGCTGCAGACCTGGGTCCCAGGCCCTGTAGCCTTGGCAGCTGGGGGCTGCGGGGGTTGTGGGAGGGGAGGAGGGGCACCAGCAGGGCTGGGGGGCTGTGTCTTGGGAGTGAGAGACAATGGCATGGGCAGGGCACCGGCATATAATGGGTGCTCAGTGCCACAAAGCAGTGGGGGGCGGTGGGGGGTGGAACAGCTGCAGCTGGATCTGCATCTTCATGAGTGAATGGAGCAGGTGGAGCTCTGATTTTTCCATGGTAAAATCATATGCCAACATTTATAGGTATTTAGAATTTATTTTATTATAGTGATTGAGATACCGATAGGCTTTCAATTTGATTTAAAATCGTGTTCAACTGAGATATAGCTAAAATATCTAGATATAGATATATTAGATGCATCTCAGTTGAACACAATGTTTTATTGATATATTTACAAGTATGTGTGTATATAGTGGCATTGCATTTTAATCATGTAAAACATGGATTTTGGGAGTTTTAATTGGAGAATTTGTGATTTTTGAATAGAGAAAACTAGGATTCCTGATGAGGAGATAAAGTGGCTCTGTGGATACAGGGAAAGCTGTGGACGTGATGTACCTTGACTTTAGCAAAGCTTTTGATACAGTTTCTCACAGCATTCAGTCGTGGGGTCGGTTTTGATCATTAATGATCTGAAAGACGGGATGGATTGTACCCTAAGCAAGTTTGCATATGACACCCAAGCAGGGGAGTGTATTAGATATGCTGGAAGGTAGGGCTAGGATTTGGTGTGACCTCGACAAATTGGAAGATTGGACAACCCCATGCACCGGTGCAGGCTGGGGGCTGACTGGCTGGGCAGCAGCTCTGCAGAAAAGGCCCCGGGGGTCACAGTGGAGAAGAAGATGAATGCGAGCCAGCAGTGGGCCCTTGTTACCAAGAAGGCTAATGGCATCCTGGGCTTCATTCCTAGGTGCGTTGCTAGCAGATCGAGAGAAGCAATTACTCTGTTCTATCCAGCACTGGTGAGGTCACATCTGGTGTACCGTGTCCAGTTTTGGGCCCCTGCTATAGAAAGTATGTGAACAAGTTGGAGTGATTCCAGCGGAGGGCAACAGAAATGGTTTGGGGGGCTGGGGCATGGGGCTTCTGAAGAGAGGCTGATGGAACTGGGCTTATTTAGTCTGCACAAGGAAAGAGTGAGTGGAGACTTAATAGCAACCTTCAGCTACCTAAAGGGGTGGACCTCCAAAAAGAATGGAGCTGGACTGTTCTCAGTGGTGGGAGATCAATGAACAAGTAGCAGTGGCCTCAAATTGCAGGACAAGAAGTTTAGGTTAGATATTAGGAAAAACTCTCTCACTAAGAGGGTGGAGAAGCACTGAAACGGGTTACCCAGAGAGGTGGTGGAAGCTCCATCCTTGAGGTTTTAAGACCCTGCTAGACAAAGCTGTGGCTGGGATGATCTAGTTGGGGCCGGTCTTGTTTTGAGCGGGGGGTTGGACTAGACCTTCTGAGGTCCTTTCCAACCCCAATTTTCTATGATTCTGTGATTTGAGTGCATGCTTAGCAAAACTGTGGACGACACCACGGTGGGTGAATTTGTAGATGCACTGAGGAGCAGGGCTAGGATCCAGAATGATTTGAATAGACTTAAGAAATGGTCCAAAATCAATCAAATGAGATTCAAGAAGGACAAGTACAGAGTCCTGCACTTGGGTTGGAATAATTGCATGCACAAATATAGACTGGGGAATGTCTGGCTAGGCTTCAGGTACTTCAGGGAAGGACCTGAGGATTATAGTAGACCGTAAGTTGTATATCAGCCAACAGTGTGCTCTTGTTGCAGAAAAAAACCCAGCATACTGGGCTATATGGACAAGTGTCACTTGCAAATCAAGGGAATCAAGAACAGCAGCAACAAAAAGACAGGGTTCTACCTCGGTGTCTGTGAAAAAAGCTTTCCAGATACTAAAGGCTCATCTTGAATTTGCAAACACAAATGATAGCTGTGAGACAATTGGAGCCAACCTGTGTATTCCACTGGGGCAGTAACTGAAATGCAACTACGTTAAATGTGACTTGTTAATTCTTTTACCATTTCTAGTTTGTGTTTAATTGCTGGCATTTAGATGCATCGAAGTTGGAGATACGATGAGCTGTTGGGTCTTCCGTATTCACATTGATTGTTTTTGGTACATTTAAATGGTCTTGCTAAAAGGGATGATATCCTCTGCTAGTGTGTCTGATGTACAGCAAGTAGAAAGTGGCCTGGAGCATAGTCCATCAAAGTTGTCTAACTTAGATCAGAACCATCAGGCCCATAATCGTGTGCATATCATTTATTTGCACATACTGGGGCTAGTCTGTGAGTAAGGGTCACAAGATTGTGTCCCATGGCTATATAATTTCCAACTGCATCTTTATTGATTTTGGAGCAGGCTGTTATTAACATCTATCAAATGAAAATATATAGACCTCTTCATCTCTGTGTAGCTGGGCTTTTGGTTGTAGCTGTGTTGGTCTAAGGACATAGGCAGGCAAGTTCCTTGGGGTAGATGTGATATCTTTTATTAGCTATCATATCTACCCCATATTATAAGATACTAGATTGCACCCAAAAGCTTGCAAAGAACTTTTTTCCAACTACTCAGTCGGTCTAATAGGAGAGATCACATCTACCCAAAGAACCTTGCCTGCCCTTATCCCTGTGTAAGTTTTTTCCCCTACAGATTACCAGCTGCTCATTTGGGAATGCCCCCCCTGCAGGCCATTGTCACATTTAAGAAGTTTCTCCAGGCTAAAGCTTCTTTTTCTCCATTTTCACTGAGTTATTTTAAGTTATTAGTATATGCATTATGATTATGTCTTGAGGACCACAATATACTTGACATACGGTAGGAAGCTGTTCCTGCCCAGAGGGTTTTGCACCTTTAAATAGATGAAGCAAGCAAAGAATGTATTATTACTTCTAATTCACAGCTGGGGAATGCATGTCTTCAGTGGAGCCAGTGTAAGTGATCTATTCAAGGTCACATGGGGAATCAGTAGTAGAGCCAGAAACTGGAGCATGATCAGGATCCCAGTCTAGTTCCATACCCTGAAGAACATCCCCCCTCTAGATGCGAATCTGCAGGAGAACAGTGCCAGAAAAAGGGGGAGCAGCACCCACCAGGGAAGAGGGCCAAATATACAGGAATCAGGAGCTACCAAAGCAGGTTATGCCATATAAGCACAGATATAACATGTTATCCCCTGGCACTGATTTCAGCAAAGATGCAGGAGGGCCCTGCCTACAGAATGAGTGCCACCTGGGTTCCTCATCCAAATATGAGTCTAGTTTAACGCTGTGTAGCCTGCGGAATATGTTGTAACCACAGCACCAAGAAGATTAATTGAGAATTTTCATGGCCATTGGACAAATAACGGAAATGAGGTTAGACTTAATATATTTACCTCTCATGCTAGGGCAATAAGAAGTTCTTGAGAAAGGAGAGAAGCATATTTACTTGGGAAATATTGTAATTTAGCACTTTTTTCCAAAAAGATTTTCTATAGGTAACTTTTTACACTGCACATGTCTTGGCATCCAAGCACCTAAACCTAGTGGGCGCATCTACACATTCATTAATGTGCTGTAATTACGGTGTGTTAAGTTTGGTACCTGTAATGACAGGTGCTAAATGCGCCATAATCGCTACTGTGCCTTAGTGCAGATGAATGTTTTTTTTAGTGATGTTAATGCACATTTGACTAATCTACTGCGCATTAGCGTGGGTTTTGCCAGCTGCGTTAATGTGCAGTTGAATTAGTCTTTTGTGCATTAAGCATCTCATGTAGATGTGCCCAGTGTAACCCAGAATACTTCTTTAAAGACTAGTTTGCTGACCAAATTAGCTCTGGTAACTGGGGAAGTTCTGCTGGGCCAGGCCTCTCTCAGTCTGGTATCTTGTACTGTGTAAACCAGTACAACCTGTTCCGTGGCCAGGCTGTTGGGTACTAAACTGGTGCCCCCACCTGTGCTAGCCTGAGCGAGGAAGGTGTGTGGACACCTCGCAGGACTGAAAACCAGACCTGTCAAAGAGTGGATGAGATCCCTGCAAGACAATGGCCATCCATACCTGGAGAGGAGTTGGATACCACCAGGTCACTTTGCCTGAAGAATCACCAATGATGCACAGCATCTAAGGTGTCCTAGCGCTCACAGTGGCCTCAAGACTGACTTGGCTTGAACTGGGGAAGGACTGTGAAAAATGTAGCTGCCAGACAAGAGTGAAAAGAAGAGAAATGCATTGTAACATGGTATCTCTTGCTGCTACATGCTGAGTAATTACTAGATAGATAGAAGCTGGAAACAATAGGCTATAATTGGTCTTCTGGGATTTTAATAAAACCTTTAAAGCAATTAAAGTGCTTTTATTGATAACAGATTGGGCATCTTTTGCAAAGAAGGACTTAACTGTAACAATTTTCTCCATTTAGGTGCATAAACTGCTGTTTTAAATGGTAATTATGGTTTTATGAAATGCCTTTTTTCAGCATTAGCATTAGCATGATGTACTCTGCTGCTAGAGCTGAATCTCCCAGCAGGCAAAAGAGAAGAGATGCTCATTTATGCATCTATCATAAACCACCTCCCCTTGGTGGGACAGTACTTCAGTGACAAGATTGCTGTGGTATTATCTTGGTATGGCTACAGAAGTGTGTGTGTGTGTGTGTGTGTGTGTGTGTGTGAGAGCACCTGCTCTGGACTTCTGCCAAAAGCTGCCCCCAGTTAATCTGCCTGTAAATGGGGATGTGGTTATTAAGGTCTGGGGAGTCAAAGGTGGCTGGACATTATGTAAGCCACATCACTTCCTAATGTGTTGCCTGCTATAGAAATTGATGTGCTTTATCTACGCTAGCCCAAACCTGGCCTTGTGGCAATAAATGGATTCTCTCCTTGCTTTCTATGCACTGGATAAATTCAAAGTTTGGCAAAAAGGGTGCATCCAGACGTGTGGACATTTGGTTCCCCGGGGACAAGCAGCATCAGTGCACCTTGTGCCATTGCTACTTGTCCCTGGGGAACGCCTGTGCCATGCGTGCTTTGGTGCGTGCCCTGGGTGGGGTAGGTGAGGCTTGGGCCAACACCGTGCTGGCCCTAGCAGCCTGATCTGGGGGTCTCCTGGAGCTGTAGCCACAGCGATTCTGCCGCGTGGAGCCTGGCCAGCAGGTGCAGCACAGCTCTAGGTGGCCTGGCTCTGCTTTTCAGCAGCATGCACTGGCCAAGTTTGTTTTGCACAAGTTTCTTTCTGCAGCTTTTTTTTCTTTTTTGGACCCCTGGATATCCAGGGTTCAAAAAAAAAAGGTAGAAAAAAAATCCAGGGCAGCGCACACCTGGGCAGCATGCCCTTGCAGCACAGAGAAAACCAGACTGTGTGGTATGTGGTGCTGCAAACGTGCTTGCAGTGCCACATACCACACGACTGTGCTCAAATGAACATGCCCAAAGCTCTGTAGCGATTTGTGAGCTTGTTTCAAATTTTGCTCAATATCAGCTACAAAGTTACCTTAGGAGTGCCAGAAAGGATGACTAAAATGAGTGGAGGCATAAGTGAATGGATAGGAAAATCCTCTACAAAGGGTATAAGGACTATTTTGGTGGAAAGATTGTTAATTAGTGAAATGATAGTTATTTGAAGTGATTAGCATATACTATAAAAACGATGGACCCTTTGATTAAAAAAAAAAGGGCAGAACTTTATACGAAGCAGTTCTTTCTTAATGTTTGTAAAGCGACCTTCTTCTGTGAAAGTTATAGTAGTATAGCTTAGAGTTAGGGTTGAAAAACATTCAAAACATTTGCATAATTTCAAAAATAATATATACTACTTCATCACAATCAGACCTGATCTATAGAAAATTCATATTGATCTTTCCTGTGCTGCAAAAAGTCTCTGTGTGCGTGTGAATCCTTTTGTATTGTGCATTTTATTCCCTCTGTTGCATGCATGCACTGGCGTCTTCTTTGAATGTTTGCTTCGGTGTTAAGGGTTATGTAAAAATTGTGTGCTGTCTGTCTGTTTTCTGCTGTGAATATCTGAATTTGTTCTATAGTATGTGTGTGTATGTGATCTGTCTCTCCCTGCACAGCGATAGCAGGTTGACCTCGACAGGCTCAAGAAATGGGCAGATGAGAACCTGATGGTGTTTAACACCAAAAAATGCAAGGTTCTCCACCTTGGGAGGA
>NW_017728886.1:257855459-257933108 GCF_001723895.1 Crocodylus porosus | reverse complement strand
GACTTCCTGCCCTTTGGGCGGGGGGGGGCTGGACTCGATGATCTTCCGAGGTCCCTTCCAGCCCTGATGTCTATGAAATCTATGAAAGAAGGGAGGGCAGGGCAGCAGTTGCACAGCTAGCGATGTGCTGCTGTTGTGCTAAGGATGCCCTGCTCCCAGTGCTCTGTGGCTTTGATATCTTGAGAAGCTGAGACCTGAAGCCTCCTTGGAGCTGCTTTGCAGAGGCCTCATCGGACTGAATTCACCTTCCCCCTTATAACCCTGCTTAATTCTTCATGTCCTCTCAGAGCCTGTTTTATCCTGTGAGTCCAGGTCTTCATTCACTTTTTAAAATCCTTGTTATTCAGTATGTCCCCTGGATGGTACAGTAAGTCTGCCCCCCATTTTGGAAAGGGATCAAATTGGTCAGTAAGGTTATGTGCCCTCTGGCTATTACCTTACATTGCAGAATTCATCCATGTTATCTGCCAAGGTGTAATTGAGAACCACTGATGATTCACTGATGTAGCTGTCCACATTTATCGGTGTTGTTTCTGTCTGCGAGTACCCATGCAGTCACTGCGTAGATATGGTGGGGCTGGGCATGGATTTCATAGCACTGCTTCCTGCCAGTAAAAATGCATTAATTACAGACTCCTTGATTTTTTTTTTTTTCTTGTTTTTGTCACACTGCCATGGTAGTGGCAGGGATAGGAAAAATGCCATATTATTAATTCCACAAAAATGCTATCATCCTGTTGGAGAGATTTAACAAGAGTACTGGGTACGGCTGATGTGTCTGAAGTTGTAAAGTACAGCTTTTGGTTTCGATGCTTCACAGCTGAAGTGCTGCTTTGGTGACGGGAAAGGGATGAGAGCAAAGTGGCCCATGATAGACTGACTATCCCTCTGGTGTGAAGTAGGGGCAAGTGATTTGACGGGGATGGAAAAGAAGGAAATCCCAGGTACGTAAAAGGTGTCTAAGCTATTTTAAATCTTTTTTCTTAAAAAAACAAAACAAAACAAAAAGCTTCTGCAGTTTCATTGGATCCCAGCAGATGATTATCTCCATCTGTTAACAACAAGTTTCAGCAGGTATCCTGTGGAGTTTCTAGACTTTAAGAAATTATCCTATTGATTGAGGTCTGTGGGAGCTTACCAAAGCTACTTGTTTTACTCTTCTCTAGCATTCCCCTCCGGTGGGCCAATTCAGTGGATAATTTTCTTGGCAGGGGTCCTGGAGCTATGAAATGGGCTGTGAAGCCATGTCTGCAAAGCCTGACTACTGTTTTTGCTGGATTTTACAGTTTTTAGAAGGGAAGAGTCAACTGGATGTTGAGAGAGATCAGCAGCAGTGGGAGGTGTCCCTCCAGTAGAAAACTCTTTTCTGCAGGAAGACCTGAATGACTCCATTGCTTACAGATCCGTGGCTGCGCAGTGTGGTGAGAGGAGCAGGGAGCGCATGAGTTTTGGGTCCAGAGATCAGTTCTGCTCCCTGATGGCTTGGCTGCAGCGGAGTCGTGTTGCTGGAGCCTGCCCTGCCTGCGCAGCTCTAGGATGCTCCTTCGCGGCAGGAGCAACAAATGCAGCCGTAAACTTTCCTGCTGGTGCCCAGTGGATGATACCAAGACCAGGCCTGTATCCAGCTGCAACAGGCTAAACTGGCTAATTTCGAGGCAGTATTTGAGCCCTTCATACACATCAGTGAAACACTGAAGGTGGAGCATTCATGAAAATCCTGCAGTGGCTGAAATGGTTTCCACTGAAGTCAGGTGAAGCTGGATGCGCCTACACGAGATGCTTTACTGTTCATTAGACTAATCTAATGCACAGTAAAGTGTCACTGTCTACATGTATGCATCGATTATTGCACGTTAAGTTAGCTTAATGTGCTGTTTACTAGTATCTATACAAACAGGTCTGAAAAAAATGGTGCAGTAACTAATGCACCGAAGTGCACATGTAGACCCCGACTGGGAGCAATTTGCTCCTGGCTAAGCCTCCATCTACACTGGGGGCAGAGTTGGGAGGGCAAGCTGTCCCAGATCTCTGGGCAGCTCCTTCCCAGCCCTGCAGAGACTGGAGCTTGCCCTGAGCCCAGGGGCGGGAGGGAGCAGTTCTGGCTCCTGGGGCAGCTCCCAGCCATGTGGAGCTCAGGATTGCAGCCCAACTTGGTGGCATTGGCTTGCCTAGGACTGCTTTAATGAGCCTGAATTTTCTGTGCAGAAAATTCAGATGCGTTAATTGCACATGTAGATGCGTCCACTGAGTCGGACATATGCCTCACGTTTTTGAAAATCTGATGTTAAGCCACCATTAAATAATCCAGTTTTGAATTTCTCTTCCCTCAGGACCTTTGGATGCTTCTTACTTCTATACTGCAGACAGCTGAGCTGGAATTTGATACTGAAGGCTTCTATTAAAATCCAAATTTTGGGCCAGATTTTTGAAGACGTTAGGTGCCAAGTCCCACTGAAATCAGTAACAGAGACAAGCCTGGTTTTTTGAAATCAATGAGAATTAGGCACTTGGGTATCTTTGAAAAATCTGGGTCTTTAGTGTTTTTCCTGATTACCAGAACTGATGGAGAAATGTCACATTTTGGCTGGGAAAGAGATGATATTTTTCAAAAATATGACTCCAACTTCTTTTACTAGCTCTGTGACTTATTCAGCTCAGTGAATTAGTGCATATGTTGCAGGCCTGAAAAGCAGCAGCTTAGCGTTGTGAGGAATGGGTCATTTCTTAGATGCTCTGGCTCTGGGGTGTGTTTCAGATGGAATGGGAGATCTCTCTCTCATATCAGTAATTGTGGAATTGCTGCACTTTGCTGGATTTTACTAAATCCAGCCGTTCATGTGCTTGAAACAATTTAGGAAAGGGCTTAGAAAAACAGGAGTTAAGAACATGTTGAAATACTTGGCCGAATATGGTTGCACTTAAGCATAGTCTTTAAGTTAAACGTGCTTAAGTATTTTATTGAACTGGGTCCTTCACTTCTGTCTTGGGGAAGTCCTTTTTGGCTGTGTCCAGATGAGTGGTATGCGTCTGCAGCACTACGTAGCACACATTCAGGTGTTCTCTGCACTGCAGAGTAGCAGCGTGGGGAGGTCCTGGGGGTCAAAAAAAAAAAAACAAAAAAACCCCCCACGCAAAAAAAAAAGAAGAAAAAAGCGGGGCAGCACATGCGGGGACAGCACGTACCTCCCAAAACTGGAGCCCGGCCCACCGGAGCCACACTCGGGCTGCCGGTCAGACTCTGAGCAGCAGAATCACTGCTTCTGCAGCCCCAAGAAGTCCCCCAGATCCCAGGTAAGGCTGGCCTCAGCCTCCCCTCCCCTCCCCAGGGTAACCTGCTGTGTGCCAGAGGGTGCGTGACACAGGTAGCAGCAGCACTACTTCTTGTCCCCCGGGGAACAAATGGCCGTGCTCATGTGGAGGTGACCTTTTGGGTGTGGTGCTAAAGCTTTCAGATTTCTGACTTTCCTCTTATTGGTACAAAACAGTAATAATCAAAAAACATAAATGGCCCCTGTGAGGGTAGCACAATGCAAACAGTTCTGCATTTACAAATATGACTTTGTAATTCCCTAGAATTTAGAAATCTTAGACTTTAATTGAAATCACAATTTGTCCCCTTGGGAGGAATGTCTTATCTGCCCCTTTAGTGAATAATTACACAAAGGTCCATAGCTCCTGGACAGGTTCAAAGAGTTCGGTGCTAGGAGATCATCCATTTTGGCTTTGTGTATATTAAAGGCCATTGAATTTTACCCAGGTATTCCTATATTAAGCCCCAAAACTTTAGTTAAGCAGCAGGATTTTGGGCTTCAACAGGTTTAACTGTTCTGTGCCTCAAGCAGGGAACAAGAGGTACTGGGGGGCTACCAGGGCCCAGGACACCCTTGGTGGCAGAGAACTGATTTAGGCAAGATATACCTGGATTGTTCTTTCAGGTGAATTGCATCCCATGTTTCAAAAGGAGAGAGAGGCCCATACCAGTTTTATCCGGGGGAAAAATTCTTTCCCAACATATTTCTCAGTTAGTGTTCCCCTGAATTTATGAGCAGGACAAACTGGAAGCTATCTAAGAAAGAGGACTCTGTGTACCATCTCGGAGCACCTGTTCACACCACCCAGTATCATTTCTCCAGCTGTGGCCAATTTCTGATGTGTCAGACGTGCATCCCCCTTCCCCACTTCAGAATACGCCTGGCTAATTGTGCTGCAGAGGAGGACAGTCATCCTGATCCCAGCTGAAGCCCTGAAGCATGAGATGCAATCATAATCATTGTGTTAATGTCGACCTGCAAGTTTAGTGGGCAGGTTGAGGGTACAGCAGGCCAGCCTGTTCTCTCCCCATGATTTGTGAAGGAAGGGGATGAACTGGGGATTCAGATTGACTGAGTCCAAGGCCAGAAGGGCCTGACGCTATAATTCAGCCTGTCGCTAGATGAAACCATGTCTTTTGGGAAGATACATGATCTCACTATAAAGATGCCAGCATTGCTGAGGCTGTTGCTTTCCTGGGTAAGCTGGTCTAATGGTTAATTACCATCTCAGCTTGGAATTTGTGTTTTGTATCAAGGATGAATTAGTGTTGATCCAAGGGCATGAAGCTGAAACTTGTTATGGTGTTGTCAGGAAGACCAAATGTTCCCTACTTTCCAGTCTCTTTTCCAATGTAAGGACCTAAGCCCAGCAGTCAAGTTGCCTCTCTTCCTAAGGAGCCCGGACTTTTTCTCAGCTTGAATTCGGCATCGTAAGGTCTGAGCATTTTTGTGGCCTTCCTTTTGAACTGTCTTCCACATTTCTTTATCCTTCCTGAAAGCTGGATGCTAGAGCTGGACCATAGGGCTGTGGTAATAATCTGACTTGTGCTTTGCACAGAGATTTACCTTTTTTTAAACATCCAAGGATTGCATTAGACCCTTTGCCCACGGCGCTGTAGCGAGAGTTAAGCTGAGACCATTATCTCCTTCTCTGAGCTGCAGCTTTCCAGGTCTCCCAATCTGGAGGTATAACTTGCATACTGTGTTCCCAGGTGTTGCTTTGAGCTGAATTAATACCCACTTGCTGGATGGTTACTTCTCAATGAGATTTAGAACAATATGTAACTATAACCCATCTTTTTCATTATTTATTATCCCATCAATCTTCATAAAGTTTACCAGCATAGAACTGATATACTCATCTATCTAGATTGTGGGTAAAAAATATTTAAACAATGCTAGATCAGGAATGGGTTCCTACGCTTGCAGGGGGCTTTGATAGAAATAACCTCACCCATTGGTCTCTCCCCACCAAAAACTACATTTTGTGACCTAACAGTGGGCCAGTTTTAATCTATCTAATATGTGGTCTGCTAATTATGTATAATAAAAATAAAATATCTCACAGTACTATGTCAGATGCCATGAAGAAGTCCTAGTATACTACATCAGCATGATTTGCTTTTATCACACAGATCTGTAATTGTTCAACATGAAGATAAAAATCTTGTTTGATAAAACCCACCTCCCATAAAACCATGTTGACTAGCATGAATTATACTTTTAGACTCTAACTCTTTGACAGGGCCTGTGAGCTGTCCAAGTAGTTGTGACCCTGGAGGGCGTTGCTGGGTTGGGTTGGGAACACTGCTAACCCCAGCCCCTTTTACTCTACTGCAGAGGGTCAACTGAGGATCCACACATCAGGACCCTGGCCTCCCCAGGCAGCTGACCTAAGGCTAGCCCCTGGCTTATGGGCTTGTCCCCAGGCCCTGGGCTTCCTGCCCAGATTCCAAAACCATTAACACAAATCAATAATAATAACAAATGAAAAAGATTGCTCTTATTGTCATGCTTATCGTTTGTGGTCTCTGCTGTCCACTCTCTGCTTGCGGCTTCAGCTGGGCAAGGGAAAGGCCGCCCAGAGATCATGCTGCCCAAGCATCCCTATCAGTGGCGGCATGCTCTTGACCTGGGAGACCCCCCTGCTTTGCAGCCATTCCAGGCTGCTTTAAACTCCGTAGCCCCGTGGGAGTGAGCCCTTCTGCCCTGCCCAGCTGGCCAGGCTTCCAGTTGCATGCATCTGGGGGCACTTCCCCAGCCAAGGCCCTGTTACAGACCCCAGTTCCCTCATTTTACCCAGGATCACTGTCAGACTAACTGGTCTGTAGTTCTTTAAGTTAGTGGTTTTCAACCTGTGGTCTGCAGACCCCTGGGGGGCTCTGCAGACTATATCTAAGGGGTCTACAAAAGATGACTATGATCAATCATAAGTCTGTAAATACCTACACTTGCCATTCAAAGGGGCCTGCCTTTCCATTCAAAATGTTTTAGGGGTCTGCAAATGAAAAACGGTTGAAAACCATTGCTGCAAGTCATCTTGGGTTTCTCTTTGTAAATGTTGGAGTTACAGTGGTAGATAGCCAGTCATTTAGAATTTCCCCAGTTTTTCAAGGTTTATTGAAAATTAACTTTAACACTTTAGAGATCTCCTGAGCTTGTTCCTTTTAAGACTCTTGGGTGCAAGTTACCCGGGCTTGTTGGGTTTAAAATGTTTAATTTTAGCAGGTGCTGCCTTGCATCCTCCGTTTGTTACAGATGGTAAAATTCTATTCCATCCACAACATCATATGGCAAGGATACATCCTCCTACTCCATTGCAAATACTGAACAGAAATATCTACTGAACATTTCTGCCTTTGCTGTATCCCCCTGTACAGTTTTACTGTCTGAATGTACCAAAGGACAACACTTGGCAATACTTAAGGTTGTTTTTATTCCTGATATGTTTGAAAAATGCTTTTGTATTGTTTTTAACTCACTTGGACATTTTCATTGATTCATTTAGCTTTCTTTATTAGTTGCCTACATTTTTAATGTGTTCGTTGCCATTTATGTCCCTTTTTTTCTATCCCTTATTTTATTCTTTTTATTATTGCATCCGCCGCTCCTCTTAACCAGGATATTTTTAACCAGTGGTGTAACCTAGGGCAGGCGAGTGGGGCATGTGCCCTGGGCACCACTTACGGGAAAGGGCACCAGAAGGATGGGGCAGAGGGTGCCTCATCCTGGGGTTTCAACTTACCTAGCTGCTGCTTGCCTCTTTGACACATTGCTGAGGTTGGGAGTGTGCGTCATAGAGCACAAGACCTTCTGGGAATTGTAGTTTTGTAGAGCAGCAATGCAGTTTGGTGCAACCATGAGGGGAGAACTGACCCCCATTTTTTGCCACCAAAATCAACATTTTGTTTGCCCTTTGCACATGGGCTTCAGCAACAAAACAAGGGGGGTAAATGTTTCCTCTCTGCAGCAGCAACCTCCATGCCACTCCAGAGAATTATGATTCCCGTAACACCGTGCACTCCCGGCCGCTGCCTGGCTGTTCCTGCCCCCGTGAGTGAAAGATAGGCAGAGGAGGGAGGAGAAGGGTAAGAGATGGCTGCCCTGGGCATACTTTTTCCATGTTACACCTCCTGAGGATCCCTCCATCCAGTGCAACTTTTTCATATCAGTGGAATTTGGGGACACCTAGTAGATTGTCTTTCAATAATTCCTGGGTTGTTGTTAAAGGTGTACTCGGTCTCTGTGTTGGTCTGAGAGGAGAAGACATACAAAAAAAACTAGAACTTTTACATTGCATTTTAAATTCATGTTCCTAGGCAATTCCTTTTAAGATTTGAAAATTGGCCCTTTTAAATGCCAGGCGTTTTTGTTACTGGCTGGTGGCATATGCTGTTTGTGCAAAGGAAATGTAACCAGGTCGTGATTCTGGGTACTTGGTGATGATGCTTATGGACACTTAATTATGATTCTATGGTTGGGTGAGCAATTAGCTCTTCTTTATCAGAAGTCGGTCTAATAGTGAGTCATTCCATGTTGGAAGCAGGGTGTTTTGCATTAAGAAATTATCTGTTTTTATTCAATTTTAAGGGAATTTTATTATTGTCTGCATGAGCTGTCGAGCAAATACCTACCAGGTTGGAATAGCCCATAACAACATGTTTTCTTACTGTATGTTTTGAACATACTTAAAGAGCAGGTCACTCTGGTCCGCTGTGAAATTTGGCTGTCTGTGACACCCGCATCTCATTCTTAGTTTTGCCAGTTAGAACAGGGGTCAGCAACGTTTGCTGGCTCTGGCCTAGAATAACCCAGCTTGGGGTCAAGGTAGTCTGCCGGGAGCAGCGTGGTGAGCTTGAAGGTGCTGCTGCTAGGTATGGCGAGTTTATTATGTAGGCTTGGCCTCAGTGGCTTTTGCTTGAAGAAGGCTGTTTGTGCCCGAGAGCTTGCAAAGAACTTTTTCCCAACTATTTAGTTGGTCTAATAAAAACTATTGCATCTACCCAAAGAACCTTGTCTGCCTGCCTGTGTCCTTAGACCAACACGGCTACAACCAGCAGCCCTTCAATGCACCTTTAATTCATAGTTGACTGAAATAGAAATGTGTCTACACTGAATCAACCTAGTGATTCAATTCCTAAACCAGTATTTACCTAAAGTCCTGTTAAGTATGTAGAGATTAATAGGGTCACCCAGAGCGCCAGTGAGGACATTTCTTTGAATGCTCTTGAGTACCAGCAGGTAGCTGTAATTTACTGCTGTGTTGGCACTTTACAAGCAAAATTAGCATTGTACTCTCATGGTGTGATAAACTGGCTTAGTAATTGAGAGAGAGATTTTGGAAGTCGGGGCAGTGAAACTTGGGCACTAAACACAGCTGACTCAGGGCTCCCTTACATGTTACACTTGGCATGTGTTATATTTAGATCCTAGAAAGCATTAAAATGATTTAGAAAGTTTTATGAGCAGTTGCATGTTAAATATAGTTGCATCTAAATATAGATCCTAGTACCACATTGGAGTCTTGAACATGGACAGATCCAGGATTTTGGAAAGAAGGGTGCAGATGGTGTGGTGCATTATCACATACAACACAACACACGTTTTTCTCCACCTAAAAAGAAACTAGAAACTTCGCTAATCTAAATTATTCAATTTAAGATTGAAGAAAAAAACGTTATTGGAATGTGTATTAATTTGCTATATCATATATTACATATAAAAACGCAATGAACTAGGTAAAATAATCAAAAGATATTATTTGATTTGTCCTGTAGGCTTTATAGTTAAATGTATGCCCTTTTTTCAGATTCATAAAATACAATCTAGCCTTCTTGAGTATCTTGAATTTTGGCAGTGCATCCAGTGTTTCACTGAAAGTTATTTCACACCTGAAGTAATGTTCATCTGTTTTACCTTTTGCATACCTGAGTTAATGTTTCTAGTTGGAGTTAAAACACCAGGCTGCAGAACTGCAAAATGGAAGCTACAGTACCAGGGGCAGCAAACAGACAGCAGAATTGCAGAAGAAAGGATAATTTGAATAGTGGACCCATTAAAGACCGTTAAAAAGAAGAGGGTCATTAATACCTGTGGAATGAAGAGTTTAGAAGGAATCAAGTAGATTTTAATGTGCCGTGAAGTGTGTTGACTCCCTCACTGCTTCCTGAATATGGGACTGGCATATGCAGAAATGCTGCTGCCACTCTCAAGCAGTTGGTTTTAAAGTTTGAGTGGAGCAGGAATCAAAGACTGGTGCAGCTGCACCCCTCCCAGATCTGTTCCTGCTCGAACTAGCTTCTATGCAGTTCCAGGGCTGAGACGAGAAAATTTGGGTCTCAGTGCTGAGACAGCATCAGATCAGCCTCCTTGGGATCCCAGAGGTGAGATGTGAAAATGAGCAGATTTTTTTGAGTCTCACCTAGAATCTCACTGAACAGGCTCTGGTGGGCTCCCAGGGTAGAGACCCAGAAATCAGCTGATTTTTTTCAGGCCTCAGCTATGGGATTGCATTTGAGCTGGTTCAAGACTCCAGTGAGATCCCAGGTTCTGAGACCCAGAAGGCAGCTGAATTTTGGGTCTCAGTCCTAGGATCTCACCAGAGCTGGCTTGAAGACATCTGTGCAGTTCTGGAGCTGGGACCATCAGTGAATTGTGGGTCCCTGTCCTGGGACCACAGCTGATTTGTATCGTCTCCAGGGAGAGTCCCATGTTCAAGCAACATACGTTACCTAATACCATCAGGAGATAATCCTGTCTGGAAAAAGCATAACTTTAGTACCATACTAGAGCACTTAGCATGTTTGATCCTGCTTGGATACTAGCGTTTTAAATATGGTTAACATGTGCTAAAAGTAACGTGTAACAACCCCGTAACCCAGTACCCTGGGCCATGTCATCTGGCCCGTGGTGCTCCCCCCAGGCTGTGGTCCTGAGTGCTAGATTGGGTATGTAAGGCAGTGTGGGGCCCAGTCCTGGTGAATGGGCTGGATGGGAGCAGGAAGAGATCCATGGAGCCTGATCCCAGTGTCTGGGGCTTGGCAGGGGCAGGTGGGGCCACAGGGCCCGATCCAGCCCATGGGCCAACCTGTAGACTGCACCCCCGTTTTGTCTGCTGGGCCCAAAGGTTGAGAGCCACTGTCCTTAGCCTTGCAGCAATGCTGAAGAGTCCCCTCTTCTTTGAGGGAAGGCCTGGTGGGCATTGATTAGGTGCCTGGAGCAAGAAACGACCTACCTCCAATTGATTGTGGAGTTTAGACCTTGAGTTGATTTAGTGCCTAACTCCCATTGATTTTGATGAATATGGGATGCTGAACTAACTTTAAAAATCTAAATTACCTTTCAATTATTAAACTAAGTTTTGACTCCTAGAGAGCAGCAGTCAGGTGAAGGAGACCTTCTCTGACAGAAATATTCATCTTCAGCAGTCTCAGATACTGATGCCTTAAGCATTTTGGGGAGGCAGCGTGATTGCAACCCTGGGTGAGGGCTCACAGTTTTGTTCCCAGCTCTGCCAGTGATCTTGGGAACATTGCTTTGCTGTTTGGTGTCTCTGTTTTCTTCTCCTGCCCTTCTCTGTTTCATTTGGGGACAAGGACGGTTTTTTACTATGTGTACCATCAACATGAGTAGACACTGTTGTAACCAAAATAATATTCCCAACATTAGGTTCTTGTATACACTCAGGTGGATCAAGAGCAGCCGATTGCCTCCGGTGGAATTATCCCAACAACATACCGATGTCTGATATAAGTAGGACATGGCCCCCACGAAGAGGAAGTCTCATCATGATATGACTTAGGACTAATATTTTCAGCAGCCCACTGTGTGCTCTTTCCCAGTGGACTGCAGCATAGCCCATTTTGCTATCTTGGCCGTAGGCTATGAGAAACCCCATCATTTGGAAAATCAAAAGTCTGCTGTAGCCTGCAAGACTAAATAACTGTTATCAGGCTGCAGATTTGTATTTAACATCCTGGGTGCACTGATTGAATTGCATGGTTGATACGAGGTTGAAAGAGAACTTTCCCTAGACCACGGTTTCCTTACAAATCTTGCTGATCAACAAAACGGAAAGGTAATCATCTCGGCTGCTCAGAGGTCCTGCTGCTTCACTTAATTCCTCGTCTGGTTCCACTCAGCCAAGTGTTCCCAATAATTTATTTTGTCTCTATTTCAGATGAACTAGTCTGCTTCTGGCAGCTCTTCCACCTCTATCATATGTGTATCTTAGGGACTTATATGGCCCCTCCATGGTAGCATCCGAGTGCCTCTCAATCTTGAACGTGTCCTGGGAGAAGGAACAACAAATACACCTGTAATACATATAATGGCATTGACTTCATGTCAGAAGATCTCAAGGCTCTTTGTTAAGAAGGTTGCTATCATCGTTGTCATTTTGCAAGTGAAGTGACTTCTCCAAGGTCACCAAACACCATTAGGGGCAGGAGCAGGAGCAGGGGACAGAGCTCAAGGTTTCTTCCCTTCCAGAGCAGCATCTGTCTCACTCAGCCATACTCCCTTTGGGGCCAGACAGAGAGGAAGTCTTTCTATCTTTGCAGCCCAGTGGACCAACTTGAACAGCAAGGGTGGGAGGGTGCTCGCAGCTCTACCATGCCTATGGTCCGGTGCTTAGGCACTTTGCTAGGAAACAGGAGACGGTGGTTTAAACCCCTTCTGGTGGGGGAGTGCCCTAGTCTTTTCTTCCCAAGTGCAGGGGGGATGGACCTGATAATCTCGTGGTCCCTTCCAGCCCCTAATATCGATGAATCTATGAATTTGCTTTTTTGGAGCTAACAGGTTGCATGGTATTTCTTCTCTCCCATCATAGCCAACGTGGGGCAGGGGTAGCATGTAAAATCTGCAAAAATAGCCTAACATTCCACTTAAGCAGCTCATTGTAACTTTGCAAGTTTACTTACCCATCTAAAAGTGGAGTTGGATTTGGACCACAGAGTGGAAGTCCACTCAAAGTCTAGCAGAGCTGGGAATTTGAAGTAGGTTTCTTGCAGCTAGCTACTCAAGCCTTCAAATAGCCTTTCACTATGCCATGTATTACTGGCTGTAGAATAAGGTGTAAAAAGCTGTATTATATATAAGTATCTTAAACTCAGCATGTATAATTGGAAAAAAAAAGATTTGGCTCCTGTTACTCCAAATGAATATTTAAAAATAGGAAATAGTTCAGTAGTTGTCAGTTAATATGATGAATGTGAGATTCTATCAATTTTGGGGAGAAATGTTTCCAAATGGGCAAATTATTACTTTTAGGAATGGGTTTCCTGCACGTAGTAATGGGTAGTATTTTTTATGGTGTTTTCTCCTTTCCAGATACTTTAGAACTGTTCATTAATTAACACTCACTGCCCCTTTAGAAGTAGGCAAATAATTATTACCAATCTTGTTCGCAGGAAACAGAATGAAAGATAACATGCACGTTACTTAAATAAATTGGGCACTGGATTGAATGCTAATATGATCCATTGCAAGTGCCCTATCTGCATCTGTAAAGGAGTCCTTGCATATACAAAGAAATCATTTAAAACAATGCACAGACAGTTGCATGAATAATTATGAGTTTGACGTGTTTAAATATCGGGCTTGGTTTACAACTAAGGTTTCAACAAAGCCAGATCAAGGGCATTTAGCCATTTGTTTGCACATTTAGCATGTGATTTTTAAGTTCATGATACGTTTTAAGAAAAAAGAATCCATTTTTAATGGCTGCATAGAAATGATTTTTGCTAATAGACTCATTAAGCTCTGGATTCAGCTGAGTTAACTACATGCTTTTAAATGCGTGCGAGCATCCACTGCAGTTAGCGGGTTGTATTCACGTAGCTCCAACAGGGCGAAACAATGCAGACTTTGCCCTTCTTCAACAGCATTCACCCCACCTCTCCATTCAGGTGTGCAGACCAGCACGTTCTGCTGAAATGAATGAGCACTGCAAAAGTTTTGCCCCTCTCACGATTGGTCTTTACCTCGGTATCATCACCGTGTTCAGCTATTTGATGCGCATCCCTTGGCACCGCTCTGCTGGCAGAGGGCACAGAGCACTGACAGTCTCTTTGAATTGCCTGCCACTTTTGTGAAAAGCTGCTGTTTAAGGTTTTGGTTTAAAAGTGAATTGATAAACTGTCTGAGGTTGCTTTCCAGCCTGATGAGCAGACATTTGGAAGCCATTTTTCTTTCCAGCTAATCTCACCCTTGGAAACTTCTTCCCTACCCTTCCTTTCTCCTCCCTTGGTTCCCCTAGAGAACACATTTTTTAAAGGAGGTGCTTAAGGGACAGTCACTAAAAAGTGGAAGTATCACCACTGCCTATCTGTCATCCTCAAGACAAGGGCATTGTGTTTGTTGGCACCTTTTCTTGAACATCTTTCCTCTGCTTGTGCTGAAAAATCACCCAAAGATGGTTGTTTCACAGACTTCATTTAAAGATGTTCTTACGTGCAGTTGTGCATTCCCCAGCGGCGCTCTTGCTTGGGACCCTAGCCTTAACACAGTCTCTCTGAGTGCCCCTTGATGCCAGCCCAGGCATAACTTCTGGACTGAGGGAGACCAGGCTTTTTAGTCCTTGTGCCCCCTTGCTGTCTGTCTCCGAGAGCTACCGTCTGGCTTAGCTCTTGGGGAGGGCTTTCCCTCTTTAAGGGGATGCAGTCCTCCCACAGTCATATGCAGCAAAGCAGGCAGCTCTTCCACAACAGAAGCAGCATTTCATAGTTCAGGTGTGCAAACCTGTGTTGCCAGGCCTAGGCCAAATCCAAGGCAGTGTTAGAGTCGGTGAGAAGGCCAGGCTGTCTTCTCCAGAGCCTTTCAGTCTGCTTCTGTCTTCCCCTTGCATCTCTGGGAATCTCTTTTTCAAGCCAGGCTAATACAGTGGGTTTTCTTGGAGTCCCTCCTGGTGCCAGAGACAGCTATGTGTCTCTAGGTGCTTGGGTTTGAATCCCACGATGCGTCTTAGCCTAGGTCTACCTTGACTGAAGTGGAACCACTCGGAGTGTACATCGGAGAACCTGCAAAATCAAGGCTCAACCCTCTGCGGCGTGGGGAGCTGGAGCTTGGTGGGGTCCTGAGCAGTTGTTTGTACTTCTGGAGGACCGTTATGGAGTATCTATATCTGCAAATTGTATTCTTGCCGGTCCCAATGTCTATCAGCGGAGACAGAGCCCCACCTTCAGTCCTAAGTCCAGTTCAAGGCAACATTAACTCTTTCTTTCTTGTGGTAGAACAGGTTTCAGGGAAGTCGGGGAAACTGAGGGATGTAACATTATTGTGAAAGAAAACCCACATTTAACTCAGAAATATTAGAAAGCAATACCAGTGTGGCACAGGTGTTTTATTGGATTGGGGTGTAGTCAGCACCTCATAGGATGGAGACCGTTACCAGTGATCCCACAAGGAGATGATTGGGTGGTGGATCCCAGATATGTCCTATTTGGTTACAGACCTTCAAGTGAGAAACAGGGCTTTATTTATACACACGGTCCATACAGCAGGCCTGCAAAGATTTATGCATGATATCAAAGCACTTCCTGGGCTGGGATGCCCGAGTACCAGACAGAAGACATTATCTCACCTGGCCAAGTACACTGCGAGCCATTGTGTTCACTCACAGAAAAGTATTATGTTGAGCGCAGGGGCCAATGAAAAGGTCCTGTTGGGCGATTTCTTTTTGAAGAGAAACTGTTGGCTAAAAGGCAAGTTCAACAAATGAACAACAAACTGGGTAAATCAATTATGGCACAAGTAGCATCTTGGCTCTGGATGCCACGTATTTTATGATTCTCTAGCCACAAAGCTTCCATGCTTAGTGGACCGTTTTATAGGAATGCCTTTTGCTCCTAGCTACATTGTGCAAACTGTACAATAATCATTTGATCCTGCCTGTGCCATCCAGGGCTGGCACTTGGATCGTTCTGGCTTCTGTGAAAGCTCCTTGCTCTCCCTCCTAATTTTCCTTGCCTGCTCATTTTCTCTCTGTTGGACATGGTGCGTGTTAGTCTTAACATCTGAGGCAAAATTCCCAACCAGCACATGGAAACCTACTCTGAAACTGGAGCAGGACTGGTGGGTGAGACCCAAAGGCTTTCTCCTTATCAGTGAGGACAAGCATTCTCTTGGGGTGCATTATCTATTTAAATTAAATGCTATTGTTATGTTTTATAAAATGTCTCCTATAACTACATTTGAGCAGTTTTCCTAAAAACATCAAGTTCATGGAGCAGCAGCACTTTTTGCAATAACAATAATTAATGCTTTCTGCTTGCATGGAACCCTTTCCTCTGCCGGTCTCAGCCACATGCGTGTGTCTGTGTACTGGATTTGTGGAAAAATATGCCTGATAAACCGAGATCCTTCAGTCTCTCCCTATCTAGTTTCTTGAAAAGAGGGTTTAGCTTGCAGATCTCTGGATCGTAGATGGCAGTTCCCTGTGGAGGCAGAAGCTATTTGATAGCAGAGGCTCTTTATTCTAGCAGACAAAGGTAAAACAGGATCCACGGCTGAGAAACTGAAGTCAAAATGGAAGTAAGGCACCATTTTTTGAACAGTGTGAGTGATTAACAATTGAAGCAGGTGACTATGTGAGAAACAAGGGGATTTTTGGTATTATCTTTTATTGGAGCAACTCTAGAGTTGGGGGAGATGTTTGTTCAACGATCTTTCAGGCATTTAAGTGCACATGTAGATGTGCCCCATAACTCCAATATGGTCTACCATAACCCCTATCCCTTGCTTAGGGTTATACAGGGTGGACAGAGCTGATATTATAGTGTTCCTTTTTGGCCTTAAAATCCATTCATTTGACTTGTCTCAGATAACATTGGGAGATCATGCAGTCATAGTCCCCTGGCTCACTCCCTTGGTCTAACTTTCTGACCTCATTTTCTATATGTATCTCTTACCAGACGTAGAAAATAAAGTCATTTGTTGTAGATGAGTTTAAATCTGAAGGGAACAGATGGGGTTTCCCTGTCGCAGGGCGTTACTAGCATTTTATGCGTGCAAAGCAGAACACCTGGAACAAATCACTAGAAACCTCTTAAAAGGCAAATGTTGTTGCAGCAGAAGTCTGTTTTATAAAACAAATAACTGTGCTAGCTATTAATTTGAGATGGTTTGGCTCTCTTTGCAAAACACATCTAGGGTTAGTTTATGCAGATTCTGAAAAGAATTAAACTCTTTACATTCATCCTCCTGGTGCGTTGGGGGTTTACTAGTTTTTAGACTAATTCATTCATTGTGAATAGTTTTACTGTGCAGGGTCTATAATGATACGAGGGCAGGGGCAAAGATTTTCAGAAATGGCTCATAACCTTAGTTGCCTTGACTTCTGCCTGCCCTGCTGGAAACTCCTCCAAGGTCAGGAGCTCGAGGGTGGCACTCCAGATCAAGTCATTTTGAAACTCTTTGCCCGTAGAGGAGAATTTAGGACTCCTGGGTTCTGTTCTGGTCTCTACCATCAACTTCTTGTGTGACCTTTGGAAGTCATTTAAGCTCTGTGCCTCGGTTTGCCCATTTGGAAAATAAATGTAATGTATGCCAATCTGTCCGTGAAGGCTGAGGCTTAGTCAGCTGTTGGCAGCTGAGAGTTGTGGTGGATTCGCTGTCGCTTGACATATTTTATGATTGGACGTCTTTGGTTATGCCGTAGCTGAAACAGAAATGAGGGCCTCAATGCAGTAATTACTAGGGGAGCATCTTTGGCCTGTTTTAGACCAGAGTCTAGTTTAAGGGATCATAATGACCCTTTCTGGGGGCTGAATGCATGAAACCTGGGCTTATAAAAGTACTGTTTAGTTACCTGAATGCTTGGTGCAAACAGATGCCATCCTGCTGACAGCCCCTTGTCCATAGGTTTGTGACCTGATGTAGCTTCTACGTTTGTTGGGCAGCCCTGCATCTGCTGTGCTGTTTCTGTTCCTTTTTTATTGTTGTGCGTCTCCGCGCCAAACACATCTCAATTCCAGTATATTGGAACAGATTGGGGTTTTGTGTGTTGTGCAAATAAGAGAGCGGCGGCAACATTGCAGACAATCAGAGCAAAACTGAACAGGGGTCTGGCTCACGAGCACTTGAAGTCACGCACCACATTTGGGATTTTGAATGCAGTGAGGCAGGCTGCTCCAGCACGATGCATATTTTTCATACGAGCTGGAGACAGCTTTATGCTTCATGCAGGACCCCTGGCTGTTAGTGGCAGGAGGGAGCCTCAGGAAGGCTGATGTGAGCTTTTAAAGATGAATTATTTAGACTGTGACTTTCCAGCCTCCCGAGCATCTTCTGGCAAAAGTTGAAGATAAATTTGCTTGTCGCAGAAGAACCATAAACCTGTGACAAATGCTGAGGAGGTTCCCTGTGACGTGGGCTTTCCTGTTGCTCACTGCTGTAGTGTTATACAGAAACCCTTAAAGTAGATAAATGTCTCCTTTTCAAGGTACGCCAAGGTGCGTGATTGCAAGGGCAGGCCTGCCCCTTGATGGGTGTCCTGCCCCCTGGTCACTATCTTGGAACCAGAAGTCCGGCCCCCCCCCCCCAACAACGTGTGTTAATTTGATTTTTAAAAAAGACTTTTGTCTTGATTTGTGTGTGTGTAGTGTACATAGTGGTGAATTGCATAACGCTTTAAAATAGAGTCTGACTTTTGTATATTGTGAGGGGGGTGCGGAGGATGTGGGGGTATGGGGTTTGTAGGGGGATGTGGGTGTGTGGGTATGAGTGCATGTGGGGTGTGGGGGTTTGGGTAGGTGGGTGGGTATGAGGTTTGGGGGTACATGGATGTGTGTGTATGTGGATGTGTGGGGTATGGGGTTTGTGGGGGTCTATGAGTGTGTGGCGGGGGTGTCAGGAGGGTTGTGACGTATAGAGGGGGAGGGTGGCTGGAGTGTGTGATGGGGTGTGGGGTGTGCATGGGGGCTGTGGGTGCATGTGTACAGTGGTGTGACAGGGGTGTGGGTGTGTTTATGGTGGGGTGTGTGTTAGGCCCCATTATGCACAGCCCCTGCCACCAGCAGCAGCAGCAGGCAGTGAGGCCTTGGGGCACTCATGGCCCATGGCAGGTGGAGACCCTTGGTGGTGCGTGGTCCCGGTGAGCCCCAGGACTCGGCCCATGTGGCCAGGTAGGTGGAGGGGCGGAGCCTGCCCGGTTCCATAGAGCCCCTGCCAACCCAGGCTCTGCTCCTGCTGCTCCATGCTAGGCCCCTGCCACCCGGGCCCCAAGGCACTGGTGTGGGCTCCACACTCCTACCTGCCCACTGCCACTGCCCCGCCTGCCACCACTGCCCTTCCCCTGCCGCTTCTTTTGTTTCCTGCCTCCGCTCCCTGCCCACCCCTCACTTTGGCAGCGTGTGGTTCCCGGCTGCATGGTCAGGATCACAGAACTCGGCAGGAGCCAGCCTGGCCCCTGCAGTTCCCAGCTGGCTCCTGCTGCTGCCGGCCCTGGCCCCAGGGCACTGTGCTCCTGCCCACCCCCTGCTTCCTGCCGCTGCCCTCTCCCTGCTGCTTCCTTTCCTTCCCTGCCTGCCTCCACCGCTTCCCTACCCCCACCTGCCCACGCACGCCTCCAGCAGCACGCGGTATTTGGCTGCATGGCCGGGACCACAGGACGCAGTAGGAGCCAGCCCCAGCCTGGCCCCCTTAGTTCCCAGCTGGCTCCTGCTGCACTTTGCCAGCCTGGCCACGCAGCCAGGAATTGTGCAGTGCCGGCTCTTGCTGCATTAGCGATCCTCCACCCTCGCGCTCTGCCCATTCTTATCTGGGTTTGCGTGCTCAGACGGAGGAAGGGCGGGTGAACAGCCCCATGGTTGCTAGGCCAGAAGCGTCTGCTAGACAGAAGCTTGTGACTGGGGGCTAGGGGTGTGGAGGGGCCGGACGGGTCTTTCTGCTGCTGCCACCAGGTCCTGCTACTGGCGTCTCCTGCATCCTGCTGCCATTGGCTCCTTGTCATCTTTGACAGGCAGCCACAGGGAGATGATAATTCATTTTTTAAATTTCTTAGGGGCCCCAAAGGCCAGATAGAATGGCCTGTGGGGTTGTATTTTGCCCACCCCTGCTATGGCATCATATTCCCTCTGTCTGGCCCCTGTGAGTGGAGCCTGCCCATACCCAGAATAGGGCATCACTGGAGATGTGGGTTTGAATCCCCTTTGCGCTGAATTTGGGTCTCCCTTATTCTTAGGTGAAGGGCCTAGCGCTGTCACCTTCTCCTGGCTATGTTTCTGAATGAAAGTGCCCATAGCTTGTGTTCTGTGCAGAGCTCTGCCTTGCTGGTATGGGACAAGCATGGTGGAGCACGCAAGCTGGATCAGGTCCCTGAATGCCTAGTGTGAGAATTCCCGTTAGCCTGTGATGCTAAATAGGTAGCTCTGCTTTGCTAGGACGGCAGCAGATCTGGACATGTGTTGAAGTCAAATACAGGTGTCTGGAGAATGTTTTTGGTAAAAATAGGCTTTTGTGGAGGTAGGCAAGGGTTTTGAGAATTGCACCCCTGGATGTGGGCACTTAACTTCTACCTTAACCGGTTTGTGACTAAGCCTGAGTCCACAGGACCTCAAAACTTGACTCTGAATTTCTGATCTGGTCTCCAGTTGTCTTTCCTTACACACAAGTCAGTGATTATTTCCACGCCCCCCAAATCGGGGATTTATTCATATTGCCTTCATAGCTCTGAGTTGTCCCAAGGCTTCGTGGCTATAAACCAGCTTTATCTATAAGTACATTTTGGACAGTTCCAACTGAGCTTCTTTCTTTTATAAGAGGAATCACTGTCTCTTCTTAAGTAATCCATTGCAAGGAGATAAATTTAATGCCTGCCTTGAGGGAAGATATCTAATAATGAATTTAATGATTGCAGATGTAAGGTAGATAAAAAGATTCTGGTTAGTTTCACATGATGTCTTCCTGCTCACGACTGAAACGAAGCGCGTAGTTGTTGCTCTGTAGAACAGAGAAGATCAACAGAAACATTGAAAGGCAGCAATTTTTGGAGAGATTTGAAAACTATTTATAAAAATCTTTGCAGCCATGGGATGCGACTGAAAAACCAGCCTGGGAAGATTTAGGTTTAAATGCATGCTTGAGTCCATCCCTGTTCAGCAAAGAAGATTAAGATGGCCTTAAATCTCCCTGATTTTGGTGGAATAGTCAAAAGGACCCGAGTGACCTAGGATTATGAATACAAAGGCTGTACTCGTACTTTTTCAGTCATTTTAGTGCTTTATAAAATCCTAACTTAATTTTTAAAGCATGTTTCTGTGCATTGTTGAACTGTGGCTTGTGGGACTGGCCTGAAGTTGCACATTTTTCTTTCCTGCATTTTTCCTTCGTGTTCTCCTCTGCGTTCTATTCATCACACTTTTTCTTGGGTTGATTACGTACAATGGTCTGATAAAATATTTGCACTAAATCACCCGGCTTCTAATCCAGGTTCTACTCTGCCAAACTTCAGTGGGTGCGGGAAGTACGAGTGAAGTTTTTCAGGTTCTGGCCTTGTTTTACTCTTCAAAATATAGCTTGTTCCCATTAAGGCCCTTGGTAAAACTCTCTTTAACTCCACTTGTTAAAACATAGCCATGCGTTAATTTGTCATTAATGTCCTTTGGAAACCCTGCTGCCTGTTTGTATGTTAACACTGGATGATGCAAATTTTATACACAGCTCTGCATGATAGATGTTGTGTCTGTATTGTAATTATTTCCTGTAGTGATCTAGAGCCTGACTCGGATGGGCAGGATGGCTACTTGGAGCACTGCATCGCACTCCATCCTGCGTGGGCCTGCCAGCTGGCTGTCCCAGTGCCAGGACAGTGCAGTGCCAACAGAAAGCAGGGTGGGGGTTGGAGGCATGGGTGTAAGGGGGTGAAGGAGTCCGTGCACTTGTGGCCTGGCCCCAGGCTGTGGCAGAGCAGAGTGGCATGGGATGCAGCCCTCCCTCAGGCTCCTGGTGGTGGGCAGCAGGTCAGATAGGGTCAACTGGCAGGCTGGATTTGGCCTGCAGGCCATATTTTGCCCACCCCTGCCACAGATGCTGAAGAAAATTGGTTACGTACTGTTTGTCCCATATCTATAATCTCATTTAAAAGAAAAGTGGCCTAATCTTTCAGCATGTTGTAGAAAAGGAGGATTGGCAGCATTACACATCACAGTTTGCTAATAGCCATAAATTACTATTCTTATGCTTTCTTTATTGCCAATTTTGCAACAAGAGCAAACAGCCCAACAAACTGCAGTGATCTATGTTCAGCACTGCTGGCTGGTACTCACTTCTTGCTTAAACTCCATCACAGAATGGGGAGCATGGGTCCATCCCATAATCATATGGGTGACCCAGATATCCTGATGATGGTCACTTCACTGCATCTTGTTGCAGGGCCTGCGAGCCAATGAAGAAGCTGGGTGAGGCTGATTACACATCAGTAATCTCACTGAATCCCACTAGTTCTCTGGACCAGCTCTCAGTGACCATTGCAATGGTGTAAAATGTGCGTAAGTGAGAAGAAAACTGAGCCCGACAACTTTGCTCCTCCCTGCTATTTCTGGAAATTGGGAAGTTGACAGTGGGCAGTTGTTAGTTGGTTCTTTGTAACTTGCCCAAATGAGACAATAGCCAATGGGTTTTTGAGGCTATTTTTGTGATTCCATCACATTTCTCAAAATTATTTTCTTCACTTTAATTAGCATCCTGCTGGCAAAGGTGGAAGATTGCTTGATCTGTTGGCATCTCACAAAAGGCATAATAACCTCCACATATTTTCTTCTAGCAGCCTTTGAAGTTGATTTCAGGTCTCTTCAGTGCTGCATATACAATGAAGTCTTACTGTGTGGCTGTAAATAATACTATATATTGGTTATGGCAGTGATGACAAGGAGTCCAATTAAGGCAGAGTTGAATGCCTCCTAGTTTGACATACAGATCCATTTCTACTTAGTTTTAGTGGATTTAGAGATGAGTGTGAAGGACATCATTAGAAGTGTTACCACTGCAATTTATTTTTGACGAGGTGTGTTTCTGGTAAACACTGATGAGTTAGCGAAATGCCTCTTTGCATTTTAGACTCCATGGGCGCATCCAGACATGCGCAGTCATGTGGTATGTGGCGCTTCAAACGCACTTGCAGCGCCACATACCGCACAGCCCAGTGTTCTCTGCGCTGCAAGGGTGTGTTGCCCATTTTTGCGGTGTGCCATGGTTTTTTCCTATGTTTTTTTTTGACCCCTGGATCAAAAAAACCCACTGGAAAAAAACGAAACAAAAACCAAACCAGAGCAATGCACACTGCTGAAAAGTGGAACCGGCCTGTCCAGAGCCATGCTTCACTGCCACGCAGGCTCCACATGGCAGAATCACCACAGCTACAGCCCCAGGAGGGCCCCTAGGACCTCAAGTAAGGCTGCTGATGCCCAGTGCTGGCCCCAACCACCGGTACCCCACCCAGGGTAACTTGCCGTGCACCAAAGTGCATGTGGCACAGGCATTCCCCAGGGACAAGAAGCAGTGGAACAAGGTGCACCATTGCTGTCTGTCCCTGGGGAACCAAATGTCTGGATGCGCCCTGTGATGATGTAATTACATATATAGTGGGTCCATCTATATGTTCTGTTAACCCAATGCAATAAACTCCAGTGCAGGTTGCACTGGAGTTAGTTGCTCCTGAGCACAGTGTCTGCATGTGTGCCCAGGACTGCAGCAGTCTAAGCTAGGGTGGTCCTGGGGGCAGTGGAGGGCAGTGAAGGGGCTGCTTGGAGCAGTATCAGCAGTCCCTCAAAGTCGAGGATGATGTCCATCAGGCTTGATGGGTCCTTAGGTAACTGAGGAGCCCGATTTCTGGATACATGCATTCTTTGGCAATGGGGTCATTTTGTTGCATGGGGGGGGGGTGGGATTTGCAGCCCTGGGTTGGACTCCTTCTCCTTCCTTCTCCTTCCACCACCGCTGCCGTTCTGCTTTAGTATTGAGTTGTTGGGCCTTGAAGTGGTGCATGCCTTAGTGGACCAGATGGTGCCACACCGAATACCCAGCAGCTTGCTCCTTCCAGCTGTTGGTGTTGATGTCTCCGTGCTAGAGGGTGACCTTGAGTGTGTCTTTGTACTGTTTGCTTTGGCTGCCCTTTGAGCAGTGGCCAGTGGAGAGCTGGGAAAAGAGAATCTGGTAAGGGAGGCAGTTCTGGGATATCTGGAATCAGAGTTGATTTCTCAAGAGGAAGGCTTTGATGCTGGTGGATGCAGCTTCATGGAGGAGACTCGCACTACTTCATGGAGGAGCTGGTCTGGTGGTCTTCCCATTTGATCCCCAGGATGCAGTGCAAGCAGCTCTTGAGGGTCTTAATGTGGTGTTGGTAGATGGTCCAGGTTTCACTGCAGTAGAGGAGTGTGGTCAGCATGACAGCCTTGTAAACCAGGACCTCCATTCACTTGCAAAGGTCTCTATTTTCAAAGACACAGTGTTGCAGTTTGAAGAAGGCACTGGCACAGCTGACCCAGTGTTGGACTTCTTTACTGATGGTAGCCCGTTGAGAGAGGTGGCTGCCAAGATATGGAAAATGCTCCACATACTCCAGAGCCTCTCCGTCTATGTAGATAGTGCAAGGGATGTTTAGCGGGCCTGGAGAGAGTTGGTGGAGAACCTTTGTCTTGGTGACCATTCAAGGACAGGCCAAGTCTGTTGTATACGAAGTGTTGCAGAGACCTAAGGTTGCTTGCACATCCTGCTCAGAGCAAGCCATCGCACAGCAGTGATCTGTAAACTGAAGGTTGTGGATGTCCTTGCTGGTCAATTTTGCTTTTACCCAGAAGTGCCCAAGATTGAAAAGCTTCCCATCCAGTTGATACTGGATACTGACACTGGATGGTGGATCATCTCAGATGAGGTGGATGATGATGGTCAGGTAGATGGTGAACAGTGTGGGGGTGATCACACAACCTTGTGTGACCCTGGTCCAGATGCAGAAGGTGTCAGTTTCAGATCTTCCACTCAGGACAGTGGCGGTCATATCATCATGCAGGAGCCTCAGCATGGTGACAAATTTCAGCGGGCAGCCAAGGCACTGGAGGATTGTCCACAGAGATTCATGATTTAAGGAACCAAATGCCTTGGTCAGGTCAATGAAGGCAAGAAACAGTTCTTGATTTTACTCGTGACATTTTTCTTGGATCTGCCTGGCAATGAAAACCATGTCCACAGTGCCTTGGGATGGTCAGAAGCCACACTGGGTTTCTGGGAGGATGTCCTTGGTGATGGAATGAAGGTGGTTCAGGAGGATGTGGGCCAGGTTCTTACCCACAGTAGACAGTTGGGAAATCCCCCTGTTGTTCCCACAGTCATATTTGTCCCCCTTGTTGTAGTTGTTCACAACGATTGTGTCTTTGAGATCCCCAGGGATGTCGTCTTCATCCCAAAGGTGGAGGATAAGCTGGTGGAGTTGTGATGTGAGCCGGAAGCTGCCAGCATGATAGACCTCTGCAGGCTTTGTTGTTTTTCATCTGTTGGATGGCCTGCTTCAGCTCTCCGACGGTTGGTGAATCACCAAGGGAATCCACCACAGGGCGTCACGGGAAGGCTTGGAGGGTCTTCTCTGATATGGTGGCAGTCCCCGCACATCAGCAGCCTCGTGCCCTAGCCAGCCTTGGTCACGGTCTACACATGCATTTTGGTGGAGCAAATTACTCCACTGTAAGATAGTACTATCCCTGATAGCAGGGTTGATTAATTTACTATGCCCTAATACTGGAGCACGTGTAGATGGTGACACTACTGCAGAGCTAATTAGTCAGCTCCACAGTAAAGCAGATGCACTCAATATGCAATAATTATAAGCCTCTCTACATCAGATTATTTCCAAAGCCCATTGCAGGCATCTTCCAGCTAATTAGCAGCTAAGAGGACAAACATTATTCTAGAATGTGCAAGCAGGTGAATATCAAGTAAGAATAATGGGTGGTATTACTATTTTATACAGGATTAGTGAGACCATTACTAGAATACTATCTCTGGTTTTGATGTACCCACTTTAAAATGGTGATTGAAAAATTGGAAAGGGTTCAGAAAATGATAATGCAAATTATTTAATATTTGGAAAATGCTCTCTGTAGTAAGAGAGCTAAGAAAAGAACTTTTTAGTTTATCCAAGAAAAGATGAAGGTAAAGATGACTTGATGATAGCCTACCAAAAACCTGGCTGTGATATGGTTTTTAGTAGTAGATTGCTCTTTCATTTAGAAAGAAGGCATAACCAGATGTAATATGTGGAAACTGAAACTGCACAAATTCAGAGTAGAAATAGGTTATTTGTTTTTTTACAGTGGGTTAAGTAACATTGGAATATGTTAGCTAGCCATGTGGTGGACACTATCACCTGAAGTCTTTAAATCAAAACAGGATTGTGAAGTAGCTTACCTAGCCTGTTGGCTTCTGCTAGCATGTTTTGCCCCCCGAGGAGCTTCTTGTGCAGCCCGCCCAAATCAAACAGCGTTTAAACCACAAACAAGCAAACAAATAAACCAAACCAAAGCAAACCCTTTGCCCTGTCCTGGGCACTAGGAGGGGGAAGCCCTTTGACTCTGGGCCCAGCATATCAGCCTCACCTCTTCCTTGTAGCAAGCTGTTGTGCTCACAGCTTGCTTCTTCCTCTTCCACCTACTCTTCTGGGAATTTTTTCAAGCTCCTAATGGGGAAACTCCCTGATTATCCAAATGCTTCGCAGCTGGGCTCTCTCAACAGGGCTGACTGTTTCCTATTAAAAGGACAGACAGCCCTGTTACAGGGATGCCTTTGTATATAATATGCAGTAGAATTTGTGGACTTGATGCAGAATTTATTAGCTGGGGATCTTTGGCTTATGTTATGCTGGAAGTTAAACTAAATGGATGACAGTGGGTCCTCCTGGTCTTAAAATCTACAAATCTATAAAAATATATTGTTTTTACTGGAGCATTATATCTCTTCCACTTCTTTAAGTGCAATGGAGTTAAACAACACTTATTGTTTTATCTGGCATTTAGCTCAGCCTGTATATGTTTCTTTCTCAGGCCTGAGCACAGGGCACTTATGCTTGAAAACTTATCCAACATTTTACCCAACTATTCAACCAGTCTAATAAAAGGTATTACAAAACAAGCCCTGCCTCAGCAGAACATTTAAGAATCAGAAACCTCTTTGGGGTTTTTTTTTTTTACCCATAGTTTCAGAAATGAGTTGTAGAAATATGAATATACAGTAGCACCACCCCATGTGTTCAGAAATTATGAATTGAAGCTTTGAAGATCATGAGAGTGGTTTTAAAATAATGAGATTATAAAAAAAAAAAAATTAATGTTAATTGTGCCTTCTAGGCACTTGGAAGTGGTGGTAATGAAGCATATGTGTAAATACTTAAGGCAGATGGAGAACCCCTGATCAAAACTATTGTTACTGATATGACCTGCCCTTTGTACAGACCAGCTGTAGAGGTGGCAGCGACCCCAGCACTGAAGAGCTCACATTGTGATTTTGCCATGAGGGTCACACACAATTGGGAGGGGAGGAGAGGGTGGTGAGGAAAAGCAAAGATTACAGTGAGCTTGCCCAGTTGGGGGAATGAGCTCAGCACCACAGTTCCTGTATATTTGTATATGTGAAAGGAGAACTGTTTGTGTTGGTAACATGGGGTGCCTGTACACAAGTGCAGAGGCTGCTCCGATGTGCTGGAATTACAGCATTGTCACCGCATGGTCATTACTGCACTCCAGCGGCCACCCACATCTCGTGTATCAGCGTCCTGCCTTCAAAATGGTGGTGGGGGTGCTTGAATGAGTTTTAGTTCAAGTGCCCCCACTGCCATTTTTGAAGTGTGGGGACACTGATACGAGACACTAGTGGTTTAATTAGAGCGGGTCTTGGAGCAACTCTAAAGTACGGCCCTTCCCACCCCAGGGTAAAAGTGCCCGAGGTGTGCAATAGGGTGAGGGTGCTGACCTGAAAAGCTGTTGGGAGGCTCTTCCCTCTAAAGGGGCGTTGCGGAAAAAGCAAATGTTAGGAGAAGGGAAATGATCTCTGTTGCTGTTCTGAAATACAGTTTTAACTTTTGGTTCCAAGGCCTGGTGTTCAAGGGGGTACACAGGGAGACTACAAGCAGACATTACTCGTGCCAGTAATCCCATTGACTGGCTGGATTCAATGTCCACTGGAGAGAATGATTGCACTTCCCCTGATTTCAGGGGTGTAAGATGAAAGTCTGGATGCCTGGGTCTGGATGCCTTGCCTCCCAGGAATGGTGATCAGTTAAGGGGCAAGATCTTGTAAAGTACCTAGGATAGAGTCTATCAAAACTTGGTATTATAGAGGACTTTAGCAAGGTACAGGCAACCCCCGCTTAACACTCTTAATTGGTTCTGGGAAAACCAAGCGTTAAGTGGAACCACGCTAAGTGAAACCCATTTCCCCATAGGGTTTAATGTAAATAGAAATAATTGGCTACTTCTGCCTCTTGCTGTAGCTTCTCACCATTGCCGCTGCCTCTCCCCACCCCTCCGCCTGCCTGCTGGCCACTCCGCCCCACGTGCCAGCCCATACCCTGTGCTCCTGCTGGCTCCGGCACCATGGGGCCCTGCACTCATGCTTCTCCCCGCTGCTGCTTCTCCCCACCACCCCTGCCCACCAGCCACTCTGACACCATGTGCTCACCCGGGCCCCCGCTCCTGCTGGCCCACCCTGGGCCCCCGCTGGCCTTGGCCCTGTGGCACCAGTGCGGGCCCTGAGCTCATGCCCGCCTGCCCACTCACTGCCACTCACCGCTTCTTGCCGCTACTGCTGCTTCGCTGAGCGCTATAACGAAACTGGCTCAGCACTAAGTGAAACGAGGTATGAATTCTAAATGAGAGCTATACTGAAGTAGAATTACGTGAAACCGCGTTAAGCAGGGGCTGCCTGTACCTTTAAAGTTGATACTCCCTAGGCCTAGAGCCTCAGCTGGTATAAATCTGCAGTGATGGCCACTACAGATGCTTCAAGATCATAAATCAGGCTCCAAAAACCAAGAGGTAAAATAATATTCATTTTAAAATTAGCTTTCTACTTTTTGAGACCTCCTGTTTTCCAGGAACTGTGACTTCAGTTGACCTGCACTTATTAACACCAGCTAAGGAACTTCCCACCATATATTTTTTTTCTTGAACTCTATAATCTTAAAATGTGACCCCAAGTCCCAACCCCCCGGCACTAGTAGCAACATTTCAACTGACGCAGCTCAGAGCCTCAGACTACAGTGTGTAAATTGTTATTTGCAGAGGCATTTTTCTCTTTCAGATGTTTTCTGTTTTTTATAGTTTGGCCAAAACTTTCACAAGAAGTTTTGTGATACCGATTGACCTCAGCCTGGTATTTTTGGAATTAGCAATGTCATGTGGCAAAAGGAATGTTTGACAGAACATTTTGTGTCTAAGAGGGCAGAGCTCAATATTCAGCCTTGGTATCATTCTATATAATTGGCACAAAATATATTTTAAAGCTTTTCAAGCTGCACTTTATAACAGCAGCTCCCTGGAAATTGATTGTGCAATACTGCTACATGTAGGACTGAAATACTCTTGGGGAGAAATCCACCTAAGTGCACAACATCCTTTGCTGCACTTAAGCATCACACTAAAGGACTAAGTAGTCCAGTGAGTTTTGTATGGGGAACACTTCTAGTAGGCTTACATTCATCCTTAATGACCACCTTGTGTCAAGGGCAATGCTGGATGTGGAGTGGGAGAGAAGATGATTTGAGAGGTAGACATAAAAATGAATAAAGCTGCTTTGTTAAATTTTTCACCACCTTCCTTCTTTTTTGTTTTTTGTTTTTACCTTCATGGTGATTTTTAGGTTTGTTTCAGGTTCAGTTTTGTTTACCTGAAATAAGTGGGAAGTTTTCAATTTTCACAATTACCCTTGCCCTGCATAGTCGAAAAGAATCAACAGCAGATGGGGTAGGAAAATGGAGCTTTCTTCTTGGAAATTCCAATATTATAGTGCCTATTTGTATCCCCAGCAGAGTGAAAAAGTCAAAATATCAAAAACTTCTATGGAAATAACAGTTCTGAAAACCGTTGAAATCAAAAATTTCAGAACAAAAATGTTAATATTTGCATTCAAAATGCAAGAAAATATTGATTCACAATAAAAATTTCAAAATATTACTTTGGAAAATTGAAAAAGTCAAAATTGCTATTTCCCCATGAAAATATTGAGTCTGTTCCATGGAAGATGTACATTAGGACATAACCATGTTTCTGATTAACAAGTAATTTTGTTGATCTTTTTTGCACTAGATCTGCTTCACAGTCTGATGCATGGGGGTGACATGGTTTTATATTTGTTGTCATATCTATTAGCCTACTGTAAATGTGTTTGTTTATGAGGGAATAATAAAAAATGATGGACTAAATTACTGCGCAGCCCCAGTAATTGCGTTAGTCTGGATGTGAGTTTGTGCAGAGACTATACTGCCAGCAAATCAACCTTAGTTGTATGTACCTACTGCAAAGAATAATTTCTTAGATTCCTCCCAAAGGCCCTGATTCCACATGGATAGACTTTTTAAAGCCCAAGTAGGGTGCATTGATAGAATCAGGCCATGTATTTTTACCCAGTTAAGGAGTCGGGGCCAAAGCTGGGAAGTGTGAAGCCTACTCCAGGGAAGCCAATCTCGGAGCCAAGCAGGTACCACCCGGATAGTTGTCCCACTACAGGGGAAGCAAAACCAATAAACCCAGCAAAGCATGTCTCTAGAAGTTAGTGTACCCTAACAGATGGAGATTGCATGACAGCTCTTCCTTGCCCCCAAGTAATAGGCCTCTGTGCCAGTACAAATAGCTGTCCACACAGATCCCAGTGCGGCACTGTGACTTAAGGCAGTAGCATACTTTTTACACACTGAAATTCCTTGTCTCTTGAAACTCCCTCTAGTCACCATCTCCAATGTATTGCTTTAATCTGAACTCAGTAAGTGCCGAGGTAAAGGAGAAAAAGAGGTTAAAGACTTTGGGTAACAAACCTGTTGGCTAAGGCTGGGATTTTGGAAAAAGACCAGAATTTTTATGGGCACCTCAAGCCAATCTACCCCTTGACAAGTGCAGCCTTGATAGGTACAGACATGACGGCTAAGTACAGACAGTAAAAAAGCCTGAGGCTGAAGCGATTCAATCTTCACAGGTTAGTCTAAACTGCACAGATTGAACCAATAAGCAAGTGAACAGACATTCACTTTTGATTCTGCAAATGTAGTCACATGCTTGCAGTGGCCCAGGCCAGAAGCTGGGGCTTACTAGAGCATGCCTCCCTGCTCGGATGGAGCAGGCAGCTTGGCCAGGGCTAGCCTGCCTGCTCTGTGATGGGCGGGGGGTTGTGGGGGAGGAGCAGAGCATCCTGGGATGCTGGGGGACTGTAAGTTAACTTGGATCTGGAGGGGATCTGAGACAGAAGTTCAGTAAACCAATTTAACCCAAATCAGTTAAGTCTGATGCTCCATCCATCCAGGTTTACCTTAAACTGGTTTAGGCCATCTGAAAGCGGTTAATGTGCACTGAACTTCTATTGTATTACAAATTTGAACTGGTTTCCAATCACTTACAATGGTTTATGTGCAATTTCTTTCCCTAACCAAAGAGTAAAACAAAGCCAGGTTTTGTTTAGGGTCTGCTGTGGCAAAACGGGACACTAAAATGCACTCAACCTTAAGCAAGCCATTTCCTATGCGCCTTTCTCTTAGTGGCATCTTTTCCTATGAACTAATCTGACTTCTCCCCTACGCCCCAAGAGCTACCCCTGTAACCACCTGCTGTTGAAACCATTTCTAGGGCAGGGTTATCTAAAACCAAGTGAAGTTGCGAGTCCCTTCTGAATTCTAACTTCAAAACACCCAAGCTGAGATCCAGATCTCGACCATCGGTTTATAATGGGCACCCACCTCCTGTAATTACTGGGTCTCGTCTCCCAGAACAATTCTGGGCCTCGTCTCCCAGAACAAGCCAATATAGGAATCCCAGGATACCGCTGGAATCGTTGTTCCTTTTCGTTACGACAACACCGTTGTGTCACGTTCCCCGTGCTCACCACAGCTCTTTTACCACCAGGATGGCCTCGGTCTGCAGATTTGCTTCTGCAGTAGAGCCCCCAGCACTGCAGTGCAGAGCTCTGCCTGGTGACTTGCCAAATAGGGGTGCTGATGTAAACTTGGGTATTTATACAATTGAATGTTGTTACGGAAAGCTCTTCAGTTCTGGGGTTTACCAGCAGTCAGTGTTTCTAGACATGGATGCTCTCTGGGGTCCTAGGGTAAACTGAAAACCACAGCTAAAATAAATCATGCTAGAAGAGGCAGTGTTAGCCTGTGGTTAGAGCACTAGACCAGGACCTGGAAGACCTGGTTTCCACTTTTGGCTTTGTCACTTGCTTGCCTGTTGGGAGACTTTGGGCAAGACGCTTCACCGCTCTGTGTCTCAGTTTCCCCATCTGTAAAATCAGGATAATGTTATTTCCTTTTTAAAGTGTTGTGAAATCCATTGGTGCAAAGTGCTGTATAAGAGCTAGGCCATTTTGTTATTGGGTTGTTTCTGTGCATGGAGGGCAGTCTGTTGGCTACCCTTAATGTAGTTTTTTGGCAGTTTTTACTGGCGTGTAGATCGCTGTGTTGCCTTTGGCTCAGACATTGGGCCTTACAGCGTGATCCCTCAACCATTAAATTCCGGTTCCACCCCACCCCTGGAACAGCCAGCTTCCATAGGTGAGTGGTGTACGTATAGAACCGTATCACCGAATGTTGTATAATGGCTGTATATTTCTAGAAGATTTCAGCATTAGTGACTGCTGCTTCAGCAGGGTCTCATTCAGACCTCATTTTCTACGGACTCCAGTGGCCTTTGAATCGGCCCCTAAATCCCACTCATGCCCTGTTCCTGCAACTGATGGGAAAACTGCCATGGACTGAAGTGGGAGCAGGAGCTGGTTCTGTAACTGCTAATTAATGAACCAAGTCATTGCTGCTTAAAAAAAAAACCAACCAAAAAAACACAAGTCACACAGTGTATTTTGGGGAGATTGCATCACCGCAAGCGGTGACAGAATGCAGTGTTTATGTGCAAAGAGTTCTGGTTCCAGCTAGACGCGAGCAGTTGGTAGGAACATTGCAGCAACAACAGTCTCTCTGAATTTCTCTCTGCTCTTATTTAAGGTATAAAATCCTCCGTAGAGCCAGGCAGACCTGGACCCTTGCTCGTTCACTTGACCTGTGGCGCTCTGTCTGCCTCTGTTTCCCTATGTATAGAACAGCAGCTACAGGGAAATAGGGAAGAATGATCTGCCGATTGAGGATGGCTCTTCTGCGGTGCTGAACCCCTGCAAGGGATGCAGACTGGATTCGGGTGTGTAACTAAATCCAGGTTCATCATGTTTGTTAAGAACTTTGTGCTCCTTCAGTGGCAGATCTGCTTGACCTACTAGGTCCTATCCTTGGCAAATGTATCAGTGAAATCTCTGGTCCAGGCAGTTGGACGTTTTCTGCTTTTTCAAGTCATTGTAACCGTGTCAAACTTCAGAACATATGGCTGGATGGCACCTCCAGGGCCACTGAGTCCAGTCCTCT
The DNA here is from genome assembly GCF_001723895.1 of Crocodylus porosus. Classification (NCBI taxonomy): domain Eukaryota; kingdom Metazoa; phylum Chordata; order Crocodylia; family Crocodylidae; genus Crocodylus; species Crocodylus porosus. Next base: position 257,900,204 of record NW_017728886.1, on the reverse strand, counting down.
GCTTTCCTAGGCAACCACATACCCATGGATTCCCTAAAATTGCCAGTGCAGACCATCATGCATAACTACAAGGCACAGAGCCAAACCAATCCAAATCTGTAATCATTCAGTCTAAAATTCTCATGCTGGGTGTCTGTCTCTGTCTTAAAGCACACAAGTTAGCAAAAGCAGCTCAGTCCTATCTGAAAATGAGTTTTGCTCGTATAAAAGCCTGCATTGCATTTTTGAGGCCTGTAGTGCGAGGTCTGAGCATGTTCTGCGAATCCACCAGCTCTACTCCAAGTTGATGAGGCACCTTGTGTTATCGGACACTGTCCCGTAGATCAGTGGTGCTCAAGCTTTTGGCCCCGTGTCCAGGGGCTGGTCTAAGATCAAGCTGTGTGTGCCATGATCAGATCCCATGCACCAGGATCAGGCTGGGAACTCCCCATGAATCTTGAAACTTGGCAGCAAGGGCAAGGCCACCGGTTACTACCAAATTTTCAGACTTCTGGGGAGCCCTTTGAGCTAAATGGGGCCAGGCAACCTGAGAGAGACTGTCACAGACATTTATGCTGAGCACATCACTGGCCATCACCGGTATGACGAGAGCCAGCCAAGATGACCTGCCAGAAGTGAGAGGAGGGGAGTGCAGGGGCCAGGCTGCCATGCTTCCCTGCAGCACTCCCTGGCATGGCTGGAGGTGGCTTTTATGTCTGGGACATATTGCTGTTCCTTGTATACAAGTGCCCGTATTTGGCCAAAGCAAGGATCTCTAATTCGTGCAGTCCCAGAAGAGACGGGTTGGAGTTTGGTGACCAACTCCCTGGTGAGTCTGACTTTGCTGAGCATGCTCCTTCTCAGGGTGTCAGGGGCTGAGCAGGATGTCCTTGCAGCCGCTTCTCTCGGGGCGTGCTGTGCATCGGGGACCGACGCTGAGCGCAGCATGTCTGTTCTGCGCGCTCCGCTCTCCTCTTTCTGGCACTTCAGCACAGCGGAGGAAGTGGGGCTGCCTGACTGGCAGGCAGGGGGATCTGATTTGCACCCGGGCTGAGCCCTCTTCGCTGAAGCTGATGGGAACCGTGCTTTGAACAAACGAGGCGCTCTAAAAATAGAAAAATCTGGGCCTGCGCATCTCAGATGAGGGACCCAAAATTAGCGCTCACTTTTGATCTCAACATCTGTGCTTCGGCTCCCCATGTACGAAAGGGACCTAATAATATCCCCGCTTCACTGGGGTGTTGTGAAAGTATGTGCATTGATGTTTGCGAAGCTCTCAGACATGGCAGTGATGGGTGCCAAAGAAAAGCTCGTGCGGAAATTAATCATTCTTGTTTGCAGAGTGGGGGTTGAACGGCATGCGGTAAACAAGATCTGCGGCAGCACACAAATGACAGGCATAAAACGAAACATCAAACGGCATCTCATTCATTGAATACTGTCGTTCCTGTCCACTGAATGAGACATGGGTCCTGTTTAAAAAAAACCCCTCAAAAAACCTGACCAGCTAATGAAACCTTGCATATGGGGCCTGATGGAGGTTGCATAGGTAGTTTTCCTTCCAGCAGTTTCTGTCTTTTGAGCCTCTGCAAGTGTAACAGTCTCTTAATGTCTCCATCTCTTTTTTTTGTGTAGTAATTAGACAACTTTCTGAATTACCAGGGATTTGCTAAATCAGCTGCAGTCTCAGAGTTTGGAAGTCGGTGACGGGAAAGACCAATTGTGGCTGTTCCCTTCCTGTGCAGGAATATTCTTGTTCCCTACAGTATAAATTTCTAGTTCTTTGTTGTGTCTGGGCTTTATTTTCTGGGCTTCATCTTGGCTGAGTTAAAACAAGGAAACTCTAAAATGAGTCCTTGGAGCAAGGACTGCACGGTGCCTATCACGCTGGGGCCCCATTGTTGGTTGGCACTTAAGTCCTATCCTAATAAACAGAATAATTAAAGTTCTAGTCCCACTTTGTCCCAGGTTTATTTTCTTGATGATCCATCTTGCCTTGGTAAAAGTCTTTCTTATTCTTGCTGCCTGGTTTCTCAGCATGCAGAGGCCTCATTTAAGAATTGGATCTTCCTGATATCTCCTAGCTACTCCAAGCCACGCACTTTTGTTTCTGTCCCGGCACCGAGACCCTTTCGCTGGATGACAAAACCAAGGTGAAAGTCTGGCCTTATTAAAATGAGTAGTTTTATAGTGTTGACTTCCCTGGGATGAATGTTTCACCCACAGCGTAGTGAAACGTGTTTATCTGTAAACACAACGCTTCCATCTGCTGCGTTTTAAAAGAATTCATATATATTTTTAACTCTCGCCTCCTGAAACTGGTGCCTTTAGGTTAAGAAAACAATCCACCTTCCAGTTCCTCCTGCAGAGAGACCTATATAACAATGGGGATGTCTGCTGGAGAGCACCCAAACTCACTGCAGCTCCCAGGCCTAAAAACTGTGAGGGTTCATTGAAGGGCCCGTTCTGACACATGCATTCGAGAGCACGGAGAGATGATTGCGCATGCATGTCTTCCAGATGGTTTTCCTAATGAGTGAGCCAGCTTTCAGTCTTGAGGAGGCATGCCCCAGTGCGAACGGTTGCTTATGGATGTTTCTGCATCGAGGCGGTCTGTGGGGAGACAGAAGTGTGAGTAGAAGAGTTTGCTCTTGGGCTCCGATTAGACTTGGTTCATCATCCTCCCAGGGAAATGGCCATGGGTGATGGCTTGAAGCACACCAACCCCATTGTATGCCCAGATTCTGTTTGAAGGTTGCACTTGCTAAGAACCCCATATACAGATTGGTTTAGTTGGGAGCATAGCTGGTTGTGTGTGTTCATCTCCCATTACCGTTGCTGGCAATAAGTAGAGCCACTTGTCTGATCCAGCTCCCAGTGAAGTCAGTAGAGAAACCCCACTTCAGTTAACTGGGAATTACATTGTGCCTCATGTTCCTGGTCCTGTTGCCCTAAGCAGGGAGTTCTCCGAATATCCTGCACTATAGGTTGTATTGAACGTTTTCACTGGAGACTTATTTGAGCCTTCGGTATCAACCATTTTGGTGTGCTTAGATACCAGTTTGTGTTGCCATCAAAAGTCTTGAGGTTATCTCCCTGAATCCCCATAGGATACTTTAGGAGGATGCTTTCAGAGGTACTTGTATTACATATTCCACGTCCTATCTTCTTAAATTACAGAGGGCCAGCATGGCGAGGAAAGGAAAACAATACTTATTTGCACCGATGACTATGTTGATGTTGCTGTTTTATATCTACTGTGGTAGGGCCTGGTCACCAAAGCCAGGACTCCCTTACATAAAGTGCTGTGCAGACAAATAACCCCCCAAACAGTGTGTCCCAGGGACCTTACAAACAAGAGAAAACGCGAAAGGACAAGGGAGGGGACAGATAAGATAGGTGGGAGGGTAAGGCAACAAAATGAACAGTTTAGCAGAATCTGTAGTGCTCCTTATCTAAGCAATGCCAGATGGGAGCAATTTGCTGGGATTGGGTCAGCAGTAGGTTTTAAGAGGCGTATGGGGCTGCATGAATTTTGGTGGAGCTTTTTCCTATATGCCTAAGCTGGTAAAAAGCTGGATGATGTCTGGCCCTAGGTGTTGTTTTGCTTGGCTATTGCAAATCATTTGATTAAAAAAAACAAAGCAAGATCACTTTGATTCCATTTCTGAGTTTCATAAGTCTTACATTTAATAGTAGAAGGACATCCATGCTACATGTTATTTATTTATGGAAGGCCTTTCATCCAAATTAACTTGAATAAATAAGATCAGTGCAGAAAAAAAGCAGAGGAAATAAGATAAAAGAGGACGATCCATTATACAGAAAGGCAGAATCCAGACCAGGGCACAATTCTGATTATCTATCATGCTTACAGGCTTTGAGAGAATTCAGTATAATGAGCAAAGTCTCAGTCTGTACCACATCAGGTAGAAGGCTCATTAAAGAGAGACCGTGCCTAATCCTGCAAATGGGTTTTATGTCATAAAAATAATGGTCAAAACTTGCTAAAAGATATTTTTCTTGCACATTGAGGTTTGGATCATGACAATTTAAGCAGCATGATGTCAGAATATCAGTCAGAATATCTTAGCTCCTAATGATACATTCCTCCCTCAAAATAGTGGGATACATGAGAGTAGACATTGTGATCCTTTCAAGTAGGTTTGGACTGAAATTAGGAAGTTAGGATTGTGTTCCTGGACCTGCGATGGACTCGCCCATTAGTATTACTTACTCTGTGAATTGATTTAGTGCCTACAGGTCCTAGTCAGGGTTCGACATGTTGTACCAGATATTGTACAGACGTATAGGAAATAACCTGCCCCTATCACCAACAGTTTGGAATTGGAGACAGTTGAAGCTCTTTTTTTTTCTTTTCCTTTTTCTGGTAAACATTGACCTTTCATCAAAGAAATATATATACCGTTTTGTTAGTTGAACTCAAAAGACTCCCTGCCCCTGTTTAAAAAAAGAAATCTCTTTTGGAGGTCTGGATTTTCTGTCAAGAAAAACCCAGACGTTTTCCAGGAAAGCAGTCTCCTTTTGAAGCTGAAAATCCAGTTGGCTTTTGAAAGCAATTTTGCCATCAGAAAAAGCTCTCCTTCAGCTCTAGGGTGTGGACACACGAGACACTTACTCCAGAGTATTCTCCATTTTTACTATGGAGGAGAAGTAGAGTGGACACATTGCACCCCGCCGTTACTCTAGAGGAAATGCGATTCTCCAGCATCTAGTTATATAGGGTTGGCAAGCCAGTCAATTGACTGGATATTTTTTGACCAGTCAAAAATTATAGTCATTTTATGGAGAGTGATTTTGATATTTTTTGCAGTTTTCTTGATAGAAATATGATTTCTTAAATTGTTTTTGACACATTTCTTAATGGAAAATTGTGTTTTCTGTGTCATATTTGACTGTATTGACAATTTTTTACCCTTTTTTTGGACTGATATTTGACCGATCAATTAATCAAACTTTATTTGACCAGTTAAATACCCAGCTCTACAGTTACGCCCATGGAAGTCAGAGTACCCCTACACTAGTGTATGTACTGTGAATCTGCTACCAGTTTCGGCTGGACTGTGGGGTAGCCTTTTGCTTATAGCAGACTGCCTCTCCCGCCACCTTATAGCCAGGCGCTCTAAAAGCAATTAATCTGGGAGAGCTGGTCATGTGTCCGTTCCTTACCACAGAGTAAATTCTAGGGTAAATCACCCTGTAGTAATCATGTGTCCTCACTCTTAGGGCAACAGTTAGCATGGAAAACTAAGTTAACAGCAGGAAGTTGAGGTTTTGAAGGCATTACTTGTGTGACCTCAAGGAAATCATGCCTGTGCCTCTATAGCCATGTATATATATTGCACTTGAACTGGTATAAGTGATCGTAAATCAGTCTATACTCATAACAGAACAGAAATTCGGCACGCATAGACTGGTTTAAAAATGGCAGACCCTTGTCTAAAACTTGCTCCCCCAACCAAAGGGCGAACGTGTTCTCTCTGTTACTGATCTAAACTACTCCACTCGCAGAAAACTGCGTAACTTCGATGGATTGCATCTCCGGCTTTTTAAACGCCTGTACCTAACCTAAGTCTCTGGGGAAAATGGGGATATTCATGGTACCTATCATTAGCAGAGTGTTTTGAGGCATATGGATAATAAAAGAGCTCTATGAAATGCTAAACACTCCTTACATGATTATTGTGATATAACTGCTGTTTTGTCTCATCATATGGATTTAGGTAATCCTTAGGTTTCACAGAGGTCCTAGGGGTTTGGCCTGGCATGATTTATGGTTTGTTTTACTTGTATTATTAAGATCCATTGGCGTGGAAATAGGTTATTTATTTTTTCAATGGAGTCGTTAATGCAGTGCAGGTTTTGCCAAGCAGCTGTGTTAAATGATAATATAATCCAATTCAAGATAAAATACAGGAGAGATGTCAGCACAAAATTTGTATTTATGGCTTTAAATTTAGTTTAATATGAACTCAACCATATCACTAAGATTGAGAGCTGCTACAAGACAGGAGAAGTTTGAACAAGAGATCAGTCCAATATTTGGTATATTGAGTGCCAGGCATCATTCGCTTTTCTTTAGCTGAATTATGTCTTTATTTGGTGAAGACTTTTGTCATTAAGGCAAAAATAACCCATGAGAGTTAGAAGGGAAAGAGTAGATTTTCAAACCGTGAACAATTTATGTGAGGACTGTCTGAAAAGCACCTTGCACATTATGGGTAGGACTGGAATCTAAACAGAAAATAGTAATAAACCTATTTCCATAGAAAATAGAGGTCAAACAGGTTTATATGAAGTGGATCAGCTCATCCCAGATTAGGAGTCAGTATACTGCATAGCCATGAAAAAGGAAAAGCATGTGGGGATAATACATTGTGTGTTCTGTAAAGTGACCTTCCAGGCTGGGAATCATTATATGTGCCTTATATAAGAATAAATCCTTCTAGCACCCTGTTAAGGTACAAAGTATTAATATCTCCACTTTCTCCAAAAAGAAAAAGGAACAGAGATATTGAAACCAATCTGTATAGACTGGATTGTCAAAAGACCTCATTGAACTCGATGAGAAAGTTCCCATTGACTTGACTATAGATTTAAGGATGTAGAGTTCACCACATTTTCTTGGTCAGATTTTGAAGGGAGTTCAGTGTTTTGGGTGCTGAGTATTTCTGAAATTCTAGTTCTTGGTTTGGTGCCTATATGCAAGCTCTATTTTTTTGTTCCCTATTTTAATGAGATTTAAATTCTGAAATATCAGACCCTATGTGACTTATCTTAGGTCATGTAGGAGGCAATGATAAGTATTGGGGTTATAATGTGTGTCCTGTCTCCCAGCCTGTAACCAAAAGTCTGTCCTTCTATCGCCACCCTGTCTTGCCAGGCGGATTTCATTTCTCCTCTGTTGGATCTAGTGCCTTGGGCAGACTCCAAAGCAGCAGGATGCATTTAAAGTCTTCTCTCTTCCTCTTCTAGTGACTTCATCATACATTGCTATTATTATGGTTGTGATCACTATTATTGAGAAGCGGAAGATAAGTCCTTTTCAGGGAATTGCTCTTGTATAGAGTCATGGGGTTCTCATCATGCTTTAATGACCTGTATTTCCTGTACAGCATTGCATTTCTTTTCATATGTGAATTTGCACTGAAACCACTTTCCGTCAGGCTATGAAATGGGCGTCTTTCCTGAAACAAAGCAGTAACTACAGTTTCAAAGTTCCATCGTATTCTGCTTTGCTGGTTCCTTGTAATGGCCTTGCAAATGCTTTTTATTTCCACTTAGTTATCTGCCCTGCTGCATTTTGGCACAGATTTGTGAGATGGAGTACTTGCCTATTTCAGGGGCTAAAGAGGTGTGTAATGGCCTGTGGGCGGCAATAGAACTGCTTCTGGAAGAATATTCATGGTATTACTTGAATGCACCAATTATAGGCTGGGGCGGGCAAAATACAGCCTGCGGGCAAGGCATGTGGCCAAGTGGCAGGGATGGGGCTGTGGGTGGGGAGCGGCATCTGGGAGCAAGACGGGGCTGGGGAGACCACAAGATCATGGGGTGGTGACAGTGTGGGGCTGGGGCTGAGCTGTGATCTGCTCCCCACGTGCCCTTGCAACGGGTGCTGGTCGTGCAGGTAGGGGAGTGCAGAGACCAGATTGTGGCTCTGCCCTGGCCCTGCCCCGGACTCTGTGCTTTCCCTGCCCCAGGATCCTAGGGTCTCCCCAGCCTTATCTACCCGTCTCACTCCTGAACACTGCTCCCTGCCCACCTCTGGCCTCATCCTACATAGGGAGCTTTGGTGAGCTGCTGCTGGGGAGTGGGGATGCTGACCCGGCCCATGACAGATTGGCAAAACTCACTCTGTGGCTCACTTTGTGGCCCAAATAATCGCTCACCCCTGTTATAGAGGGACTGAAAACCAAGGATGGATGGTACAAAACTAGTGAATCTATTATTAGACCTTAAAATGACTGGCAAATGTGAATATGAGATCATTAATCATCTGGAGAACATATGTGCCTTTAAACTACACAGCAGGCATTTTATAATATCAAGGTACTGTGGCATGAATTATATGTATTCATAACACTCTGGCTTATGTGCATTGCACTGGGGAAAGCCAGAATTGTTAGGGTATGATTTTGGTTACTGCTGATACTGTTTTGTGTTTCACTTGTGTAGTTTCCACTCTTGCAATTGGTTTCTGGCTATGTGTGTTCTTGATTGCTTGTTCTTCCTCAGAAACAATGAGAATTAGTGAAAACTGGATGGGTTTATGAAAAGACGGAGATGCATGTTTTAGCATTGCTAGTCCTAGCTGCATATTGTTTCAAAATCCCCTGATGCGGATGTTACTCTCTGCAGCAGGAAGAAGTTGAAAAATGGTGATCTTGTTGGAAAAGACAACTTGGAATAGTTGTTTTTCAGGTTGTTCTGAAAAGGCATCTTTTTGCTGTTGCTGGGGCTTTTACAGTAGAAATTCTATAGAAAAGTCTTGCATTTTAAAGGATTGAGTTTTTATATTCCTGAAATCATTTTTGTTTAATTTCCTGCTTCATCCTGGTTTTTTTGATCCCTTATCGCACCTTCCCCTTTGTATCAGGTTTCATTTTTTTGTCACTAAATAACAACAAATGCTTTTATTCAAAGTTTCTGTTGGGGGGGAGGAATTTTATGGAAATTTTAGGAGAATGCATGGTACCTAACACGCTGCAGTTTGAGTATGACAGATCAGTGGGGCAGATTTGCTGGCATAAAATAATTACACAAATTTGCAGGTGCTGGATTAATAGTTTACTGCTCTGTGGGCTGAATCACAGGGAGGCTGCACCTGCAGATAACCTGCTTTTGGAGTTTATTTGCCTGAGTGCCTGCACTTCATGGCTAAGTATAGATAGTCAAGAAGCCCAAGCCTGAATCAATTCCATCTTTGTGGGTTAGACTAAACTGCATAGATTGAACTGAGAAACAAATGGATAGACATTCACTTTTGATTCTGGAAATACAGCCACATGCCTTGTGGGCCAGAAGCTGCGGCAGCACAACCTCAGGCTGCAAAGGATCCTGGGATGCTGGGGGACTTAGAGTTAACTTGAACCAGCAAGGGATCTGGGACAGAAGTTCCTTAAACCAGTTTGACCTAAACAAGGACTACAGACAGCACAGATAAACAGTGACAGAAAAGTTGGAGGGAAGCTGGGAGAGAAGCCCTCCAGGCTTTTCCTCCCTCCCTGCTGAAGATTGGGGGGGGAGGGGGGGGCAGGGCATAGCCAGGCCCCTGCACACCATTGAGTATGACTGGGGAGGGGTGTAAACCCCCACCCTGGCCTGCACAGTCCCCAGCCAGGGTGTGCCTGGAGGAGAGGTGGGGAAGCAGCCCCTGCCAGGCCTTTCCCCATTTTCCTCTTGAGTGGTGGGGACAGGGCCATTTCTAGGGGCCAGCATCCTGAAGCAAAGGGGGGGAGGGAGGAAGGGTTCAAGCCCCCCTTTCTCCCCTGTCCCACTGACATGGACTTCAGCTAGGGTCCGCCTGGCAGGCGCAGTAGTCCCCACTCACTGTTTGAGTGGCAGGGGCAAGCCTGGCAAGGGCTGCAGTGCCGCTGCCAGGTAGACCCTGGCTGGCATCCCGTGCTTGTGGGGGAGGGGAGAGAGGGGGGATTAATCCCTCTTTCCTCCCCTACCCTTGCCTCGGGGGCCGGCCTAAGGCTGGCCCCCCGCCCCCGAGTGGGGACAAGCCTGGCAGGGACTGCAGTCCCAAGCGGGGTTTCCCACTCCCACCCACTTCTCAGCCAGCCAGAGCAGTGATAGTACTCTGGCTGCGGGGTGGAGGGACGGGGCCAACACTGCTCCACTGGAGCAGACAGCACAGGGCTGCAAAGCATTTTGGGATGCTGGGGGACTGTAAGTTAACTTAAACCAGGAAGGGGTATGGGACAGAAGTTCCTTAAACCAGTTTGACCTAAATCAGTTTAGTTTGATACTACATTCAACCAGGTTTATTTTAAACCAGTTTCAGCCATCTTGAAAGTGGTTTATGTCCACTGAACTTCTGTTCTGTTACAAGTTTGAACTGGTTTCTGATCACTTGAATCAGTTTATGTGTAACTTATGTCCCTAGCCCATCTGAGGGAAGGGGCATCTGGTTTTATAGTGGCTTTGTGGAAGTGGAAGTGGTGAGTGAGGATGCAAAGCAACAGAGATTTGACCATGTCTAAAGGTGCTAATCCAAGGAAATGGACACATTCCTTTTTCCTTGCAAGAGGTACACTGGCCACACGTCTGTACACTCACTGACTTAAGCTGGACTTAGTGCACACGAGGAATGCACGATTGGTGCCTGGTTTCTGGGCCCCATCTGTCTATTACATTGATACATTTTTGCTTCTTAGCTAGAAGGGCAAGATAGAAGCAAGTGATCGATTTGAAAAATAATAATATAGAAATCCACTCCTTTAAAAATACTGAGAAATTACACGATTGATGTAAAACTTTCTCTTTTCATAACATTTTAACCTTCTGACGTTAGGGAAGGTCGGATTCTGATCTGATTTCCATGGTGTAGCTTCATTACTTACTTCTGATTTATATCTATGAAAGATTAGAATCCAGCTCCAGGGTTTTATAATAAAATGCTGACCCTGGCCAACTGTGGGTTGGATTAGGGGGGGTAATAAATATTGCATGAGATAGCCATACATGCAGAAATCCTTTATGGCCTGTTAATCACTTCTAACTAAGCATTGTGGGCTGTCCTACTGTTTTGTAAGCATGAAATAATTAATCAGAAAACTGATTTACTCTGAGTTTTGACAGAGCCTGAAGTGCACACAGTACTAGCAGATGCGAACAGCAAGGCTTGGAATTGCTGCATTTTCATGCTTGGCTATTTGCTTATTTGAGGGGGCATGTTTCAGGGACTCCAGCCATACTGCTGGCTCAGGGTGGAATAAAACCCCTGGTCAGCCTCCTCCCTCCCCTCCCACACTGGGCACCACCTGGTTGGGGGTCCAATGCCAGGCAAGGGGTTGGGTTTGCACCCTCTCCTCTGCCAGCCCCGAGGCTGAGGAGGGGTTTTGGCTCGGGGAATCACCCAGCTCCCGCGTCTCTGCAGTGGTTGGCAGGCTAGTGCCCCTGGCCACAGGTACGGGCCACTGCAGGGGTCCGGCTGCCTTTCCAGTTTGAAAAGTGAAAGTCAGTTCAGTCTATGAGAAACCTGCAGAGACTCAATCCATTCAGCCTCAGGCCTTTTGACTGTCTGTACTTAGCCCCAAAGTGTTCATTCTGTCTTTCCTTGGAGGTGATTATACGAAGTGGTATATCTAACAGGTGTGTGTGACTTGACTGCTCACAGCAATAAATAGAGACTGATATTCAGGCTGTCAGTCTTTGCTTGTGCCTATTGTCCATGATCACAAACAGTCTGGGGTTCCTAGGTGTACAGACTTGCATGGCTGACCTCCCCTTTACGGGATAATTTCTTACTCCTACTGGTTGGTTATTGCTACCCTGCATTGTTGTGAGCAGCTGAATCTGTCTGCTTTGAATACTGTCCCTCTAAGCACATCTGATGATCAGCAGGATTTTCATAGCCAAAACAGCTGACGTGCTTCTCTTGTGAACAGGTGCCTTCATTTCATGTGCATATTACAGCCAAGCACCTGGTCTGCAATGAGCAGTTCTAGGATTAGTGGAAAGTGGAACTGTATTTCCAGCAGAAAAGCACTGCTGTGGTATCAGGTTGCTTCTTCAGTGAAACCATTTTTAATTTTAATGGAAAATGTGAGGAGATGGGGAATATCACATAGATACAGTACTTGCATTTCAGGCTTGTTTTGCTGAGTACTGTTTGCTTGTTTACCAAGGGCCTCTGCTGGTAAAATAAGCTTTATAATTAAAGCAACTGTGCTTCCTAAATGCATCACGTCGGAAATGTAAGGACCAATGGAATGAGCCTAGAAGATGGTTGCTTCTTAGATTATTAAGCAGGGTTAAGAATGCATTGCAGAATGGCCCTGATTTTCTTTTCCAGGATGTTGTACTTAAACAGAAGGACTGTGCCCCAGAGTTGTCCTGTTCTTTGCTGGAGAGAGATGATTTGGGCTAGGGACAGAAGTTGCGCATAAACTGGTTTAAGTGATCAGAAACTGGTTTAAACCTGTATCAGAACAGAAGCTCAGCACCCATAAACCAGTTTCAAAATGGCTGAAACTGGTTTAAGATAAACCTGGTTGAATGTAGTATCAGACTTAACTGATTTGGGTCGAACTTGTTTATGAAAGTTCTGTCCCAGATCCCTTCCTGGTTCAAGTTAAATAGTCCCTCAGCATCCCAGCATGTTTTGCAGCCCTGGGCTGGGCTGTCTGCTCCAGAGAGCAGGGCTGGCCTGGCCCCTCTGTTTCCTAGCTGGAGCAGTGAGGGGTGTCCAATAAGGCAGCAGTGGGGGTGGGGGAAAACCCAGCTGGGGATGCAGCCCAGTCTACAGGGTGGGGACTCCCCCTGGCAAACTCCAGCTGGGGTCTAGGGCCAGGGAGGGGGATTAAACACCCTTTCCCCCACTCAAACTTACTGTTGGCTGCAACTGTGGACTACAAATCTCAGAGGCATCTGGAAGCAAGAAGAGGAAGTGCTAAGCAACCCTGCAGAGTCCTGCAGTTGTAAATCTGGACTGCAAATCCCAGGGACCTTTGGGGGGCAGGGGAGGGAGGGCAGCAGGAAGGGGAAGTGAACACAGCCAGAGAGCTGTGCTGTGGCACCCCCTTACGTCTGGCCTGAGCCACTGCAGGCATGTGGCTGCATTTCCTGAATCAAGGGTAAATGACTGTTCACTTCTGTTTCAATTTAATCTGTGCAGCTTAGACTAACCTGCAAAGACTGAATTGATTCAGCCTTGGGCTTTTTGACCATCTGTACGTAGCTTTGAAGACAGTGGTCAATCAAACTAGTTAGCAGACACAAACATCAGCACCCCATGATAGATCTGAACGGAGGTGGGGTGAAGAATAGAAGAGGGATGCATGGTGAAAGTAGGCATTGGTTTAGTTTTTCTTCCATCTACCAAGAAATTGGTCTCTTTCCTGCTGATGTGTTTATTCTCACAGTCCTCCTGCAATGTAACTTCTCTAGAAAAATTCTGACTAAAGAAATGCAACTTTGTAAACATTTTGCTGAATGTTTTAAATGTTAATGAACCAAGGTGAAGCTCCTGCTGTGGGCAGCCTACAGATAGCTGCAGAGTGTAAACACCACAGAGGAAGTGGAATTATGTGGGATAGTGCAAGGCAGTATAATTAGTAGTAATGGGGCGGGATTGCCAAAGGGAATATGTAGACTGATTGTCAGGAAATGGTTCTCAACAGTGACTAGTCTGGGGAAGAGTCTCCCAAATGCTTGAGGTATCATGGTGATAGAAAAGGTTCTTCTAAAGAAGAGGCATGCAATAACAGGAAGAGGAGCTATGTTGTCACCCACTGGGCCTCTTCCACTTCTGAATTCTGTGGATCTGATCCTGATCTCACTTAAGTGTAAATGAGATTGTAGAATGAAGGAGCTTGGTTGAAAGAATGAGGCATTGTTCAACTTGTGGAAAAGATTATGAAGGACATGGAAGCAGTCTTAAAATATCTGAAAGGCTGTCCTAAAGAAGAGAGATCATACCTTTTTTTTCTGTTGCTGGAGAGAGTGGACAAGTAGCAATGGCTTGAAGTTGCGGCCAAGTAGGTTTAGACTGGGTACGAGAAAAAATGTCTTCACTATTAGAAGAGCAAGGCGGGGGAATGGATTGAATAGGGAAGTTGTGGAACCTCCATCCTTGGAGGTGTTCAAGACAAGGTTGGGAAAGCACTGGTCAGGGCTGATCCAGGAGTCCCTATGCGTGGAGGGTGGAGAGAGCAACAGGCAGGTTCCTGCAAGGGGACTGGAAGAGATGTGCTGCATAAACTAGGTGGATGTGGAGGAGGACCATGCTCAGCAGCAGGAGAATGAAGCAGAGCTTCACAACAGGCTTAGTTTCAAAAGACAAGTAAAGGAGCTGAGTTAAGTTTATGGAAGGACTAGAGAAGGGGGAGACCTGGTTGTCCGATAGGAGGGCGCAGTGTATGGAGTTATGCTCGCTGAGCTCAGGTTGAAGAACAGAAATTCTCTTCAACCTGGGAGCGAGAGTTTAATAGAGAGCTTGTTTTTTCTGACGGTTCTGGGCTTTGCTGCTTGCCACGTGGGGCCAAGACAGATTTTTTTCCCCTTGCTGTTGCTACAAGTATTGGGGGGTTTTTCGCCTTCCTCAGAAGCACTGGGTGTTGGCTGCAGCCAAGGCTGGGGATTTTATGGGAGTGTGCCAGTCCTCCTGCTGGGATAAAAGCCCAGAGCTTCCTGTTAGAGGATCTCACTCCTCCACTCAGGATCAGACCACTCATCATATTTGGGATCAAGAAGAAATTTTACTCCACAGTCACATTAGTATGAACAATGGGGATTTTTGCCTTCCTTTGTGGCAGGGGATGTGGATCTCTTCCTTGGACCTCTTGTGTGCAAAAGGTCCTTGCAGTGGTGGGACACTGAGAGCCCTTGTTCCCCTGCTTTACTTGTGGCAGGGTAGGGTGCTTTCTGGTGCCTTTGGGCAATATGCCTTATGTAACAGTGTTGTGTAGTTGTAGTGGTAGGTTAGGCAACAGCTTGTAGGGGATAGTTTGGGATGCTCCTGCCCTAAGTAGAGGGTTGGACTAGATGACCTCCAGAGGTCCCTTCCAGCCCTACTTTTCTACAATTCTGTGATATTTTATGACTATTTTATAGAGGGCTCTTTGTTGTAGGAGAAATAAAGGGCCTGCCTTCTCCCAAGTGCAGCTGAGGGGGTTGCCAGATTGTGTCAGAGAAGAAAAATGAACCAATATACTTAATACACTCAATTTTTAAAGGTGGAACCTAGACATAGAAAACAGATTGCATTGCAGTCTATATTAAGAAACAGATCTTATTCCCAGATCTGTGCTGCCATTGCTGATGGTACAGGGACAAGAAATAAATGCAGAAAATGAGGTCAGTCAGTTAAAAAATCAGGGTTTGATAAATGGGGGGGTTGTGATAGTTATTGTACCTGCTGTATTATAAATGTGCACACTCTCAAAGCTTTGTAAAACACGGGCAAGAGCAGGGTTCCCATCCTGAAGAACTCACAAGGCCAGCTTGATGCCACAAACAGTTTATCATAACGGCTATATTGCCAAGCAGACTAACGCAAGAAATGGTTATCCAGTTCCATGGAAGATTTTGATTCTGCAAAACCAAAGGGTGCCTATACACGTGCAGCAGGGAGGCTGCTCCAATGTGCTGAGCACATGATTTATTGAGTTTTCTTGAGCGTATACTTCAGCAGACTCCAGCATCACGTGCATCAGCATCTGTGTGCTGAAAAATGGTGGGGGGCACTTTCACTACAGCTCATTCAAGTGTCTAATTCAAGGGTGGGCAATTATTTTGGGCAGAGGGCCACTTACTGAGTTTTGGCAAGCCATTGAGGGCTGCATGACAGGCAACCAGGGGCAGATTAATATAAATTTTCTAAATTTTTTAGGGGCTCTGCGGGCCAGATAGAATAGCCTGGTGGGCCGCATCCAGCCCCCAGGCCACATTTGGCCACCCCGGTCTAATTAAAGCCCCTGCGCCCCGACTCCTGGATCAGGTGTATGAATGCCCACAGTCTCTCGGAGAGACCTCACAACAGAATAGTAGCTGATTTAGTGGTCCCAGCCCTCATCTGGGCTGTGGGAGACCAGGGTATTGCTTCCTACCAAGGTCTGAAATCTCCCACATCCTAAATGGAGGCCATGACTTTAGCTCAATGAAGATTGAATTGTTTGTCCCATGCTGAACAGCTGCAGCAGAAAGGATTGAGACATAAACCCATAAGCTGGTTGGAGACCGATGTAACCACTGGCCTACTGAGTGTTTTCAGATGGGGTCCCTGCCTCTGGTTTTGACTAGGTGCTCCATTCCAGTGCGTAGTACTACATGTACATTCCTACAGTATTTTCTTTTGCTGTTGATGATGATCATTTTGGAGTAGAAATTCCTTGACCAGCTCTGCCAGCCAGTTCTCTTAGTGCAGATGCAACTTATGTGACAAAAAGTTGCTTTTTCATTATTGCTTATATTGGTTCCCTAAGAGAAATAAGCTATTGTGACAACAGCACTTCTATGGTGATATAACTGTATTTATATGGGAGCTTCTGGCAGTGTAGCAATATTGTCAAAAATCACTCCCATGAACAGGCATTGCTATCTTTATGCAGGTTTCTAGTTGGCATCTGGCAAATGCTGAGACCATGTAACCTGATAATGATACTGGGCCCTGGAGAGGTCTCTGAAAGGCTGTTATCAGCTGCTTTTCCCAATGGGAGTCTCTTCACTTTCAGCCTGTGCCTGTCTCCCTTACCCTCTGAGGAGAGGTGATCAGAATTTGGCTCTTTGTTTCTGGACAGTGCAAGCCCAGGGGAAAGTCCATTTATTCTGCCAGCTTAACAAACCTCTCTAGCAAGTGCTGCACTGCTTTCAACATGAAAACATCATGGCTTGTATAGTTTGTTTTTCTTACACCATATTGGACTGTCAATATTGTCTGTCTCCTTGTTTCTTTACTGGTAAGTAAGCATGTAGCTTCAGTGCTCATCTAGGAGGCCTGAGCTGGGAGGACAGAAACTCATTGGACAGGTGCTAGCTTTAGTTTAGTGATCCCTGAAGGCTGTGCTGTGAAAAATGATGCTTTATCACAGGCGTGGGTGAAATATGGCCTGCGGGCCAGATCCAGCCCATGGAGGGTCCCTTGGTCCCACCTGGCCCAGGTGCCATCCATCCTGGCATGTCTTGCCAGTCGCTGGGCATGCAGGACGCATGGGGCAGCCCTGCAGCTGGACTGCCTTTCTGGGAAGCCCAGGTGTCAGCGGTTGGCTCCTTCCAGCTGCCACCACAGCTGGCCCCAGCACCCGCAGTACTGGTGGAGACCCATGTGCACAGCCCTGATCCCGCTCCACCCCACACATACTCCAGACTTGGCCTGGTAGAGCGGACCAGCTCCGGGCCAGCTGGACCCCAATGGACAGCCCCAATCTGGCCCACCCTACACCTGCTCTGGACTGGCCTGCCCATGCTGAGCGGCAGCAGCAGAGGTGGTGGCTGGGCAGAAGCTGCTGCGTGGCGTGGGGGAAAAGGAGCACGTGCCCCCCAGTGCTGCCAGGCCCTTGCTTCAGCCACACAGAGCCTGCACCTGGGCTGCCTTGTGGTTTCTTTGCACTGCCACTGCTGCCCCGCTGAGTGCCCCGGAGGTGGCGGCAGTGGCAGCGGAGAGGAGCGGCGGGGCAGCCCGTGCACAGGCTCTGGATAGCTGCAGCAAGGAGGGCTCGGCAGCAGCGCAGGGGAGGAGCTGCTTTTCCCTTGTGCCAAGCAGCCGCTTCTGCCCGACTGCTGTTGCTGCTCATTATGGGTGGGTGAGTCTGGAGCGGGCACAGGGTGGGCTGGGTCAGGGCTGCATGTGCAGGCCCACTTGTACCGTGGGGCTGGGGCCAGTAGTGGCAGCAGCCAAAAGAAGCTGCTGCCCCTGCCTGGGCTGCCTATAAAGGCAGGGTGGGCTGGGGGTTGTGGACTGTTGGCAGTGGCACGTTGGCTCCAGGCTGCTTTGGGGGTGGGGGGAAGGGGTGCTGACTGGCCAGCAGCAGCTCCCCAGAACTTCCTGTGTGGTCTGTGGGCAAAACTGCTCACCCCTGCTTTATCAGCATCACATCTGGCCCGTGGAGCTATGTTATCCAGCCCATGGGACTGTCTGTGGGTCCAGGAATTCGGTAGCAGGGGAGTAGTGGCAATTAACAGTTCATTGTCACTGCTCCCCCCGCTGCCAAATTTCCAAACTGTGTGTGGTGGGATTGGGCCTCGGGAGGATTAGGTACTAACTGTGTCGGCCCTGTGTAGCAGGATCAGGCCCTTGGACTGGATCCAGCCTGTGAACTGACTGGGCACCTCTCCTCCAGCCCCTGGGGCCAAAAGGTTGGGCGTCACTGCATACATCTTGCATGCACGTGTGCACGCATATGAGCACACACACACGTGCATGGACATGCACACGTGCACACCCCCTGCCCCCTTTTCAGGTGTAAGAGTGCCACCAATTTTAGCCCAGAAAAAGTGTGCCCCAAGTATCCAATGTTTGGGAAGCATCGCTTTAGTTACCGCTGCATAACTGATCACTCTACCAGAGTCAACAAAGGTACTCTGGATTTTTGTAGGGGTAACAGAAAGCAAAGTCTGGTCTTTGAAATATTATCCAGATAATAATAGCAGCTAACCAATACTTAATTCAGTAGAGATATGTTAGGCCTTTCTGTTTCCCATAACAATTAGCTGAATGAATAAATAGCTGCCTGCCCTCATGAACATAAAATCTAATATGCAATTAAAATGAAAGGCTTTCCTTTGGAGGGTGCGGGGTGCTACAAGATAAAATTATAGGAGGGCTAGATATGAAAGCATTGTTTCTTCATGTATTTAGAAATTAGGATAATTAGAAGCAGCAAAACATAGAGCCTGCCTTTTGAAAGGGGGAAGCAATTTGGAACCCCCCTGCTAAGATCTATGTCATTAGGAAGACCACAAGAGCAGGCTTAGGCATGTAGTGTATAGAAGGCTAATTGAGAGCACCCACTTAGATTTCCTTAATAAAATAGTGAGCATTCATTAAATAGGGACAGGAAACTCTGAGTTTGGTACTTCTGCCTTATTACTATAACAGTGGTTTCTGTACACCCCTGCTGAGATTAGGGCCCCTAGGCTCTGTACAAAATAAGAAACCAGCCCCACCCAGAGAAATGCATAAAGTGCCAGAAGTCCAGGCAGCATCCAGGTTAAGCTGACCCTGGCTGCCAGTGGCCTAACTACCCCCAGCTTGCCCAAGTTGCCTGTATGGGCATGGCTGGCTACTTTTAAGTAGCAGCTCTTTCAGAGCCCAGCAGGCTACTCAAACAGGGCAAATCTTGGCGTGCTGACTCCTTGTTTCTAGTCCCTGTCTTGGATTCCTGGCTCACTGTTTCCTGGGCCCTGCTTGTTGGCTTGCTGGCTCCATCCTGGTTCCTGACTTTAGCCATGACCCCTTGTGCTCCACAGTTCAGCCCAGATCCCCGTTCCCTGAAGTCAGAAGGGCTAGAAGCCTACTTTCTTTTTCACCTCCCTGTCCGGGGAAGACGCCTGCCTAATCTGCACAGAGCAACCCTGTCACAGAAGGACTCCACCCGCTACCTCCCCTGTGTAAAATGAAGTTTCTTTTCTACCTAGGAGAACTTTTACAATCTTTGAATTCTCCTCTGCCTGAAAAAGGGTATGTGTACCTGAAAGCTTACAAAGGACGATTTTTTTGTCTTTTTTTTTTTTTTTTTTGCTATTATTTGGTCTAATAAAAGATCTCACCTCTGACCCAAGAGTTTTGTTTATCTCTCTTCCTTAGACCACCACGGCTATAACATATACCCCAGAACCCTCCTTTTATTATTTTTTTTAAATGAAAACTTTGATTCTCATATAATTACCTGACATTTGGCATTTTGCTGTATGGCAAATGCCAAATATCAGGAGAGTAAACTGTGGAAGTTGGTGTCTGAAAAGCTATTGAGAAGCAAAAGCTGTTCTTAGTAAAAAGAACAGACTTTGCTTTTCAGTCTCGTGCATGCAGATCATGAGTTCCAGAAATTAAAAGTCATGTTTATTATATCAGTCAGTAAACACAGCCCCTCTTCTATAACTGTCCTGGAGCCCAATTCATCAAGAATTGGTGGCAGCCACAGTATAAATTCTTATCGGCTGCTGAAGCCAAAATAATTTTGAGTATTGATTTCCATGTCTAAGTTAAACACAGATGGCAGCGTAAAGAGGTCTCGAGCAGTACATGTGTCCTTGTAAAGTTATTGGGCGTTACGAAGGTGAAGCATCTTTAGGAAGTGGGCCATCTTGGTTTAGGCCCCGAACCATGTGTTTTGAAGCCTGCTTGTTGATACCTAAGTGTCTCCAGATGGTTTTCACATATATGCTATGATTGCTTTAGTTCTGATCCATATGAATAAGCACGTACAGTTGTGCTATAGTTGACTTGGTTCTGCATTTGTTTGCAATTGCTATACTTTCCTGGTGTATTTTTGCATTATTTTGCATCCAGTGCTGTAATTAACAGCAACTTGTAGGCAGTTCTTTGGGTTTCCTAATTGGACAATTTAATAGCTAAGAATCAGGGCATGTGAAGATGCAGCCATTCCATCACACGCTGTGACCTTGGTCTTTGTCACTAATCACAAAGTGATTGTCAATAATCACTTTGTGATTAGTGACAAACTAATGTACGTCAAGCCGTTTCTTGGATGAAAACCTTCCAAAGATAAGTCCTGGTACTACAGTAAGTGAGGTGGATGACTTAGTATGTGGCACTGCTTCCTGCTGTACCCATAGGACTGCTGCTTGGCTCAGTGCTCCTGAACACACCATCTGTCTGAAGTGTCATGAAACTTGGATCCTGACGGCCCACAATTATTTTACAGAAATTCAGCTATTAACCTTAGTGCGTTGGCCACGTTCCAGGGGGCTAATAACTTTCTACTTATCTATGTTCTCCTTTTGTTTCAGTTGGAGACCATAAAGTTGTTTGTTTCTTGGAGTATTATTGCACAGATCTAATGGCCACCATATTTCCTCCCCAGAAGTGTCTGCATTCTGTTGGTGAGGTGCAAAATGGGATTTGGCTGTATGCCCACTGAACTAAGCTGGGAGTTGTCATTCACTTTGGGTTTGGTATAGTAATTCTGCAAGACACTTTGCTTATGAAAGTTGCTATATAAAACCAGTCAGCTAAAAGGAATTAGTGCGTCCTTTCAATTGAGTTCATAGGTAGAAATACCAGTTGGATACTTCTTAGTTCATTGACCTGATTTTTTTTTTTTTTCTTTTTTTTCTTTTCTGTTGTTTGCCATTTAGCTGGAGAAATCAGTGTTGTGGCCCAATGACTCATCTGTCCAACTTTCCATTCGTGGAGTTTTGCACTGCCTTAATTCTTAGGTGAGAAGCGTGTGCATGTGGCTGTGCGGCTTACTAACCTTTTTAGGTTTCTCTGTTTGAAGCTCCCATTGAACTTGGGTACAGCAAAGTCATGTGTCACGGACTAAAAAATTGTTGAGTTCCATGATTGTTTCCCTAAAGATGCCTGTGTAAAATCATGATGCCCTTCCTCAACAAGATTAAATTAAATGGCAAAGCGTTGTTGTATGGCCAAGATTTCACGCATGCGTCCTTCCTGTTACTCTATTGTGTACTATCTTGAAACTACACAGATATCACAGCAGGAGCTTCACTTTATATGGTGTCCATCTTCCTCCCTTATGGTTAAATGTCTGCTTACTCTCAATAATTCCCATAGTCTCAATAATACCCATAGTCCTAGCCTTTTAAAAGCAAGAATGCCTGGAAATAATTGCCTTGCAGGCAAACATAGTGCAGACATGAAAGTGTGAAGGGGTACACAGATGGTATTGCTTTTTTTACTTTGGAGGGTAGTGTACCTAGGTTAAGGTTGATATAACTTGATGAAGAGAAGGTTTGCTAATACTTTTTAACAAGCGCTAGAGCAGAGATGCTTAAGAGATGGAAGAGAAAAATAGGGGCTGTGTCTCGTTTGAGTGCATGGGATACTTTCAGGAACATAGGATAGAAGTGGTCAGATTTGTCTCTGGTGAAACCTCTTAATGTATTAATTCCAGTTGAGCTGAAGATGAACCTGTTCATGCCGTTTTGCAAATGATAAAGAAAACCCCCAAAACAAAACATCATTTTGAAAGGGACAACACAAATTAGGAACTTTGCCAATAAATAAACCATTGGTTTGCATCATCTGGGAACTCGGCCCAATGATTTCTCTGTCTCATTGAGCTGATCATAAATCCCTTTCCTGGTGTCTTTTTCCAAGTTTTGTAGAAAAGGCCTGCCTTGTTTTCCTGTCTCTAAAGCATTTAGAATGCTCTTTGGTGCTGAATAAATATAAAACACTCCTGGGATTTTTCTCCGTTTTCTTCAGCAATTTCACTCTAAGAACTTAAAAAAAGCCAAAGTCAGCATGCTGAACCATGTGAATCACTTAAACTGAGGCATCACATTTTTCCTTCTCTTGTAAAGTAATTTGCTCTTGAAATGTTTATAAACTTGCAGCTGCATTACCGTAACGGGATGTGGTTAGCTTTGGGAAGTGTATGATAATCTGTATTCCTTCTGACTCAAAGAGTTTTAATTCAATTTTAGTATCATGTCTGAGGTGATGAATTTCAGTCAGGTACCTAGTCAATAAGCGTTGGGGGAAGATAGATTGAGATGGGTAAAAGCAATGTGTCATCAAATGACAGGTTTTCCCCTCCACCCCACCACAATGTCAAGGACATGAAGGAAGACGTAAATTAGTTTGATTTAACGTAGCCGTAGAATAACTTTTCAGTAGGTGACTTTGAATTTACTTGGAAACAATGCAATCTATCCAAAGAGACTTTTGGCACTGGGACCATCATTGCAAGAGAAGTAGTATCAGAAATCTGAGGAAGAAGTCAACTCTAGGCATCAGCATCACCTGCAGAGGATGTTTTGCCTGGTTGATAGGGTACTTGAGGTTTTCTTTTGATGCTAAAGAGCGTGCAAGAAGGCGGACTGTAATGGTGCTAGCCAGGTCCAGTTCGCCGCTTTGCACAAATATGTTTTGTAACCTTGGGCAAGTCACTTGGGGCAAGATCCTCTTTCAACTGTTAGGCAGATGAGTGGATTTACCTACCTAAGTATGACCCTGTTCGGGCCATTGAAAAGCTGTTAATTCAACAGGTGGGTGAGTCCTCCCTGCCCCTCATTGCTTTTCTCTGACTTAGCCTTGAAGTGAAGATGACAGTGTGTTTTAAAAAGAAGATTCTTTAAGTCAGTGGTGCTCAGCCTCCAACCCAGAAGCCAAAGGCTGCCCATGGAGTCATTGCATCTGGTTCCGCACAGGTCCAGAAATGTGGTGTTGGGGGAGCAGTCGCCATTAATACGGCCACCCCATCCCCTTCCAAACTGACCAACCCCAAGCCCCACGGGCCCTGGGAGCCAGGCCAGGCCATGCTCTCCCCCCCACCTTTCCTTGTGGGGGCAGGTTGGGCCTGGGGTCATGCCCCCTCCTCCCCTACAGGGTTGGGTGAAAGCCCCTCTTCCCCCCCTCTAGGGCCAGGCTCAGGCCGTGCAGCCCCCCAGCCCCTCCGCCTGGCCGGATGGTGGCTGCCATTCCAGCTGTGGGCACTGGATTGGACCCACCATCCAGGCTGTGGTTGGACCATCCAGCCTGCCACAGGAAAAGGTTGAGCACCGCTGCATTAAGGGGTTTTCAGGGACTCTACCAGGGTGGCATTACTTCTGGTCCTCAGACTTTTTGTGTCGGAGTTACAGCTGGGGGTAGTAATACATCCCTGTCTCTCAGAGGTCTTGTGAGGACAGACACATTACGTGATATCAGGTGCTTATGGGTATGAGAGTACTTCAGAGGACACTAAACTGAAAAATAATAAAAAATGATTTACGGTAGATAACTTTCCAACCAGTCTACTCCTGTAATAGTTATGTGTTTATATAGGGACATCCTGTAAACAGCAGTAAAATATATCTAGCTCTGGGGTGAAACAGGGATCATTTTGATTGTCTCACAATGGTATCCAAAACTGAGTTTTGTAGCTGAGTTTTATTAAGTAGGTTGTCATTTATTTTAAAGAAAATGTGGTTGGGAGAGACATAATTTAGTCCACCTTTACTTTAGCAAAGCCCTTGGGCATGTGCTTAAGTTCCAGTGTTTTTGGAGGCATTTCAGCACCTGCTTAAAAGCTTTGAGGGTTTGGGGCTCTAGTTGTACTGGTGAGAAAAGTACAACTACTTGCATCTCGGTTTTCTGCTCCCTGTCTTGTGGATCTGCTGCTCTGCTTTCTGCTCCCTGGCCTATCTGTCTGTCCCTTCTTGGTCTGCAGTGTGCCACACACAGAAGCTACCTTGGCCACTTGCACCAAAGGTTGGCCAGCCCTGAGCTAGTACACAGATCCTTGCCTGGGCCCGGGAGGTGGGTCATGTCCCAACAAATATCAGGGGACTGTGACCACCCTGCCCTTCCCACATTGCTAATATCTGGTTAAGTGGAGTCAGGTGGAGAGGACTGTGGGATGGAAAATACAACTAACAGCATCAAAATGCTCCTATTTCTAAAGTGCTTTGAGATCCTTAAATGGGAGAGATTAGGTGGGAAATACTATTGATAAGTCTAATAACATTACACAGTGGGAGGTCTGTCCTCATGCCACCCCTGGCATTAAACATCTTTGATACTGAAAGAAGAAACTGCCTAATTCAAACTGATTTTCATCTTGCATTAGACTTACCCACTGGTTTTCAGTTCACGGTGTACCACATGTTTTGATCTGCATTTCCCTTTCACTTACAAACCTGCTGTTCTATTTTTTTTTCATTTAAAATGATTAATAGTTGAGTTTTGAACAGGGGTGAGTGCAAATGTAATACATGCTAGGATAGTTTTTAAAATGAGATTTTTCTTAATAAGTACCTGCAGATGTGGGTATTTAAATTCATGAACCAGTTATTTAGATGAGTAGTTACCTAGTCTGAGCACACGGACATGGCACCTATGTGTGCAAACGGGCATACACATAAAATTAGATGCTTTAAAAGCAATTCTACAGTGCTGCTTTATCTCTAAGGATCAGCTGACATAACCTGTGGATCAAGGACCTCAACAAGTTTTTGCTTCATGTGCCCTACAACAAGGTGTGTGGACCAACTAGCTCCTCACTGTAAAGTCATTCCAGTACGTTGTTCTTCCAGGGTTTTTTTCACTCAGCAGTTTTTAAGAGATGGAAATGCAACTGCCAGACATGTAGGTGTTCACTTAGAAAGTTTTCTGTATCTGCTCAGCACCTTCATTGAGCCATAGAAGGGTAACCGTTGTTAAAATGAAGTTGAAAGTCTCATAGCCTTGTAATACCAAGCAAGTCTGGGCTTTACATGTTGGGGTGAGCTGTTCAAAGCACTCCTGAGCCTTTAGCTATGTAGTAATTTTAATGGAAGATGTTTCTATTGTGGCTTTGAAAATCTTGGCTAGCAAACATATCTAAGTGGTGTATACAGGCAGTCCTCGACTTAGTGTTTCGAGTTACAATGTTTTGCGCTTGCAACACTTATAAATTGACACCCTGCTTCAACTTTATGACGTCAGTTTTGACTTTACAACGCTTGAGCCGATGCCACGCCAGCGAACAGGTTCGCTGCATCACTCATCTCCCTGGAGAGCATCTGTCCAAACTTCCTTGGACACTTTTTCTTTAAGAAAGCAGATGGGACTCCAGAAAAACCTGCAGCCAAGACTCCGGAGAAGACTCCAGCCAAGAACCCTTCAAAAAGTCCAGTCACCTCAAAGAAGTCCTTCCAAATCAATATGATGGCTATTTACAATATAAATAAATTCATGTAGCTATATTACTCATCTATAATTGATCGAGTACAAAATTCTGGGGTGTTTTTAGCGAAAGTAGGGTATCAGGCTTTGGTTCAGGAACCAATCCCCCGTTTATAACATTGCTTCTTATAAGAAAATTGGTTCTGAGTTGCAACATTTTGACTTAAGACGCAGTTTTCAGGAACCATTTGTGTCGTAAGTCCGAGGACTGCCTGTACTCACCTCCTGCTCTGGCTGGATCTGGACTCTGAAGCTCCTTGCAGGCTGGATCCAGCCCAGGCTGGCTCCAGTGGCGGTGACAGTAGCTTCAGATCCTGCTGCCAACACGTGTTTTGTGCTGGGGCAGAACCCCCAGCTCAGGCATAGGGCACAGGGTGGCAACAGCCCCAGGGCTGGGCCTGGCGCTGGGCATCTGGCAGCAGCAGTGAGGCTGGCAGCTGAGGAACTGGGGCCACTGTGATGGGCAGAGGAAACAAAGGGTCACCACCTTGATTGCTTCCTGCTGCCAATTGCCGTATCAGCCAGGGAAAGGCCTCTCTCCCAGCCACGCTCCCCAGCTTCTGGTGACCCGACGGTAGCCTCTCAGGCCAGATACAGTAGCTTTATGGACCAGATCTGGGCCGCATGCTGTATGTTTGACATCCCTGATCTAAGATATGCAGTCCTGAATAATTAGGCTTGCTTCAGAGACAGCTGTCTCGATTGCTGCGCGGCTCTGAAATGTTTCTGTGGGAAGAGGGAGAATGGCTCCAAAACAGCAGTGCTAAATCTTTCCTGGGTGGTGGGGCTGGATGGGCAGTGCCCGGTCAGTCCATGTGCTGGATCTGTGGCTGGTGGCCCAAGTCGGGTTCCTGGAGTGGGGTGGTGAGTCTCAGTCCAGCCACGTGGAGCGTGAGAGACAGCTTGGCCCTGATCCAGTTGCATGGAGAAAGGAGACTTGGCCCAGTCCCAATCTAGCTGCACAGGGAGAGGGGCATAGCCGGGCCCTGATCTTGCTGTTATGGAGGGAGGCAGCAGGAAAGGGTGGCAGTAGTAGTGGCCACTGATCCCCCGCCACCAAATTTCTGTGGGGAGCCCCATAGGCCAGATGCAATGGCTCTGTAGGCTGCATTGCACTACAGGCTGGAGGTTGAGCACCCCTCCTCTAAAAGAATTGCATATAAAACATTAGGCCATGTTAGACTGGGAAGGGTGCTCCTTGAGGCTGTGATCTGAGGCTAGATTTCCTGCGTGACCCTGAGCCAGTTACTGTCCTTTAACTCCACGTATATCACATGGAAAGACATTGGGGCTTGAGAAGAATAACAAATATATTAGTTTTTGTGAAGCACCTGTGCACAGTGGCAGTGGGACCAAAGAAGAAAGGAGAAATTTGGCCTTTAGATGCATTGTTGCAAATAGAAATTCAGTGTGACATATATATACTTTGCTTACACTTTTCCAGGAAGCAGAAGCAATTTCGTTTATCCCGGTCTTAGCTTAATGCACGCTCCTGGGTAAAGTGGAATTACTCCTGTTTAATGCGAGTCCAAATCAAGCCCCTCTTCCCCAGCAGCTTTTGTTCTCATCCTTACCTAGTAAGTTTAAGAATAAAATTTGAGGGAGAAGGGAAGTTTTCCTGTCTCTCTCAGTGCTGGAGTTAGTCAAGCCAAGAAATTCTGGGAACAGAAGCCGTGTTCTGAATAGGAAAAGGCCTAACATATGCATACCCTGAAGAGAGCTGAGAAACCTCTTATGCCATCTGTGGAATTATTTTTCTGGGTAAACCCCCATCTCACTGCTTCTGTCAAGCTGGGTGTTGTGCCTATAAATTACTCCTTCCTCCTGACAGAACATGTTGCTGTCTTAGCTGAAAATGTCAAAGTCATTTTGCTGTCTTAACTGAAAATGTCAAAGTCATCAAACTAGGGGGAGAATGACCATTGTCCGAGGAGAAAAAATACATGGGAGAAAATGGAGCCAGTTCAGAAATTATTCCCTCCCTTTCCCTCTCCCTAAACAAGACATCATTAAAAAATTGATGGAAATGGAAAATTTTAGATTGGGCTGATTTTGGGGAGGCAACATTTTCCAGCAACTCAAAGTGTTGTTTTGTCAGGACGAGAAACTGTAAACCTTTACTCAGCCCATCAAGCGATCCCGTGGGGAGAAACGAGCCCTCTCCTTTTGTTCCTGTTTTGCAAGGTGCTGTATATAAGCTGTTAGAGCATTGCTGTATGTGCCAAGTACTGCTCCTGGCGCATTTTTGAGGCCAATCCCAAGAGCTTCTTTAGACTCATAGAAATTGAGGTTTGGGAGGGACCTCTGGACGTCATCTAGTCCAACCCCCTGCTCAATACAGGACCAGCCCCACCAAGAGCATCCCGTCCAGGGTTTTGTCAAGCTGGGCCATGCCAGAAGCAAGCCCCACGACATTTGTTTCAGCAGGTGGCATGTTAACAGTGGGGGTGAGTCGCGAGGACTTGTTTCCCAGTGGGGGGGCTTAGGATCAGCGTGGAGGTAGTATAGATGCACCCTAAGACTCCCTGAAGAAGTGGTATCTTACCTGTTTTGCGAGTGATCAACATCCCTGCTTCTTGACCTTGACTCTGGCACCAAATCCCTTTTCCTTGGTGCAGTCACTTCAGGTAGCAGTTTCTGCAGGAGAAGCAAATGCTGCCTCTGAGGAAGGCTGGAGCCAGCAGAATGCATGCGATTGAACTGGGGTGAAGTGGCTGTGGTGCGAGGAACGTCTGCTTCCCACGGGACAGGCTGGCAGATAAGAAAGCTAGGGTGCAGAAGATTGCTGCATAGAGATCACCAATGGCCCTTGCACATAGGAGAGCCTTGGTGGTGATGGTGATGGTGGTGGGGGTCACTTTTATAAGATGCACTGATCTAACTAATGCAACATAAACTACTGCCCCATAGCATTAAAGAGGATGGATGCTCTAGGTAGTGGACGTGACCCGAAGGTCACCGCCTTCCAGCCACAACCACAGTCACAATCACTGAATTGATTCCACCAAAACCGAGGCATTTCTCAGGTTGTATATATAGTTCTTTAGCAGGAGCATCGTACTCCCAGTGAATTCCTAGCAGTCCCATAGAGACTCCACCAGTCAACCCCTCTTAAGTGCAAGGATGCATCTTATTCTTATGCAGAAGTCTTCTAGATAATTGTTCCAGTGTCCCAGGGATCTGGGCCACATTTTTATACATGTTTTGTTCTGGATGTATAAACATCTACTAAAGAGAACTGTTCGGTGTGATTTTTCTCCATCCCCATGAGTCGATGCATATAGTTTGCATTGATGGTTGAGTAGAATGGGAGCTGCTTCAGCATCTCTATCTGGCTGTGTTCTGTGATCACTTCCTGATGTTGGAGAAAACAGGAAGACCCTGCACATACAATTTTTATCATTACCAGTAGCTCTGTGCAGTGTTTATGCTGCTATTATGTCAGACCATCTCTCTCAGGACTTGGCTGCTCGCATTAGCAGTGACTACTGAAAAATGACCTGGACTAAAATAACTAAATTTGCTAAGGAAGCCGCTAAGAACTTGGGGTCATGTCCGCTGTCTAGAGCATCCATCCTCTTTAATGCTATAGGGTAGTAGTTTATGCTGCATTAGTTAGATCAATGCATCTTATAAACGTTTGTGTGCTGTGGCTGGGGGTAAGTGGGGATTGGAGTGATGGATTGAAATGCCTCTTGACTATTCTGGGATTGAGACGGAGACAGCTTGAAGCAAAAGCTCAGAATTCAAGAGGGCTGGCCTTTCCTGATCCTATTCTACTTGCAAGAACTCTTTGCTTAGAAGCACTAGTCTTAATAACAAGTAACACCTTAAAGTGTATATATAGTTTCTCTTCCCCAGCTGCACAAGTAAGTGTACTCATCAATGCACAGGGATATCCTCATCCACCACTGAAATGAAGCCACCACTGAAATGAAGCCACCTGCAAGGTAAAACTTAAAAGCTGTGTAACGGCACCCAGCAATACCACACAGTAGCACATTAAGGCAGAAAATGAAGAGCAGCAGCATATAGGAACAGAAATGCAGAGAGCATGTAGGTAGACTGAACAAAGCTGACACCATGGGAAACATTTTTTAACTTGGGTGCTGAAACTCAGTCCCTATATAAGCTTATAAATAAGTGGCTTGGTTTTCAGAGAGTCTGAATAATTGTTTGCAACACCAGTAAATGGTGATGCTTCAGGTGAGGCACTCGGGCATGAACATTTCAGCCAAGAAATAGCACATCACAGGGGATATTTAATATCTCTTGCAGCACTGTGCAGCCTAACCCTATGCCCCATGCATGTGAGGGCCTAGAGATTGTCTAATGTCATCCCTGCAGCATCTTGCAGAAGTCTTCAAGGTAAGTGTTGACTTCCCCAATCTTATTTAATTTAATCAGTCTGACAGGTGCTAAAGCTATAAAAATGCTCTCATCTTTCAATTCTGTCCTGCCTTTCAAGGTGTCAGGGCACAAGGAAAACTGTAGCTGTTGAGCGAAGTAGTTTCCAGCTTTTCATGATGAAAGAAAAGAAAATGATAAATGAGTTAATACTCTGCTTGTCGCAGGTTTATTTGCCAACCTTGCTGTTCATATGTATTTCTGCAGGCCTCTGATAATATTGTATCTGAATATTGTATTTGTTCTCTTATAGTTAAGCAAATCTGGTGTCACCTCTCTCGTGTTTTTCTTCTTCTCCATTCTTTTGATGTTGTACATGTGTACCAGTAGCAGCAATGCTTTAAAAATATGTATACTGTACTTGGTGCCATACACTAAGCTGGTTGGGGCTATACTTTTAGGGATATAAGTTTGCAAAGCAGCACATAGTTCTGATCCTACTCCCCAACATGGAGATCTCATTTATTTTTATATTTGGCAATGCCCCCCCTTTTTGCAGGCATGGCTATGGTTGCTATTATAATTATGGTAGTGCTTAAAGGTGCCATGTTAGAGATTGGGACTATTGCATAAAGCAACATTGATGCAAAAGGTACAAGACTCAGGAGAGACTGGAAGGTTTAGCAGTTATTTTTTTTCAGTGATTCTGAGTGCTCTGAACAGCAGCCTCTGAGTCCGCTGTGCACTGCAAATACAGCCTGATTAAGCAGCTCCATCCTGGGGTTGCAGGAGCTAGGCTGGACTGTTCCTACCTTTCCTCCTCTCCTGGATATCAGAGCTGCAGTAGGAAATACAGTATGCCAGGGGCCATGGTCACTGCCTCCTGTGTTCAGTGTCTTCCTGCTGAGAACATGCAGGGTAGAGGAGGAGGAAGCTGTCTTCCAAGAATGCAAAAGTGAGGAGGAAGATTATCCGGATGGTCTCACTGCCCTTGCCCTGGACAGATAATGCCCAGTGGATAAATGGGGGCTGGGCCATGAAGGGGATTGCTCCATGTAGAAGCTCCACCCAGTTGTTGGTGAAGTCGGATGCTGCGGAGTGAGCGAGTCTGGGGACTGCAAGAAGGGCATGGGAGGGCAGCTGAATATTGCCCTGCATCTGCCACATGAGTCCTCTCTGAGACTGGCCAAGGTTCACAGGTGTTCACCACCTGCGCACCTGATTTTCTGGGTACCTACTTGGAGAACCCAGATGTTTGATTTGCAGAAGGGCTGAACACTCCTACTTGCAGCTGAAGTTGGAGGGAACTGTATTCAGAACAAATGTGCTATAAAATTGCTCGGTAAACTGAAAATCTAGTCCGGGGGTAGGCAACTTTTTTGGCCAGAGTGCTGAAAAAACCACAATGCTGCCCTTGGAGGGGCCGGAGTGCTGGCATGCCAGAAAAACAAAGCTGGGGGGGAGGGGGTGTACGTGGCAGAATGCACCGCATATTAGTATATTTAATAATCGTAAATGTTGCCTTTGCTGTTGTGTTTTCCTTTTTTGTTGAGCATGTTGCAATGAGTGAGAGAGAAAAAAGAGACAAATATAAGAGAAAGAGGAGAGAGAAAAAGAAAAAGGAGAGCAGAGAGACAACCAGACACACACACTCACACAGAGAACCACATGCAAACACAGAGAATCAGAACACACCCAGAACAGACATGTGCACACAAACAGCCAGAACCAGACACACGTGTGTGCACCGACAGAGGCAGACAAACGCACAGAACCAGCTGCACGGGTCCACGGAGCTGGGCTCCTGGGCCACTGGACAAAGTCCAACCTGATAATGCCGTGGTCCTGCCAGAGCCTCTGTGATTCGCCGGGGAGCCAGGCTGCAGTGCAGCTGGCCGTGGCCTCGGCCTGGAGCCTGCCCATCAGCCCAACCACTCACCCACCCTGCACAGCTAAGCCTGCAAAAGGTTTGGTGCTCCTGGCAAGGGGCAGTGCCACCCTCATCCTGGTGGGGGGCTGGGCTGAGGCTGGGCTCGGAGCAAGTGGGAGTCAGGCGGGCTCAGCTGCAAGCCGTGCTGCAAGCAGCAGCTACCAGAGCCTGGACCGACTGCAACCGGGAGGCTGCAAACAGCTGCTCCGGACTCCAACATCAGCTGCATACCAGCAGGTGCACACATGGGGATAGGGCCTGAGGCATCACAGTCCTCCCGCTGTCCGCTCTGAGGTGCACATGCAGTCACTGCTGGCATGGAGCTGATGCCAGGGCCGTGGAGCCTGCTGCACCTGCCCAGAGCCCAGGCTGGCTACAAACAGCTGCGCCGGGCTCCAGAGCCCAGTCACCAGCTCTGTGCCGGCAGGTGGAGAGGCCGGGGTTGCGCTGCCTCAGGGCCCTCCCCCACCGTCTGCTCTGAGGCGCACGTGCACCCGCCAGTACGGTGCCAATGCTGGATCCTGAAGCAGATGTTTGCAGCCTCCTGGCTGCAGCCGGCCCAGGCTCTGGTTAGTTGCAGCCAGCCACGGAGCCCGGGCTGCTCCCAGCAGGGCTTGCAGCCACCCAGCTGCCTGCTGGGAGCAGCCCGAGCTTCGTGGCTGGCAGCAGCTGCCTAGAGCCAGGCTGGCGGTGGCGTGCCAAGCAAAATGGCCTTGTGTGCTGTGCTCGGCACACATGCCGGGGGTTGCTGACCCCTGTTGTAGTCCGTGGCACCTCAGATATGGCCTCCAAATTTAGCAGATACTTCTGATGTTAATGTCTTTCCATCTCCTTGTCTTCGCAAGAAGAAGAATGATACAAGGAGATGGAAGATAAACTAACATATGTAAAGTAGTCAGATACTGTAGCGGTGAGCCCCAAGGAAAAGCCCACGGGGAAATGAATAATTCTGTATTCAGAGCAGAGCTTGAGGTTATCACATACCAGACTTGTGGCCAGTATTGAGCAATGAGGATAAATGAAATATCGAGTGGCTGCTTCTGTCGCTGAATGAGGCGAGACTTCTGTGGAACGAGTTGCATGCAGTCATGTGAACAAAGAGTCGTAACGCAGACTTACATAGGAGCCAAATGAAGCTTACTTGGGCACCCTTAATTCTGCCATATCTTGACTTTTGAATTCTTGACCCTGCGGCCTTACTGTTCCTTTAAAATCAGTTTTGGTTGGCATGTGTAATGACAGAAGATTAATTGGTCCTAAAAGATAATTCACAGAATCCCCTTAATGCTTCTTCACAAGATATTGTACTTCCCATGAGACAAACTTTGGTGAGAAGCAGCATTTTTCCTTTTTCGTGGTGTCACTACATGACCCATGCAGTAACGAACACTGAAATACGCCAGTCCATCTCTGTTTGCGCCAGTTGAGATTCCCCATCAGCCTCCAACCCCCGTTCATAATTCTGTCATCAAGGTTGAGCTTTGCCATGGGAAGCATCTAGAGAAAGTTAAACAAGCAAAATGAAGAACTCAGAAAAAATAAGCAACTTGCATCATGGAAATTTGTGTCCTGCAGTGCGCTAACAGCATACCAGCGTATTGATGAATTGCCAAGAAGGAGTTAGGGAGCTTTGTAAACACTCCAGATACTCATCCAGATATGGATTCCTCTCTAAAAATGAGATCTTTTCTTCTGAAGGATCTTGAGGAAAGCATTGCGTTTCTTTGCAGTGGTTCCCTTAATTCAGTCGGTCTCCTCTGAGTAAACCGCAGCTTTATGTAAATAGTGTCTAGTGTGTTATCTTCAGGTTTTTATTCCTCCGTGACTGCCCTGTTACATGAGCCAGTATCACTGTAGTATCCGAGTGAACGAGTCAGACTTTAGCCTTTGTTTTAAGTCTGATTGCAGAACCTACAATAACCACAGTAGATGTAGCGTCGCAGAATACGAATCGGGATTTTGACTGATAACTGGATGTGTCTGCAAAATCCATGGGAAGCCAAGCAACTTTCAGACCATGTTTGGAGCTAATAGAGTCTTAAACGTTCTGCTATTAACTATGAGATCTTTTTCAATACATACGGATTAGACAATCGACAGGATAGCTGTCTTTAGCAGGTATTTTTAAAATCATCTGAGGCTGGAAAGACAGGAAGAATATACTCTAATGACTTCATTATTAAATCATCCAGTTTCTTATATAGGTCCAGTTACACTGTCATCAGACTGCTTCCCTTATGATATTCATTAAATGCCATTTAAAAATGACACTGAATATGCATTTTAGCTGCAGAATGGGAGACGTCCTATGTATGCATAGGAATATAAAAAACATATAAGAAAAACAAGGGGGGCATAGTCACCTGTATATGCGAACAGTGATCAGAGTTACAAAAGATACGAACTGGACCAAATGTATCCCCACGCTTCAGAAGTTTCACAAGCTCATCCTGGCTGCCTTTGGTTAAACTTACTTTTGCTCCAGCTACTCTCTTAAATCACACCTGCAGGAACGATGCGCTGCCCTCAATTCTTGTGCTCTCAGTATTTTTAGAGTGAGCTGCTAAGCGTACTGAGTATACAGGGCTTTTTGCTTCATGCTGATTCTTGCGTGAAGGAGACCCCCACGTTGAATAAGTGCTGGAGTTTTAAAACATCATCTCATCGGTATGATCCGATCACCTTTCTGAGTCATGTTTCAGGGGCGCAAGAATTTCTTTTTTTAAATTCCCAACTGGCTTGTACATTCTGGCCTGTGGGCAAAAAGAAGATTCTGGTGCTAGGTATATATTTTTTTCTTTTTCCTCCAAGCCCTTCAAGGAGGGTGTGTGTCATTTGGCTATCTGAGGGCGGTACTGGGAAACTGAAGAGTATACGGGCCAGGAATGTATCTTTGCGTGGCATGGAGCAGACTGTTGCCATCCCAATCATAAACCTCTGTGACCCTGACATGCCATCCTCCAGCTGACAAAGCAGAAGGCTGGGATGGTCCAGCTTAAGTGATGTGTCCCCTACCCATTGAATTGAAGTGGCAGCCATGGGCTATGTTGTAACACTATTTAGCCTCCCCTTGCAACAGTGTGCATTTTGTGTCTAAATATTATGTCAGATTATGAGCTTGGCATCTGAATCTTGAACCTTCCAGGTATCTCATGTTTTATGGAAGTATGTTGCTAAAAAAAAAAAAAAGCCACAAAAGGTTGTTTCTGTATGGTAGCTCTTTCTCCAGAAACTTTTTCTTTGGGGGCAGAGGGAGTCTTTCTTATAGTTTTAATTGGATGCGACCGAGAGAGCTGTGTGGAGCACATCACTGCAGTGCACTGATAAAAGTCTCTCCAGAATCATTTAATCTGTATTAATTTGCACTCGTTTGAACTAGGGCTGTTCATTATGGTGAACAATGAGCAGCTGGAAGCGTGTCATGCCTTATGGGATGAGAGTGGCTGGACAAGTATAGATTTGCACACATTCTATTTTTTGCTCCTAGTGAAAATAATGAAAAGGCTTCAGTGGAAAATACGTGCGAGAGGAAGAGAGCTCTCTAACCTTCCAGTCTCACATCTTCCTTTATCTAAACAAGCTGAAGCCTGCCAATTAGAACAGGAGATGAAAATAAGCTTCACAATTAGAGTAGTGCATTTTAATTAGCTGCCGTTCATGTGGTAACTGAATTGATGTCACCTTAAGCAACCGTCTTGGTTTGACTTTGAAAGGCTGATATTTTTAATTGGGGAATCTCCAGTTGGGTGCCTGTCACCATCTGGCTGTAAACAGATCCAGCAAGTTTTTGCATTCATTCAGCAGGTAAATATTTCGTATGACAAGCATATGCAATTGTTGAGTATTTTTAGAAACCGATGACCAGCTCCTCAGTTGATGTAAATCAGTGTAGCTCTGTTGAAGCCAATGAGACTATGCCAGTGTGTGCCAGGTGAGGATATGACCCCGCGTGTGTTATCTGTACTGAAGAACAGCCATCCGGCTTTAAGAAAAAGTCTGAATGTGGTGGTGCCGTAACCTATAGAAAAAATACTGAAAGTTTTGTTGCTCTAATTAACTTCCATCTTAATACATAGACCCTGATGCAGGTTTCATTGACACCAGTGTAACTTGAGTGGTTATTCTTGAATTACCACTCTTCAGATTACATTAGAGTTAGGTCCATATGGGGTGAGAGGTGAGGTCTGTGGAAGCCTTTCACTGTCCTTCCGGGATCAGGCCCGGTTCCCAAGAAACACATACATATGTTACGTACTTTCTCCAGCCTGGCAGCGAGGAATGTCTTAGAACAATCATTCCCTTTCTTCGTGTCTTTCCCGAGCCAGGTTTAGCCTTGTCAGAACATTTTTGCTGAGAAGGATTCCAGTTCCTGCAAGTGAATCCCCTTTCTGTTATTTTTAACATCAAGATGTCTTTTATCCTGGCTGGAGGACAACATCCCTGTCTCCTGTAGCTGCTTGAACTGCAGAAATTAGTGGTTATTAAAAGAAGTCCCACTGTAAAGTAGGACGATCACCTGTGTTGCAGTTTTAAATTCACTTTCTTATTGATTTCTGCTTTGTCCGCAACCCACATCTAATTAGAAGTATTTGATCAGTTAAAAATAGGTTTTCAAGCAGTCATTTTGCAAAAGGTTCGTGCATTATGAAACCACATACCTAATAATGTAGCATAACTGAAGTCTTGCATGGCATATCCTTTCAAAATGAGTGCTCTGTTTTTCATACTGGCATCTTTTATTCCTTTGAATTGTGTTGTATTCTCTGCTCCCTGCTGTGGAGACAGAAGTAGGTTGCACATTAAATGTAAAGACGTTTGCTGTTTCTGGCTTTGACACCAAGCCTCGTTCAGGATCCTCCATCCCGCACTCCCACTGGATCCCATTTCGGGGCTCTTCCATGTCTTGCAGTAGGCGAGCATGTTATTCCTGCTGGCGAGCGCATGAATACAGCTACCCTCCAAAGAAGGAAGGAGTGTTGTTCAGGGGTTAGAGCAGGGACTGAGCATCAGGGCAGCTGGATTGTTTCTGTTCCTGGCATGACTTGCTTGATACCATTCCCACTGAAATCAATAGGAAGGTTTTAAGGACTCCTAGACAAATCACTCAGTAAAGCCAATCAAAGAGCACAGCATAGTTGGGCTGGAGATTTGAAGGCTAGAGTGGCAAAGTGATGGGTGGAGCTCATACTAAGAACGCTTTCACAGTGCTAGTTCAACCATAGCTAATTATAAAGGGATGCTGGGAGTTCAGGAGATGTAACAGCACCAGTGCTCAGTGGACTTCTGGAGTCCAGGCTTTGAACCTCTGCATGATCCTCGTCACGATTTTCTCTTCTGGTGGCAGGGGCAGATTCTCTGCCCAGTCTGCTGAAGGGACTGGTGTGCAGGATTCCCCAGCTGGTGTAGGGCCAGTAGAGCTGGTTCCTCTGGGCTTGTCTACACTGTGGCGCTGGTGATGGATCCTGACAAGGATGGGGCTGAACCTCCCTCCTGCCCCTGCCATGTCTGTGGGCTCACTCCAACCTCAAGGGCTGCTCTGGATTTGTCCTTCTGTGTCTCCTCTCGAGTCCCCAATATTCGGTGCGTCTTCCTGGGAACAAACCTGAGTTGTCTTGTTGGTAAACTATGTTTGGGGCATGTTGGCAGGCGGACCAGGCATGCTCGCTGGGACCTGCCACTGCTGCAGTGTAGACAAGGCCTGTGCTACGCTCCCTTCTGCACCTAGCAGGGGGCAGCATCTGGGGCATAGCGCAGTCTGGCTCTTCTCAGCCGGTGGAGAGTGCCTTAGGGGACTGTTGCCAGCTGGGGCATGGCAGAACAGCCCCTACGTGCACTAAACTGTCTCCAAAGACTTCTGGGCCAATGCGAAAGCCGTAGCCCTGTCCTAAATGGGATTCAGCAGGGAATCCAGCCCTCGCTCCCTTCCAGCCTTGTGCCCTATGCTCTTCAGCCTTGTTTTCTGTCTTCCACTTAAATGAGTAGATGTAGCAAGTTCCTGAAGTTTCCTGAGAAATCTCACAGGGGCTTGCTTGTTCATCACAAATACCAGCTGTGATGAGCACTTCAAGCTGCAGTCACCTAGGTTACACATATTACAGTTGCAAGATAATAGAGAGAGGAATATTTCAGAGTGTGAAGAACACTTGCGTTTTGAGAAACAGTGCTAACCTGACAAAGAAGGAAACAATGTGTCATGTTCTTCAGCATTAAGTGGCAAGGAGGCATTTATTAATCACTTTCTTATGAATGAATTGTGGAGACAGCCTTTATAAAGACAATGCCGGATAAGCACTAGCTATTCATTTCCTTTGGTGAGCTTGAAGTTGCAACATTTGTTTGTTACTTTCAATTCAAAGAACAGTGATGGATGGACCTTGCTCTATATCGGGTTCGGCAATTATTTCAGCTGGAGGGCCCCTTAACGAGTTTTGGCGAGCTGTCAAGGGCTGCAGGGGTAGTCCTGCCCCTTGACAGGTGCACCACGCCCTGGTTGCTAGCTTGGTACCAGAAGTCCTGCCCCCTAACCTCCTTTGCCACCAGAGGTCCTTGCCATTGCCCTTGCCCTGGAAGTAATCCTTTCGGGAAGGAGGTTTGCCATCTTGGAACCAGAACCCCCCCCCTAAATTATATACTAAAGCTCTAACATCTGCAATAACATACCTTAATTTTATTTTTAAAAGATTTTTTTTGTTCTGGTTTGTGTGCGTTTGCGTCATGTATATAGAGATGATTGCAAAATAGCTCAAAATGAAGTCTTACTCCTGTATATTGGGCAGGGAGTATGGATGGGGCTGTGAGGGCGATTTGTAAGGTGTGGAGGAGGGCATGGGGATATGTATGGATGTGGGTGGGTATGGGGTGTTTGTGGGAATGGGTGGGTGGGTGAGTTTGGTGTTTGTGGGGTGCAGTGAGGAGGAGGGTGGCTGGGGCGAGTGTGGGTGGTGGGGTGTGCACAGGTAGTAATGAGTGGGGCTGCCCTAAAGACCCGTGGGTGTGTGGTGGGGTGCATGTGGGGAGGGGTGGGGAGCTGCTGTCCCCAGCCCCGTGGTACTGGTGGGGCGAGGCGGGGCTGCGCGCGGGTCCCTGCCAGTACCGCAGGCCTGGGGCCAGCAGCTGCTGCCACCTGGGCTGCCTAGAAAGGCAGTCCAGCGCAGGGCCACCCCAGCCCCACTGCGTGTCCAGCGGGTGGCAGGATGTGCCACTGTGAGATATTGCCTGGGCCAGGTGGGACCAAGGGACCTGCTGTGGGCCAGACAAAGCCCCTCCATGTGCCGGATTTTGCCCACCACTGCTCTAAGTGGTGAGATACTTATAAAACAGTAAAAGGGAGAGTGAGGAGTTAGCCACAAACTGACCGGGGGATGGGAACAGAGCGCAAGTCTCGTGCCCCACCTAGTATGATCGCTACCCCAGCAAAAATGAAGCATTTAACATTTACAGTCCTTTGCAGTCTGTGACCTGCTCAGAAGTCTATTTCCAGAGCTGTTGGCTGGTCACACCTCTCATTTTGTTATGCAAGCAGACATCAAATTACAGTGTTGACACTGTAAGTCATTCACTTACATTATCACTTGGTAGCAGGGTGATCACCCACTATTCAAGGTAGTAAAGGAGAACTGTGTGGGAAAATGTAGGGCACAGCTTACTTTTCAGGGACACCACCCTGCAATGTCTTGTTTAGCTGACGCACGGTATGGGATTGTCTTTGTACAATGGTTGTTTCTTGTTTGCCCCTCTGGGCTACAGGTCACAGGTCTTTAGGTCACCAGGTCCGGTGGACAAGGGTACATCTACAGAGCTACTGCTTTTGGTTTCTTGTGTTTGCTTTCTTCCTCCTGAGGACTCCTTTCTTCCCATGGAGCTTTAAGTGCAAGGGAGAGATTGTGGTTACTTCCTATTGGCATAGTTAGCCTAGCTATCACTCTTCCCACAGTGTCCATGAGTGTCATTGATTCTGTCTCCATGGTATAATTTCTGCCTCCTTGGACCTAACAAACAGTGTTTCAGGAGTGGAAACTACCCGTAAACCAAAAACAAGATGAGAGATAACTAGTCAGGCTGCAGCACCCAAAACAGGATCTTGGGTTAGTGTGGAGCACAAGCTGAATACAAGTCACCGGTATAATATGGTTGCAAAAACTCACTGTGTGTATTAATGGGACTGTCATATGCAACTTGCAGGAATTGATTCTTCCATGCTGCCCAGTGCTGGAGTACCCTGTCCACTTTTGGGTACCCTAGTTTAAGATATGGACAAATAAAAAAGAGTTTGGAGGAGAGGAACAACAATAATGGGAGATTTGGAAAACATGATATATAAGGAAAGATTGGAGAACTGTGACTGTTGAGTTCAGAGAAAGGAAGTCTAAGGGTTGGTGTACAAAGAAGGGTGATCAGTTATTCTGTGACCGCTGGGGACAGTACAAGAAGCAGCATGCTTAAATTGTAACAAGGGAGCTTCAGGTTAGATGGAAGGAAGAACTATCCACCTCTGAGACTGGTTACAATTAGCTAAGGAGACTGGACTCTCCATCACTGGTGATGTCTAAGTGCAGGATAGTTGAACATTTTTCTGGAAGGCCTCTATCTTGAGCAAAGGGTGGGGACTCAATGGCCGTCTGAGGTCCCTGCCAGCTTTTCCCCCTATGATTCTACAATAGGACTTGCTGGTCATCCTGCATAAAAATGTGGGAGCTTTACCCTAACTTAGCATCCTTTACTTGTCACACAGGCAGTGTTGCCATCGCCATCCATTCAAAAAATCAGGAGTCAGGGCTCAGAAACCATGACATCTTTAAGAAATAATAGATGTGAAGTTCATTGTGTTTTGCTTTCTGAGCTTCTTGGATATATTTGGATTGTACTTACAAGCCAATCCATGCAGCCACACGGCCTAGAAACTGAGATCTAGATCAGCCTTGGCGGTACCTCCCTTCTGGTGCTGCAACATCTAAAAGGGGGAAAAAGGTGCCTTATCTCAAGATGGTGGTCCAGATGGATAGGGTTGGGTGCTGTGACTCTGTAGAGGAAGGTAGGTACTTCTGAAGGGAGACCCAGAATTCCTGCATAGTACCTAGAGCAGGGGCGGGCAATTATTTCGGGCGGAGGGCCCCTCACTGAGTTTTGGCAAGCCATTGAGGGCCACATGACAGGCAGTAGGCAGCTAAATTATTAATTTTCTAAATTTTTTAGGGGCCCCGCAGGCTGGATAGAATGGCCTGGTAGGCCGCATCTGGCCTGTGGGCGATATTTTGGCCACCCCGGCCTAGAGCTAGGAACAAGAAACATGTAAAGGGGATGGTGAGAACCCTTGGTGCTCTCTGAAATTTAGTTATCTGACTCAGGGATGCATATTAGGCACCTCCATCAACGTGGGAGCCAAAGCACTGAGAAGGGAGGTGCCTAATTGGCCTGTGCAAAGCTTTTGCATGACAGCCTAGTGTTTCGAGCACTTGGGCAGAGGTGGATCTAGAAGCCACTTCCTGGGCAAGAGGTTTAATATGCACCCTTCATATTACGGAGGACAGTGCCCCATCTGGTGGGCTATAGAGCCTCCTCCATCCCACTTTTGGGCCCATTGAGGAGCCAAGAGTTCAAGATGCATGGGGCTAGGAAGAGACCTAGCAGGAGGAAGCATGGCAATAGCCCAGGCATGTGAACATTCCTCTGGGAGAGGGCAGTCTGGCTTCTACCTTTTGGCTTTCAGGGCTGTTTCTGGTTTTTAACCAATATACAAAATCATAAATGGTCCTGGAAGCAGGGACCAGAACCCAGGCTACCAGGTTTCCTTCCCCTGATCCCCAAAGCTGACGACCCATGACGTTGAGCTGCAGAATCGGGGACCTTTGTTCTTGTTCTCCTTCTGGCCCCATGAATCTTGCATTTCTGGTTGCCCAAAGGCTACATTTCAACAGCAGAGATGGAGGGAGCCAGATTCAGACTGTTCTGTAACTTGGTGGATAGGGCAACCTCCTGAAAGGTTGGAGATAAAGGCTTGAATTTCCCCAGGTTGAGACAGGCCAGGACCCCACGTCTCCTGCTTCCTGGGTGGGTGCTCTAGCCCTGAAGGTATTATGAAAAAGGTAGGAAACCCAGCCAGCGCTAATTTCTGAATGAGCATACTGGTGGGATGCTCACTCAAGAATGCCTGTACTTTGAACTGAATTGGACTTCTGTCAGTGTGAATTGGATTTGCACTGTTCCTAGGGGTACTTAGTGCATCAGGGACTTAAGTGGACTTGTATTCCTTCTAGCCCTGGTCTGATTTGCAATGCAGGCTAGATAGGAGTTAGGCACACAACTACTTGAACTGAAATATGCTTCAGAGCATCCTCTGAACTATGTGTAGGGGAATGTGTGCAGGGAGGCATCTAATTTTTTTTGCCTGAGTTCTCTTTAGCTGCCTAATTCAGTGACTAGGATGTGTCCCTTAGTTTCTGAACTGAGTTTCTCATGGAAACACGGGAGTTCAAGAGCTTGAGCTGTAAAAAAAAACCCAAAACCAAATATCATGAGAATATTAACAATACTTGCAAAAGAATTTGGCAGCCATAGGTAGGAAAACCAAGGCAATCCCAGGCAGTTTCTTGCAAGAACTCATGTTGGGGTGGTGTTTGGTAGTTGGTATTAAGATGCCCTACTCTTGCAAAGTAGGCCAGACACTGCAGGACCTAAGCCTCTTTAGAAGCAGATTTTTGACTGCCGTAGGACAAGTAAAAAACAGCAGATTTTGTCCCTAAAAAGTAGGGCAGTCTTGCTGTGAACAATGGCTTGTTTTATTTGAGCTGCACTATTACCAATGTTGCGAATCAGAAAATCACCTTGAGGAACAATGACGATGATGATTATATTGTTGTTGTTGTTGTAACTACAAATTATGAGACACGTATTTCAATCCCCCGGCAGTCTTAGCTCTTGCTACTGATTTTAGTAATAGCCTCCAATTTTTGAGTATGTTCATCTGCATCTGTGATTAAAAATTCTCCCTTGTATGTCCACAAAATGCGATTCACCAGAATACACAGAAATCATGGCAGATCGGGACATTACTGGCAGGATGGTTGCTGTCCTTAATACTCTCTCCAGTGTGCTTCCTTGCCTCATGGGGACCCAAGCATGGGATACGATACCTAAGAACTTTCCATCGTTGCACAAAATCATTTTCCATGCAGGAAACATAAGTACTCTTGGCTTTTTTCTGTTTTTATAACTAAGATTGTAGTCTGAGCCTGTAAATATTTTTCTGTAACATTGGGTTCATGATTCTTCCTGGGCGATCTAAATATTTTTTAGCCATGAAAGTATGAGAAGCACCAAACTAGTATGCAGCATAGAAAAGGCACAGGGATTTAATCAAATTATGTCTAATGAATGGTGCCTGAAGCTGGTCTAAAAATGGTTTTCACACACAAAAAAAGTATTCTTATTTTTATTCTTATTCTTATTTTGTGGAAAAAATAAATACCCCAACTTTTCAGGGTTTGGCAGGAAAGTGAAAAAACCTGCTGCAAAATATAGCTCAAAACAACAAATAATATTCAATACCTGGGGTTTTGGTTTTCTGACCAAAGGTCAAGAAATTTCGAGGAAAGCAGATACTTAAGGAAAACCCAGTTTTCCACTGATACAAAGTTTGGATTGAAAATTGTAAACCAGCCCGTGTGGGACATTACAGAGCTTGAAATGAGCTACATTTAAAAGATTTGCTCTCTACTGTTCCTTGTTTCAACGACTGCCTCAAGGGTTGGTAAAAAAACCCAACCGTTTGCCATCAGAACTTTGTTCCAATGGAAAACTGGGTTTTTGACTAAACAGTTTTCTTGCATAATGTGTCTGCTTAATGTATCTTCACTTACTTTGCCCATGGGGGTAATCTTTCTGGGACTTGAGTAACTGCCTATGCTAGAGTTTGGCTGTGCTGTTGAAATAGCAGTCCCTGTTCTGGCACCATGGGATTCTGCTCGCTGCAAACATCTGTACAGCCATGCTGGGAATACTTTCAGGGACACTGATGATGTCCCTTTTCCTCCCAGTAGAAACAGTGAAACCGCCGTGAACGTCTGCACTTTGAACTACACTAACTATTAATGGTTTCCATTAGGTCTCGTTAAAGTTCCATAGTCCCCATTTCCTACTGTAAGCAGGCATGTTATTTTTCCAAAATTTCCTGCTAAGATTATAGCATTTTATTTACTCTCTGTTTTGCAGTGAGGAGACATGATCATGCAAAAAGGTTTCATTAAAAAGTTTAAAATGCAGGGAATGAATTGTTTTTTTTTTTATTTTTAAATTCCACTGACGATGAGGACCCGGGGACGATTACATTAAAAAAATAAAATGCCCTAGCATGATCAGAATATTAAACTAAATATTCACTGGAGAAATCTAAATGCAGAGGAAAGATCTTTGTTTTCAACTCATTTGCTTACATTTTGCCAAGGAGCTGATACAGCCTAGTAACGTGTTTTATTAATGAATGTTGCAATTGGAAAATAAAGAAGGAATTGGGAAATGTTGGTAAGTGGGGCTATCAGGAAACTAAGATGCTATGCAACATCTTGAAAATTTCATCTGCATGACTATTACAGCATATGGGCAGAAGGTACAAAATTCAGACTGAATCCAGAGTCTCTTGTTTTGTGTGGCCCATTCTAGATTTGCAGCTCCCAACTTTTGAAGCAACTTTCCAGCAATACTAAGATCTGGGGCTCTAAGCTAATGTCAGTTCAGCTGGTACAGTGTACTCAAATTGCTTATAATACATGGTGCCTATTTCCAAGCAGTGTCCATCAGGCTGAGATAAAGTATCAATGGGCTTGGCTATTCAGGGCCCAGCATTTTGATGGCAAAAGCAAAAGTGGGGTTACACCATTAAAATCTGTAGGCACATGTTTCATAGTTTCATAGTTTCTAGGGTCGGAAGGGACCTGAGCAGATCATCTAG
>NW_017728886.1:257846225-257854905 GCF_001723895.1 Crocodylus porosus | reverse complement strand
TAGTGTCATCAGCAAATTTGAACAGGGTGCTTTTTACCCCCTCGTCCAAATCACTGATGAAGATGTTGAACAGTGCAGGCCTGAGGACCGAGCCTCAGCT
Organism: Crocodylus porosus; assembly: GCF_001723895.1. Taxonomy (NCBI): domain Eukaryota; kingdom Metazoa; phylum Chordata; order Crocodylia; family Crocodylidae; genus Crocodylus; species Crocodylus porosus. The sequence continues at coordinate 257,854,805 of NW_017728886.1, read as the reverse complement.
TGGGAGAATAGGTGTATCCCTGAAAGGCACATCATCCTCCTGGATTGGAATTGGCTTTTTTCCTGGTCTACAAACAAAAATTTATGGTGGAAGTTTTGGTTACTCAAAAATGCTTCCAAATAAAAGAGGTTTAACCATTACATCAAAACATTAAAATGTTTTAAAATTCGGATCCTGAGCTGCTAACTGCAGATGCTAAATCACTGCAAATATAAAGACTCGGCACTTTCTTGGCAAATTTCTTCTGCCTGTTGGCTTCCAAAACCAGACTATATAGCAGTTCTTTAGGCCTGTATTCAGCTCTGGAGATTATTACACAAACTGTTGCTGATAATTTCTACATTTGGCCGGGTTTTTAACTCCCCACCAACAATAACAGAAAATAAGGGCCTCATGTTCGTCCTCAATGTTCAAGTAAACGTAAGAGCCTGTTTTCTTTGAGTGGAAGGGTTGTTTAACCATGATTGTTTTAATGTATGTCATCCTGCTATTTCTTTCTGCTTTTATCTCTCATGCCTAGGATTAATTACTTTTTCAACCTTATTCTGTCCTGAAGGCTTTGCTAAGTAACCTGGTGTGTACTATAGCCTGTCTCTCATTAAGACCATTCAGTTAATTGCTTCTGGTGAATGGTACGTGACCTCTTCCTTCTGCTTTTGAGGAACCCGTTCTCGTATCAAAATGAGAGGCCACGTTTTTGACACCTGTCCACATTCAATCTGTCGCCTGCAGGGTGTGAAAGCTTCTGAGCGAAGGCAGAACTTCTGTTTCATTGACTGTATTTTGACATCCCAGAAGGCATTTAACCTTAAACCAGCGAGTAAAAAATCGTACCTGAAAAAAATTGTCACCATGATGAATCCTGCGTGGCTTCTCCTGCACCTTAAGGCTAAGTGCAGAGGTTCAAAAAGCCCAAGGCAGAAACGGTTCAATTTTTGCAGGTTTTTCAAAGCTGGATAGCTTGAGCTGATAATGAACTGAACTGACATCCAGTGTCTGGGTGGCCAGGACTGGCCAGAAGCATGCACTAGTCCAGGCCAGCGAGAGGCTTGGGGGTGCGGGTGTGGGAAGCACCATCTGGCCCTGATTCGCCACCTGGACTCTGCCTGGCACAGGAGAAGCCACCACCAGGGGTATTTTTGCCTCCTGCAGCCTGGCTAGCAGGGCTCCAGTCAACTCAGCCACGTCCCCTCCCCAGCCCCAGGCCTGTGCGAAGGGGTGGGGGGAACACACCGGCTTGGCCCAGCACCAGATCCCCAGCCAGGGTCTGCCCAGTATGACCGGTGGGGGCTTCTCACTCCCCTGCAGCTCAGCTCTCTAGGCTGGGATCAAGTCAGCCCTGCTCCCTCCCCAGGGCTGCGTAGAGCTGATCCTCATCTGGCTCTGCAAGGTCACAGGCAGGGGCACTGCGGAGAGGGTGGGCTGAGCCCCTGTGAGCCTGGTGAGCCAGGCTGCAGGGGAGTGAAAAGCCCCTGTTGGGGGCTTCCCCTCCCCCACAGTGAACAGACTGTGTCTGGAGGGGTCAGTGCCCAGCTGGGTGGGTGTGTGCGCCCCTCTGCCCCTGTCCTCTCACAGACAGGAGCTGGAGATGGATCTGTTCAGGCCTACCCCCAGCCTGGCAAGCTGGGTTGCAGGGTGGTAAGAAGTCCCCAGTGGGGGCTTCCCTCCCACCTGCCCACCCCCTGCACCAGGCGGACCCTGGCTGGGAAGGGTAGGGGGGGAGCAGTGATGGGCCAGGCTGATGCATTCCCCTACTGTCCCAACTCCCCTCTTGGAGGTGGGGGGCCGAGCCAATGCCAGCCCTACTCACCTGGTTGCTGCAGGAAGTGAAAAGCCTCCATTTGCTGGGGCTTTCCTTCCCCTTATCTTTACAGACAGGGGCTTAGGAAGGCATGGGGGTCCATTCCCTTGCTTCCCGCCCCCACATCCTGGTGGGCTGACAGGTGCTGGTAGGGAGCAGAGGCTTTAGTGCCTTAGCTCTGTGATAGCTGGGGGAAAGGCTAGTCCTGCTCTGCTGGAGGAGACGGCACAGCTCAGGGCTGCAAAGCATTTTGGGATGCCGAGGGACTGTGAGTTAACTTGAATCAGGTCTGGGACACAAGTTTCATAAACCAGTTTGACCTAAATCAGTTAAGCCTGATACTAACCAGGTTTATCTTGGCCATTTTGAAAACCAGGTTTATTTATCTTGGCCATTTTGAAAGTGGCTTATGTGCATTGAATTCCTGTTCTGTTACAGGTTTAAACCAGTTTTGGATCACTTAAACCAGTTTATGTGTAACTTCTGTCCCTAGCCCAAAGGATTTTATTGACTGAATAGCTTGAAGCTGCCAAATGATTCATTTAGCCATGCTTGGGAAAGCTGAGCTTCCTTGTGTGAGTGACCTATATGTTAGGGAACATATTTTGTGAAGGCATTCAGAGTAAATTTTGTTACCATACACTGGACAAGTTTTCCCTAGAAATTATTATTATCCACTTGATTAATTTATTAGTTTTGGTGCAGGTGGGGGCCACATGAGCTGCGCTGACAGTACATCCCCTCTTCCTCCAATGCATGGGAGGTGCCAGTAGCATGCAACCGCTTTTGCACCTTGCTGGTGGTTTCTAGCCCCTCCTGCCACACAGGCTGCAGAGGCAGCATGTGGGCATTTGGGGCTTTCCCTGTCGCACAGCAGCAGGAGAGACCGTCTCTGGAGCTCTCTGCATGCCGATTGCTCGTGGACTACCAGGTGGACACCCTGTGTGCAATGCATTCGCATAACCGAAGAAGGTTAATCGGACAACTGTCCATCATCTTCAGTTTCTTTTGTGCTTCTGTCTTGAAATCAGTCATAGTGCTTAAATTCATCTGAGACTATAATGCTTCTTCTAGTATGGTCCTGAACTGTTTTCCTAGTGAACAGTACTCATTTAAAGTATGTGTGTGTTTGGAATATAGTATAAAGCAGCGGTTCTCAACCTTTTGTACCAGGACCCACTTGTAAACATTGATGGCCAGTCCCGACCCATCAATGGCGAGCCCCTCACTCCTGCCACACTGCCCTTCGTCCCCAGGCCCCAGCCCCCGCAGTGTGCGGACATGGCGGGGGGGTGGAGGAGGGGGGCCCAAACAGCCCCTTGCAGGCTGGAACTCTGCCAGTTTGCCAGGAAAAAGCCACCATTTCCCACGTTTTTTTCCTTTAAAAAAGTCAATTTTTAAAATTTGTTGATTCATTTTTTTGAGTTTGTTCAGGGCCCTTTTATATATTCTTGTGACCCACAGGTTGAGAAACACTCTTAAAAAGTGGCTATGTAAGAACCATGAGCGACGCGTGTCCCTGGCGGCTGGGGGGGGGCACAGCTGCGGCAGGAGTGCGGTGGTGGCAGTGGGAGTGCACTGGCAGTAAGTGCAGAGCTCCTGCAGACGCCCCCAGCACTGCCAGGAGTGGGGAGTGGGGAAGGGTGGCAAGCACCGACCAGGGGTTGGCGACCACCCGCAGATGCCGCTGGCAGTGTCGGCGGTGGTCAGCGGGGATCGCTGACTGCCTGCAGACACTGCTGGTGGTGTCAGCAGCAGTGGGGGGTGTTGGCAAGCAGTGCCTTTTTGTAGGAGGTGCACCGCCACACTCAGGGAGTGCATGTGCACCCCCTACGCATTGCCCCTGCTAAGAACAATACTGATTCATTAGATCTGGTTCTTGCATTTCTTGACTGTCATACACATTTTTTTAGTCTCACAGAGCTAGTGCACTTCTGAATGACTGATCTGAATTATATCCTTTTCATGTGTCCTTAAGACGGTGGTCGGCTTTATTCTGATCACAACATCTTTGCTGCAGGTGAGAGGGAAGAAGGTAGATGGGTCACAACTTGACTTTCAAATCTCAAGTCAACTTTGCAAGGCTAATACTTGGTAAATAGGTGCATGTGTTGTGGTGTCACTTTGCTTCTCTTTTTCTCCACTGTTTGTCCATGTCTCGTGCAAACATGTCCGTGATTTGGGTCACATTGTAATAGGCTGTGTTTTCCCTTTTACAGTGCAATTGCATAGCATTCTTGTGCCAGCCACAGCATCTGTTTATATGGAGATGCAAAAATAGGACCATTTTAAAGTCTGTATTTAGCTGCCTTTGACCAGATAAACAGCTAGAAATAAGAAGAATGATCCAGTACGATGTGATTTATGCAGGTTTTTTGTATTAGGAGTAAACTCTCAGTGGAACAGGGCCATGATCCATTATTTGGGGACATGTCTTTGTGGTCGTGGTTTATTCCTCATCCCACTGAAGACAATGGTGAGACTTTCAGGGACAGAAATAGAGTCTGACCCTAATTTTCCAGTTTTGAGATTCTGAAACCTTATATCTCCTTAGGAGGTTGCATGGGCTTCTGCAACATGCCGTGGTTTTGCAGCCTTGAGAGAGCTGAATTATTCTCAGATTTGGTGCAGATCTACCCAGCTGGTATAGTGGTCATCAGTCTTTTGCTGCAGTCGGCCAGAGCTTGTAACCTGGCCCGCTGCCACAGGCTGAACATCTCCACATCCCAGAGCATCCAAGCCTCCTGCCCCTATTCTTGCTGCCAAACCCTGGCCTCTGCAGTGGGACTAAGTGTAGGTCCAAGTGAGGAGCAGGCAGGGCTGTGGAGGGGTCAGGCAGCACAGCACAGCCCTTGGTTGGGTGGAACCTTTCTAGACCAGATCCAACCTCTTGGCAGGCTGGACCTGGCCTGTGGAGTGGAGATTGTCAACTGTGATATAGGAGATATAGTTTTTATTATTACAAGGCAAATACAGATAAAGATTATTAATGCCCTTGCTTAGTACTTTTATCCCCAAAGCCCATTCCCACAAGCGTCTGTGCTCCTTACAATACTGCTGTGAAGTAATTGGGGCATCACAATTTTATTCTAATTAAGTCATTTTAAAAAAAGAGACAAAATCTGAAATGGTATAAAGTTAAATAAGGCTCTGGACAATTGTACTTTTTAACTGCTTTCAGAGGGGAGAGGAAGCAAACAGGCATCAGTTGCAACAGTTGCAATGGTTTTGCTACACTTGTACCCCATACTAGCATGCAGATGTAACAGTTGCATTATAACAGCCTGTATTAGTATGAGTTAACATTGATGCAATTTTTACATCTGTCTATATCCTTAAATATTTTACCAAGCAAATGCATGCAGAGAAAAATGGCCTCCCCTCCCTATATGTGATATACAATTTCTGAAGTCATTATTTAGAATATTCTGAGTAGAGAAGGGCTCAGGATTTCATATTTATTTTACATCTGGGTAAGCCTCACTTATCTCTCTGGCACACTCTAAATGCATCACTGTTAAGCCAACATTGTTGCTGATACATTCTGAATTAATTAACACTTACTGCCATTCAAATATCATTTGATTAAGACAGCTCGCTGCTGGAGCACCCAATAAAGAGCCAGATGCGTGTCTCTCAGAAACAGGAACAAACAAGTCAAGGGGATGCAAGTTCATTCCTGAACTGCTTTGTACTGCAGTGCCAGATGTTGCTTCCTGTGCACAAGGCAGTGTTGACTCCACCGTAATCCGAAGTGTATAGCAGCACAGCTATACCCAGAGGCTGGGAAGCATATGCTGCAGTACATCCTTATATAACTTTCTCCCCAGATCAGGAAGAAGATTACGACTCCTTGGGGCCAAATCTTGTTTCACCTATGAGGCTTCTAACTACCCTTAGGCACCTAAATGCAATCCTTTGTCATGCCATTTGAGTCCCCGAAAAACTTACCAGTATTTCCAACTTAGTCATTGGGATGAATTGAGGGCAAGTAGATGCATTCGTTGATTTTTTTCAGAGACTCGGACAGGATGGAACAGGGTCACATGTAGGATCTAATTGGTTGAATAGGATGTGGCTTCTTGATTCTCTGCAGGATTGCTTCAGTGCCAGTTCAACAGTGCCTTGGACTGAATTGGAAATTATAGGGTTACAGCAAGGGGATAATACTCCAAATTGAGGATTGGATTGTGACCGCCCCCCTTACTCACATAGGTGAACAGTTTGGCTTCCAACATACCCTTGGGTACGATGCAAGTCATACTCTGCTGACTTGTGTAAGGGGTGCACAGTCTCGATCTTAGTGGGAAGTTTTGCATTTTCATCTCTGTTCTTGAGATGGGAGATGAAACCGAGGAAGGCAAGTGATTTGTTGAAACCTCAGGAAGACTTAAAGATGCCATCAGACTGGAATTGAAATTTGTTGCCTACAAGCCTACACTCCAAATCACTGGTTAGAAACCAACAGTTAATGGGCTGGATCTTACCTGTGGAGTTATTTTATCCAGCCTTTGCAAAAAGGAGGCTTCTGCAGAGTTTTGGCAATGGGGACTTCCGTGTGGGGCTACACTCAATTGGTGGCCTGGCAATGGGAAAAAGCAGTGGTAGTAGTGGGGGAAGCAGTGACTGCAACGGTGGCTGCAGCTGGCTTGCAAACAGCCCACACTCGTGGACTAGTTTGGAAGTGGCCCATGCTTGGAGCTAAGTAGCATTAAAACAATCCCCACTCTAAAATGTTGCTGACCCCAACTCTCAATTGTTCAAGGTCATGTAAGGCCAATTCCACCTGTTACATAACTTTGTTTATTAAAAAATGATAAAAGAAGGACTACATTAAGTCCAATGAGAAAAATATATTGATATCAGCTAAGGACTGTGTTGTGATCATGTTTGGTTAACAAACGGAGTAAGAAACTGGAAATCAATTGATCAAAATGGATATATTGAAAATTAGACTTAACTAATGGATGAAATTAGAACTATGGGTATGGACTATTCTATCCATTGCCCATTTTTTTTATCCTTAATTGGACACTGGTGTTAGGAGAATAGGTAGGCTGGAAGGAGTGGGTTTTACAAGCCCCTAACAACAACTTTATTGACCAGTTCCTCAGGAGTGACCTAATCAGATGGATCTAGAGAGATGCACCCAAGTGGCATTTTACATCCACTGGCTTCAGCTAAGTTCTGAGCACTATTATTAATGTGAGATTTGTCTTGCTTCCCTTCCTTTCCTTCATATCTTCTTTTCCTTCCGTACCCGTATTTAATCTCTTCCATATCTCAGTTTATGTCCTGTTTAAAAAGAGTTTAGTTCAGTTGGCCAAGGCTGCCTTTATTGCAATGCTGCGGTGAGCCGTTGACCAAAATGCAATGTCTTAAATAACTTGACTCTGATTAAAGTTCGCCATGTCTGAGATTGGCTTTTAAGGCTTCATGTCGTGCCTCTCTTTTTCCAGTAATGTGGCTGCTAAGAGCTATCACTAGAAGGACAAGGTGCATTTTCTATCTTTTCTGTTCTTTTCTTTGTGTGTGTGTGCGCGCTTGTATTCAAGGAGGCGGGATCAGATTCCACCAACAAGGGCAACAATAGCAGTTCCAGTCATTTTGAATTCACTCGTTCTCTTCCCTTGAAAGGACAGTTAATAATATCCTTAGTACATTTAAAAAAAAATCAGCTAGGATGCATTCTTTATAAAAGATCTATCTACAGCTATAGGAAAAGGGAATAAGAGATGTTGTTAAAATAAAATACTTATTTAATACTTCCAATTTCAAAGGATTTAAATGTTTTTGTTTTCTTTTTATCCTGTGTCTTTTAGTTAGAAATTAAAAATATTTTTAATAATCATTATTTTAGTGAGATAACGTGAGCTGAGACCTCTGTGCTCAAATCTCCAAACTTTTAACTGTTTAGTATTGTACAATAACAGGGTTGCCAACCCATGACTTTTTTTTTTTTTTTTTTACTGACTGGCCATCTGCAAACATTTTACTGATGACCAAACTTTTTGGCTTGCAAATGTTTTATAAAATGTAAATGGAACCCTTCTGCCAGGCTCTGGACAAGAACCAGGATCAAAATGTAGAGGTTTTTTTTTAAAAGAAAGGCAGGCTATCAGTCAAATATATTTTCTTGAGTTGACACCCCTGCTTGACTTCAGCAGTGGTTTTACACTGTACTGTCCTCACGCTACTCACCCTCGCACTGTGATGCCCCTGACTGTATGCCACATGGACCCCCCATGGACAGCATTGACTGCTGTTTGCGTCCCTGTGACCTAGCAGTATTACAGGCAGGAGATGTGATGCAGCACCAGTGAATGGCTGGTGGGGGGCATGGAGAGAGCTACAAAGACTCCCATGAGCCACGAAACTCTGACAATAGCTCTGTATAGGATACTGCACTCCTGCTCAGACACCAGACAGCGCTGCTCTGCTCTGACTGTCCTTCAACACTGCCTCCAGCTTATTTCCAACTATGAAGCTTCAGTCAAGGTCCCAAATGTTTTTTTTTTATGCATAGTCCCAGTGTTTTTATGGATTTTAGAAATAGGCTTTTTAGCCTTGTTTTTAATGGTAGTTGTCTACCCTGTACACTGACAGTATCATGTTAATATCTTTGACTTCCTAGGCTATCAACATTAGCATGGTAGAACTTGGGAGTTTCCAGTGCACATCACTAGACCTATCTGGAAGAATTTTTTTTGCCAAAATCAGTCCAATAGACATAGGCAGCAGAAAGGGGGGTTAAGGGGTCTCAGCCCCCCCCCCCCCCC
>NW_017728886.1:257809444-257846125 GCF_001723895.1 Crocodylus porosus | reverse complement strand
GGGTGTGATGGTGAACATGCAGAGGCCGGGGGGTGGGTCCCCCAGCTCCGTGTCCAGCTCCATGCCACTCCCCCCTCCCCCCAAGCACCAGGGCAGTCAAGCTGCAGGCTCCTGCAGCAGGGGGGAGGAGTGCACCAGGATCGCAGCCAGCCCAGCACAGCAAGCCAGTAAGTTTCTTTTGACTGTCTGGGCTTGGGGAAGGCAGATCAAGACCCCCCTGGTGCAGAAAGGAGCAGATTGTTCACCCCTGCCCCGCTCCCTGCTGCACTGTAGGGATTGCCCCATGACCTGGCCTGCCTGGCACCCCATTCACAGGGAATGGGGCCCCGGCTGGGCCAGGTTGCGGGGTAATGGGAGCCTGGCAGCTCGTTGAGGGGAATGTTCCCCTCCCGCTAGCTCACCCATGCCGTGCCCCTGGATGAGCCGCTGGGCTCTGACTGCGCCACGACCAGTCTAATCCCAACCCCATTCACAGTGAATGGGGCCCTGGCCGGGTTGTGGGACAGTCGGAGCCCAATGGCTTCTCGAGAGCCGTGGCACAAGATAGCCAAAGTATGGGGGGGGAGGCCAGCTGTGGTCCCCAATCTTTGCATGGGGCAAGGGAGGGCCGCAGCTGCGCTCTGCCTGCTCCCTGCCTCTGCACCTTGCTGCAGCCTTTGAAACCGGTGCCATGTGCCTCGCTGCCTGGCCTGCTCAGCGGTGGGATGCACATGCCGTGCCATTTTCAAAGGTTGCAGTGAGGTGCGGAGGCAGAACGCAGCTGTAGCCTGCTCTTGCTCTATGCAAAGATCAGCTCCCTGGCACTGTGGTTCTCAAGGAGCCACCGACTCATCCCAGGGTGGGGTGGGCGCGGGTGTCCTGGGTACTCTGTGCCCTCTGTCCTGGCAGTGCAGCTGAGGCTGGCTTTGCTCAATGTCCACCTTACCACGGGTTTGGGACTGGGCTGGGGCTACTGCGGAGAGCCAGCCAGGAAGGGTGCGGGTCTTTGGGGGGTGGTGGATGCCGGTGCCAGGCAATGACCCCTGGCACGGGGGAGGGGGCGGCTGCACGGGTGCAGTGGGCCCTGGCCCCAATCTCTGCTCAGTCCCAGTCCCAGCCTCACTCCTTTCCTCCCCCTGCATGCACCTGCGTGTTCAGCCCCCGCCCCCATTTTTGTCTCCCTATGCCAATAGGAATGATTTAAAATGAGACTTTACAGAAAGACCACTATGCCCTCAAAGTTAACCAGATTCCAGATTTACTGTGATTTCCTCCTCTTTTCTGTGCCAGTGGAGATGTTGGTGTCTGTGAGTAATGAGCTGCTACAAAGGGCTCACAGTCCATAACTTGGATGGTACCCAAGGTCATGAATAACTGATTGCTTCTCTCCCTTTCTGTGGCTAGAGCGTGGTTTCAGGTTGAAGTAACACACACACATGCATTTTTTAACCAGCAATACAGCATACGTTACCAAGAAGCCACCAAGAAGTGAAGTTTATAAGCCTGATGCAACTGCTCATGGCTGTGAAGACTTACTGATTTCAATGTGTTTTGAATCCTGTTGGACGTGAATGGGGTATGATATGACATGTGTCTAACATCATTTTCTGAGTGACATCTAATGGCTACGCTTTAGTATGAACAGATCAAAAATAGGCATAAAATATGAGCCTGTGGAATGGTGCAAAGAGAAAAAACTTCTAAAAATATGAAAGTGTTTTTATGGGAACACGGTTCACATGAGATGTATCTTGTGCATAAATCTGAAAGGCATAATGTGCTGGGTTGGTACAGAGCAGTGAATCATGCCAGCTTTCTGTGAACAGGGATGTCCGAGCCCACCTGTCTGCTCACGCTCGCAATAAAAACCTGATTTGACATCACGGCTGGGATTGGAGTTTTTCCCTCGGTTAAACGATTCTGACTGGCCAGTCTCTGGTTGCTGAGGGAACCTCTCTACTCTGGCTTTCCTTCGCCTTGTAGAAAAAAATGTAGATGTTTTTAGCACTCTAAAATTTTGCATGTACTACTTGATCATGGTGCCTGAATGTGCCCTTAAATTACTGTCTTGGGCAAGCAGATTGGTGCATCAGTTCTCATTATTTACTCTTTTTGTTACATCCCCTACCCTGTCGAAGCCCACATAGGTCCCTATTCAATGTGGTATGCAATAACCTCTCCCCCTCTCCCCAAATTACCTCCTCTGCTGTTTTGTGTCTATTTGCATATTGTGAAACAGTGACACTAGAGTCTTGTTAACACTGTTAAAAAGAGAACACGCTCTGACACTTCAGCCTGACAAAACCATTCTGCGTTTGTACACTTGACAGTCAGCCTTGATGCAAATTGCTGTTATTTTGGATGCACTCAGTGCATCTGCAGCAAAGGGAATTTTCAGGAAGAAGCTGTCACCATAAAGACAAATGGCAATGCACAGTGGCTCAGAGAAATGTTGCAGTGTGGATTGCCCAGCCCCCCTCCACCTACACACGCATGCACATATGCACACAAACTCTCCTCCTTTCCCTTCTCAGCATAGATTATTGTTAGCTGTGCGCTAACCAGGGGAACTGTAGGAGCACTTTGGGATCTCAGAACGAGCCCCGTTTATAATCTTAATGGTTTTAGGATTTTTTCTTGGCTAGTAGAGAAGGTTTTCCATATACAGCAACAGCCAAAAAAGATCTCTGATCCAACCTCCTGTGTAAGAAATTGATTTGCATTTACAGCTCATGAGCTTTAATTTTTAGCTCTCCTGGTATCCCTCTGGATTCATTGCTGTTTTTCTGGATCCATTTCTGCTGCTATTTATTTGGAAATTGCAAATCATAAGTGCTCCCCAGTACAAAAACAGCTCAGTCTAAATCCAGGTGTATTCCCAACTCACCTCTGTAAATAACAACAATAATTTATTAAAACAAATAATTTTCAGACCTAACTGAGTTCCTACTATTTAAGTAATTTCAGTTTGTTTGTTAACTTAGTCTGGACAGTAAGGCTAAATTCAGACAGTCAAAAAATATGAGGCTGAATTGATTCGGCCATTGCAGGTTAGTCTAAGCCACAGGAATTGGACTGATAAGCAAATTAACACATTCACTTCTGATTCAGAAAATGCTTGCAGTGGCTCAAGCCAGAAGCTGGGGGGGAGGGCTAGAGTACTTCTTCCAGCCTGCCAGCTGCTGCCAAAGGGAAGAGGCTGAAGCTCCAAACCTTTTCTCCTCTCCCCGCTCAAGCTCCAGCTCCTGCTCTGCCTGGGTGGGGAGAGGGCAGGGGGATAAGTAGGTAGTAGCATTGAATTGATAAAAGTTTGAACAAGAATAGTTCTTTCTCTGAAAAACTATAAACTGAAATGCAGCCTGGGCTGTGTATTCTCTTACTTCGCCTGCTGCCCCCAGGGTCTTTGGGATTTGCAGTCCACAATCAAAGCAGCAGGACTCTGCAGGGTTATTCATCGCTCCCTCTTCATGCTTGCAGGTGCCTTTGAGATTTGTAGTCCACAGTTGCATCTGGCACTTAAGTTTTATCAGGGCAACTCTGTACTCAGGGGAAGGTGAGTTTAACCCCTCCCTGGTCCCAGACCCCAGCTGGGGTTTGCCTGGGGCGGGGTGGGGGCAGTGAGCCAGCTACTGAGGCCAGTGAACCAGCACTCACTGCTCCAGCTAGGGAGCAGAGGGATGGGGCCAGCTCTGCCCTCTAGAGTAGACAGCACAGCCCATCCTAGGGCTGCAGAATGCTGGGATGCTGGAGGACTCTGATTCAACTAGAACCCGGAAGGGGCCTGGGACAGAAGTTTCATAAAACAGTTTGATTTAAATCAGTTAAGTCTGCTACATTCAACCAGGTTTATTTTAAACCAAGGTTCAGCCATTTTGAAACTGGCTTATGTGCATTGAACTTCTGTTCTGTTACAGGCTTAAACAAGTTTTTGATCACTTAAACCAGTATATGTGTAACTTCTGTCCCAAGCCTAAAAGCTTGTCAGCTTGTTTCTGAGAGTCAGTGTCACCATGTTTCTCAGCAGTTCCGATGCCGTAGGATAATTCTGCGTTGCTTGGGATTCTAGGAGTGCAGCAGGAGGGATCAGACTTTCAAAGGAGTTAGTGCCTCTTTATCCCTATGTGCAGGGGCCAGACTTTCAACAGGGGCCGAAGCCAAGCACCCCTTTTGGCTCTTCTGGAACGAGTCTGCAGCACCGTGCACTGCCATGCACAAAAAACTGAGCTAGCTCTGAGGGAGCTAACTTCAGCACTGTAAGCAGTGTAGCACATTAGTGCAGTACTACAATCAGCCTTATATACCTAATTTCTTAGTAGGGCTAGATTGTTTACAGTGGAGGAGTGCTTCAAGAATGGATTCCTCCAGCATGCTGTATAAGCAGTGCAATCAACTCAGCGGATGCACCCTATGCAATCTGCACAGACTGGGACTGGTTCTGGGATATGCTTGCTAAGGCCTTATCTCTTCCTCACTTTGCAAGATGCCAGAGAAAGCCTGGAATATAGGATTTAAAGGACCTGATGCTGTGTCTTTTTGAAGAAGGATTTTTTTAAATCTAGTTTTATAAGATTTTTAATAAACATAGTAAGTGCCTTATTTAACAAGTCAACAGATTGTTTTTTTAATACCCAAAACTGCAATTCCCAGCACATTTCAGTACACCAGGGAAATGCTTGAAAATCACAGCTTATAAAATATTTAAAAGCCTATTACCTAATCTTCTCTAGGGAATCTGATGGAGAGACAGACTCTAGCCCAGTGTCATATATTAGCTAGATTCTCTGGCTATGAGAAGCAGCTTTTCTCTTATGTCCTCTGCTTGTTGTACAGGTGTGTCCCACATGAACACAGGGGGTAGGTCTACATGTGCCGATTTAAGGTGCATGCGGGTACACATAGCCTAAAATCACCATTTTTAAGGTGCATTAAATGCACGTGTGTAGATCCGTGCCCTTAATGCACCTTAAAAATGGTGATTTTTAGGCCATTCACACCTAAATTTGATATCAAAAAAAGAAGAAAAAAAAAAAGGTATCAAATTTAGGTGCGAATAGCTGAAGCACCTTAGCACACATGTAGACCTGCTAAGGTACATTAATGCTGAGTATGTTGACTGACTTGGGCCTAACTTTAGTCCCAAGTCAGTCCGCACACTGCATTAATGTGTCTTAGCATGTGTACGTGTAGATGCATCTAAGTTGCTTTAATGCACATTAGGCAAATGGGCATTAAGTTGTTTAGGGGCAAATAAAAGAACATGTAGACATGCCCAGTGTGTCTCTTGGAGGAGGATTTGAATCTTCTGTGGACCTCTTGGAGATTTTTCCCCCCAAGAGGAGGTTAGTTCTTCTGTTGCTTCCATGGAGATGCCCTCTGAAGGGGAAATATCCCTATTTCTTGAGGTTCTGCTTTATTGTTCCCCTAGTGAAGCATCATACAAGAGGCAAGGCACCAGGCTTAAAAGTCCGCTCAGTTCAAGGATCCACAAAACAGAAACATAGAGAAGAACCTTGAACACCCCCCCTTGAGAAAAGAGCACCTCCCAGTCTTCTTCCTCAACCACCTATTTTTTGAAAACCTAAGGAACTAGTGACCTTTTGAAAACCATGTATAACTGATGTACTTGTTAATAACTTTTTAGCCCATTTTACTTAATACTAAAGTAAGGCTCACTAATTTTACAGATTCCTAGTCCCTATACAGTGGCTGCCGGTGAGTGTGAGGGGGCAGATCCTCAGCTGGTATAAGCACAGAAGGCGCAATACCTTTGACTTTAGCAAGGCTTTTGATACCATTTCCTACAACATTCTGTCAAGCAAACTAAGAAAGTATGGATGAATGGACTGTAAGGTGAATAGAAAACTGTTTGGATTGTCAGCTTCAAAGGGTAGTAATCAGTAGCTCCATGCCTGGTTGGTTCTGGGTCTAGTTTTGTTAAATATGTTCATCAGTGACCTGGACGATGAGATGGAGTGTATCCTCAGCAAGTTTGCAGGTGACACCAAGCTGGGGGGAGTAGTAGATATGCTGGAGGGTAGGGCTAGGATTCAGAGAGACGAAGAAAAATTGGAGGCTTGGAGCAAAAGAAATCGCATCGGGTTCAATATGAACAAGTCTAAAGTCCTGCACTTGGAATGGAAAAATCCTATGCACTAATACCGGCTGGGGACAGACTGGCGGGGCAGCAGCTCTGCAGAAAAGGACCTGGGGGGTTACAATGACTGAATATAAGCCAACTGTGGGCCCTTGTTTGGAAGAAAGCTAAAAGGCGTCTGGGCTGCATTAGTAGGAGTGTTGGCAGCAGATCAAGGGAAGTGATTATTCCCCTCTATTTGCCACTGGTGAGGCTACATCTGGAGTACTGTGTTCAGTTTTGAGCCCTCCACTACAGAAAATAGGTGGGCAAATTGGAGAGAGTTCAGTGGAAGGCAGTGAAAACGGTTCAGGGGCTGGGGTACATGACTTATGAGGAGAATCTGAGGGAACTGGGTTTATTTAGTCTGGAGAAGAGCAGACTGAGAGGGGATTTAACCTGAAGGGGGTTGCAAAGAGGATGGAGCTAGACTGTTCTCAGTGGTGGCAGAACAAGGAGCAATGGGCTCAAGTTGCAGCAAGTGAAGTTTAGGTTAGATATTAAAAATATCTTTCTTACTAGGAGGGTAGTAAACCACTGTAACAGGTTACCCAGAGAGGTTGTATAATTTCATCCATCCTTGGAGGTTTTTAAAACCCAGCTAGACAAAGCCTTGGCTGGGATGATCTAGTTAGGGATGGTCCTGCTTTGAGGACTTAGATGACTTTCTGAAGTTCCTTCCAACTTTAATTTTCTTTGTTTCTCTACTAAATTGGCATGGATCTGTTGACTTCAGTAGAATAATAAAAAAGCAGGGATTGAAGGGGCCTTTAGAGGTCATGTGGTCCAACCCCGTATTCAACGCAGGATCATTGCAGTCCAAACCATCCAAGACAAAGGTTTATCTAGTCAGTTTTTAGATTTCCATCCTTGGAGGTTTTTACAACCTCTCGAAGTAGTCTGTTACAATGCTCAACCACTCTCATAGTGAGAAAGTTCTTTCTAATACCCAATCTAAGCTTCCTCTTGTATTTTAAGATCATCACCCCTTGTCCTATCCCATGCAGCCATGGACAATAAACTATGTCCATTCTCTTTATAACCATGTTTCAGTTGTTTGAAAACTTATCAAATCCCCTTGCCTTCTCTTCTCCATCCTAAATAATCTCAGCTCTTTCAACCTTTCTTCATAAATCATGTTTTCTAGTCTTCTAAATTTTTGTTGCTCTTTCTTGAACTCTATCTAATTTTCCCATGTCTTTATTGAAATGCAGTGCTCCAAATTAGGCACAGATCTCCAAGGGAGGCTTCACCTATGCTGACAAGAAAGGAAGTATCATTTCCCTTCATTTGTAAGTTATGTTCCTATTAATAGACCCCAGTATGTTTTTGGCTTTTTTTTTTTTTTTTTTTTTTTTTTTAACAACAAGAGCACACTGTTGGTTGATGGTTCTCGGTAAACACCAGGTCATTTTCGGAAGCAGCGCAGCATGGCCAGTGTTCTCTGGCCTGGATTTGTACCTGTGATTGTTCTGTCCTCAGCTCAGGATTTTGCAGTTGCCCTTATTTTTTCAGTTAATTTTGGACCATTACTCCAGTTTACCGAGGTTATTCTGAATCCTAGTCCTACCATCCAGAATATCAGCAACTCCACCGAGCTTGGTGTCATTTACATATTTGCTAAGTGTGCACTCAGTCTCATCCTCCAAATCCTTTATGAGGATATGAAACAGTCCCAAACCCCGGACAGACCTGTGGGGAATCTTACATTATACCTCCAGCCAATTAAACATTGAGCCATTGATGACTACTCATTGAGCTCAGTGATCCAGCCTGTTATGTATTAGCCTCCAGTACTTTCGTCTTGTCTGTATTTCGTTAGTTTCGTAATGAGAATATTGTGAGGAGCCTGTCAAAAGCCTTGCTGAATTCAAGATATATCACACCTACTAATTCCTCCCCATCCACAGAGCCTGTCACCTTGTCATAGAAGGAAATTGCATTGGCCAGGCATGACTTGCTCTTGATGAAGCTACGCTGGCTCTACCTCATCACTTCTTCTCCAGTTGGTTATAAGTAGATTCCTTGAAGACCTGCTTCATGACATCTCTAAATTTTGAGTTCAGTCTAACTGAAATGCAAGTCCCCTGAAATCTCCTCCCTCCCTTGAAGGTGGGCACTTTATTTGCCCTTTTGGAGTCATCTGAGACTTCCCCATCCTAGATGTCTCAAAGATGAGCGGTCTCAGATGAACTTTCTGCCCCAGAACCTGGCTGTATTTGAGGGGACATCTTGTTCCTGTTTAATTTTGTGGAAGATTTGTCCAATCTTGGCAGCAGGATTGAAGTTCAGGCACTTCATTCCTAAATTCCTGGAGCTTTGGAGAAGCATTTTTAGCGTTTACAATCAGCGTGGCACAAAAAAAAAGGAAGGAAAACCAAGGCACTGAATTATTTTTAGGAAAGGAAATGATATCAGTAAAAAAAACAGAAGTTGGCTTTGAGCTTGAGAAAGTTTAGCAGGAGATTGTGGGTCACTATGGTTGTTCCTAAGAGCTAGTGGTTCTTTCATATTGTCAACTAGTAGGTCATTATTCCAGATCCTGATACACAAGCCCGAGTGTATATTAATCACATCAAGAGAGGTACAAGGCTTGCCATACCTGACTGTTCTAATAAAAGCACAGGATTTGGCCTCAGACATAAGAGGAGTATGTCAAACCCCTGGGACAGATTGCAAAGCACTGTAGGATTCTGCAGCTAATGCCAAGTCTTTCCTAGGGGGACCAGTGAAAAACCCCAATAGCACATGCACTTTTGGAGCCAGCTTTTTAAACAGTGATTTCCTTTTTATTTCAGTCAGCAGTAGGTCATTTAGATGGCTAAACAACTGACTGGCAGGGGGCCTAGTTAAAGCAGGGCTGAAAAGCAGAACTTCACATGCCTGAAAATCTGCACAGTTATGTTTCTTGCCCTTGTGTTAATGATATTAGTGGCTTTGTAATCAGAGCAGCTTGTAATGCGCAGGGAGAGAATGGAAATTGATGGCCTGCGTGCCACAGATGCACGCACACGTGCGTGCATGCACTTCGGCTTGATCATTTCATCTGATGCATGACCGGCAGGAGGGGGAAAGAATGCAGTCTGTACCAAAATGAGAGTAGTGTTGCCACTTGTCACTGCACACATGATGCAAAGTGATGAAGCCCAGGGTGGGGAAAAAAAAGACTTCTGGGTAAAAGCCTGTTCTGGAAGCCAAAGCTTAGAGGTTCATAGGTTCATAGATTGTAGGGCTGGAAGGGACCTCGGAAGATCATCGAGTCCAGGCCCCTGCACCAAGCAGGAAAAAGATAACTGGGGGTCAGGTGACCCCAGCAAGGTAACTATCTAGTCTCCTCTTAAAGATTTCCAGGGTAGGTGATTACACAACCTCTGGAGGGAGCTTATTCCACAGTCTTGACACCCTGACTAGGAAGAAGATTTTCCTACTGTTGAACCTGAATTGGTCTTCCAGGAGTTTATGGCCATTACTCCTAGTTTTCCCCTCAGGTGCCCTGGTGAACAGTTGCTCACTGAATCCTAGATGTACTCCCCTAGTGTAGTGATAAGCTGCTACCAGGTCCCCTCTCAGCCTTCTTTTCTTCAGGCTGAAGAGTCCCAGATCCCTCAGACTTTCCTCATATGGCTTGCCATGTAAGACTCTGATCATACGGGTGACTCTTCATTGGATTCTCTCAAGCTTGTCCATGTCCTTGTTAAAGTTCAGTGCCCAGGACTGGATCAGTACTCCAGCTGCAGTCTCTCTAGTGCTGAGTACAGCAGAAGAATCACTTCCTTGGTTCTGCTGGAGATGCATCGATTGATGCATGCCAGAGGATTATTTGCCCTACTGGTTACAGCATCACGCTGCCATCTCATATTCATACTGTGGCCTATTATTACCTCCAGGTCCCTTTCATTCATGGTGCTAGTCAGTTTGGTGCTGCCAAGCCTGTAGGCATGCTAGGGGGTGCTCGTCTCGAGGTGGAGCACTTTACATTTCTCAACGCTGAACTTCATCAGATTCCAATCTACCCGACTTGCTAATCTGTCCGGGTCCGCATATATCTGTCGCCCATCTTCAAACATGACCACACTTCCCCATAACTTGGTGTCATCCACAAACTTGGCCAGTGAGCTCTTCACCCCCACATCCAAATCATTAATAAAGATGTTGAAAAGTACTGGACCAAGCACAGACCCCTATGGGACACTGCTGCCCACTTCTCACCAGGATGACACCAATCAATTCACTGCGACTTTCTGGGCCCTATCCCGCAGCCAGTTTTTCACTCGCTGCAGGTTTTAATCCCAGTTTTGCCCTGGACTTCTTGTGCAATCTTAAGCAAATCACTTTAGAGTATGTCACTGCTGCTGCTGCTGCAAATAAGGTCTGTTCTTAACTCAACAGAACTGACCTTGGTTAGTGAACTGTGATTAATATAGCAGTGTACACAAGGTGGCAGGGGTTTTAACTCAGGTTCACAGCCTGAGTTCAAGCCTACAGGAGAGCTGAAGTGGAACTGCAAACCTCAGTTAAAAGTTGCCGCCTTCTCACTGTGGTTTTAGCTGGAGTTAAGAAACCTCTCACAAAATAGATCTACCTGTAGTCTGTACCTTGGTTACAAGGGGAGAATAACACTTCCCTGACTCGCCGATGTGTCAATGCTATGTTATATCTCGCTGTCATTATTTATCTGTGTGCAATGTGTATTGTGGCCGTGCCGTAGGACTCTAGTCCATGCTCTGCTGTATTAGGTGCTATAAAAACAGGACAACGAAATGCTCTTTACTTCCACTTTTCATCTCAGTTTTCAAGTGGTTAGGGCCCTTGCCTAGGGATGGGAGACTCAGATTCTAGGTTCTGCTCACCCCGAGGCAAAGGCAGGGCCAAATGCTCCTTTACCCTGAGTAGAACTGGCCCAACAGGGGAAGGTTTGGTGGGCCAGGTGGAGAGTGAGCTATAGAGTGCATCCCTTTGGGGCAGTGAGGCAGCACTTCCAAAGAAGCGCGGGGGCTCTGGCTTCTGTCCCCACTGCTGTCCGTCCATGTCATCCAATGAGTACTACATGCAAAATACTCCAAACCTATTGGGGAACAAGCAGGGACCAGGACCCTCTCCCTGTGCTTGCAGCACTTTGATAAGAATAGGAAGATGTAGTTTCAAGCCATGCCCCACCCCTGAGGCTGGACCCTGGAGAGGCATGTCGATTTAAAAGAAATGCAGACCTCTAGATCTCTGAGTTCAGAGGTGATATGTTTTATTAGACAAGCTAAGAAGTTGCAAAAAAAAAAAAAAAAAATCTTTTACTGCAAGCTCTTGGGCACACATGACCTTCAGGCACAGGGAAAATTAAACGTGGTGAAAAGTCCCCACAATAAATCAAATAAACTTCATTTTTGCACAGAGGAAGCTGAAGGTAGAAGTCTGTTCCTCTGGGTCCATGAGCTCGTCTTTGTGAGTTGCTTTTTGATGTGCAGGTAAGGCAGGATTCCTTCCCTGGCGGCGGCAGGGGGCAGAAAGGCAGACAGGTGGAGAAATCTTTCTGGTTGTTCAGCAGTGAAGCTTAAAACCAAAATTGGCTAAAATCCTTTATCCTCCATGTTTCAGGGATGTATTTGGGAGCCGTGTTGGTCTGAGACAAAAAGAAGCGCAAAACTCCAGAACTCTTGGTTCACAGATGATACCTGTAATTATAGCAACTAAGAAATCACCACAAAATTATCTTTTTCCTGCTACCTCACTACTGTCAGTGAACAAGGAGTCAGGCACTGCATCAAAAGCTCAGTGACTGTGGCAGGAAAAGATAATTTTTTGTGATTCCTTAGTTAATCTAATAAAAGGTATCATCTCTGAACCAAGAGTTCTGGAGTTTTGTATTTTTTGGTCTCCGACCAACACGGCTACCAACTACATCCCTAAAACGTGTAAGTTTAAAAGGGATTTAACTACCTGTGATGGGGTTGGCTAACCCTCACATCGTAGTAGAGGAGCCAGGATGCGAGTGAAGTGAGTATCGTTTTATTTTTAGCTTTGGGCTGCTGGCGGTGTGCTCTCCTGGGGTCTATAAAGACCATAAGCTAAGGAGGGAAAATCAGTAGGTTTGAGAAGCTGGAGGAGCTCCTGGTGCCGTGCTGGACAGCTCCCCATAGTAAAGCTGCCAGGGATGGAGGTGCTGCTGTGATAATGAAAGATCAGAGGGAAGGTTGAGAGACATTTGATGTTGGAGAGCCAAGGCAGGAGGGGCTTCTGCCCCTTTATGGTTCACAGGGGCTTCTGCCCCTTTATGTTTATGGCTGACATTTGAGTAAGGCCCACTGAGCCCACGTTCAGCCATGCAGGACCCTACGCTGGGAACTGGTGGAGCAGGACAAGCCCGAGTCCTCCTACCTACCTGCAGTGAGCAAGGAGTCAGGGCGTGCGTCAAAAGCTCAGTGACTGTGACAGCAGCACAGATGTAGCTACCATAATTACCCTAGCAGGGTAAAGGAAAATGGTGGGTCTCGTATAGTTGCCAGTGTACGAGGGGGAGAGAGCCCCACATTTATCTCCTTTATAGTATCTTAGTCAAATCTTAGGTATCTAAAGCACCTATATCTTTAGTTGATAAAAAAAAAATAACAAAGCACCTGACCCCACACTTTAAACATGCCAGCCCTGGGAGAGATTATATTAAATTCCCTTGTATCTATTTGCAAACACAACACAAGCCACTGTCCTCACAAATGTGCTGCACTGCCCTGGCCTCTTCCTTACACATATATTTGTGAAATTCAGGAATTAATGACCAAAATATTTTGGGCATGTTTGATGTTTGATTTGTTTCCTGGTTACTCCATCTAATCTAACAGTGAGCAATAGTGCTAGCTTTGCGTCAAAGGTAAACCCAAATTGTCCTCACACAAAAAAGCCTGGGTTTCTTGGAAGTGGTTTTACAACACTTCAGTTAAATACTGGCTGCTCTTTCTAGCCATTCATTTCCAGGTCCTTTTTATCCACTGCATATATTAAAGTAGACCATTCTGGGGCCTAAATCAGACCCCATATAAACAGGTGTCATTCCAGTGAAGCCAAGTTCAGGCATAAGGCTGAAGGCAGACTTAAGGTTAAGTACAGGAAAAGGAAGAGAGTAGGGATGCAGGGGTGAGCAGAGAATGAAGAGCTGGAGACCATGCAGAGAACAGCCCTGAAGTCTGTAAAATATGTATCGTACCATCTAGAGTGAACGCAGTAATCCTCTTAGGCTAGGTCTTCTCTGTTCCCTGTATCTGTGCTACTGGATTAATTTTACTTGATGCACTGGTTATTGGATTTAGAATATATGTAAATAAATATAATCTGACAGACAAGGCACAACAGACCAAAGCACATAGAAAAGACAAAACAAAGAGGTCTACAGCAAGCAAGATGCAGGCAATTCCTTAGGTATATACATAGAGCAGCACCCACTATTTTGTAATGGGGATGCATGAACTGTAGCTGTGCCCAGGGGAGATGATAATTGCCAGCAGTGACAAGGTAATGACCACTGACAACACTAACAATGCAGTGAATATACTATATAGTAAACTATATAGAATTAAAATAGAGTGCTGAGTACCAGTCAACTTAGCAACCTCAGAAGCAAAAAAAAGTTGCTATTTTAGCTCACTTGAAGCTTGGAAATTAATTAGTTTAGTACTGCTTGTCACTTCAGCAGTTTCATAACAAGCTGTGTGCATATCTGCCTTTGATTCACTTTCTAATTAAACAATACGATAGAGGGGCTGAAATGGCAGAATAATCAGTTTTATATATTTGAATCTGGCACAGTTAAATGAGTAATTTCCCCAGGCCATCCATAGCCATTAAATGCAATTGTATTGATTTGATAGTGCCTGAATGGCAAGGATGAAACCTCCAGTTTCCTACTCACTATACCTACATTAGGTAAGTAGTAATCACCAGCTCAGGTCAGTAATGGGTCTCTTAGTGCTTGCATTGGATTTGTTATGTTCCAGTTAGATTTATCATTGTTCTGCGTACGAGTTTTTGCTTGCATCATGCTCAAGTTATTGCTAGCTCTGACGGCCCATAGGCAATCAAGTTTATCACCTACCTCAATATGGAGGATGGCCATGTTTTAAAATAACTCCTTCCTAGTGCTCCCACGTTCCTTGTTTGATTACCATGTCATGCCTTTTCTTTGGAGTGACTATGCCTGCAACGAGAGAACTCTGCTGATGCTAGGCAGACCAGCTGGATTTCCAAGCACTCGGGTAGCCAAGGGAATCCAGCAAACATGCATGGGCTACTGGCATGTAATATCCAGAAAATAGGACTTCAGGAAGTATACGTATGTTTAGATCTTGTTGCCAACATTTAGAGAAGAGAAAAGAGCTTTATATCTAAAGGAAAGTTCTGCAAATGCAGAAAAATAAAGTTTGTTCAGAAGAAAAAAGTAGGGCTTGTAATCCAAGGTGTGATTTACTGGAATGTGCTAGGGCAGAAATGAGTAGCAAGTATTAAAGTTGTGCAATTTTAAACTGAGGTGCAATTTTAAAGTAGACTCCAATGCCATATACTCTTTGATAATGCGGAACTGTTTAAATGCCTGATGTGATTATCAACTTGAAGCCAGAGAAACAGACTGTGTGTGGAAATCAGATCTATATTATTGGTGATAAGGAGCAAAACTAAAACACAATTTCTGACCAGTCTTGTGGGCCTGATTCTCAGTGTGTTTACCAGAGCACAGCTAGAGTCTCTTTATTAAAGTCAATGGAGCCATACTGGTGCTTAGTGAAACTGAGAAGAGAATTAGGTGGTGTATTTTCTATACATTGATGGAAGGCCAAAGATTGAGCATGGGCTAAGTAAACATTGTGTACAGGATATAGGCATTGCAGGAAAATGTTTTGTGTCCAGTAGTTATTTTAAGTACAGTTCTGTGTTGCCGTATGTATTCGACTCTTGACACTCAGAGTGCACATGCAGAACGGCTTCATCACATTGTTTAGTGTCTAGGCACCAACCTGTCAAGCTAGAGGTGAAGACAAGAATGATTTTTAACAACAACTTGAAGAAGAGATTGAGAGCTCACAGAAATCAGTTCCTCATAATACTTGATGACTTCAATGCAAGAGTTGGATGTAGTTTTAAGAATTGGCCTGATATTTTGGGCAAACACAGAATTGATAATATGAATGAAAATGGCCTGTGAGTATTAGGACCTTGTGCAAGTCCAAATCTATGTGTTACCAGCACCTACTTCATTAGGCAAATCACAAGAAAGACATTGTAGAAATTTCCAAGATCAGGGCAGTGGCACCAATTAGATCAAGTATTAACCAGGCATAATCCCCTGAAAGAAATCCTACTTATGAGGTCTTATTGCAGTGCTGACTGTGACCCTGACTATGCCTTAGTCACTGCAAAGTCAGAATCAATGTAAAAAAGATCCACCCTGCCAAAACTACCAGTTGTCCTCAGATAGACATCAGCCAAACTAAAGACAGAAAAATGCAGGCAACTCAAAGAACAAGCTGTGAAAGTAAGTTTACCTAACAACTCGGTCACTGAAGCTTGGAAAAACTTAAAAACTAACATGTACAATGCTGCTGTAACAGCATTTCACAAAAAATGCACGAAAAATGCAGGATGGTGTGAAAAGCACTCTGAAACTCCTCTATCACTGGTTGAGAACAAAAGGACAGAGCTAACAATTATAAGAAATCTTTCAACACCATAACCCTGGAAAATCTGAGAAAGCCTCCTTTTGCATTTCTCTTAGAGCCTAAGAGGCATGCCAGTATTTTTGGCTGATATTTTGTGATGAAATTCTGAAAACAGCTGATGCAGGTGATGGCCTTGGGAGGTATGAAGACATCAAATGAGCAATTGGTTGAGTCAAGAAGAAAACAACTCCACTAAAAAACTTAGATGGAGATGTCATTACTGATTAACAAAAACAACTTGAGCATTGGACTGAGCAGTGTGGCATCCTATACTCCAGTGATACTGAAATTAAACATGACGAGCTTGAAGGTTTACCACAGTTTGAAGTTACGATGGATTTGGACAACAAGCCTGCATTGAATAGTTACAGAAAGCCATTAAATCGATTCCTGGGAACGAGGCATCTGGCAACAACTGGTTGCCTGCTGAATTCTACCCATGTGTCAACGGTGAATTACTTTGAAAGCTTCATGAAATTATATTGCTCTGTTAGAAAGAGAAAGTGGTCTCACAAGTTTTAAAAGATGCTTGGTTTGTACAATTATACAAACACAAAGGGGTTAGAAGTGACCGTGACAATTATAGAGGTATCTCCCTGTTGAACATCATCAGAAAAATTGTCAAGAATCTATCTTGAAAGTCAGTGTGGTTTTCACTCAGGTCGCTCCACCATTGATATTATATTTTCGGTTAAGCAATTTCAATAGAAGTGTAGAGAAAAATGAATAACACTAAACATAGCCTTCATTGATCTGATGAAGACCATCAATACAGGCAACAGACAGGGCCATTTTAGTGTTCTGAAGAGACTGGATTATTCCCCCCCACCCAAACTATTAAACTTAATTCACTCATTAAATCAATGGTACAAAGACAACTGTAGTGTATAAAAACAAAGAATCAAACACCTTTGATGTCAACAGAATGAAACAGGGGTGTGTCTTATCCCCCATGCTCTTTAACATATTTTCATTCCTGCTTCTTTATTCATTCAAGGACAGCATTCACTTTTGATTCAGGAACTGCAGCCACATGCCTGCAGTGGCTCAGACCAGAAGCTAGGGGGCACTACAGCATGGCTCTCTGGCACGTAGCCACCATGGACTGTTGTGCTTGCTTCCTCTTCCTACTGCCCCTGAGATCTTTGGGATTTGCAGTCCAGAATAACAGCACCAGGACTCTGCAGGGTTGCTTGTCACTGCCTCTTCCTGCTTCCAGGTGCATCTGGGATTTGTAGTCCACAGTCACAGCCAGCAGTAAGTTTTTAACAGAGCAGGGCAGCTCTGTACTTGGGGAAAGGGAACTTTAACCCCACCCCCTCCCTGACCCCAGCCCCCAGCCGGGTTTTACCAGAGTGGGCAGTCCCTGTCTCCCCTCCCCCCCAACTCTTCTCTGCTGGAGCAGACAGCCCAGCCCAGCCCAGGGCTGGAAAGCATGCTGGGATGCTGGGGGACTGTGATTTAACTTGAACCAGGAAAGGTTCTGGGACAGAAGCTTCGTGAACCGGTTTGACCCAAATCAGTTCAGTCTGTTACTACATTCAACCAGTTTTTATCTTAAACCGGTTTCAGCTATTTTGAAACTGGATTATGTACACTGAACTTCTGCTCTGTTACAGGTTTAAACCAGTTTCTGATGACTTAATCCAGTTTATATGTAACTTCTGTCCCTAGCCCAGACACCTCTATGAGGGGTGGCTTCTAAAGCCCTACAGTAGAAAGCATTCAATGACAGTGGCATGCACGCAGAAATAAAAGGTGCTCTATCAGCTTGTTTCTGCATTGCTGGTGCCCCCAAACTCCCCTTTGCTTTGAGGGGAATGTCCCCGTGCTAGTAGCCCAATGGACAAGAATCTTCATTGGAAGTGCCGATGCATTTAAAACATAATTAGAAACTCTGTGTTTGGATCAGGTGATTTTATTTCCCTACACATCAGTGGTTTACAGTGGTTTATTGGCTTCAGGGTGAGCTGCTGGGTATATTTCTGAAAGGGTCAGCAATGTAGCAGGAGTGAATCACTTTTATAGCTAAATTGAAGCTGGCTGCGTCCCTGGAACAATGCTTTATGGTCTTGAGAAGAGGATGGGGAATACTAGCTGTGCTCTCCTGTTAGGGATCAGTCCTACACCTGTGGAAGATCCCTTGACAGTGCAGTTCAAGTAGACAAGCATGGGGCAGGCCACAGCCTGTATATTGTATCCCTTCTGAACAGTAGTAGGCAGCTGGGGAATGCCCTTGCCCTCTGACCTTTGGTGGGGGTGAAGAAGTACTCAGTCAGTGGACAGGCTGAGGAAGCCCCTGCAAAATGGCCTCATAGCTATGCTCTGCTCTGGGGAAGGAGTTTACTGCCACTACTTCCACGTCTTCCCAGTGCGGATAGTTGGCAGGACGCTGGCATGTGGATTTGGTCCTTTGGTAAAAGGTAGTAACCGTCTTTCTAAAGCAAAATATCCTTTGTCCAGTGCCAACAAGCATTCTTTCCCATCCTGTTGTTCTTGCTGTGCATTGTTCAGGTCAGGTTTCTAAATAGCTTAGGGTTGAAAACGATCAATACGTGTCACAAGCATCTTAGTAGTGTGTGACATAGGTGCGTATCATCGCAGCAGGACAAGGTTGCTTATTTGCAACCTCTCAATCTGTTGGACAGTAAGACCAGGTCTCCCAGCAGCAACTTGCTGACCCCTCGATTACCTGGAGAAACAGGTCCTGCCCGGTCACTTCTGCTTAGTGTGCGTCAAACCACAGAAATCAGGCAGTGTAGCCAGCACGAAGTAGCTCAGAACCTGGATCTCAGTGCAGCTTGCAGACTCCAGTGTGCTGCTTAGCACATACTCAAGGCTGCTCTGAGGTTCTTGCTCATATCCAGGCTGGGGTATGTGCTGAATGGGTCTTTGCTGGGGTCTTCCACACGACTTTCTTCTCATCAGTGGTCCTGGGTTTGTCATGGAGGTGGTATAGACCTGTGACTGACTCGCCATTTATTCAAATTACTGTTATTCATTTAACCTTTTATCAAGCATGACCTGCATTTGCTTTCTTTCCAACGTCAATAAAGCATCTGGGTTTTACCTACAGTGCATTCTCTGTTTCTGTAACTTAATAGCACTTATAAAATCTGCTAGGCATAGAAATTATAGATATTAATTAGAGTCATTGCCCTCTTTACCAGAAGAACTCCCAATACATGTATCTATTAATTGATCCATCTCTCCAGATGATGCCCCAGGTCCAGTTCATTTAGGGGAATACTATGTTCTTTTTTAAATGCAGTATCTTGAAATCTTGCAATATACCATTCAGTTACTGTGTCTTGCCATTGTAAGAGATGGGTTCCACACTAGATGATACAGCAGACGTATGATTTATATTGTTATACTCAATATCCCATCATGTCTTAACATAAGCTCCGCTACAATCCAGACTTGCTTTGGTCACGATAGTGTTACTTCCTATCTTTGGAGCAGAGAGGCAAGTTCCTGGGCACTGTACATACTGAACAGACAGTCCCTTCCCCAGATCTGTCGCTCATGTGAACAGACAAATACAGCAGGCAGAGAAAGGGCAGCACAAGGCAACACTGAGGTGGTTATGTTCAGTGTAATGAGCTGTCATCCCAGCACTTGTGTCAACTAGCCATTGCGGAGTTCTCTTCTTTTGCGTTCGTATGGCACCCATACTCATGGGATTCTAGTTTGGAAGGAGGGGTCTATGCATTACTGTAATTTTAATATATGAATCAGGGAACTGATACTATTAGGATCGTAGGTTGCAGCTAGGCACTTCTCAATTGTGACTTGGGTTTCTAAAATGTAGCACCGTATGCATGTACTGCTTCCTGTCATGATGTGATTTTTTTTTTTTTTGGTCTGAGTTAACTTTGAAAACTTGGTTTGGCCTCCGTTGACATCAGTGGTCAAATCTCCATTGATTTAATTGGAAGCAGGATGAGACTTAACAAGGCCAGCGTGAGTGATCTTGGGTATACTGCCTGAACTGGGGTCCCATTATTGCCAGATTGCAGGTATGTAGTCTCACTGTTGACTCAGTTGTTCTTCAAGGTTCAGAGATACTGTGGATGAGCATTAGCAAACATAAAAAAACAATTCAGCTCACTTATAAAGTACAAATAAGATCCCATGTGTTCCCAGACATGGAAACAATAGATAATGTATTGTAAGCCATCTGAAACTTTAAATAAGGTAGTGCATTCTATCAATACTTGGTTTTCCAGTCCAATAAAACACCTGGTATCTTATTGGGTCATTAAAGCTTTCTCTTTTCCTGAGTTATTTCATTCTGGATGCATCTGAATCCTCAGAAAACCTGTGTGTTTGTTACATGCAATATATATTGACCTGTTAATCATTTAACTTGCAGAACAACTCCTTAAATACCCATCTCAGCATCAGCAGCACTTGGGTCTCTATTTTCAGCATTGAATGAGAGCACCTGAGGGAAAATAAATAATTCTGTGTAGAAAGGAAGGCATATATTTTCAAGATGAGTTAGTCCATGGCTCCCAAAGCCCTGTGCATTTTGAATAGTTTCCCTTCCAAATCCCATTAACACAAGGAGAGAGAGACTCCAGTAGACTAAATCAAAAATGGATCAGGGCCAAGATCAGTGACAGCCAAAAGTTATTGTAATCTAAAGACCTATGTAAGGCATGTGGGTCTGTTTCTAAGGATCAGTTGTAAGAACTGTGCAGTTGCCAGCCTCATTGAAAAAAAATGAGCCATAACTACAGATCTAGATTTAGTTTGCATATGTTCTCACCTGGGAGTTTGATTCAATCCATTGCAGACATGGGCAAACCAACCAATTTGTATTGGTATCATGTACCAGTTTTGGTCCATCACTATCTGCTGACTCCTTCAGCAAATAGGCCAAGGTTGAGTGAACCTACAGCTGGCATTTCTCTCCTCCATTTATACATAGACCCCATATTTAAGAAAGGGAAAAAGGGGGATCTACAGAGAACTACAGACCAGTCAGCCTCACCTCAGTCCCTGGAAAAATCATGGAGCAGATCCTCAAGGAATCCACTTCTAAACACTTGGAGGAGAAGATGATTAGGAGGAGTCAGCATGGATTCACCCAGGGCAAGTCAGGCCTCACCAACCTCATCGCCTCTCTGATGATTTGACGGCCTCTGTGGATGCAGGGATATTAGTGGATGTGATATACCTTGATTTTAGCAAGGCTTTTGATACGGTCTCTCGCAACAGTCCCACAGCCAAGCTAAGGAAGCATGGGCTGGACGAATGGACTGTAAGGTGAATTGAAAACTGGCTGGAACTTCAGGCTCAGAGGGTTGTAATCAATGACTCGATGTCTAGTTGGCACCCGGTATCAAGTGGAGTGCCCCAGGGGCTAGTCCTGGAGCCAGTTTTATTCAATATCTTCATCAACGATCTGGAAGATGGTATAGAGTGCACCCTCACCATGTTTGCAGATGACACCGAGCGGGGGGGAGTAGTAGATACCATG
Source organism: Crocodylus porosus (assembly GCF_001723895.1). Classification (NCBI taxonomy): domain Eukaryota; kingdom Metazoa; phylum Chordata; order Crocodylia; family Crocodylidae; genus Crocodylus; species Crocodylus porosus. Next base: position 257,824,827 of record NW_017728886.1, on the reverse strand, counting down.
GAGGATAGGGCTAAGATTCAGAGTGACCTAGACAAATTGAAGGATTGGACCAAAAAAAAATCTCATGAGGTTCAACAAGGACAAGTGAAAAGTCCTGCCCTTAGGACAGAGCAGCCCCATGCACCGGTCCAAGCTGGGGGCTGACTGGCTGGGCAGCAGCTCTGCAGAAAAGGACGTGGGGTCACAGTGGACAAGAAGCTGAATATGAGCCAGCAGTGTGCCCTTGTTGTCAAGAAGGCTAATGGCATCCTGGGCTGCACTGGTAGGTGTGTTGCTAGTAGGTTCAGAGAAGTGATTACTCCCCTCTATTCAGCACTGGCGAGGCCACATCTGGATTTTGGGCCCCCTGTTACAGAAAGGATGTGGAGAAATTGGAGAGAGTCCAGCAGAGGACAGCGCAAATGGTTTAGGGACTGGGGCACATAACTTATGAGGAGAGACTGAGGGAAGTGGGCTTATTTAGTATAAAGAAGAGAAGTCAGAGAGGATGTAACAGCAGCCTTCAAATACCTGAAGGGGGTCCAAAGAGAATGGAGTTGGACTGTTCTCTATGGGGGTGATGACAGAGCAAGGAGCAATGGGCTCCAGTTGCAGCAAAGGAAGTTAAGGTTGGATATTAGGAAAAAATTTCTCACTAGGAGGGTTGTAAAACACCGGAACAGGTTACACATAGAGGTTGTGGACTGACTCTCCTTGGAGGTTTTTAAACCTCAGGTAGTCAAATCCTTGACTGGGATGATCTAGTTAGGGATGATCCTGCTTTGAGCAGGGGGTTAGACTAGATGACCTCCTGACATCCCTTCCAACCCCAATTTTCTGTGATTCTACTCGTGTTTTCTTAACAGCATTAATTCCACAGTGAGGGAAATATTCTGCTGCCACGCAGGGCCTCCCTGGGGTGCCAGTCCAGCACATTTTCCTTAGCACAGAACTTCACCACAAGTCATTACAAAAATATAAAGATTCTAATGGAAATAGTTTAAAAAGTCATAAGTTAGGCCAATGATTCTCAACTTTTTTAGACTCAAGGTCCCCTTGTTAGATCCTTGGAAAATGCAAGCTCTTAGTTTTCACTCATTTTTTGACTATGGAAAAATATTAAAGAAATTCTTCTGTTGCAAAGAACTCAGAAAGATCACAACATGGCAAAATGGTGTTAACGCTATGGATTCCTATTGGAGTCTGCACGTTTATCTTGTGAACCATGTGTAGGTGTTTGCACACCTACAATTCTAATATTGCAGAGCACCCTGTCACACCGTTAAAAGGATCCCCCACAGGTACCCTCGTTGAGAGTCGCTGGCTTCAGCAACTCCCCTTCCCAGCTGTTGATACTTTTGGATCATAACCTTGTAATTGAAGAATAAGGGTGCAGGGGAACTCTAGGAAAATTGCTTATCATACATAATTTGGCCTTTGGGGATTTTTCATGAATAATTTGATTGGGCCTATGCACCTTTCAGTAAATTGCATTAAAACATTAGAAATATTATGAGTGTTTTTAGACACCAGTATTATACTGACTTGAAGCTACTGAAAGCTCCCTGTGTTCCCTTTGATAAGCAAAAATGTAACAGGCTTGAATTGAGCCATTAGCTTCTATCATGTCAATGATCCATGGATTAAGAACTGGCACCAGAGATCATAAGAGCTCTAAAGGCACTGTAATCTATCTTGCTGGTAGTCAGAAAATATGGGTTGAAGTAGGAGACTGCAGAACAGTTGGTTGCGCATCCCAGTCCTGTGCTGTTAGGATATCATGGTGTTCCAGAGCTGGAAGACAGCGTCTCTTTAACTTAACCTTCCTATGTACCACAGACTTGATGTGCAAAGACCATTTCTTGAGAGGGAAAAGTCTCCCTGTCATAACAATGCCGTTACTTAGTTTCATAGTTTCTAGGGTCAGTAGGTGTGGATTTTCAGACTGATTCCTGCTCCAGTCAAGGAAGCTTCCACATGAGCGCAAGGGGCTACCCACATGCATCCATTTATAGGACTGGGGCTTTAATATGGAATAGGTCTGGGTAGGCCTGATGAGACTCCCTTCCCCAGTCCTGTGTAGGAGTTGGAGGCCAGCAGCATGCTGTAGAGACAGACTGAAGAGCTGGCCACTTCTGGGACTGTCTGCTGCTAGAGCTATGGGAAGAATTAGCTAGGAGAAGTGGCCACTTGAGGTAGACCAGTACGGAGTTTCTTAGACCATGATGCTGGAAGGGACCTCAGGAAATCATCAGGTCCAGCCCCCTGCACCAAGCAGGACAGACAGCTGGGAGTCCCCAGCTCTGATCTACACCAAAGTCATTTCTGCAATTGCAACGTAGGTTTATCCAGCAAGGTAACTGTCCAGTTTGTGGATGGTTTTGTGGCTGCTGCTAGATAGTTCCCAGCGTAGAGTGCAAAGCCAGGGAGGCAGCAGGACTGTAGAGTGGGGAGGAAGGACAGGGATACCATGGAGCCATGAGCCGCAGTCGTGAGCCCAGGCTGCTGAGCGGTAAGGACTGAGACGTGGAATTGAGAAGAGAAGGCTGTGAGAGAATGAAGGGAAGAAGGTGGGAGCCAAGGGCAGCAGAGAACAGAGGTCCAGAGACATGAGTCTACACAGTGCAGCCCGCTTCTCAAAGGCCACATGGGATATATTTGTGCTGGGAGAAGCCATATGTAAATGCAGGGAATCACATGTATACTGGTCTGGATGGGATTGTGCAATCAGCCAGGGCTCTGGGTTGCAGCTTGTTGGAAATAACTGGTCTGGAGTCCGCTGTATCTTCACCTGTACTAGAATGCTAGGAGGAGCTGATGACCCAGATGTGTGATAAAGCGTAAAGGGAATGGTTGTATATGGAAAACTCGGTAAATGCCAAATAGCCAATGGCAGACCCATTGTATAAGATTGTTGAAGCATTATGGTTGCACAGCGCCCTATATGGAATTGCTGAGACAGCGAGGGCCAAAGTTGAAGTAGGCCTTTCATGCTGTTGGAAGGGTCATAGAGTGCTCAGGCTGGCATCTCTGAGGCATGGTGGGTAGTAGGGAGGATGGGATACCTTGCCTGGAAAAAGGCAAGAGTGGAGGTGCAGAGCAAGTGCAGGTGTTCAGAGAGATGTGACTAAGAGTGTCACTGGAGAATGGCACAACTGACTGGGAGACCTCTCCAAAGAAAGGAAACCTCAAGGTGTGGCAGGTAGCACTCGATGAGGGGTTCTTGGCCTTGGCTCTAGGCCAGATAAATCCAGACATCCTCCAGTGTTCACAAAGTTCTGTGGTCTTTTAACACCCTGATCTCAGACCTTTCCTGCAGAGGAGACGCTTGGGCTTTTGCTCTGTATCAGCAAAGTTGATGCTTTGTTTGCTTTGCAGTTTGTATTTTAATAGTAGTTGAAATCTGATTCCTGTTTTGACCTGTTTTGAGCTATTTTTGTCTTCCAGTCTTGTCTTTCCCCTTGTTCTGTGTGTTCTTTTGCAGCAAGCAGTCTGTAGGCAGTTCTACCAACTCATTCCTGCATTTCTCTCCTGTTTGAAGCCATAGGTCTACTACTGCTCCAAAGTCTTTTCAGCTCTTTCAGCATCTTTTGTACTAGTTACCATTTACTTGCTTGCACTTTTTTAATCAGGTGTTTTTCACCTTGTGTGCATGTCTGTAAGGGGAGAAGAGAAATGCCTTCTAACATTTTGGGGCAGTTCCATTGTTCATCTTTGTGATCATACATTCATAGCCATACATTTGCTGGCTGGAGAAGATCATCTAGTCTAATGCCCAGCATAATACTGTTGGTTGAATTTTCTCTACTACTTCTTGCATCAAATCCTTAACTAGTCAGGGAATGATTGGGGTTAGGGGCAGTAGTGAGCCTATGCAGTAGCCTATATTACAAGAGCAGCAGCCAGGGAATTTTTAAGTCCCTGAAGCAAGTAAAAATCCCTCCTCCCTTCTCCCCCATGTGTAGCGGGACGTCCCCTCTCATCCCCTTCCCTCTCCCCCCACCCACTGCTGGCATGGAGGGGAAGCTCCAGAGATACTTCTGCCTGATCCAGCCTGGGCTGCATGTGGTGTCAGGCTCAGGCAGGGACAGTGGCAGTAGTGGTAGGTCCCTCCACCTTGCCTGGTCCCCCCTGAGGTGTTCCCTGCCATCCTGGGAGTAAGCAATGTCTCTAGCCAAACCTGGCTCCACATGCAGCCTGGGGGGAGTGAGACAGATGTGGCTCTAGATCCTGCTCTTTCTTCCCCGCCACCCTCTCCTCCAACCCTGGGTCAGCTGGGGACAGTGGCAGTGGCATCCAGGGGAGGAGATGGGAGGAGAGGGGACATGCAACTGAGCACAGAAGGGAAGAGAGGTAGAAGGGATAATTTTTACCTCTTGAAAGACTTAAAAAAAAAAATTCCCCCACCCCCTTTTATGAAATTCTGGATCCACCCTGTAATAAGTGCATTCCCTTCTGCCTTCCCCTGTGGGAACACAGTCATCGCACAGTCATACTCCCTCTTGCCTTTCCAGTCCCGTGGTTCTTTCATTCCTGGTGCCCAGCGCCCCAGGTTCAGTGTGGTGGGTCGAGAGCCCCGTACACTCAGCAGCCCAATGTCATGGCTTTTGGCTGCGGAGTGGGCGTTGGTCATTTGAAATGCCTCAAGCTGAGTTGAACTTAGGACCCTCTTTCACCATTGGGCTATTGTGCACAAAGTGGGCACCACCATTATTTGGGAGTGAAAATGACTGCGTGGGCTGTACTTTGTACCAAACTGAGTTCATCTCTAAGGGTGAATTAGGCACGGCGCCCCCTTTAGATATTCTGGATCCTGATATGATGGCAGTGCTTGCTGTGCAGCCCTGAATCAGGGCTCATAACACTGAGGAGGACAGGAATTCGGACACAGCCCTGGGTCTGGCGTTTCCTGTGTAGTGCCTCTATGTGTCTCCTAGCTGAGCACACAGATGCTCTGTATCTACCCTTTGAAAGTGGCCAACTGTTTCCACTGACTCTATAGTGAGCTTCGGTGCTCAACCCATTACGTTTGGAGTTTCAATTTCCCACAGGGGACAAAACACTTATATTTGGCATTACAGGAAATGGAGATGCCTATGGGACAACTTGAATCTGCTTCTGAATGTGTTCTCCAAAATCATACAAGGACTTTGTGAAGATGCCGGACATTGAACCCAGCCTTGCATGGCTGGGCCAATCTTCCCCCTTCGATGAGACTTTCAAAGCTGCTTAAAGGATTTAGGTGATAGATACCTTTGGAGATCTCAGCTGGTGTTAGAGGGGGAGAAAGGCTTAAACTAGTGGTGCCCAGCTCATCCATCCCTGCAGGCTGGATGAGTGGCATGGGGCCAGTCTGCAAGCTGGATACAGAGCACAGGGCTGCATCATCTGGTCTCTGGGGCTGGAATTTAGTAATGGCAGCATTAAACGTGGCAGCTCCTGGAACCATGACAGCTGCCGTTCCTATCAATGCCAAATTTTTGGCCCTATGGGCAGCCCTGGGGACCAGATACAGTTTCGTGTTCTGGATCTGGCCTGCAAGGGTTTCAAAACAAGCAACAATAGAGTTGATTACTGCAGCTCCAGGAACCATGGCAATTAACTCTGCTACCGCTTGTCATCCCCGCCCCCTGCAATTCCTGGACCTGTGGGGAACCCTGTGTGCTGGATGATATGGCTCTGCCAGCCTGATTCAGCCCATGGGCCATAACATAGTCACCTTTGTCTTAAACAGTTACTTCTGTATCCTTGAATAAAAAATGGAAGAGTATTGAGAATGAAAGAGAGGACCCTTAAGTCCTGATAAATAAGAGAAACTACGATTAGTTTGTAATTCAGTTGCAACCTCAAATTAAACTGAATAATGCATACTCTTCAACTTCATTTTGCTCTTATTAAGGCAGAAAATTGAACCAGGCAAGCACTCAAATAATTAAATAGAAATATTTAAATATGCATGAACAGTATCTCATTTAAACGTATGTTACTTCCATAGCAGCAGACATGAGTTAGAAGCAGAGCTCCTAAAAATGAAGTCTTCCTCATTCCTAAAAAGACCTGAAAAGTTTCTAAGAACTTAGCACAGAAGCAGAACTTTGAGATCTGTGCTCTTCACAAAGCTATAGACAGCGCTTCTAGAGACGATACTGGAGAATAGTCATTTGTTTTTTCTCTTATAATCCACAGAACGGTCACCCGACATGCAGGCGCACTGAGGATAAAGCTACGTTGCAACTGCAGAAATGACTTGCGTGTAGATCAGAGCTAGGCTGGTCAAACTGGAGAATGCATCCTGACTTGGAATCTTGATTTTTACAAATCTTGTCATGCCGCTCCTTCAGGTCTCTTTTTGTATGCTCTTTAAATTATGTTGCTCTTAGGCTGTAGACAGAGTAACAGTTAGCCACAGGATAAAAGCTAGGTAGGTTAGGCACTGGTACCCTACAACTTAATGGACTAAACTAATCCCTGGTGAGCTCTTGGCTTGTTTGATTAGACTGCAATAGCATTTGAGCTTGCTTAAATTATCTACACTGCACTCCAGGGGAATGGCTGCATTTAGGCAGAGCCTAAATCAAGTAATTTATGCCCAGAATTCAGGCTTTGAAAATGAAGATTTCCGCAAGCATATATGTCCAATTCTGTAGCTCACTCTTGAGACTGCATCCTACAGTCTGTCCATAAGAACTTGAAATGAAACCAGTATATGTTTTTCAGACAGTTTTCAGACAAATGTGTCCATGCTTAACCTCCCTCAATTCATTCCATGGAGTTTTTCCAACTTGTTTTTAGATCTTGCATTTATCCCAAATATTCTTCCTCCCTTCAGATTGTATATACCTCATTCTGAGTGCTTGCCTTAGGAGCATAGATTTATAGGAAAGTAGGGATGGAAGGGACTCCACAAGGTCATCTAGCCCCGCCACCTCCTCAAAGCAGGATCATCCCTGCTAAACCATCCCAGCCAAGTGTCTGTCGAACACACTTTTGAAAGTTTCCAAGAACAGAGATTACACAGCTTCTCCAGGCAGCCTGATCCAATGCCTGTCCACGCTCATAGTCAGAAAGTTCCTTCTAATCTCCAGCCTAAATTTCTCTTGCTGCAACTTGAGGCCATTGTTCCTAATCCTTTCTGCTATGGCCCCAGAGAAAAACTGATTTCCATCCTCTCGCTATAATCACCCTTCAGGTATTTTGAAGTCTGTTATCATATCCTCTCTCAGTCCTCTCTTCTCCAGGCTCCTATCTCTTTCACCCTTTCCTCATAAACCATGTCTCCCAGGCCCCCCTCTTCTTTTTTTTTTTGCCCTGCAATGTATTCTTTTCCAAACCTTTCATACTCTTCTTGAAGTGTGGGGCTCAGAACTGGACACAGGACTGCAGTAAGCTGCACCAGTGCTGAATAGAGTGGCAGAATCCATTGTCCTTGATTTGCATGTGACACTCCTATTAATGCAATCCAGGACACTGTTGGAGTTTTGTTGGGTTTTTTTGCAAAAAGAGCATGCTGTTGTCTTATATTCAGGTTACGGTCCACCGTAGCCCCACTTTTCTGTAGTGCTGCAGTCTAGCCAGTTTTTCCCTAGTCTATATTCATGCATGCAATTATTGTCCCACGTGCAGGACTTTGCATTTGTCTTTGTTGAATCTCATCTCATTGATTGCAGACCATTTCTCCAATCTGTCCAGGTCATTGTGGATCCTAGTCCTGCCTCTGGAGTGTCCACAGTTCCACCCAACTTGGTGTCATCTGCAAATTTGCTGAGCGTGCACTTGATCCCATCATCGAAATTACTAATGAATATGGAAATGTTGAACAATGTTGGACCCAGGACAGACCCCTGGGAACCCTGCTTGATACCTACTCCCAAATGGATATTGAGCCACTGATGACTACTTGCTGAGTACAATGATCCAACCAGCATCCACATTACAGTACTTTTTTTTAGTCTGCACTTCCTCAGTTTGTTAATGCAAATGTTGTGAGAGTGTCAAAAGCCTTGCTAAAATCAAGATATACTATGTCTACTGTTCTTGCCTCATCTATAGAACCTGTTGCTTTATCATAGAAAGAAATCAAATTGGTCAGACATGACTTGCTCTTGGTGAATCAATCTGGCTGTTCCTGATCACCTTGTACTCCTGTAGGTACTTCACAATGGATTTCTTGAGGACCTGTTCCATGATCTTTCTGGGCATAGAGGTCAGGCTGACTGGTCTGTAGTTCTCCAGATACTCCCTCTTCCCACTCTTAAAGATCGATATTATATTTTCCAGTCATTTAGGACTTCACCCAATCTCCATAAGTTCTGAAAAAGGATGGGCAATGGCTCCAAAATTATCTCAGCAAAGTCCTTAAGTACCTGAGGGTGCCCCCATCCAGCCCTGCCAACTTGAAAGCATCTAGCTTCTCTAAGTAACCTGTTCTACCATTGCAATAGACCGTTTGTCTCCTTCCCTATCTCTGCTGCCAACTGCACTCTTCATCTGGTAGCTGCCCCTATTTGTGAATACTGAAGTAAAAGGGGTATTACAGACTTCAGCCTTTATTGCACTATCCATAACTAGACTGCATTCCTTGCTAGCTGAATCTCATATTGTCCCTTAGCCTTCCTAATTTTCTCCCTGCTTGCCTGTGCCATACTTTTATACTTTTTCTAGTACTATGACCAAGTTTCCACTTTCTGTGGGATTACTTTTTAAGTTTCAACTCATTGAAAAGACTGGTGTTTAGCCAGGCTGGTCTTCTGCTGTACTTCCCATTCTTCTGTTTCATTAAGATAGCTTGCTCTTACATGCTTAAAAGGCCCCCTTAAAGTACAGCCAACTTTCCTGGACTCCTCTTCCCTTCAGACTCACCTCCCAAGCAATCTTGCCCACCAGGTCCCTTTGTTTGTCAAAGTTTGCTTTTTTTGAAGTCCAGTGTCCTTATTCTCATTCTCTTCTTCCTTCTTCTTTTTAAGTTCTTGTAGCTCATCTGTACCTTTCACTAATTCATGCCTTGGAATTCTCTCACATTTTTAGCCAAAAAATGCTCTGGGGTAGGCACTGAAGGATTTGCTGGGTAACCAGAATTTGCCATTTGTCACTGTTACTTCTGAAGGTACCAGGGGAAGTGCACTGCACTGGTTCACATTTGGAAGACTTTCTTTGCAACCAGAAGGGATGTTAAAAAAATCTTATATAAATACTAACAAAAATGGACCAGAAAACTTGTAACACCAGAAATCAGCAGGGAGATCTTGTGTCTTTAAGATGCAAAGAAGTTCTACCCACATTGGATTCAGGTGTCCCTGCTGACTCAGGACTAAATAGGAGAAGTCTTGTCCAATTTCAGATTGGTGAATCTGAAACTGTCAACCTAAGAGAAGTGAAGCTTTTAGCAAGCTCTCTTCAGTCCAAGGAAAAATGAAGTAGGAGACAGTTTATCTGGGACTTTTGATAAAGCATGGCACAAAGGAAAGAGACACTGTGTAACAGTACCTAGACACAGCTAAATAAAGCATTGGGTTGGCTATAGAAACCAGAGGACTGATAAAGATGTGGATCACTTGATAGGAAGGAGGTGAAAGGTGGAGCATCATGCTAACTGATGTTGGGTCTCGTTTGTCTTGTGTTCTGTACCAAAGGTCTGTTGCTAATGATATGGAGAAGGACAGGTTAGCCACAGCAAAAGACAGATTAGAGGTAAGCAGGCCAGTTGGGATTAACTAACAGTTTCTGAAACCTTAGGGGTAAACTATGGGTGAAGTGTATAGTCTTTCTTCCAACTTTTCCTATCACATAGGATATCATTAGTTCTAGTGGTGTTGTGCCTTGTAAGAACATTAACCCTATAGGACTGTTTCTTATCAGGTTGAAGAAGGTCTGGTAACATGAAGGATTTGCTGTGACATTATAGTTTCATAGTTTCTAGGGTCAAAAGGAAGCTGAACAGATCATCAGTCTGACCCCCTGCCCTGGGCAGGAACAAGTGCTGGGATCATAATACCCCAGCCAGATATCTATCCAACCTCCTCTTGAAGACCCCTAGGGTAGGGGAGAGCACCACCTCCCTTGGGAGCCCATTCCAGAGCCCGGCAGTCCTAACCGTAAAGTAATGTCTCCTGATTTCAAGCCTGAATCTGCTCTCAACCAGTTTGTGGCCAGGAGAGCAGAGCCTCACCTATTTTCTGCTGTTCCCCCAGATGAGTTTATAGATGGCCACCAGACCTCTCTCAGTCTTCTCTTGTGGAGGCTTAACAGGTTCAGGCCCTTTAGCCTCTCTTCATAGGGCCTACCCTGCTGCCCCTTGACCATGCGAGTGGCCTCCTCTGGACCCTCTCAATGCTAGCCACATCCCTCTTGAAGTGAAGCACCCAGAACTGGACGCAGTACTCCAGCTGCAGCCTGACCAGTGCCACATAGAGGAGAGGATCACCTCCCTGGACCGGCTTGTGATGCATCTGCAGATGCACGATTATGGTAGATACTAGCTAATTGCCCATCAAGCATGATGGGTTTCAGGTAGTGTTTCCATGCCTCTCCCGCTCACCCTTTGCTGCTGGCCATTTAAAGACTTCCTCTGCCACCATCACTGCCTCCTCCAGCCTCTGGCACGGGTGCTCCCTCTCTCTGCCCACCTCCACCTCGCAGCAGGACTTCCCCCTGGCTCTCCTCCCCTCCCTGCTTCCCTTCCTCCTTCGCTCACCACCACCTCCCCCTCCCTGCCGGCTGTTGTCAGGGCCAGGGTTGGGGGGTGCTGCCACTGTGACCCCTCCCTCCCTCCTTCCCTCTCTGCCACCCAGCCCTGACAACAGCTGCCACTGTGACTCCCCCCCGCAGACACCTTTGCCTCCCACTGCCCCATGCCCCCCCAGGCCCACGCAACCTCCCTCCCTCCCCACCACCTCCCCCTCCCTTCCGGCTGTTTCTAATGTGTGGAAAAGGGGCAGAGGGAGCTGCCGCACTGGAGGTTCGAGGAGCAGGCAGCACAGGTGAAGGAGGTCCCATTTTTCCTCAGCTGGCCTTGCAACTAATCTCAATTTTTTTATTTCTAATGTGTGGAAAAAGGGGTGGAGGGAGCCATGCACTGAAGGAGGCAGCGGTGATGGAAGGGCTCCCATTTTTCCTGAGCTGGACCCGCCCTTTGCCTGGTGCCCACTCGGCCCGCAGAACCAATTGCTGCCTGCCCTCTCGATGGCACATGCACGCTTGGCCAAAAGTGTTACAGACAGACAGATAGACTAAGCCCTTTCTTATATTAGAATTAGTCTGATCTATAGGAACAGATACAAATTTGAAAGTAGATTAACATTATGCGTAGCGTTGTTTAGATCCTAGAATATTTCTTAGGTACAAAGGTACTTAAATTTTAAATGCTTTTGAGTCTGATTTCTCACTCATTCTCTGACTGATGATGGCATAAACCCAATGAAGAGCCCAACACACACGCTAACAATCAAGAGAACGAAGATGTCAAACTCTGACAGTGCAATGCAAAGCAGAACAAGTGGAACATGGGGAAATACCTGGAGACAGCCACAGCCGGAATGGCATTTCATTTGAATTTATCTGAGAAACAACACTTTAGCCCCCAAAACTAGAAGAATCTCACTTCATCAGGCCAGCTGTCTTTGGAGACAGGATCAGAGTTTTTAAAATCCTCTGTGGAAAAAAATCTCCATTTTCTTACCCCAGAGGCATAAATTATGGATGGAAACACGGTGTGTGGGGGTTTTCTTTTTCTTTTACAGGGTGTTTCATCAAAATGGAGTCTTCCTAAAAGGAAATATGCCACCTGTCCGTTCAGAAGTACCTATTTTGAATATATTAAATCATTTTCTTTTCAGAAGATGATCTCCACGCAGGCTTCTGTTTCCCCTTGGCGTCCTGGAAGTAGCCAGACTTAAAATTAGGACATTGGTCGATATGCTTTTCTCCATTAATTTGTGATAAGAATCAGAAAAACCTTGCAGGCAGAGATGGAAAAGGCCTCATAGATAATTTATCCCTTGTGGGGCTGGTCATGGTGATGATTTGTTCAGTCGAGTTTTAAATGTTCCAACTGCAGAGACGTCCGTAAAGAGATTATTGCAGAATCCAAGAACTGCACGCCCTCAGGAAGCTTTCCTGATATTTTGCCCATAATTCTTATTTTCCTTTTGTTTGCTTCTAGTTTTGTCTCTTTGTCAGTTTAAAAAAAATTCCCAACTTTCCTTGGTGCTCTCTTTATTTTTTTTCCTTTGTTCAACAAGCCCGAGTATAAAGGAACAGGGCATGGCTAAACTCACTTCTGGCTTAGGCTAGTTTCTGCCAATGTGAACAAGATGCCAGGCTCCTGGTGGCAAGGAGGCTACCAGGGAGGGGATACAGGACTGCAGAGTTGCTGGGGCCTTCTCTCTGATGGGGAACCCATTCAAAAGGCAAGCACAGCTAGAAATGGGAGGAAAGGGCCAAGGGAGAGACACTGTAATTCGGCATACTTGAAGATCGTAGCTAATGTCAGTATTATGGCTCCATTGACATATGTGAACGGTGACTAGATGACAGTCTACATTTGTCTAAACCTCTTTGGTGGAAACTATAGCTCCCCTTAGAGCGGGGATGGGCAAAATGTGGCCCAGGGGCCAGATGCAGCCCGCCAGGCCATTCAATCTGGCCCGCGGGGCCCTTACAAAATTTAGAAAATTAATATTTATCTGTCCCTGGCTGCCTATCACGCGGCCCCCAACGGCTTGCCAACACTCAGTAAGCGACCCTCCGCCCAAATTAATTGCCCACCCCTGCCTTGGAGGATGATGATGTGTTCTTTGGTGCACCCTTGCTGGGCCATATTATCCCTTGCTTTATTACTCTGGAAAAATGTTGTTAAAGGCTCCAGTGGGTACTTTCTGAAGGTTGGAGTAGGTACCGATAAACTGGGTGCCTTCCCATCTTCCGCAGTTAATGCCTGTTCAGGCTTCAGGCTTAGTTGTCTGATTGAAAATGACTGAGACCCAGTTCTCCCAATGTCTAAAACAAATTATGCCCTTCTGTTTCCTGTTTCCCGGTAATTGATAGTTCCAGAGGTGGACATCTTATTTATTTTGCTCTTTTCATCTGCTGCTTTCATTTCTTTCGTCTAAAGTCCGTTTCACACTGGGGAAACTCAGCATGATGAAGTGTCTGGGATCCTTAGACCGTGAGGCGATTCACTTCATTCCTCTGTAAAAAAATAAAATAAAATAAAAAAAAAAAAAAAAGGAAGAAAAATAGGAAACAACCCGCGCAGCTGTCAGAGTCCATAAACAGAGCTGAGAATTATTACCAGTCTGAATCTTCATCAGAAATTGAATCCCTGTTAATGCTTTTGACTTGGAATACGGGACTCATTCTGCAGCTGCTCCACGTGCGACTCTCCGCCTGATAACGGCGGACAGTTTTGTATGTACAAGATTTAATCCACTGGTCACAAGTGTAATGCTCCTACTGCAAAGAGCTTTTTTTTTTTTTTTTAAACTGAAGAGTCTTCTGAATATAGGAGTGAGTTTAAGACTCCCAAGTTAGAGCCTCAGAAGGGGCAAAAACATGGGACTGTTTTAGGGCTTGTCAACAGGCTCTGTTGCCCCGGGCACCACCTGGGATAACAGCCACAAATTGATTGAGAGCAGGTTCAGGCCTGATATCAGGAGACATTACTTTACGGTTAGGGCTGCCGGGCTCTGGAATGGGCTCCCAGGGGAGGTGGTGCTCTCCCCTACCTTGGGGGTCTTCAAGAGGAGGTTGGAGAGGTATCTGGCTGGGGTATTATGATCCCAGCACTTGTTCCTTCCCAGGGCAGGGGAGCAGACTTGATGGTCTGTTCAGGTCCCTTCTGACCCTAGAAACTATGAAACAGATGCAGAGAGACCTATGAGATATTTGGGACTTCTATCTTTCCCATAGGAGAGAGGACTTCCAACTAGATCACAGCTATTTTGAAAAGGCAAAAGTGGCAATGACATTTAATATTTATATAGTAGTTGGAAGGTGCCAAGTACTGGAAATGCAAACATTTTTTCATGGTTCTGAAAATCAGAACTGAAAACATTATAATAAACGTCACCTGCCACTAAGTTGGAAGACAATTTAGAAATGTTATGTCTGTATAAGAGGTGGTAATATTGCTACCTCTTTGACATACCTACTTAAAACCTAATCTGGTTTAGACTAGGAAAAAATATTGAATGGGTCCTTTCCAGTATTTGCTGGTATTATGAAATATAGCTCAAGTTGTACACTATTGCAGCTGCCCATGCTGATGTGATCCAAACATTTTTTTAGATAAAATTCTGCTGCTCCATTATTAGGTTAGAAAACAGAAGAAAAGAGAAATATCTGCAAATAAAAATAAATACTGAAACCCAACAGGAGGGAAGGCAGTTCTCATAATCTGCAAGCTCAGGTTTCTACAAGTGATGGTGGCTGCAAATTAGGAAAACAGAGAGAGGTTCAGTGTATTGGGCCGATACTGGAAGCCCTTAGCACAGATCCAAAGTGCTTGACAAAGATACTGGATTTCTCCAGTTTTGATTAAAATGCAGTCATTCCTTGTTCAGTTTCAACAGTCCTCCTTCAGTGCTGCACACATAAGTAGTCCTAAAGAGAGGAGACCTACACAGAAATGAAAGGGAAGTGCTGGTTTGTGATTTTAAACTTGCAGTTGTCTCACTCTTCTGGGAATACTGATAGCAAACAAACATGTAGGGGACAATGGTGCAGCAAGATTTTTAACAGCCAAGTCTTGTACCCGTGGTGAGCCACACTGAAATGCAGGGCTTCTATGCAAGGGCCGAAGCCTTCTGTATGGATTTGATGGCAGTCGTAGCTTCTCTTTTCCATCTAGATGGTGAGGTTTCCAACTGCACGTTGAAGGCTTTGTATGAAAGTCTGAGCTGTAGTTTTTTTTTCTTTCTCTGTTTCTGCTTTTAGTCAGTTAAGGGACTGACTGTTAACCTGACAAATTTAAGGGGAAAAACTGCTAAATAAACAGTCTTTTTTATCAGCAATATCATTTCCTTTCTGGAAGGATTTAATGTGCAAAAAAGGAAGCACATTCCTATGCAACTCAGTGAAGATATCTCATTGTATTGATCCTCATGCAAAATGTTAAATAGTTTCATAGTTTCATAGTTGGTAGGGCCGTAAGGGACCTGAGCAGATCATCTAGTCCGACCCCCTGCCATGGCAGGAAGGAGTACTGGGGTCAAACGACTCCAGCAAGATGTTCATCTAACCTCCTCTTAAACACCCCCAGGGTAGGAGCGTGCACCACTTCTCTTGGAAGCTGGTTCCAGGTCCTAGCTGCCCTGACCGTGAAGTAGCGCCTCCTGATGTCTAACCTAAACCTACCCTCTGCCAGCTTGTGACGGTTATTCCTGGTCACTCCTGGCGGTGCTCGTGGG
>NW_017728886.1:257741739-257809099 GCF_001723895.1 Crocodylus porosus | reverse complement strand
ATCCTCCCACATCTTAGTGTCATCAGCAAATTTGAACAGGGTGCTTTTTACCCCCTCGTCCAAGTCACTGATGAAGACGTTGAACAGTGCGGGCCTGAGCACTGAGCCCTGGGGGACCCCACTGCCCACGTCCTTCCACGTTGAATATGACCCGTCCACCACCACTCTCTGGGTGTGGCCCTCCAGCCAGTCATTTAAATCCAGAATTTAATTTGCTTATATTTTCCAAGAATGATATTCCCGCGTTGCTTTAGGTAATATATTCAGGAAACACTTATTTCTTAAGATAAAAGACCAGGAAAATACCAAAGAAATTTGGTGTTTTATTTATAATTATATTCAAGTATCCAGTATTTTTACAAATAATTACTACAGCTTGAAAAGAGCTCCTGTCATGGGAACCAAAATTTAATGTTTCTTCCTCTTCTCAATTTTCTTCTATTGTCAGCTGCTTTTCTTATAAAGGTCTCTTTGTCCTGAAGGAGCTAAGCTAGCTTTGTAATCACAGAGCTGAGACAAGTTTTTTTTTTTGTTAAAGCAGCTCTGCCTTTCAACGTAAATAGGTAACAGTTGCTGGAAATGATTGCTTAATTCATCTCGCCCGTCGTTTTTAGTCATTTTGGCTGTGTTATTAGAGGGACTGAAGTTATCAGACTTACATGACGTTCCATCTGTCAACACTAATGGACACTAATAAAGTCCTGAAATAGTGTCTCGGTTTTTGAAATGGGGTTGACAGACTCGTTACGTGTGTTACATGCTGCAGAATTAGAAATGGCAGCTACTTTAAGTTTTGTTTTTAAAACCTTGAGAAGTTTGGGGTGTTTCACAGTTCTGAAAGGATTAGCCTTTTTTTTTTTCCAGAAAGGATAATCTGAGATGTAATGAGAAATATGAATTAGAAATGAGAACTAGGAGCTTTCAAAGGAATTAAACCCCCTCAATGCTAGAGGCATATGCCGACCTCTAACTATTCCTGTCTGCCTGGTAAGGCAGAAGGGTGAGAAAGCTGGAGGTCTAACACAATGCTTGAATGGCAAATAGTTACAGACTTGAATATGCATTCCCTTTTTGCATAAATGACAGCACATGTGAAGCCAAGCCTCTCTTGGGATTGGGGGTGGGATGGAGGTCGCAAGGATGAGAGCCTAACTGAAGTGTATTTGGCAATACAAAAACTCAAAAAGAAACACTGTGTTGTTGTTAGGCTGTGCGCGACAGCTTCAGCTGCACACTGCCTCTTCTGCACAAATAAGGCCCGTTTTTGATTTATGTGAAATACCATGAATCACTCCAGGGTTGTCCAGCCTCTGAGTGGTTAGGGACTGCATGCTGCTTGGGCCACACACCGCCCAGTGCCATCCCCTCCACTTCACCAGACCATATTGTCCCCCTCCCCCACATGTGCACCATGTGGACCCCCAGTATTCAGAGCAGCATTGTAGGGACATGGCTGGGTGCCCAAAGCAGCTTTTTTTTCCTCTTTCCCATTACACCACTGGCCCATAGACTTTGGTGGCAGCAGCAGGAGAGCAGTAGGAGCAGTGCCTGGACTAGTAGCCTGGGGGGCCATATATTAACCCCTCAGTGCCTGTACGTGGCCCACAGCTCTGCACTACTCAATGTAAGCATTACCATGTATTAAATATAAACAAATTGGATCCTTACTGGAAAGATGCCTATGTTTTACCTATAGCTTCTCTTCATCTTCTAAGCTTCTACCACTTCCTGAGTCCCCATTCCCCCTAGGCCTCTGTCCACGACCATCTCTCTTGAAACAGCTCCTCTTCTCAAGTCTTGCTGAAGGACACATCTCAGTAGTTATCATAGATCCACCCCGGAAAAATGTAAAAGCCCTGAATCTAATGTGCAAAACAGAAGCACATTTTCCCCTAAGCAAAGAGTTTCTTTCTTACCTGCTGATCTTCCCAACTTCCCAAATCAGAAGTTTTAGGCTGTGAGGAAGGGCCATGCGCAGTGCAGCATGTGGTAGGTAGGAGGGAGTTTCTGACCCATAAGCAGGGGTGACAGCACACAAGTCTCATAGATTCATATCTTCACCTTAGCTGACCGTTTGCTATTATTCCATGCGTGTTTCTCCGATAGCCCAAAATCCTTAGTTACTTTTCCAGTTCTGTTAGTCAGTTCAGTCTGAAGGTCATGATTCCTGCTGATCGTAGAACCCAAATAGCAAAGACTGTCAACGGCACCAAGAGATGTATCCTCCGGAGTGATGTCAGGTATTGGTTCTTTCATCTCTTAGTACATGATCACAGTCTTCTTGAGATGAATTGCCATCCCAAAGCTCTTGCACGATTCAAAAAATCTGCCCAAGAGATTTTTCATGGAAGATTCAACCAAGGCCATGTCATCCGCCAACAGGAAGTCTCTCAGAACCAGTTCTTTCACCTTGGTTTTCACTCTAAACCTTGGAGTACTGAAGAAGCCTCCATCTAGTCTTGTTCAAAGATAAGAAGGTAAGAAGGACCTTTAAGGCATGCAGATGCTATAGTGAGGAGAGCTGTATAGACTAATCAACTTCTTGACTTATTTTTCCTCCTTGAAGGTCTGAATACTCTGTAGGACCAAAATTTCTTCTCCAGGGCATCTACTTTCAGCAATCTCCATGTGATTTTCCTGGGAATTAATTTTTTGGCCTTTCCTTCTATTCCACCTCCTAGCGGGGCTGATATTCTGTCGGGTATTGTATCATTACTTCTTCGGGCTCAAAGATTCCAACGTGACTAATTTCCTTGGTTAAGTTACCAGACTCTCTGGTAGCAGTTGACAAGCCATAATGTAGCTTAGATACTTTCTCTAAATCCATGCCCCAACCCTTTCAGCCTTGTCTTTCTCCATTATAGCAGTAGCTGAATAAAAGTTACTTTACTTTGACTACTGCAGTGGTTCGCAACCTTTTCAGACTAGAAAAACACATAGACTCCAGGCACCCCTTGATAGACTCGAGGTACCACTCGGAAGATGCCAGCTCTCAATTTTCACCTGTTTTTTTTTCTTTTAATGTAGAAAAATCCTAGAGCAATTCTTCTGTTACAAAGAACACACAAGGCCGCAACGGGTCAGAATGTCTATAATACTGTGGATTCGTATTTGAAATCTCTGAGTTTGTCTTGTGAATCAGATCATGTTTGTACACCTAACAGTGCTAACATTGTGCAGCATGCTTGAAATGATCTTAAGACCGCCCGCGGTGCTGTGGCACCCTGTTTGAGAATCGCAGGAATGGAAAAGAAAGTGAAATGGGTGTTACAAATTTAGAATAAGAGCTTCTGAGCCTCTTACTTCTAGATCCTTTCTCTTTCAGTTCTAAAAGATGATTTAGTTAGTTAGAATAATAAAACATCTAAAACTACCTGCAAGGGCATTACACACAAATTGGTCGCTGCTACCACTCACTGTCATTTCAGAATGAACGAAGCTGTGGTTGCCGCGTTTGATGCTGAGCCCAGTGGTCTCGGTTTGTGTTATGCATGCTCTAATCACACCTGCTGGGGTCTCCTCAGGGGTTTAGGCACAAGGCCATGGGATTTGTGACTCCCCAAAGCCCTTAGGAATGAGAGGTGTGCTGAGATGGTCAGCTCTGCCCCAGCGGTGGCATCTCGGCATGCTCAGTAGCAGAACGTGGGGTGCCCAGGGAACTTCAGCTTAGAGAGAGTTTACATGTGTACAGACCACCAGGCGTCAGTGTGGTTAGGTGGGGTTAATGTGGATCACCTTCTAGGACTTGGGTGCCTAAATTCTGCCAAAGTCTCACTTTAGGTACCTAAGTACTTTTTTGGATCAGGGCCTATCTCTCTGCTTGAACGGCACATTACAAATGAATAATAAATGTATCTTCTGAACAGCCTCGTGAGAGCAGGAAGTATTTCTGACACCATTCTACAGTTGGGTGACTTGGGTACAGAGGACATAAAGTTCTGCTTCAGCAAAATACTTAGCCACAAACCTTAGTCCATCCCTATTCTGAAAAGTACTTAAACTCATGCTTACCTTTAAGCACATGCATTAAGTCAAGGAACTTAGGTATATAAAGTTAAGTGTGTGCTTCACAGGATGGGCGGTCAGATAACTCGCCTTTAGACACACAGGAAGTCTGTATTAGAGCCAGAAAGTGCTGTGTTGCAGTCCTCTGCTATTGTCACAAGATCACCCCTTCTTAACCTACTAGGTTTTTGCGATCT
The DNA here is from genome assembly GCF_001723895.1 of Crocodylus porosus. Classification (NCBI taxonomy): domain Eukaryota; kingdom Metazoa; phylum Chordata; order Crocodylia; family Crocodylidae; genus Crocodylus; species Crocodylus porosus. The sequence goes on along the minus strand of NW_017728886.1, from coordinate 257,804,897 downwards.
CTCTTTTCTCAGATTCTGTGAGAAGATGATTTTGTCCACTTCCCTGATGATGCCCAGTTGCTCTCTGCAGCATTATTGAGTGCATTGGGATAAGCTTGAAATATTTTTTGGAAATCTGTTTCTCTTTACTGAACCAGACTGTCTTGCATTTTTGTGTGAGAATGGGACGCATTCACTTTCCCAGGCTTTCAGAATGCAACTTTCAAGGCTTTGGAGGCCAGCATCACTTTTCCCCCACTGCGAGTATCTGTGAGGCGTGTGGCTCAATCCAGTTCTTACGAGGCAGAAGGCAAACTGTTAGTAGTGGAAGTCTCCAGAATTATTTCACATCATGATTCATTCCTGTATTCCTACTCTTTGACTTCTGCTAAAGTACCATGAGAATGGATTAAACTCCCCACCCCATTTTATACATCTTAAGCTTTTCTATAGCAGCTAGCACTGTATTGTACAAGTACTGTATTATGAAACACTCCTATAAAATTTATACTGTTTGTAGCCCAATAGATGTGGTAGTGAACAAAATAGTCAGTGGACATCCATGTGTAGAGAGACAGATGAGTACGCACATGCGTTTCCCCAGGGACAAACAGCAGCAGCACATAGTTGTGCCGCTGCTACTTGTCCCTGGAGAATGCTTGTGCACGTGCGCTTTGGCACATAGCAAGTTGCCCTAGGTGGGGTAGGGGAGGCTGAGGCCAGCACTTCGGCTGGCCGCAGCAGCCTCACTCGGCATCCTGGGGGCTTGCTGGGGCTGATCCAGTGGTGCCACCTTGCTTTTTTAAGGTACAGGTTGTTTTGACACTGGGATCTCCCAGTGTCAAAAAACCCCCTCCAGGCTGCAAATTAGCAGCGCAGTGAATGCCTGCATGTGCAGTTAATGCAGTTTGCAGCACCATGGATGGATCTGCTCTGCTGCATAGCACACGCACATGCTTGTCTGGACATGCCTCATGGTTGCTAATCTTAACTATATTGTGGTTTGCCAGGTATATCCTTCATTTTGACCCAACTACAGCAGATTGTCAATGAGCTCTTGCAAAAAAAGTGAGGCATGACTTGAGTGGAAAACCTTTAACCTTTATGCAGAAAGTAGTGTTTATAATTCAGTAGGAGGTGCTGTTCTTTTTGAGTCTGTGTCAGTATATTTGGGAGACAGTGATACTGCCCGTGCTATTTTTCAGCTGAGATGTAAAACTGGTATCTTGGCATTAAAGATCCCAAGACATTTTTTCACCAGAGAGAGACTTGGCGTCATAGCCAGATTCAGATATCTTGATGAATGGGCATGATACAAATGCAGTGGGTAGTCCTAAAGTCTTTTATTTTTTTCCCTTTTGCAATTTGGTTAAGTCATTTATGATATCTATGACATTCCCAGTAGCAGGAATGGGGAATACCATCATCTTGAAGGAGAAAGGAAAACAGCAATTTTTGGAAGGGTTTCCAACGTACATGCATAGTAACAGATTAAGCGATCTACGTTCCCCCATAGTGTCAACTGGATATGTTTCTGTTCACTTCCTGCTTTGAAATCACCATGCTGCGTTGCTATGCAGAACTGTCATTTTCCTCTGAAGTGGTAAATATAGCAATTACCATATAGACGGATAAACAGAAAAGCACTTTGGGATGGATGGCATTTTATGGATATGAAGTGTCTGTTTTATATGTACAGCTCTTCATAACAGCCTTAGGATATACAAAATTAAAGCACAATATAGACAGTTCCTAAGGACTGTATTCACAAGCTGAAACTAGTCACCTTTACCCTGGCCATTAGTGCACATTTGTACAATAAGTGGTTCCACTTCTTGTAGGAAAGGGGTGCAGTTGTTACTTGGGTTCTCTTTTTGCATGTGTGCATACCGTTGTTTTGTGCAGCACAAATAATTGAGCGTCAATGAAGACGTCACTTGCGTTCGCTAGCTTGCAGCACTTTGCTAGCGTTAGCCAAGCAAAGAACGAAGTAGAGGCCCTTGATTATTTTAACACTGACTGATCCAACCTTGGTCTGCCCTCAGCAGCTTCCCAAGCCAAAAGTAGCAGTATATAACTTGGGATTGGGATCTATTTCTACTGGGTGCTATTGAAAAATCATTCCCTTTCGGTGTCAGGGACCCCTCTTAGTATCACAGTAAAGTCCACAGCATAACGGGGTCCCTGACACCAAAAAAGGCATGGTATTTTTAATGCAAAAGATTTAAAACCTAAGCTCTTTCCCCAAATGTGTTCCCATGCTGACTGAAAATAGGCAGCCCTTTAGAGAAGAAAAATAGGCTAGTACTGATACAATTGCTTTGATAGGCATCTCTAGCATAAATGAATGCTCACTAGAAATAGATCCAAATTGCCTGGAGAACTGGAAGTTCTTATAACTCTGCTGTTCAGTGCAGCCAGAGTGGGGTGAGCAAGAGGTCTCTTTCTTGTCTTTCATCCTGGTACCCATTCAAGCTGCTCTCTTGTGCAGTAGTGCTCTTTTTCTTAAGTTTATCTTGAGGTCTTGCTGCCAGTGCTGTTCTGGTTTTTCCACTAGCCTTCTGCTGTGTCTCTAGTCTTTCCACTGTCTCTCCCATAAACATGCACCTACCCTGCCACTAAGTACAAGCCAGTCAAATGCCTTTACCCACGCAGCTGCAGACCCAGTTTCTTGACGCCTGGTACCCTAGATAAACTTCTGTGGCACATAGAGGGGCGATGGGCTTTATAGCCATGGGCCAGCATGAGAAAGGAACTTGTCAGCTCAATGGGTTTCCCTGCTTGAACCGCACAACCCAGTGCAATTGGGCCCATACTTCTCTGTGTGTTATTTTCTTCTTTCTCCCTTTCTCTCAGTTTTTCAGGGTTGTTCTAACCACAATGCCTCCATCCTTAAAAAGAAAAAAATGTGTAAGTCACAAAACCTAATGCAAATTAAAATTCCTTCCCACTTTATACATCAAGAAGATTATTGTTAGTGATTGGAGAATAGGGACTAGCCCAGATGGTAATGCTAGCTCCTACACTGGGGGTCAGAAACAGACACCTTGCAGGCTGAGCGTGCCCACCCCGAGCCACTAGATCAGCCTGTAAAGCTGGAGGTTTTACTTATGCCTGTTCTCCAAGCTTTGGTCCAAAGCAGGCCTGGTGGATTTGGCGGTGCATCAGCATCAGGGGACTTTGTTAACATCTGTGCTAGAGCCAGGCAACCGGGAGCTATGTCTGTGCTGCCTCTACTTCCCCGAGCCCTCTGCTCCCCTTTGCAGCATGGGTGCAGCTTCCAGCAGGTGGAGAGCTGCACTGGGTCTGGGCACCATGGGGAGAGGAGGAGGGGGAGCAGGGTAAGCAGCAATGTGGATGCAGCTTGCAGATACCTGGGGCCAGTGCAGCTCCTCACTGGCTGGAAGCTGGGCTTGCACCATAGCGAGGGAGCCATAAACCAGTTTCAAAACGGCTGAAATAGGTTTGCGAGAAACCTGGTGAAATGTAGAATCAGACTTAAATGATTTGGCTCAAACTGGTTTATGCAATGTCTGTCCCAGACCCCTTGCTGGTTTAAGATGAACCAGAGACCCCCAGCATCCCGGCATGCTCTCTGGGCTGGGAGGGGTCTCTGCTCCAGCGCAGCCAGGCTGGCTGTGCCCCTCTGCTCCCCAGCCGGAGCAGGGACAGGCAGGTTCCGGGGTCTGGCCAGAGAGGGGTTTAATCCCCCGCCCTGTGCCACTGGCAGGGACCTGAGCAGGGTTTGTGGGTTGCTTCCTCCTCCTTATGCAGCACCGGGCACCTCCCCGGGCAGGGAGCGAGTACTGTGGTGGCAGCTGGCAGACCCGGCTGCCAGTGGGGGTAGAGGGGAAGTAACTCTCCTCCCTGCCCCCCTCTGCCTCAGGGGCCAGAAGGATGGGAAGCAACTGGCAGACCCCACTCAAGGAGTGGGGAGTAAAACCCCTCTTTGGCCAGTTCAGCCCAGGTTGGCCACCCCCCTCCTCCCCCACCCCCGCAGCACAGCTTCTCTGCAGCCGAGAGCCTGCCGGTGCCTGGCCTGGCATGCGCCTGCGTTGCCTTCGTCCGAAGCAAATGTTTGTCCTGTTCCAGACCAGTTCAGCCTAGGCAGGTTAGACTGACCTGCAAAGGTTGAATCAATTCAGGCTCCAGCTTTTTGAATGCTTGTCCTTAGCCTATAGGTGTAATATTGGTTAAGGGTGGTGCTTTATGCAAATATAAGTCTCACGAGACTATTGTTCCTTTATAGTGTAACTTATATTCTCCCATTATTGTGCATTATTTGCTTAGGAACATAGAAGGTGTTTTCTTACTAAGCCAAAACGGAAAGGGACATACAAAGATCATTGTGGGCGGATGGATTGATTATGAAAATGTTAAAAAAATCAGCAGGCTTGTTCAGTTGGGAGTTGTAGACACTATTCTGTATCTGTGGGAACTCACTGAGTCTTGTTGCAGGGGGGTTGCATCACCAAGCTTGTTGAGCCGTTAACTAGACAGAAACCTTAGCATGGGTTGTCTCTGGGTCTTTGTATTGATTGCAGCTGCCTTGCAGTCGAAGGTGATCTTGTTATCTTTGAAAGGCCTATACAAGCTGCCCTCCACCAATTGCCAGTTATAAAAACTCTTCCTGTTCCTGTACCAAACTGTAATGCCATTTGGGAAGTACCATCTGCAGGGGCCTCAGGTTTCATCGAGCAGACACCTGATCTGTATACTTCTTAAAATCAGGTGACATGCAGCTGGCTTTCTGGATGTGTAACTCCAACCGTGGTCACTGTGAAAGGACATAATAATCTGTTCTTCTTTGGAAAAGTCAGTGGCAAACTTTCGATCCTATTGGTCAGTTTGCATTAAAATTTCCAGGACTTTCTTCACAAGAAAAAGATCTAGGTTATAAAACAAGTGGAAAAAAAAGGAAGGCTGAGAGTCTTCTTTGTTTTTTGTAGGAACATAGCTGGAGGGAAGAGAGGCTCTGTGCCAACACTACCCTTAGTTTGTATCCCATTATCCCTCTCTGCCAACAGGCCCAGTTTTATATCTTTCACAATGACCATGAATTGCAGATCAACACCATTAAACCGCAGGTTTTGGAATACAGCATTCACGGGGGAACGCCAGCTGCTGATCTGATCCAAGCTTGTCGGCTTCACTCATTTCTTTTTGTTCCAGAGGGATTAATCTCACTATACATATATACTTTGATTTGTTCTTGTATTTAACATAGTGTGCTGCCTTCCTGCCAGGTGTGCCAGAAATTAGCCCTGCACCCTCCCCAAGTGCCACTGTGAACCCCTTTCCCGACCCAGTCTGCTGCTCTGCATTCTGCTCCCTGCTCTGCCCGCCACTGCTGTCTGCCTCCCTGATCTGTCGTGTGTCACACACACAGGCTGCCTGTGCCACCTATAGCGAACATGCCACAGGTTGGCCATCCCTGGTGTACTTTACAGCATCAAGCATCATAGGCTAAAGGATACTAGATCCCTGGAATATGACATGTAGAGCCTGGTGGGCTGCACTGCATTTGAGCAAGCACTTTGTGGATTGTTTAGCATGAATCCCTACAATCGGTGAAGGCTCCTAACGTGGTTGACCTCAGTGGTTCTCAACCATTTTTGTAGCTGGACCCATCTATAAACATCGATGGCCACTCCCAACCCAGTAAATAGTTTAAGTAGAAAACAGCCCCCTGGCCTTGCTGGTGTCCTTCACTCCAGCCCCGCTGCCCCCCAGTATGTGGGTCAGGGAGTGGGTGTGTGGGACATGCCAGCCTGCAAGGAAAAACCCACAGTTTCCATTGTTTTTCTCCTTTAAAGGAGAATCCATGTTTAAAGTTCATTCACAACCCGTTCATATATTCTTGTGACCCACTTCTGGGGTTGAGAAATGCTGGTTTACCTGACAGTAATGGGTCTCTTTCAGTCCTGAGTATTCTCCTTGGAAGTCAGGAGTCAGGTCCCCAACAATCCCAAGATTGACCTAAAAACCCATAGAATGATTTAAGGGGCTCTCAGCAAAGCTGATGCTTTTCTGTACTCCCAAAATCCTTCCCAGATGCATGCAGCACCTTTTACCTTGCTTTCCAGCACAGCTTCCCAGTGACCAGCCCAGCTCCCTGATGCAATGCCAAGATAACTCTACTATCACATGACCTATTTTAGAAATCTGCAGCTAGGGACGGAAATTATACATAAACCAGTTTAAGTAATCAGAAATTGGTTTAAACCTGTAACGGAACAGAACTTCAGTGCATATAAACCAGTTTCAAAATGGCTGAAACTTGTTGAAGATTAACTTGGTTGAATGTAGTCCCAGACATAACTGATTTGGGTCAAACCAGTTTATGAAACTTCTGTCCCATATCCCTTCCTGGTTGAAGTTAAATTACAGTCCCCCAACATCCCAGTGTACTTTCCAGCCCTGGGCTGGGCTGTCTGCTCCAGCAGGGAAGGGTTTGTGGGGGGAGGCAGGGACTGCCCACCTCCAGGCAAATCCCAGCTGGGGTCTGGGGCCACGGAGAGGAAGTAAACTTTCCTCCCCCTGAGTACAGAGCTGCCCTGCCTTACACTGTTAAAAACATACTGTTAAAAACATACAAATCCCAGAGGGACCTGGAAGCAGGAAGAAGTGACAAACAACCCTTCAGAGTCCTACTGCTGTAATTGTGCAAATCCCAGAGACCTTGAGAGCAGCAGAAACAGGAAGCAACACACACAGCCCATACTGGCTATGTTCCAGAGGGCCATGCTTTAGTGCCCCTCAGCTTCTGGTGTGAGCCATTACAGGTATGTGGCTGAAGTTCCTGAATCAAGAGTGAATGTCTGTCCAGTTGTTTCTCAGTTTAATCTCTGTAGTTTAGACTAACCTGCAAGGACTGAATTGATTCAGCCTTGGGCTTTTTGACTGTCTGTATGTAGCCTTGAAATTGATGCAGTTCACCCCCATGGCCCTCTATCCTTTTTCAGGCAACAGGATTTAGGACCTAACAAAGTACAGTCTCTGATAGTTATAGACAGGGTGTGGATCTAGATCGTGGCAGCAGCTGGGAATTTAAATGAGTAATGTCATAAAACAAGCCGCTTAACTTTCCTTTTCCTCTGTTTCTGTTTGCAGTGATAATCTCTTTCTGATGCATATCACAAAGTTCTTGTGACTTTTGAATTATTTCAGGTCCTGAACAAGAAATTGCTGTTTTTACATTAGAATTGATAAAATCAGGATGAAGTTTGACCCCTTGGCTTCACATCTTGGAATCTAGATATTCATCAGTGGAAAAATTTGCAAAGCGTGCTAGCATTGTGTCACATGGAACATTAACTGAGCTTTGTGAACATACTGAATTTGCAGCAAAAAAAAGATTGTACAGCTTTATTTTTATGCTTCTGATCTAAAAATAGTCATTCAAGGCTGTTGTTAGGACTAAGTACAGACAGTCAAAAAGCCTGAGGCTGAATCAATTCAGTCTTTGCAGGTTACTCTGAGCTTCAGAGATTAAACTGAGAAATGACTGGACAGACATTCACTTTCGATTCAGGAACTGCAGCCACATGCCTGCAGTGGCTCAGGCCAAAAGCCGGGGGGTACTAGAGCATAGCACTCTGGCATGTAGCCAGCGTGGGCTGTGTGTTTGCTTCCTCTTCCTACTGCTCTCGAGGTCTCTGGGATTTGCAGTACGCAATCACAGCAGCAGGACACTGCAGGTTACTCATCACTTCCTCTTCCTGCTTCCAGGTGCTTCTGGGATTTTGGATCCACAGTTGCAGCCAGGGCAGGGCAGGGCATCTGTGTAATTGGGGGGGAGGGAAGTTTAACCCCCTCCCTGGCCCCAGACCCCAGCCAGGGTTTGCCTGGGGGTGGGGAGACCCTGCCTCTCTTCTCTCCGTCTGCCCCCGCCTCCCAACCCTTCTCTGCTGGAGCCCAGCCCATTGCTGGAAAGCATGTTGGGATGCTGGGGGACTGTGATTTAACTTGAACGAGGAAGGAGTCTGGGACAGAAGTTTCATAAACTGGTTTGACCCAAATCAGTTAGGTCTGATACCACATTCAACCAGGTTTATCTTAAACCAGTTTCAGCCATTTTCGATCACTTAAACAGGTTTATGTGTATTTCTGTCCCTAGCCCTTAGGGTTAATGGCAGTTTTGTGCTGAGAAAGCCTCTCTGAAAGACAGATGAGCTGCTTTACCTTACCATATGATAACATTCATTATTTTCTAGTTCCTGCTGTGATTGTCACTACTCAGACTTGAACAAATGAACTGAAACCACATTTGCATCACAACGATAAATATGAGGGAGATTGTGGTGCTGCATGCAATGGAGAGCTTAAGAAATGACATAATTAAACTCTTCTTTAGAGGAAAAAGAGAATTTTTTGTTAAAAAATACAACTTAAGAAAGCTTGAAAGGATACTGAAGGCTGGGACTCTACAACCAAAAATTATAGGTCATGTAAAACGATTGCTAGAAGATAAGAATATAGCAGAGTAAGTGACAAAAACCCCATTCCTTAACACCAAGTTAACTTTTCTATGCGGTGTTTGTGGACTGGATTCTTCAAAATTCTAATATTGGACAATATGAAAATAAAGAATTAAGGTATTTCTACTCTTAATGTCTGAAAATTAAGAAAAACAGTTTATCTGTTCATGCAACCTTTACTCTGCCCCTGATAGGTGGCAGTAGTTAATGGGAATTAGCTGACAGCACTCCAGTTACATTCACTTGTGTTGCACATAGCTGTGTTGAATGGTGAAGGGATTAGTTGGAGTATTTTGGCAGAACTGATTGTGATAAGAGGTGATTTGAGGGGCCGGGGGGGTCCTCTGTCAGGTGCAGTTCCCTCTGCCCAACCTTTCAGGTGTGAGCAAAAGGAGGTTTTGGTTGAGACCATGGGCACCTCGTATCAATACTGAATGATGTAGGTTGTGTCAGGACGGGGGGGGGTTGACATGGGAGATGGATATGGAAAGTAAGGGTTAGGTGACATCATGCATTAAAATACAAACAATTCTAAAGTATAGCAGGTGTTTCAGAAGGCTCCGAGCAAGCAATCTTTACTGTGTTTAAAGAAGCGTGCATATTTGCATTCTTTGTTATTAAACTTGCTAGGGTTTTTCAAAGGGAGAATGAGCTGTCTTGTAAGAGTTAGTGACCATTTCTGAAGTCATAGTTATTATTTAAGTTGGCATCTGAGACGCACCTGTGGCTAGATAAAATAAAAGATGCCTTGTAATTCCTATGTGCTCCTATCTCTACACTTTCTTAGAGTAAAATAGGGATTATTGGCATGTGTTTAAAAGGTTTGGCTTATGTAGCTGCTAAGAGAAATCACGGGTATCTTCTATGACTCAGTCTCAGTGGTTTTATTACATGAGCTACGAGATAACCATGAGAAAAGACGGGTATGTGTTTCTGTTTCTGTATCCATTGCCTCATCTGCCCCTACCACATCATATTTACTCTCTTCTTTCTACCTCATTGAGCCATTAGCATGCTGAAACCCATTAAAATATTTAAAAAGTAGCTCCTTGCTGTCTGGCATCCTCTTTACCTGTGAACATCTGCAAAGGTAGCAGCTTAGTGAAGGCCTGCATGTTCCCTCTGTTAGGTAGTCCAAGTGATAGATGTTACTAGTCATTACACCAGCAGGACTCCCCCAAACCTCACTTTTGTCAGACCTTCTAGCTATATCTAAAGCCTTGGAAAACAAGGCCTGCTTCAGACTAGCCCCTGGGAAGTCCCCTCCCCCCCAACAAACATTTGAGAGTGTTATATGCCTTAACTGCATTGGCTTTTTAAAGGTTTGAATTATGTTACCTAAAAAGGCACCTCCCAAGATAGTGATTCACATGGGAAGCTGATGGGATTGGAGTCCACTAGAGGGGCAAGGTCCTAGGAACCTTGGGGGGGAAAAGACCCTGGAGAAACGGAGCCACTCCAGACAATAATAGGCAGCAGGAATCAGATACTTCTAGAGGAACAGGGCCCTGAGAGAGAGAGAGAACAGATTGTGGGGCTGACAGCCACCCCTGTTCCTAATCCTCTCTACCTATCCTTCCACCCTCCATGTTCCACCTAATATACTCATTGCTCCTTATCCAAGCTCCTTTTCTATTATGTATATGGCACATTTTCATTTATACCTTACCCCATTTCTTCCCACCATTCAGTTTTTTAAATCCTTTCCTGGCCAGTGTTCCTTCTCCTGGAAATACTGGTCATGCACTGCCGTGCAACATATGTTCTTTTCATGCATTTAACCGTGATGGGGGAGGTTTGTTTTCATAGACTTTCAGGTCAGAAGGTACCATTCTGGTCTGTTAGTTTGCCCTGAATAATGCAGTTTTGCCCAGTAGTTCAGTAATCAGTCCCATAACTTCAGGCTGAGCCAGAGCGTGTCCTGTATAAAGACATTCCAATTTTATTTTTAAAACACTTGAAGCGATAGGGAATTCATTTTGCCCATAAATAAATTGTGAGAGGCAAGGATTTTTGGGGAATCTTTCATTGGCTCAACTACATGGTTGAAGTAAGGTTAGGCAAGCTTTCAAATATAAATCATTCTTCATTAGGTAAAGTCTTTCATTACCTGAGGGAAAATATCTTGCATATCTTGTCAAATCTTTTCAAACCTTGTTCCAAGCATACAGTTGGTCCAATACAAGACATCATCCCACCCCCTGCTAAGAACCCTTGCCCTTTGTGTAATTCCTCGACCACCATCGCTGCAGCATCACTCTGCCACCACCTAAATAAGTTGTCTTATGACTAAATATGGTTCTTGAAATAGAAGGGAGAAGTCTTCCATTATTTCTGGCTACAGCTGCTCAACAGCTGAGAAAAGAAGCGTCTAATTTTAGCATCTGAATTTGAAAATGTTGGCCTCCGCGATTCACCAACGGAAACCCAGTGCCCAGTGAATCGCTGACAGAAACGGGAACACAATCCTGAAGTCCTGGCACTCAGCCCAATGCTAAATCCATGAGATCACAAATGTCACCTTAGAGGACATGAATATTAAAATTAAGATCTCACATCCTCTACTGGCCCCGGTCCTGTGGCTGTCTTGGCCACTGGATTGTTACTGATGAGCTGTTCCTGACTCTGATGGAGACAAAATGACAATGCTGTTGCCTCACAAATCCCCAAATACCTGCCAGCTCTGACGTGCTGAAGGCAAATTCCCTTACCAAATATTGGTGTTGGCCAGGACCCCCAGGTTCTGTTCCCTTGGAGAGAAATCCTGAGTTCCTTGTTTAGGTTTGACTTAACCATTTTGTGGGCAAAGGGCAAAGCCTACAAAGGGTGTTTGTGTTCAGCATTGCCATTGCTGCATCTTGGGATTCATAGTGGTGCCTGGGCTCAGATGTGTGCACACTGCATTGAGAGCCTGTCTCCAGGACTGGGTCTGTAGTTGTGAATCCTGAATGGAGAAAGGTCTACCAGGGTAGAGGGCAGGGCCTCTTGCCAGCCAGAAGTTAAGCACCTAGGTCTCGCCGAGCAATGGTGCTTTGATTGCACCTCTCCCTCTTTACCCTTTCTTAGTGGCTAGTCACCTTGCATCAGGAGAGCAACATGCCTACAAGTCTGATCTGCGAAAGCCAACACGCTGAAGGGCAAGCCACCAAAATTAGCCAACAAGAGGGACCTGGGGAGGTCTAAATTCCACTAGTCTTCGGGACATAGGTGCATCGTTCCTGGCAAGAGGAAGATATCCTTCTCCGCTCACAGTTCACAACTGTGAATGCCTTTCCTCCAGACGGGCACTGGGAATAAATTGGTCCTTTTCCCATACAAAATGCAGAAGGGAGAAATTGTCCCTCTTGATACTTGGAAGTCCAGCGGCCAGAGTATGTATCTGGGACCTGAGGGAGCCTGTTTAAATACTTCCGTGTTGTTCTGCTACAACGGTGATGCTATATGAAACAGGTTTGTGTCAGAGGTTCTGGGCATGGCTGTACCAAGTCAGATCATGCGAGGCGACAGCGCTATGAAAATATACAGCACCCACTTGCTCCCCTTCGGTGTGATCCAAATGTTGAAAACATGTAATGTAGCCATGTCCTGGTCTTGCTTCGGGTGCTCCCAGTGCTAGTCTCAGTCTCAAGAACACTTATTTGAGCAGCACTGTATGTACCCAGCAATGCTGTAATGGCAGCAACAGTCATTTTTCCAGCATTTGGTGCACATGGAGTGGGAGGGAGTGGGCCGAGTGTTTCTGTTCATGGCAGTGCTTCCTAGCACAGTCAAAAGGTGTATAGATGTGCCCTTTGGCTCCAAGTGTTGCTTCTTGAACAGTGCTTGGTACCAAGGGTAAATTATACTAAAAGCAATGCCTTACAAGTGGACAAAAGGAATGTTAAAATCTCTCGAGAGCTGAAACCCTCTGGGAATGTGGAGGGCAAAGAAGATGGTTTAATCAGTGCCCCATTCTGTATCTTCAAGCAGTAGGGATCATCACACAGATCTTTTTTCTGAGGAGAGGGGTTGTTACAGTCCTTTAACTCAGGCAGAACATATGGCTAATGGGCAGATCCAGAGGGGATGCAATGCCAGTAATATACTTTGGGTCCATGGGCCGTGGGCCTAATCCAACATGCAGTGCTGATCTGGGGTACAGGGTGGCTGGGACCCAAACCAGTGAATGGGGCCAACCTAGCCAGCACCTGATCCAGCAGGTGCATAGCAGTGGCCCAGTGCATGGTCCTGGCTCCATGAACCAAAAAGAGGTCCTGGCACCATGCATCACATTGGGCGCTGGCTCTGGCCTCATGCTCCAGATCAGACCTATGGTTCCAACTCCACGACCAGGACCACATTATCTGGCCCTCAGCCCTGCTTGAAAATTTGGTAGAAATGGGAGCATTATTTGTTAACACTCCCCTGCTGCCAAATTTCTAGATCTGTGGGGACACGTGCAAGCTGGATGACCTGGCTCCATGAGCCAGAGCTGGCCCACAGGCTGAAGGATGATAATACCTAAATAAATGCTTGCTGGAATATTCAACTAGTGCTTTTTGGATTTGAAATGTCATGAACAAGCCTGGGTTATTTTTTTGCATGTGACCTAGAAAGTGCTCCGGAGGACACACAGTTAAAACAGATCAACTTGTAAGAGAACACGCAGGCCAAGGCATCTTACCAGGAGCTAAGTCTGGTTCAGTTTTATGACAAACATGTTGTGTGCGTTGTGCACCCCTGCCCATTGGTGGCAATATTCCCCCTTGGGTTTATCTTCTGTTGCTCTTTCCAATTATACTAGAAAAGCCTTAAATTAGGCATTTTGTTAGTATGGTTAAGGTGACTGCTCCATTCCCCGATCTCACCTCAATGGGACTAACCCCTGCAGTACACAAAACAATTCTTCCCTGAAACCAACCCTGCAATATGTAAATATGGATGATGCATGGCTTCTCGATTCGGAAATATGTATATGTGAGAGCCTTCTCTACAGTGAATATAAACAAGGCTAAGTTAAGATCTAGGCTGGCAGGCGATCATCTTCATGTGGTTCTCCATATTGCTATGTCAAGCATTGAACCAAGATAGCAGCACATGGTATCTGAGAAAAATCAGAGGCACAAATCTCACTCAATAAAAACTGAGGTATGAGACTTTTGCTCTTTTTTCCCAACATAATGTATTTTAATGTCATTTCTATCATTTTTATGTGGTATCATTTTTAAAGACTTGCCAAGCTAATTACAGCTGTTGAACTTAAGGCTTCATTTGTTATTATCTGATCAATCTAGAAATCCAGGTAATAGTAACAGAAAAAATAAAGTTAAAAAATTATTTTATTCTGTATTTTCTGTTTTTACCTTAATTAAAGTGTAATGTTTTTTAAATAGTGTCAGAATGTGGCCCACCGACCAGGACTGCCCCTTTGAAATGGTCCTTTAAGAGCAAAACTTTGGAAACCCCTGTTACAGGAAGAATTAATAGAATTGGTATCTCTGTTTTGAAGGAGACTTTCTGAATTGCCCAGTGAATGATACAGGAGACTGTGGGAGAGAACAGAAGACGGAATGATCTGTAGACAGAAGGAAGAGCAGATGGGGGGAAAACCTGAGTTTCACACCAATGCTAGGAAGAGGCAGATCTGCATGAATGGAGAGTTCTTGCTTAGAAGAACTGATAGGCCTGTCACCAGGACTGAGATACCGAACAGAAGGGTTTGTTGTCTGTCAGGAGCGAAGGTTGGAGATTTGGACTGAGACTGAAAATAATTCAGATGGAAGCAGGTTAAAATCTACTGACTGTTGTTCACGTCAGGCCAGATTTCCACTGTGATAGGTTGAGAATGACTATGAGGAGCTGGGGAAGATGCTCAGAAAAGCAGACATTTAGGTGATCTTCAGTGCGGTAAGTCTGATTTCTAAAGGAGGATGGCAAAGTTAGGAACAACAATAACAACTCTATATCAGCAAATGACTCAAGGTTTGCAACCATTGGGAGAGTTTTTGTGATTTTTGACCACTGTTAGACAATCCCGAAAGAAGGATTCTTGTTGGTGGATAATTACATGGGCACCAATCTTTGGGGATCAAGGCTGATAATGGTGGATAGAGTTTAAAACCAAGTGATGTTTTAATATATCAAAAGGGTGAAATCAGGTGATTGAGGAGTAGTAGGCACCGTGGAATGCCAGAGGGTAGGCTTGTGAATATTATGGGAGAGGCAGTTACCATATTGGTGGGAACTGCAGTGGGGAGATGATGCAGTTAACAAAAGGCTTACACCCAGTAGAGCTAAAACTTTTTGTGAGACCACATTTGGGTGGGGGTCACAGATTCCACTTAACACTTACTAAGTACAGTTAAACATAAGCAGAGTTATGTTCAAGTAGTGATACCACCCTAGCACCTACTAACTTTACTAGATCACAATATTCCAATGATTTCCAACTGTTGCAAGTGAACATATGACAGGGCCCTTTTCTAAATTAACTCAAGGAGACTGAGCAACAAAATGGTGGAAGTAGAACTACTGGTGCAGGATATAAAACCATCAAGTATAGCAATAACACAGATATGGTGAAATAGCTATCGTGATGCAATAGAGACAGTGAAGCGCATATGCTACTTGGAAAAAGTAAAAATAAAGGTAATAGTGGATGGCAAGGTAACAGCAGGATAATGCTATAGACTGAAAAGTAATAGGAAGTGATCAGATGGATACAATGGAATCGCTCTGAATCAAAATCTTCGGGGAGGCATTGTAGAAGACGTTTTCTTTGGCGAAGTGAGGCGATGAGAAAGGATGGTAGGGGTTGGCTCTAGACTCAGGGTGAGATTCAGATATGGATAAAGAGTTCTGTAATGTAAGAATGGTAAATACTGCCATAAATTGTGGAATTACAGAAAATTTTAGCTTCCTATAGACTAGAGAACAAATAGTGACGATACTAGAAGAACCTAAGTCGTCCTGGGTGTGATAGCTGGGAAATTTCCTTGGCAACAAAAGTTGATGCTATTTCAGACCAGGCCAGATCCTATTTCACCTATGGGTCTATTCCTACCCGGTCAGGTAACTGAAAAACAGTTAATGTAAAAGATGGGTCCTTCTCCTACCTGCTGCTTTTTCAACTTTTTTTTGATCAGCAAAAAACAAAAAAAACAAAAAAAAGCTATATCTTGGAGTTCAGAAAGTTCAGGGGTTAAGTGGGAATTGCCAGAGATCAGCTTGTGTTAGACTGCAAAGGAGATTTAAACATGGTAAGAGTTTCTGTCAGCCACAGAGAGAAAGAGAATAAAAAAGTGGGGACTCTATAGAGTGAAGACAGAGTCAAAGTGAGGGTCCCGTAAATGTTGACAGGACCTGGTGGGTATTTGCAGGACTGCTGTAAATGGGTTCTGCTCTTCCCTGCCAGGTAGGTCCCACAGGGCAGTGATGAGTGATTGCTCATTTTCAGGATCTTTCCTGTGGGGTCTCCCAGGACTGCATCTTATCTCCCTTCCTGTTCACTGTATATACAAAGCCACCGGGTGAGATTTGTTTAGAGATTTGGAGTGAGTGCTGATAATACCTAGCTCTACCTTTCCTCTTCTGACCCTGGCCCCCCAGTTTCAAGCCTTCCCCAGTACCTGGCTGCAGTTGGAGGCTGGATCCGGGTGAATCAATTGAAACTCAATCCAGACAAGACGGAGAGATGGTGGTGGGCAGACCTTGTGACCCAGGGGAGATTGGGACACTTACTATTAATGGGGTTCAACCTCCTCTTGTCGGCAGAGCTTGACTTGCGTAGGTGCCAACAATCTGCAACTCTCAGCTGCTATGTCTAGATTAGGGAAATGGCGCTTAGCAAAACTCGGCCTGTTGGCTCACAGTAAGGTGATCTGGACCTCGGGTAGACTAGTCAAGCTGTGTCTAAAGGTTGCTCTGCGATGTGGGGACTGCATAGCCATGTTGCATGGGAGACCTCAGATAGGAGTCTGTTGAAAAAGGGGACTGTTCCTTCATGGGGCTTCAGGGCAGAACAATTGTGCCCTCTCTTAAAGAAGGAGCCTATGGTGGCACATGGGAGGGCAACAAAGGATCCCTTATAGTCCAGCATTGGGTTATTCTCTCCTGGCACCTTTCATGTCCCTTCAGGGATGGGAGGGACAACATCTTTCTTGTAGACAAAATATTTGTGTTGGTGCATCATAAAATCACAGAGATGTGGGGGTACTGTCATCTTTAATAAGCTTTCAGAAGTCTGTTGGAACCAGTTGTTTTGTGCAAAGTTAACAGTACTGGGCAGGTGGTATTCAGACACCAAATGAGGCTGAACTTCCCTGCACCTCTGCTCCAAATGAGTTCTGAGCAATGCAAGAGGCAGGTAGGTGACAAAAATGGCCAGCCATCGTGTTTCATAGGAAGTGGAAAATGAAGATGTGGTGGTGGCACTTAAAGAAGCCTGGAGAATGGAGGAAATGGCATAGGACAAGGGTTTTCAGACTTTTTTAAATAAGTGTACCGCCAGTGGCTGGACGTGGAGCGGAGGGGAGTGGCCAGGCACAGAATGGAGGGTAAGGGGGTGCGTGGCCGGACACGGAGCGGTGGCAGCAGGGGGTGCTGGACGGTGACAGCAAATGCCGTGTGCAAGCTTCCCCCCACCCCGCGTCCGGCCGGAGGGACACTGCTGCTTTCGCCCCCGGCCCTGCTCCCAAGAGGCGGCCGCACGGGGCGGTGGGTGGCGGCGCTCCGTCTCTGTCCACCCACGTGTACCACCTAGGGCCTTCCCAGGTACCCCCAGTTGACAACCCCTGGCATAGGGCCTACATACTTAAAGGACCACCTTCTCCCTTATCCCCACTGCAGTCCCAAACCGACCTCCTGCATGTACCATCAATCAGTGCAGCAAATCCTTTTAGTAAAAATGTGTGGGAGGTTGTTCGAGGCCAGCGGTGTTCAACCTGTTCCCCCAGCGGGCCAGGTCGGCAGTGCCTGGTCCGACCATGGGCCACATGGTAGTTCCAGTCCAGCACCCACGGTTGGCGCAGCAGGCACCATCTGCCCAAGCCAGAGCAGTGCGGGGCAGCTTAGCCCCAGCCCCGCACTGCGCTGGGGGAAGGGGGCTTCACTCGGCCCTGAGGGTGGGGAGAAGGGACATAACCTGGTCCCTCAGCCTCCCCGTCCAGGGAAAAGGGTGCATGGCCCAGGTCGGCGGGGTGGGGGGAAGGGGCCATGGCACAGCCTCACAAAGGGGGAAGGGGAGAAGGTGCGGCACAGCCCTAACCCGGCCCCATGGACCCCCTAAGGGAAAGGGGACAGCGGCTGTGGCCTATGAGGGAAAAGGAAGTGTTGCCTAGCCCCAGCCCAGTGCCAGAGGAAAAAGGCTGTGCATCTGGTCATGTTGGGAAAGGGGGTGTCTTGCAGTCTCACGGGGGGGGTGGGAGCGAGTCACAGCTGGACAAGGTTATAATTTTAGTAAAGGGTGTGGACAGAGGTAATGCTTGAGGTGCTACTGAGTGAAACGTGCTTGGATATGTTTAATAAAGCAATAAATTGAGCTGGGGGGGGACACACATAAGTACAGCCCTTGTGGCATTTGCCTCTTGGAACATATCAAAACACTGCAGCCTCCTTTAGTGCCAGCCGAGCGGGGCTAGAGGAGCCTGCAGCAACCTACAGGTCTGCTTCCCTCTCCCTGCACGAGGAGGGGAGGCAGAGGGGAGCGGAGCGAGAGGTAAGCAGGAGTGGAAGATGGGGTGATGGGACTGCCAGGATCCTGCTTTTCCAGCCCCAAATCCCCCAAATCTCTTATCTTCCCCTGGATCTGACACCATGAGGAGCAGTGGGGAGAGCTGTGCAAGTCAGCAGAGGTCTGGCAGGGAGGCATGGGGTATGTGGGAGTAAGCCCCCACTTCGCTATGTCCCTTGTCCCCATGTGCATGTAACAAAGTGAAACGCTCCAAAACAGAGCCTTGTGCGTACGCTTGGCCCTTCGCAGTGTTGCAAAGGTTGTTTGTAACGTTTCAGTTTTTCCTTCTGTCCACACCGTAACTCAGCTCTGGGAGGGTGAACGGGATTTTTCCCCCAGGTGAGCAGGCTGTCAACACACTCACTACCTGAGTGAGGGTACAAAGGTCCTTTCTCTAAAACATTCCTTATTTATACAGCTCCATTGAGTCCTCTCTTTAACTGTCTCTTCTTGTTTTCACACCTTCCTAAAATAGCGCAGCGTGCTCTTTATGCTTTTGCCCACCCTTGAGCACAGAGTAGGCATCTGAGCTGTGTGCAGTACTATCTAGGTCCTTATCTGGAGTTAATTTACAGTTAATTTTAAGACCCATCCGTGAATATTAATAGTCTAAATTGTGCTATTAAATATGCATTGCATTGGGAAATGGAATTCAGTGCAACCTGTCACCCAATGGTGCTGATATATAGCATCATCCCAAAGTTGTATGTAATCTGCTGCAAGGCTGATTAATTTAAAGAAGGGTGTCTGAAAGGGGGGAGGTGGATTAGCTTGATAGATGTTGCGTCTAATGTAGTGCACCAACTAGGCAGAAGCCAGAATCTTAGCAGGGCCTCCTAAATGCTAGCCAGTTTCTGCATACCCCATCTCTAGAAATGAGCTTGTATCCAAAATGTAAGGGATTGATTGCTTCCCCAGTGCTGATTTGTCTCTGGCTTGACCCTACAGTGAGGTCCCAGCTCTGTGTTTTGCAATAACTCAGCCTATTGCCATGTACATGACTGGTATTGTCACAAATTTAGCTGGTGACTTCACTGGGTGATCAGACAGCAGAGGGAAATGGGCAGTGAAGGAGAATGGCCTTGATTAACTACAAATCACTAGAGCAATTAGAGAACGTGAGTAGACTGTGAAGGGTGCAGGGAGCCAGGTTTCAGTTTGATAGATCTGCTAGTTTCTATTCCTGATTCAAAAGGCATATTTTCGATGCCTGTCCTCTTTTTTTGTCATTACTCTACTTATGGGAAGTCTGGCTAAAGATATCTTTTGAAATATTGAAGGCACATAAAACATGTGTGATTCATTTAGCCTAGTAGGTCACAGACCTGGCAGCTATGACTTGAGTTGGGTGATCTTCAGTGACTCATGCTAAAGAAAGCAGATACATAATTCTCAAAATATCCACTGAAGTCAGAAGAAATCTTTCTGTTGCGTCCAGGGGGAAAAGGGGGTTAAATAAGAAGGAGCAGGAAGTCCCCCCTCTGCTCTGAGCCTTGTTGAAGTAGCGCTTTCTCACACCTCCACCTATTCATAGACTGATTTGTTGGGAGAGAACTCCCTGTCCTGTTCCACCAGATCATGCCGTTATTGACTGGTGAACATACTCCAGCCATATCCCACAACGGATGCCATCTTTTTTAATACTGAGTTATGTCCGTATCTGGCTCAGGTTGTGGCATTTGTTTTTGGATACATCTGATATCTGCCCAAAGTCAGTAGGGTATGGAGGGGAAAACCTTTAAAAAAAAAAGAGAGAGGAATAGTACCATTTCAGATCATATTTCAGATCGTAGGAATGAAATGACTGCTGAGGTTGAGAGCCATTGCCAAGAGCATGTTTTATGAAATGCCTAACCAGACCTAAGCAAGATCCACATACTATAAAATAAACCCATGGAGAAGGGGTGGTACTCTGAGGAAAGCAGCAAAATAAGGCCAGTAGTAAACCACTATAAAAACTCTGTTTGCAGAAAGAGGTGCATGCCTGCGTCTCTCACATGGGGGTGTTATCACTTTTTTCATGAATATTAATCATACTCTACAGCACTTTTCACCCAAGGATCTCAAAGCAGTTGACACACATTAATTAACCCAAGGCTAAGAATACCTGGGTGAGGTAGGTAAGCATTGCATCTCTTTAACACACAGGCAAATTACAGTACAAGCAGGTTAAGTGGCTCGTCTAGGGTCATGTAGCAAATCAGGGAAGGAACTACAGAGCGGAACGTGGAGTCCCGACTCCTACTTCCCTCCTCGATATGCTCACTCTAGATAATCAGTAATTTGACACTGAGACAGCCCATCCAGGCAGTTAGGAAAGGCATGACAATATAAGGGCAGAAAGGGAATCTCTTGAACAAAATGGTGCTACAGCTGGTGATGATGCTTGTTCCCTATTATCTTAGCATGCAGCACTCAGAACCTGCATGGTCAAACCAAAGACACACGCTCAGCCCGTCCACTTAAGTAGCAGTAGTGTCCAGCTGTGCAATGATTGAGGTTGCTGTAGCCACGGATCCCTTATTGCTGTTAACACTTGTTTAAGTGGTCTTATTAGCAATGAGAATCCTCCTAAAAGTAGTGGATGTTGGTTATGAGAGTGGGCAAAGATTTTTTTTTTCCATAGTAACCAGCAGTAAAATGAATTAGTTCAGGTTCCCCAGCAATTTTTCTTCTTGGCTGCCATTTCCTGCAACCAGACATAGCTTCCTGTCTCTGCATTAACAAAAACATTATGTGTAGTAACTGATACTTAGCCTAAAGGGATTTAATTTCCAGATGTTAAATTATAAACATTAGTTTGGATTAAGTGAGAACCTGTGACATGCAGGTAATTATAATTGCACACATTTTACAGCTGGGTAAACTGAGGCTAAGAGAAGAATAGTGGCTTCTTTGTTCACACAGGTATACGTGACACATTAGAGAGAGAATCCACTAGTCCTATCTCCCTGGTCCATGCGCTAATACTAGATGTCACTTCCAGGCAACATCTGTAGGAAAGGCCTAATATTTTATACTAAAAATTGAATTCCTCCCCACTGAACCTGGCAGCTCATATACTCACTGTGCTTTTATAGGATAAGATTACTACAGACCAAAGCATACCAATAATGTAGTTGTAATTCACAAGGACATTGCTCTGGAAAATGACACAGATCCATTGTCTATGATGTATCAGCATGAACAATATCAACGTAGACCAAGTGTGGTCTAGCTGAGTCTGAAATTTCTGATCAAATCTTAGGTATGAAGTCACCATGACTATGGACCTAGTTTCTGTTACAGTAAAGAAGTCTGAGTCTGACAATTATGTTTTAGGGGAAAAGTGGATCATTATTATGACTCTGTGCAAGGAGTGCTTCAGTCCATGGTCACCCACCAGGCAGCAGACTGAATTCCCCATGCTACAGCATGAAAAAGGATGACACCTCTTCCAGTCTGGTGTGCTGCCCCCAGGGGCATTCTCATCAAATCCCCAGTGGTTTGCACTGCTGTGTAGCTCCCTAGGTGCAGTCTAGGGCAGCGGTTCCCAAACTCTGACAGATTGTGCACCACCAATTTAAAATGATGCAAGCTTAAATACCAGCAGCAGATTTTTCAGTTCAACCTTAAGTACTACCAGCAAATTTTTGTCATATAAAGTAATTATAATAAATCTGTTACTGCGCACCACTGACAGGTTGTCTATGTACCACTGGTGAGATTGAGAACCACTGGCCTAGTGCATAAATCCACAATCCAGCTAATAAGCCCCCCAAAAGTGCTGTGGTGGTTTACAAAGAAATTAAAATGCTGCTGACTTAAGTGAAATCGCTGACATCCTGTATATTGCTGTTGGTGTTGAAACTGCATTTGTTCTGATTTTTTTCTTATTCTGTTTCGACATGGGTTAATGCAGGGACAGGCAATTATTTGGGCCTGCGGGCCACCTAGGCAGTTCTGGGGAACGGTTGCAGGCTGATCAGGACCCTCCCCCCCGCCACAGTCTGGAGCCCTGTGCACCCTGTGGCTCCTCCCCACCACTGCCACCAGGACCCAGCAACAGCTGAGCACACAGCCCCCCCACATCTGTTCCAGACTTGCCTCAGCTGGAGCGGACCAGGTCCAGACCAGCTGGGACCCATATGCACAGCCCCGACCTGAACCCAAACCCAAACCCACCCCATGTCAGCTCTGGACCTCCTGCCCATGATGAGCAGCAGCAGCAGTGGTGGTGGCTGGGCAGAAGCTGCTGCTGGGCACAGGGGAAAAGCATCTGCCTCCCGCTCGCCACTACTGGGCTCTTCTTGCTGTGGCCGCCCAGAGCCCACGCTCCGGCTGTCCTGCGGCTCCTCTCCACTGCTACGGCTGCCCGGAGGTGGCACTGGTGGTGGTGGTGGTGACATTAGCAGAGAGGAGCTGCAGGGCGGCCTGCATTGGTAATGCGTAGGGGATGCACGCGGGCTCATGTGCACCCCCTTGAAACACCATCCGTGAAACTGGAAGTGCTGGTGGAAGTGCACTTCTGCTTTCGCCACTGGCTTGGCGACTGGCTGCTGGGGAACACCTGTCAGCGAGCTGGTACCCCCCCAGACTCGGGAGGCACTAGTCACCTGTGGCAGCCGAGGTGCAGACTCTGGGTGGCCACAACAAGAAGGACCCAGCAGCAGTGAGGGGGAGGTGGCTGCTTTTCCCCGACGCTGAGCAGCAGCTTCTGCCTGACCACTACCGGGTGGCATGGGCATGGGTCCTGGCTGGTCTGGATCAGGTCTGGACGGGGCATGAGGCCAGGGCTGTGCATGCGGGTCCATGCCAGTAACGTGGGGCTGGGGCCAGCAGCACTGGCAGCCTGAAAGAGCCATCGCTGCCTGGGCTGCCTAGAAATACAGTCCAGCCATGGAGCCACCCCAGCCCTGCTGCGAACCTGGGGGCAGCGAGACACGTGGCGGGATGCATCATGGGCTTCATGGCACCTGGGCCACGCAGGACCGAGCGACCTGCCAGATCCGGCCTACGGGCTCTGTTTTGCCCAGCCCTGGGCCAAATGCCACAACTTTGAAAGAGACTTTTTAAAAAACAGTATAAAGGTAAATACAAGTCTAAAAGTGTCCAAAAGAATGTGATGAGGTGACCTTTTGAGAGTTGCGCTTTAGCATTAATAACAGCTGAGGACATTGGAGGTAAGAAGGTGTCACCATCAGAACAATACTGAATGTTTTTCAAACCCTGGGCAGCTTTTGGAGCATCAAATTAATTCTCCAAATGGTGGTCATTTTATATCTAATCAAATGTTAATCACTGAAGAAGAATAGAGGTGACCTTCTTTGAAACTGATGCTCCAGTGTTGGTTGCTTTTCCTGGTTTCTGGGCTAACCATAGGGAATATTTCTGGTATTTGTATCAGCTGTAAACCATCAAAATCAATGGAATTATATCAAGGCCCCAAAATCATTGGAGGTTATGTTGCCTGAAGACCAAGGCAGGGCATCAGGAATGATTCAGTTTGGATTTTTATTACCCTCTCACTCGTTGGCTTTCAATAAATCACATAACAGCTCTGTTCTTTGCTTTACACATTTAA
Organism: Crocodylus porosus; assembly: GCF_001723895.1. Taxonomy (NCBI): domain Eukaryota; kingdom Metazoa; phylum Chordata; order Crocodylia; family Crocodylidae; genus Crocodylus; species Crocodylus porosus. The sequence goes on along the minus strand of NW_017728886.1, from coordinate 257,781,166 downwards.
AATGAGTATAAAATACCATAAATATTTCTACCTCTCAGACTGAAATCAGAGCAATTGCAATAGAAAAGCCCTAGTGACCAGAATATCTCTAAAGTGATTTTATTCTCTGAAGCTTTGTGTCTCTGTGCATTTTGGTTCAAATGTCATAAAACAGCTCATAGAATAAGTTTGTGACATTGAAGCAGGGTTGAATTGGATACGTTCTTTCTTTATAAACCCGATTATTTAAAACAAGCCATTCTTGCCATTGCAGCGTGATGGTTCATATGGCCAGAATAGTACAGAGGAAGGTATATATTGAATTCTGTATTCTGTATCTGTTGTTATTACCTGTTTGTTCATACAGGAGACAAAAGTGTGCTAGACATATAGCCAGTCCAAACAGCTCTGAAGAACTTTGCCTTGTAGACAAGGCAACAACCACTTACAAGACACAAATAGTGAAGTTGGACATGGATAAATGAAATCTCAGGGTTTGGCAAAGTAAAAACACTCACCCCTATAAAGCTACATTGGACTGGCAGAATGCAATTAATTTTGTGCATGCTTTAGGTTGGAGGGAAATCCATCTATTTGTGTTTTTGTTTTAAATTTTTAAGCTCTTCATTTTGCTTGTAGTATAGTTTGCTCTGTCAAAAGAAAGATCAGATCCTGCTGTAGCATCTCTTCACCATACCAACCTCTGCAATACAAATTTGAAACATTTCAACTTGGCTTCTGAAGTCTTACTGCTCAGACATTGCCCTGCCTCTTCCCAGGATGATATGGTATTGTGAAGGCTTTCTAAGCAATCTGTCCTAGTCCCAATAGTGGATTAGAAAAACAATGACATTTCATCATTAGACAATGAGAGTCATTTCTTTGAGGCCATGATATGCCCTTGGCCATTGCCTCTCAAAGGCTGAGAAGCTCACAACGTATTCTCTGTTGGCAACAGTGGTAACCTTGCAAGCACTTATGGAAGGTGTTGAATTTCTATATTCCATTGCATGGCTATTATTTATTAATGCCTTAGACCTCGATTGATGATGTATCATCGGATTTAACCTGAAATCAGATATGCGGACACGCAGCGCATCCCTCTTGCTCCTGAGTGTCAATAAAATACTGTAACCTGAAGATGAAAATGGGTTCGTGTTACCTGACCTGAATTCCAGTCCACCAGGATTTTTGGCATATGGATTTCTCCACAAGGATCTGAACGACTGTGACGCACGTGAGCGCTGTAGCTGATGGCAGAGGGATCTTTACAGATGTTTCATATTGAAGTCCTACCTGGGTCTGGTTTAAAAGTGAAGAATAAATAGAATATCCTTTTAAAGGAGTTCAGGAAACAGTTTGATGTTTTTTAAACATTTATGTCAGGTTTGCTAACTAACATGAGGAAAGAGCCATCAATAGGACCCTTTTATTTTTGCCAGTGTTGAATTTCAAAAAAGACAAATTCTGCGCCTCTGTATAATACTCCTGTTGTATAGCAGCAGTGAGGTCGGCAGAAGCAGCAAGATGAAAACAAAATGATGGGTAATTCCCGGGGAAACTTCTAACCAGTTTAGCCTTGGCAAAACTGAAAGGCAAAACTACTAAATAATATTTTGCCTGTTTCCCAAGAGTGCATTTTTATTTGGTTTCTTAAATCTGACTACTTGCCGATGTATTAAAATCCCTGTTAGGCCTGCAGCTTAAAGATAACATAAAGTGAATCCTAAACACAGTTACAGGTTTCCTGCCTGAGATGGTATTAAGAGCTGTCATCATTTTCTTGGTTATGACTGTGACTAGTATGTAATGTTTTATACACAGCAGCCTCCAGACAAAGCCCTCAGCTAAAAGGATTTAAAGCTGACTGATAAACTGAAGTTAGGAGAGTGGTCAGAGAAATAAACCCCAAGTGGCAAGATACCTCAGGGAAATAGCCTTCCTTAGGAGGAATGAAGGCAGACATCTGCTGGGGTTAAAAGCCCCTGCCAGTACATCTAAGAGGTCTGGCCTGATGCTGGATCCTGCTGGAGGGTAAAACTTGCATGTTCATCCGCTCACAATATCACCCTGCCTCTCTCTCCCTTCAACGGGTAGAGTTTGGTCAACCATGGCTGAGGGTCCGTGTGTGTGGATGGCCCTTAACAGGAATTATTTGCAACCTGAGTTCTAGGTACTGGAGAGAACGTGGGCTTTCCTTATGTTGAGAGCATCTGTGATGCCTTCACATTTATACTCACATGGGCACTTTGGATCCATGCTGGACTTAGCTTTGGACCCATGATGTTGAATGGGAGCTTTACCTGAGTAAGGACCATGTGGTTGTACACGTTTCCAGGCCCCCTGGAAGGTAGGCCCGAGGCAATAAGGATTTTGGGGAGGCAGAGAAGACCCAATTTCATCGGATGCTGTCTAGATATCAGAGCAACACTTAGAAGGTATGGTAATAAGAAAGGGTCAGTTAGTTAAACCATGCAACCCTCCCATGAGAAATGAATGTAGTAAGTCACAGTGCAATTACAACAGAGATTTTTCAACCATGTCTGTGGGATTTACACAGAAAATCCCATCCTAAAGGACTTTCTTAAGTTCAGGGAGAGGGAGTGAAACTCAGGAATGATGAACTCTGGCTGTAACCCAAGACGCACTGTGTCATGTGCCACTAAAATTGATCCTTTTCTTGCTGGCTACTTGAGTCTGGTATTTCATTTGTGGCAAGCGTGTTGCTACCAGCTCAGTCTATAAAACCTTCTCAGTTGTTGGCTGTCAGTTAACATTCATTTTCCCCTCAACTCTTCATTTTGCCTGTCATGTATTGGCTGAATTCAGGCATTGAGTTGACAAGCTCGGGACAAGCCAGCAGACATTTTCAACTGAGTCTCTGTAAACTGACTGGTCATTCTGTAAAGAAGTCGCTTTGTATTGATGGGACTGGCTAAAGGGAATAGGGATGGAGTTGTCCCCTAGTATGCTTTGTTGGGGGACTTGCCAAACCATTGCATGTTAAAAAAACAAACCAACAACCCCCCCCCATAAAAATAGTTTGGATTTCTGGATTTTTTTTTCCTGTATTCCCAGCCAAATTAGCCAATTACATTCCAAATCAGGCCCTACTACTGGAAAGCGTCCTCCACCCCCATCTGGGGCTTCAGATAATCCCAAAACCTTTGGCAGGCATCCTACTTGCAGGCCCAAGCCCCCAGGAGCAAGCTCAGAAGTCTCCCATTTCCATACAGTGGGCATAAAGCCAAGGTTAACCATGCATCACCTATGCAGGGCCTATCCCATGCCAGCAGAGCCGTCTTTCCCAGGTGCGACTAAGAAGCCACTGTGGTGATCGCAGTATTTCCCCTAGGTTAAGTATAGGACTACACTTGATCTGAGCCTTCAGCTACTCTACATTTACATTTATATTGAAGTCAGAACAGAACTTGGCCATATTCTTGTTGTTTGGCTTGCAGTATACCAGAGCCTTTTCAAAAAGGGGCTAGATAGGCATCTGGCTTGGGTAGTTTAGGACTAGTGCACCCAGCATTTGTGCACAAGGTTGGACTAGCTGACAGCTGAATTCCCTGGTAAGTCCCTATGAGTCTATGAACACATCAAATTCAAAACCCTGTTTTTAGTATTAAACCCATTCCAGTAGAAACCTCCGGTTGGAAATGTTAGAGTTTAGAGCAGTAGGAGCTTTGATCTTGCCTGCTGCTGTGCATCCTGATTCAGCAAAGCATTTAAAGACCCACTTATGTACTTTTGCTGAAGCAGAACCATGGGGATAAAGGATGGGGCTATGGTAACAGCTCTGTCGTGGAACTTGAGAGATGTGGTTCCCTGCCACATGCTGGGCAGCCTTACATCTGTCCTTGGTTGCCCATTAACAATTGAGAAATACCAAGGTGTTAACCGTTCTAGAAAGGAATTTATAAGGCTGTCATGTTACTTTAAAGGCCTGGTTAGTGTCCAATAGACTCTAATGAAAATCTTGAGTCATATGACCCAGGATCTCAAGTTCATTCAATAAGAGAATATAGAGACTGTTGCTTTAAGGTGTTGGGGCAAATATTCATGCAGCTTCTAGCTCCTATATGTCTCTCAGACCAGCATTTAAGCTCTCCTATCCTATTGTGCTACCACTACTCCTGAAATGACTAGTCCCGCTGATTTCTGATGCTGATGTGTTTTCTGATTTGGGGCAAGATACCCTATGTCATAATTACTCCATCTGTACAAAGCAGCATAAGAATATCTACCAGAGAGGGTTTCATGAGGCTTTATTAAGAGTCATGTTTTAAGGGGTCGGAAGAGTGCTATAGTTTTTACCTTAGACTTGAGAGTATATAGGAAAATATGGACTCTTCCTGAAATTAGAAAGCCATCCTGAACATACAGTGCTCCTTTGTGGTATCTCTATTCTACAGGTTGGTCTACCTCTCTTCTTTCAGGAAGAGCAAGGTTGTGGAGTCATTGTAGGTAAGACCTTCCACCACTGAATAGGAGTCCCACTGCAGCTTCTTGTGCCATAGGGCATACAGATTTTGCATAAAGACGCCTGCCATACTGGCTTTAAATAATTCCCATTATCATTCATCAGCAACATGTCCCAAAATATTTTTACAAAGTGGTAACAATTCCACATTTGGACTTGTATAATAATTTTAGGTCTTATGGCCTCATCGATTCATATCCAGCTGCTCCTGTTTGCAATTTGGATCTAGATACTTCTCTTTAATATTAGGAAAGTAAAGCTAAAAGGGTTTCCAGGCCACCAAATCTGTGTTCATAGACAATCATTTATTCAAAGACTCCTACGAGCGGTCCACTGCAGCCCTTTAGATATCCAGAGTCACAAAATACCTTGTGAAATTGCAAGCAGAAACACCTGGGGCCAAGGAAGGGGTTGCCAGTGTTCACTGTGGATGAAGGGAAGAGTTTGTCTTTGGAGTATACTTTTATTCTCAAACCAGCAGAGTTTAGGATACATCTGTTGTTCTAAAACCAGCCCTGCTTTTGGTGGAAAAATAGGCTTCCATTAGGTCTGCTGCCCAGTGCTTTCCTGCTAACCAGAGTGGCAGCCCCCAACACTTCCCATGTATAGAATTACTTCACTCTAAATTCAACCCCTTTTCAGTGGTAATTGTCTGGCTGCTTGTCTTCTGAAGCTATTTCACCAACTCGTTCTTGAGAGAGGTGCTGGAGCCTCATCTGTGCAGCCTTCGAAACTTCGCCCAGCCAAAAACATTCACATACTGTTCATATTTTCAGTCATCTTTCATGCTCCAGTTTGAAGTAATGCATTTGCAATGGTCTGTAATTGATGATTGCATCTTATATGACTAGCTAGAAATTCCTTGAGTGCTTTTAAAGACGCGAGTAATGATGCTAGTGAGGAGAACTGAGAAATACAACATAATGTTTTTCTTCAAAAGATAATGAAGATTTGGGGTCGTTTTTTACCCAATTTGTAAAAATGACACGTTTTTAAAACCTGCTTCAGTAATGGTTGAACTATGCAAAAAAACCTGTAGTTTAACAGGGTTCCTAACTCATTTGTAAGATGAAACACAGATAATCTGTAACTACAATTTTCAGCACAGTCCACAAAACACAAGGTAGTCCTCTCTTCCTTAACGGGCACTGGTGAGATTGCAACCCTGGTGAAAACAGAAGAAAATTCAGTCTGATTAATTTTTTAATCCCCCCAAGGGTGACATCACAACAAGGTCTACAGCCTAGAGCAGCTCAGATGAGTAATGGATGTGAATCATTCGCTTTAAATTTTTCAAAACCTGCTGCAAAACCAGGATGAGAAAACAATGCTACTATTTTTAGAACTGGATAATAAAGGTGAAATATCAAGGACTTGCTGCACAGTAAAGTTTCTGTAGGGTCAGAATCCTTGCAGATCACCATCACCACGACAAAATATCCTTTACTACATCCCTAACCGATCCTACCTGCTTCCAAGTGCTTTATTGCAATAGTTGTTTTTTCCTATTTTCTACAGTTCTGTCTATGGGAAGATGGCGATGCAGGGGCATTAATTAAGGGGCAACATTTCTGGCTTTCTGCAGTCCAAGCCATTACAACTTAGGGGTTTTCCTTAAAGTTGTAACATCTTTCCTTAAATTGCTTTGTCAGAGGCATTTCTCCCTGTCTTGTTCATTGGAGCCATGGGCACGTGGAATTGATGAAAGGGAAATCCTTGAGTTGATAGCTGATAGGTGAAAAAAAAGAGTAGAAAAGCACACAGCAGGTTGTCCTGAGCTCAGTACCTCATGCTGCTATATTTAGGACTACCCTTCCCAAAGGTGAACGGGCACTAGATGTACTTTGGTCATTGAAAGACTTTGTATAGAGTGTAAAGGTATCTCAGCAGCCAGATTTTCCTGCCCGTTCTCCACATTCCTGTTTCCGTTCTGATCCACCTGCCTGCTCCTTTGGGCTCTGCTCCAGCACCATGCATTGGGAGATTTGCCACTGACTTTAGGTATGGGATCAAACTCTTAATTCTTTTTCTTAATTTCCCCAATTTTTTTCAGTGTGAAATTCCCTGATTCACCGATATTCTTCTTTTCTTAGAGAGAGAGAAAGGTCGGGGGGGCGGGGGGAGATTAACAAGAACCACTTCAAGAAACCCATGGGTAATCTGATATTGTCAGATTTTTTTCAAGCGTTCTGGAAAATCCTCTTTCTGATACAGCTGATGAACAAGAAAGTTCAGATATACCAGCTGTGTCAGAAATAACAAGCTATTGCCTGTAGGATGTTTAGATGCCAAGAAATATATTTAGACAGATGCATATATATACACACATGAATACACTTCATTGTAAATTATCTACCTGTGTATTTCTTTAAACTGATATCAAGTTTCACATTAACTAAACTTTGTGCATGCCCGAAATAATTAAAAGTGCTAAATTTAAAATTTCTTAATAAAACCATCCAGGCTATGTAGCAATGATGCAAAAAGCAGCTAGGATGCATATTTTTTGAGTGCCATCTACTGGCACCTTACTTATTAACAACCCACTAATAATAGATGCAGATAGAGCAGTCTTTTAATGATACCCATTTTAAGCAATCGCTTTCATTTTTAATGAAACATTAAATGGGTTAACATTTATCATGGGGTTAACTAAAGTCATTGCTCTGAGCCAGTATTTAGCTTAGGCTGTATCTGTTTCTTTCCTAGACCTGAGTTAAGGTCATTTTCTCTCCCAACTACAATATTGGTCCCGATAAAAAAAAGACAACCTCACCTTGCAACACCTGCTTCTTGGACTCACTTTCCACTTTTAATATGCTTTTCATGTGCCAGTTTAATTTTCTATAATATTTTTCAATTGCAGAAAGAGAAGTTCTCTTTATTCATCATAGTATAGTTTAATTCAGCAAGGAAATGTCCATGACTGCTTCCATTAACATACCTCTCTGGGTCTATAGCTCTGGGAAACAGGAAAAACAAGGTAGGGAATAGAAAGTATGGCCTCAGTAGATATTAGAAGCAATATCTATGTATATCTAACTGAGGAAGCTGTAGGTCCTTTGGCTGCTGTAAATTGCCATTGTTCCTGTTAAGTACTGACTTCCCTTGAGAAAGACATCCATGTTCTTTGCTCAGGAAACCAACATCAGCACCATGCTACCAATCTGAGTAACTATTAGTTATATTGCATCTTCAATTTCTGTTGAATATTATAGAGGTGGCCATGGGGAGATTACACTGTTGAGTAGCCTACAACTTAGCTTGCAAGTTAGGATGCTAACCTGAACAGAAAATTCAGAGGTGGCATTAATAGGTATTCTTTTTTTTTTGGTAACAGGTGAAGATTGGTGTCCATGCTGGTACCATTAGATCTGTCAGATGCCTTCTGTACCCTTTGCCACAAAGCTGTTTTCACCTCTGTACGGATTGCAATGACTCCATTTTTATCTAGCTGAGGCTAGAAGAGGTACCACCAGATGCTCAGATAGCAATGTCCATATAACCTCTTTAATCTCAACCTGATCTGTGGAACAGTTGATTTTGCTCAGTTAGTATGCTGCCAATTCAAGTTCCACAGGCTTCTATCTTGTTTCCTATTCAGTATGTGTATAGAGAGATTTGGAGGTGTGGGATTTGCAATAGATTAATGCAGGAGTAATTGAGAACAGCATTTGGCCCATCTACTTGCAAGATACAGTGGAGCCAGGCTTGTAAGTTTATAGTATTGTACAGAGCCCTTGAAAAGGTATCTATATTTAGTCTGAGCTGGGACTCGGGAGTAGATGACAGAAAATGTACGACCTGGTATACTTGTAATTTTATCTTAACAATTAGCAACATTAGACAAAGCAAACTCTCAGTGTAAGCCCAAGCTATTTAGCTCGCTGCCCTGTGTAAGCAACTGAAGAAGAGCTAATATCCCCTGAATTTAATTTCCCTTTAGCTGATGCTGCTTATCTCTTCTGTTAACTTCTGACCCATAAGCTTGGGCTCTGGGACACCAACTATCTGGCAGGATTGCTACTAAATGGATTTTGAATCCAGGACTTGCTGGACCTGAGGTATTGGAAGTGTGCTTTTCAGCTAGTGTTGAAAAGGTCAGAACTGCAATAAGGAACAAGAGGGTGGATTTGTAATGGTCAGCGTGCTCTGTGATTTCTGATCTATGGAACTAATAAAAGCTGAGTTGAATGACCAAACAATAATTTCAGGAGCTGAGAAAACAGATTATTTTTTGTATTAGCTTGTGGGCCCTGAAATTCCAGTCTATTTTTAAAACCTTCAAAGATTGTGTTAAAAAGAGAGTGGAAGAGAAGTTAGATGGGTGGAGTCAAGTCTTGGGGTGAAGTGAAACAAAACAGTTGAATGTGTAAGTTGGCCATTATGTTTTTCAGCTCCAGTGATTGAGTGGCTTTTGGCGAGGCCACAAGTGCTTTTTGACTTGGTACAGCATGAGGCAGAGGAAGGGCTGTCTTACCAGACGGACCGTGTTGCAGAATTCACTGTGTAAACATTTGGTTACAAGGGCTTTACGGGCGTATCTGTGACCTTTCCTCAAGGAGACCACGTAGTACTCCCAACTGCAAAGGAAGAGCACAAGTACTTTCAAGAGTCTGGTGCATGATAGATTTCCCAGTTAGCTCCATAACTCAAATACAGATGTAATTATGTGCTTTCTATTAGGGGCATGTTGAACCATTTGGCGTTAGATAAACAACCTCCAACTTCTCATTGCAGCTGTTTAGTTTGCACTTAATGTGGGGACCTCAAGATGTGTTTAATAACCTTAAAAGCAAGCTCATTCTTAATGGGCTTATTTTTATAATGTTATAGTTATGGAAATAGCTTAAGTAATTTCAAGTGCTGTAGTCTCCATTAAGATCTTTAAAATGTTATCCTTGCAAATAATTAATTTACCCTGGTTTTTACCACAACCAAGAGTGCATTGGCAGAATAATTGAGTCTTACCATGGATCCAGAGGCATGATGCTGAGCTTTGTCTGGACTCATGCTGATGACTGACAGCAGTTGACCTAGCTATAAATAGGTGCATGGTTCATGATGGTGAATCAAAGGTGGGAAGATGTGATGCTAGATACTGTCTTTTTGTATATTGGTCGCTATAGAAATTGGAGTGCCATAACTGTGTTCATGAAATGGGTCCCTAGGCTCAGAACAGACGGTTGACTTTGATTTACCACAAACGCATGGATAATTTTAATTAACAACTAATCTGGTGCTGTTGATACCCATCATTTTATTGCATGGCTGTTTGTTTTTTAATCTTCAGGCCCCAGTTCTTACAGGCATCGGATCACATGAGACTCTTCATTTTTATTAAACAATGCAAGTACTTTACTTCACTGGTTGTGAAGAAAAGCTGGCAGACACGAGCTCCAGTGACTCAAAAATAAGTAGGCTAAAAGTCTGGCATCACAGCCAAGGTTCAGACATCCACATCAGACAGGTGCCATTTACTTCTGTGTCATGTTTATCCATCCCTCTGAAGAAGAGGGGATATCAGGGATTAAGCTCATGGTGTCTTTTCAGCAAAATACCATGTCAGATAATCTGACCCTTGGTCTCATATGCTTTTGGCCTAATTTTTGTTGAACAGAGAACAGTTGAACACATTCATGAAAAACACTAAGGCCCTCATTCAATAGAAATACTCCTCTTGATTAAAGTGGGCTTGGTTTCAGATTCTAGACGATTACCTACATCTTAAAAATGGAAGGTAAGTAGTACAAAACAGGACTGTTAACAGAGGTGTAAAGTCAAGTCTACTTGGTTGTGTAGATTCGTGTTTACCTTCCCACAACCACAACAGAAAACAGGAGGCGGATGGTGGAAGAAGGGCAACCTGTGTGGATTGTTCTACCTGCAACAAAGGTTTCATGTCAAACTCAAGCATTCCTCGGGACCAAACCTCTGAGGTTTTACATGTTGTCCATCACTAGTTCTCATCCACCAGATTTAACATTAACCTTCAGCTGGTTCTTGAACAGACAGTCCACAGCAAATCTAGGTCAGAAGTACTGAGGAGGAAGTGTACATCGTACCATCTTGGCAACAGTTTGTGCCTTCATTTTAAAGAAGCAACCAGCATTAAAAGCCATGTCTGTGTAATGACATACCCAAAGTCAACTTCCATATGACATTAGAAACTCAAGAAACTGAAGGGATCAGCTGAATCCACCTCTCTCTCTCAGGAGAAAATTATTCCTCATTGCCCATTTGCCAATGTTTTGTCCAGTGTTGTGTTAAATTTATCACAACTTCCCTTGAGAGATTACTGTCAAGGAATGCGGAAGGGAAAAGATTGACGTCCTATGTTCTATAATGACCTCTTAGAAAAAGAATATAGTACAAAGATGAGGAGTTAGTAAGTCTGTATATGGAAACAATGGGCTTAATTCTCCATCCTGGTCAGGCCACTTTACACTCCTATACCAGCCACTTCTACATCCTTGCCATAAAAGTATGATAAGGAAGGGCCTAGATGCAATTCAGGTACAGGAAAGGCATGACAGGGCTCAGCTTCACTATCCCTGATCTTCCATGACTTCAAGGGACTTTATTTCAGCCTTGGCAACTCTCAGCATTAGAGCAGGTCCTTTATGCTCTAACACTGGAGTCAAAGGGTTTTGAACCATTCAATCATGACTGACTTCTTATGACCATCTGCTATATCTGACTGCAAGGCAGTGGAGAATTGCTCCCAGATGTACGTCATATGGGTGAACAGATAAGTTGTGGACATGACGTTGCAAATTTGAAAGATGCAAACAACAAAGAGGGAGAGGAATTGTTCGTGATGCAGAAGGAGAGATGGTACAACTTCCTCACGTTCAACTTAAATAACTTCCTAGAGTAACTTCCTATAGTGTAATCCATAGTGAAATGGTTCAAGCTCCAGTGGTTTTGCTTGGGGGTTTAGAGTGGATCACAAACTGAATGTAAACCAAGTATGTGATGTCATTGCACATCGTGTTCTGATATAACTATAGGAGTGTTGGATGTAAGATACAAAAGGTGATTATCACATTTACTGGGCTTTGACGTGAATTCAGATGGAATAATGTCCCTAATTTTGGGTACCAAACTTCAAGAAAGATGCAAACAAACTGGAGGGAATTCAGAGACAGGAATAAGACTCATAAAGGGTAAGTTTAGAAAACCTGTCCATGTGGAACAGTTGAAGTAATTGCATATGGGTAGTCTAGAAAACAAGGTTGAGGGGAAATGTGTAAATCTTGCATCGACACCTAGAAAACAGATCAATTGTTCTTCATTGCCAGCCAGTAGTGGGAGAACAACAAGCAATCAACTTAATGTGTGCCAAAGAAGATTTCAGCTCGATATTAGGAAAAAATGCAAACTATTACAGTGGTAGCCAGTGCCAGAGTTTCATTTATATGTATGGTAAGATTTCCCTCCTTGGTGGTTTTCTTTAGAAAAAGTTTAGAAAAATACCTATTAATGATCTAGTAAAACCTGATCTTGCCTCAGTGCAGGGGGGCAGACTAGAGAGTCTCTTGAGGTCCCTTCCACCCTTACATACCTATGAGGCTATGGGCTAGGTGACCCAATAGGCTTATTGCTAGTTTAATGGAATCAATCCAGATCTTCCAGGAAAATATTTTGTTTCCAACAGCAGCATACATAATGATTGACAAAGCTATAGGATTAAATGCTGATTAGTGCTGTGCATTGTTGCTAAGGTGAATGTCAGCTACATAATATACGCCAAGAGATATGAATCAGTTCTATGGATGTGAGAAGTATGCCACTGCCAAATGCATGATGGTTGTGTAAGGACCCAATACAAATACTTGATAGGAAAGGAAAGCATTAATGATGATGAGAAAAAGGCAAGACAAGGGTTGGCAGCAAATTACATATGGATTACCATGCCATTTTTGCCTTTATACACCAAGGCGTCACATCGTGAAGCAGGAGATAAGAGCAACTCAATCAAGAGGTGGTGAGGGACCTGAAAGGTCATCTAATCTAACTCCCAACATCAGTGATTAAACTGTACCCAGAGGAGCCACTGCAGTCCCAAGGAAGTAGCCACAAGCACAGTGGAAACTCTGGGAACAACAGATGGGAACAGCAACCATAACAACAATGGTTATAAGTCTTGGGGGTGGACTATCGAGGACAAATATAAGAAAACAAAGGGCTAGAAACTGTGTCATAGGAAACAAGCCTGTACTGATAGGCTGATGGTCTAGAGCAGAGGAGCTCAATCCCTGGCTTGTAGGCCAGATCCAGCCCATGGCACCATGTCATTCAGTCCATGGGGCTCCCACCAGGTCCAGAAATGGTGGGGCCACTACTCCACTGCCAAATTTCCAGACCGATGGGGAACCCTGGGCCCTGCGCACTGGATCAAGTGACGGATCCCAGTGCACAAGGCTGGGCAGGGGTGGTGCTGGGCCCCAGGACCAAATCCCAGTATGGGGGGTGGTGCTGGATCCCAGGGCCTAAACCTGTTGCAGGATGCCATGAGGGAGGGCGCTGGGTCCCCAGGGCCCAATCACAGTATGGGTGATGGGAGGGGGTGGTGCCAGGCTCCCAAGGCCAAATTCCAGTGTGCAGGTGCAGGAAGGGGTTGGTGTTGGGCTCCAAGGCATGATTCTGGCATGTGGGGCCCAATCCAGCCCACAGACCAGCTCCACACCATCATCTGACCCATGGTGCCAAAAGGTTGAGCACCACTGGTCCAGAAGACCTCATATGAGTACAAGATGTCAATGATTTGAATACTAAACCTCATCAAAACACTCAGTGATGAGGCTCTGGCTAAGTTTTGAGCCTGAGAATCTCAGTGGTGAGGTACATACTGAAATGCTTTGCTAGACTGGGTTCTAGCTACACAACTTCTCATGTCCATGTTGTAAGTATATATAATGATTCCACATTCTCCATTGTTTAGGACAGCAGGATTGACTTATTGCAGCTCTTGCCTTTAAAAAACAAAATGAGCAAAAAAAGAAAAGTAAGAAAATGCCATGTTGTAACATTGTTTTCTGCTGGAAGTTTGATAGAATTGTCTTCATTTGAAACTGTCATGTTAAACAGGGATAAGACAATCTGAGATATTAGCGTGTCAGTTGAGCAAATGGAGGCATTGTCTATTATGTCAAACAGCGTTGTTACAGATGCTGCTAAAATGTTTCAGGAATAAATCAGGGTGCTCTGGTGAAAGCTGATAATCTCCTCCAAGAACTTCAGCTGCAGACTTCAAATAAAATATTGCCTGCTTACAGATCATCCTGACTTTTCAAATGCTGATTAATTGCTTATGGTAATGCAGAACGGAAGAAATACTTTAAATTCAAGTCAGATTTCCATAGGTTCAATACCCCGTGTTATTTGCTTGGATGAATGAATCAAAGTTCAGAATATATGAAGACCCCAGAACTGCTTATCTAAGGTTCACCTTCAAAGAGGATATGATTCATCTGCCATTTTAACACCGCTCGTAATTCACTATCAAATGTGGATGAGAGGTGAGAAGGGAACATATCTGCATGTTATCAAAACTGTTCTTCAGCAATCCCTGAGCTGGTCTGTACCTACAGGAGGTCGCAGGTGGGATGGGGAAGGGGATTTGCAAGGGAGCAGCTCTTCTCAATCCAATTGAATGGGATGATTCCTGAATTCACAGAAATAGTCCTTTATTTTATGGTCCACTTGGATCATGTTTGAGTGATCCAAGGTGGCACTGGAAGCACAAGAAAAAACCTTGTCCTGTTGTCCTTCTCTGAAACGGTCTTTGCCAACGAATGTTGCCTCCAGGTAATGCTTTGCTGCATGGTGCATGGACCGTTAAGAGTTGTGAATTTGTTTTCTGACTAACATTTCCAAGCTGTAAACCATTTCTTATCTGTGGAGTGTACTGCAATGACAGTCTGAGATCAAGAACGGTTGAAAAAAACAGTGTCAGGTTAAATTAACCTCAAAGTCTAGTTTACTTTTGATTGTAGGTTGACACATTTTATCTGCATTGGTTTGTTAGCAAGATGGTGTTATGGGCCAGATCCTCAGCTGGTATAAATGTTTAGCTCTTTTATGCTTTTCATGGCAAACCCAATAGAGTGAAAAAACTAGTTAAATCATCTCTTTTGTTTCACTTTCTCCTTCCCTTCGTGCAAGGTCATGGTAGCACATCTGCTGGAGGGAATCTCAAAAGTCTTTTGGTATTCTGTGAGAAAGGTGCTTTTTTCCCTGCCAAGTAACATAGGTTTGTATTACAGTGCCACTGTGTCTCTAAGCGGCTACTAGCTATGAAGTGAGGTTGACTGGGCAGAATTAATGTGCAGCGCTGCCGGAAAAACAAGGAGGGATAAATGACTATCATGTTAAGTCATTTTGAGTGAGTCCATCTAAGAGAAATGGCTGTGGTTAAAAGACAGCCAGGTATGTTTGGGAGTGGGGGGGACTGTGTTTCTCCAATATGGAACTGCCTGTTGTAGCTGAATCACCAGGACTGCTTCTGTTCTAGCAGGCCCTGGAAACTAGGCTGGTGGGCAAGGTCAACCATAGAAACATTCAGATGTCCTTAGGCCTCATTGGCATTTTTCACAGCCCCATGAGAAATGACAATTCGGCCCAAATCATCATCTTCTCCTGCTGAAGGTCCCTCTGCAGAACAGTTTTTATGGAGCACACGGAAGGGGGAAGAAACCATAGACCTGGCTAATCTCTCTTTTCAGCATCCCAGGTTCTAGATCAGGGGCCGGCACTTATTTCAGCTGGAGGTCCACTTAATGAGTTTTGGTGAGCTGTCGAGGTCTGCAAGGGTGGTCCTGCCCCCTGGTCTCCATCTTGGGGCTGGAAGTGCTGCCCTTAACCTCTGATGTTTGCCGCTGGAAATCCCTCCCCTTGCCCTTGGAAGTACTCCTTTTGGGAAGGGGGTTTGCATCTTGGAACCAGAAAAGAAAAAAAACAAATGTACTAAAAATCAAACATCCATAATAATATATTTTAATTTTATTCAAAAAAATATTTTGTCCTGATATGTTTATGTTTTTGCTGTATATATAGAAGTGATTGAATAATAGCTCAACATGAAGTCTTACTCGTGTATCTTATGGGGATGTTGTGGGGTATGGGTGGGTGCGTATGGGGTTTGTTGGGGAGCTGTGGGTGTGTGTGCATGTGGGGGAAAGTATGGGGGTATGTGTCAATATATATGGTGGGTATGGGGGGTTTGTGAGGATGTGTGGGTGTGTGCATGGGTGGGTATGGGGTTTGTGGAGGGATGTGAGGTGTATGGAGGGGAGGGTGGCTGGGTGTGTGTGTGGTTGCATGTGTGGTGTATGCATGTAGCAGTGAGTGGGGATCCCCCAGAGGTGTGCAAGTATGAGTGTGGGGGGAGGGTGTGGGTGGGTACAGTGTTTGTGGGGTGTGTGATTGTGTGTGGGGGAGGGTATGGTAGTGGGGTCTGCAGGGGGAGGGTTTGAGGGTATGTGGGGTGTGCACGGGAGCCCCTGCATTCACACCCCTGAGCTGGTCAGCCCTCACCTCTGCCCTGCAACAGCCCAGAGCCCTTGCACTCTGTGATGCCTCCCCCGTCACTACCTGTACCTGCTCTGCACTGCCCAGCCATGGCACATCTTGTTGCCCCTGGGCATGAAGCAGGGCTAGGGCAGCTCCTTCCAGCTGCCACCAGTGGTGTCCCCAGCCACACAGTAGTGGTGGGGACCAGCACGCACAGCCCCAACCCTGCACGCCCCATGCCAGCTCCAGGCTCACCTGTCTGGGTTGAGCAGCAGCAGCAGCAGCTGCGCAGAAACTGCTGTTCAGCATTGGGGGAAAGCTCAGAGGCAGCAGTGATGGAGCTGTAGGACAGCCTGGTGCAGTGCAGGCTCCAGGCAGCTGCATCAAAAACTGCCCAGCAGTGGTGAGGGGGAGGGGGCTGCTTTCCCCCCATGCCAAGCAACAGTTTCTGCCAGGTGCCACCACTGCTGCTGCTGCTGAACCTGGAAAGGTGAGCCTGGAGCAGGCGCTGGGACCCAGGCTCAGCAGCGGCAGCACAGGAAAGAAACTTCTGCTCATCACAGGGTAAAATCACCCATCTCCCTGCCCCCACTGCCACTTCCTGGTACAGCCACCCAGAGCCCATGCAGGGCTGCCCTGCATCTGCTCTGTGCTGCCACCGCTGCCCTGCTGGGCAGCCCAGAGGCAATGGCAATGTTGCTACACCTGCAAGCATCGGCAGTGGCAAGAGGGAGGAGCCATTATTTCCGCACACTGAGCAGCAGTGTCTGTCCCACACTGCCACTGCTCAGCCCAGATGGGCAAACCCTTTGCTGGCGCGGGGCATCCGGGGTCAGGGCTGTGTGTGCTGGTCCCCACCGCGGAGCTGGGGGCAGCAGCAGCGGCAGTCCAGCTGCAGAGCTGCCCCAGCCCGGCTGTATGCTCGGGGGCGGCAGGATGCTTCTCGGCCAGGCAGAACCAAGGGACCCGCCACAGGCTGCACAAAGCCATATTTTGCCCACCCCTGCTCTAGAAGCATATTGTGGATTTCACCGTTTAAAAACACGCTGAGAATTTACTCCGTGCATAGTGGATTATGAAATCTTTTTAGCATGTGGCCTTGGTGCAAAGGAACAGTCAGATAAGGCGTTTCCTGAGCTACAGTTTACTTTCTTTTCTTGGCACTCCCCTTAAATGTTAACGGTTTGGCCAACATAAATCTGCCTCTTAAGTGTGAATTTCCTTCATTATGTGGATTTGTGTTTGGAAAGCTTGGCCTTTGCATATACAACCATTTTTCCTGCACAGTCTATAAAGTCCCATGGCTTCTGACTTCCCCTGTAGCTGTTCCTCCTTGGATTTCAGGGTGGCTTCACACCGGTGTGTGAATCTACTGACTGTGGGATGAGGGTCATAGTTAGTTTTTCCCCCTTGCTTGTTTGGAGATCCTCCGTGTCAGGGCAAAGAGGGGTAGTGTGGTGAGAAGAGAAACGTGTAATTCTGAAGCACAAAGTGCATCCAGGCAGGGCAGAGACCTGAAGTGACTTTCTACTTGCTCTTTGAAATTGGCTCCTTTAATATCATCAGGAAGCCTTTCATTATTGCCTACAGAGAACGGTCCTGGACTGTGTCAGACCCACACTTTCATTGTCATCGTTAGAAATTCATATACCACTTTTCCCAGCTTCTGCTCACTGTGACAGTAAGGGCTCAGGTCTAGCATACCTACCAGATAATTTCTGTGATAAAAGAGAATTTTTTTCAGGTGGAACAAAGATTTTGCTCTTCAATCCATGTGCTTTCAAGTGATCTCGAGAGAGGGAGAGTAGGAAACAACTAAAGGCCGCCGACCAGATGAAACATCTGGGATGTTGTTTCCTCTCTTGATCTTATCCAGAACATGAGAATACCTTCCTCTCCCTCTCACCTTCCAACCTCATGGTGAAGGGGAGCAGTGGGAAAGGTCTACAGAGGAATGGCCAGGAAGAAGTAATAGGCTTGATAGGATTTCACTAGGTTCACGGTCAGACCCTGGGGCCTTTTCAGTCTCTTAGCAGGACAATGTGTGGTATGAAGAAACCTTCAGGAAGATTTTTCCTTTCATGGGTTTTAATCTGGGCAGGACTGAGTCACGTGTTGATGGCAGGCCCTGTTACATAACCAAAACTTAGATTCAATTTGCTGAACAGTGGGGAGACCCAACACTGTTTGGAGGAATAGAGATCCAGTTTCATTTGACCTCCCATGTTTTTGTCCTCACACAAAAGGATTACAGCATATTAGTAACCACACTAACCTGGGGAAATTCAACCTCAAACCAAGTCAGATTTGGTGACTGCTGAATTTCATGATTAACCCTTTTCTGAAATCCATTTCCCTTCATGCTGCTGTGGACAGGGCTGCAAGTCAATACTTTCCTGAATACACTTTGTTTTCAGTTGTACTACCCCCTCTTGTTCATCCAGGCTAAGTACAGACAGTCAAAAAGCTGAATTAGATGTTTACCTCTGATTCAGGAAATGCAGCCACATGCCTGCAGTGGCTCAGGCCAGAAGCCGGGGGGGGAGGGAGGCACTAGAGTATGGCTCTCTGGCATGTACCCAGCACAGGCTGTGTGTTTGCTTCCTCTTTTTTGCTGCCCCCAAGGTCTCTGGGATTTGCAGTC
The DNA here is from genome assembly GCF_001723895.1 of Crocodylus porosus. Taxonomy (NCBI): domain Eukaryota; kingdom Metazoa; phylum Chordata; order Crocodylia; family Crocodylidae; genus Crocodylus; species Crocodylus porosus. The sequence continues at coordinate 257,762,540 of NW_017728886.1, read as the reverse complement.
CAAAATCACAGCAACAGGATTCTGTAGGGATGCTAATCAGTTCCTCTCCCTGCTTCCAGGTGCCTCTGGGATTTGTAGTCCATAGTCACAGCCAGCAATAAGTTTGAGTGGTGGCCTTCCTTGGCCCCAGACCTCAGCTAGGGTTTGCCGGGAGGGGATGGGGGGGTCAGTCCCCCTGTCTCCCCGCCCCCCTCCCAGTAGACTGGGCTGCATTCCCAGCTGGGCAGACAGCACAGCCCAGCCCAGGGCTGGAAAGCATGCTGGGATGCTAAGTGATTTAACTTGAACCAGGGAGGGGTCTGGGACAGAAGTTTCATAAACTGGTTTGACTCAAGTCAGTTGAGTCTGATAATGATACTACGTTCAACAAGGTTTATCTTCCAGCCATTCTACAAAGTTTGTGTGCACTGAGCTTCTGTTCTGTTACAGGTTTAAACCACTTTCTAATTACTTAAACTGGTTTATGTGTAATGTCTGTCCCTAGCCCAAGACAGTTGCAGGCCTCCAAAGGAAACATATACCCTGGGGCAGATACACCAGCCATAGGAGGCAAAGTCCAGCTGCAAGCTAGAGTCCAGTTTTTTACACAAATAAAATTCAGACTTCAAGAGCAAAGCAACTCAGAGGACTTTCGGGCTTTCAGCAGACTGGGAGTGAAGGGAACACAATCACTCCCACCAGTTTCCCCTTGGATTCTGTATGGACACAGCAGAATGCCTCTGTATAATAGTATGGTAGTCTAGGCTTCTTGCAATCTTTTCCCATGAGGATTTTAAGCCTAACCCTTGGGACACAAGTCAGGAGACTGGTAGTGCCAAAAGCACTTCTTATTTTCAAAGTTGAAAAAACCAGCTCTTTTGCACTTGCATCCCAGAGAACCAGACAGATAAGTCAGGCCACTCTTTGCAAAGGTCCCCTTGTGCACTGACAGTCCAGAAGGATGGTGTTTGAGCAGCCTGATACTGCCTACCCGACACATTTTGAACCAGCTTACCAGACTCTTAAGGGAAATCTGCAGTGGTGTTGCTGTGGGCATTGATGCCAAAACCTTTTAAGAACGTGTCTGAAGGAGAGGGAGGAGGAGGAGGTGTCACTAGTCAGTAAGCTGCCTCTCGGCTTGTATGTGAGGGTACATAGGAAACCTCTGACTTCAAAGCTGCTCCTACAAGATTGACTTTAAAGAGCATAGATTTCTTCTACCAGTCTTGCCGTCTCCCAAACAGGGAAGCTTATACATTTTCTTAAAGCTGTTCAGCCTGGGAAAACAGAGAAATCCAATTTTGACAAACTCCAGGCAGGGCAGAGACTAGAGCAGAAAAACACAAAATCCACGCTGACCCTCTGCCATTTTGCAAAGCAGGACATTACAGACAAGGAGCTGGGCCTCCACAGAGGATAACTTCCTTGTTAAGGCTCAATAGATCCGTGGTCCTTTGCTTAGCTGCTCCTCGGTAGCTTAACCCTGAAAAGACCTTTCAAAGTTACAGACTCTACTTATTTTTAGATGCAAGTGTATCTGTAATGATACCTCTGGTTGGATTGTCTGTGGAGCTGGAACTAATGGTGGATCAGGCCCTTGGGCTTTGAGCCATCAATAACCTCATTAACCATTAAAGACACATCAACCCCACTGCTGCAGTCTGTTGCAGCTGGAAAAGTCTGCAATGTCCTCATCTATCACCCTCCCTTGCATGCTGCAACCACAGAAAAGTGCAAGTAGGCCTCTCCGGGGTTGTCCCCAGCAGCCGCTCTCAAACATAGCAAAGACGGAGCTCTTGGCAGTGGCTGCAGAAGGACATAACGGAGCAGTCTTGCTGGCACATCTTCAGTTTTGGAGTGCAGGAGCAAGAGCAGATGGGTAGGTGTGCTCAGTGCCATCCTGGCCAGAACTTAGTGCTGTCCTGGTGTAGACGTGCCCTGAATGCAGTCTGGCTATTAGGGGCTGGTGCCCACCGTGGCTTAGCCTGAGTTGCGTTTGTGTTCTGTCCTTTGCTGAATGGCCAGTAGGGTTGGTAAGGGAAAACGGAGTCTCACATCTAGGTTTGAATCCAAGGGGAGGTGGTTAAAGAACCAAAACCGACTGGGTGGCGTATCAGGGCCTGCAAGAACACAGTGGCGCTGAGTCTCAGGTCCCATTCTGGACTCGCACTGTCTCGTAAGTGGCTGGAGGAAATCTCTTGTAGTCTCAGTTTCCCCTTTGGAGAGAGATATTGGCCCTGGCCTGCTTCAGCAAACAAGCTGGAGTTCTGGGTTTTTTCTGCCACCCAGGAGCACAACGAGACGCCTGGGGTACCAGCCATGGCATCACTTAGAGAAGGCAGAGGGATGGCAGTCACTACCACCGCTAGCCCAGGTGCCACTATTGCAACAGCTGGCCTGACCTCTGCCACTGCTGCCACCCAGGGCTCAGACCCTGGTAGGAATGCCTCTGCTTCCACCTCACCAACTGGTGAGGTGCCTTTTGGGCATTTTCAGGCATGAAAAGTAGCCTGAGGATAGCAAGCGGGACACCAGCCCTGGCTGCTGCCTAGCGGAGGGGATGCCAGAATGGAAAGGTGGGGGGCACCTCGCCTTGCCATCTCCCCCTCCCCACTTCGGTTCCTCTTGCACTTTCTGTCTCCAACCTCTGCAGCAAGTAGCGGCAGCAGCACAGGAGCATGTGTCCGCGAGTGAAGGGCATTCTGGGAAACGTAGTTCTGTAGAGCCGCTGCAGAGCTCACTGCTGCTTGAGGAAAATGCTGGCTGTTATGTCTGCTGCTGAAATCAGAAGGGTTTTTTTGTCCACTTGATGTGGGTGTCTGCGGCAAAAAAATGAGCTGGCGTCTCCTCTCAGGAGCAGCAAACTTGAGCCACTGCTTCTGCATGGCCCCACTGCAGGAGGCTCCAGAGCCGGGGTGCAGGGGGGGAGGACTGCCCCAGCTGCATTCCTGGCCAGTTGTGCCTCTGGAGGTAAGGCTAAGGATCACCTAGGCATGAGTTCAGGTCTCTTATTATCCCTTCCTCAAGGGGCCATGTGTGGTGAACACACCAATGAAGCATACACCGTTGCGTCTTACGCTGTATATTAAGAATCCACTGCTGTACCTGGGTTTTCAATCCGGCGTTTCTGTCTCATCCTCATTCTATGGAGACATTCAGTAGTGAATCCTCCAGAGAGCTGTGAGTGTGAGTACTAGCACAGGTGACTGCGGTGCCCAAGACCTGAATCTCTCTGGTGCATGAGAGACCCTTCCCCACCTTTACCTGCACCATGCCAGGTTGTCCATTTTCCAGTTTCTCCAGGACCTACTGCTGAGATCCTGGCTACATTTCTCTCCATTGCTCTTTCTGTTCACTCTTCCCTTCTTTGGCACACTCTCAGCCTTCTTCTGAAATTAATCAAGAGCTTTGCTCGTTCCTAGGACAGCCACATCCAGAAACACAAACTTCCAGAAAACCTCGGGTCACTTGGTGCCTCCACTTGCAATTACTGACTGTACAAGCTTATGTCAAAAGTGGGGAGGAAGAGGAAGGATTCGTCATTATGCTACATTCAGAGATAAAAATCCCTAAGGAGGTGTGAAAGCAAAAAGACCTTAAAACTTTCTGGTTCCCTTGACTTACATATATCTATGGTGGTCATCTACACTTAAAAAAATAAAGGCTGCTTTAAAAAACAGGTCAGATCTCTAGCACTCATTTCTCCCATGCAGAAAGCCCATAAGCGTTATTTGAGGAGAGCTAAGCACAGGAGACTGATAAAGCAGGCAGATCCACTCCCAGAAGGGCTGCCCTTCTCTGCTTGTATTACCTTCCCAAAAGGACTTCTAGGAATCAGTCTGCCCTCTACTTGTCTCTTCTTGTGTGCGTGGTGCACTGCTGTGACAACATAATACAAGTGGAGGGGGGCGACTCGTGTAGTTTAGGCTAGAAGCAGAGAATCATAACATGGAACCTCAAGGTCCCTACATGAATGTACGAACACGACTCGTCGGCCATCCCTGAGCAATGATTATCCAGACTCGTCTTAAAAATCTCTAGTGAAGGAGTGTCCACAACTGCCCTGGGCAGTCTGTTTCACTGCCTCACTAGTCTAATGGTAAGGCAGTTTTTCCTGATCCCTAACTGAAATACACTTCCTTTCCATATAAAACTATTGCTTTGTGTTCTTCCCTCTGTGGCAAGGAAGATTAGTTCATGGGATCATAGAATAGTCTGGCTGTGTGGATGTGGGGAGAGTAGTAGAGATGATTATCTTGACTTCAGCAAGGCTTTTGATACCGTCTCCCACAACATTCTTGCAGGCAAGCTAAGGAAGTACAGGCTGGATGAACGGACTGTAATGTGGATAGAAAACTGGCTGGAGCACTGGTTACTACTCAGAGTGTAGTAATCAATAGCTTGATGTCTAGTTGGAGCCAGTGTTAAGTGGAGTGCCCCAGGGGTCGGTCCTGGGGCCAGTTTTGTTCAGTATCTTCATTGATGTGGAAGGTGGGATGGAGGGCACCATTAACATGTTTGCAGATGACACCAAGTTGGTGGAAGTAATAGATACACTGGAGGGTAGGGCTAGGATTCAGAGAGACCTAGAGAAATTGGAGGACTGGATCAAAAGAAATCTTGTGGGGTTCAATAATGACAAGTGCAAAGTCCTGCACTGAAGACGGAAGAATCCCATGCACCAGTACAGACGGGGGACCAATTGGCTAAACAGCAGCTCTGCAGAAAAGGACCTGGGGGTTGCAGAGGACAAAAAGCTGAATGTGAGCCAGCAGTGTGACCTTGCTTGGAAGAAGGCTAATGGCATACAGGGCTGCATTGGTTGGAGCATTGCCAGCAAATCAAGGGAAGTGATTATTCCCATCTGTTTGGCACTGGTGGGGTCACATCTGGAGTCCTGTGTTTAGTTTTGGGCCCCCCACTATAGAAAGGGTGTGGACAAGTTGGAGAGAGTCCAGCAGAGGGCAAGGAAAATGGTTGGGGGGCTGGGGGACATGACTTCTGAGGAGAGACTGAGAGAAGTGGGTTTATTTAGTTTAGAGAAGAGAAGACTGAGGGGATTTAAAGGCAGCCTTCAACTACCTGAAGGGGGGTTCAAAAGAGGATGGAGCTGGACTGTTCTTAGTGGGGGCAGATGACAGAACAAGGAGCAACGGTCTCAAGTTGCAGCAAGGAAAGTTTAGGTTGGTTATTAGAAAAAACTTTCTCATGAGGAGGGTAGTAAAGCACTGGGACAGGTTACTGACAGAAGTGGTGGGATCTCCATCCTTGGAGGTTTCTAAGACGCTGCTAGACAAAGCCTTGGCTGGGATGATCTAGTTGGGGACGGTCCTGCTATGAGCAGGGGTTGGACTGCACGACCTCCTGAGGTCCCTTCCAACCCTAACTTTCTGTGATTCTGTGGTTGTATGACAGTGACCAACAGGACTATCCATTAATCCAGGAGAAGGAAGCTTGACCAGGAACTTCTCTTTAACTGTGAGGCTTTTGCCCTTTCCCTGGGCAACATCCAGTGACTTCTTGGAGCTGTGTGTATGGTCCATGGTTCTTTCCTCAGTGTCCCAACATGGTCTGTCACTCATGTTGACCATGTCATCTAGCTTCATTCTCATCTCTCTCTTATTATTCATTTATTTCATTCGCCACAACCAGCTGATTGATTTCTAAGTTCGGCAGCTTTTGTTGCTTTCATGGTTCTGCTGTTTCCCAGTTGTCAAGTATATTGTGTCTCTAGTTGACTGATCAGTACAGTGGAAAAAGTATTTCAGAGAGCTGGATCCCTTCCCTCTGTGGAGGTTCAGCACCCGCCAGTGCTTAAAATAAAGGTAGCACTTGAGAGGAAATGCAATAAAAAACATTATTTTGGTTGATCTTCAATATAGGCCTGGTATTCCTTGGTTTTTCAGGGTCAAATCTTAGCAAAATCTTTCTGCAACAGTGATTTCCCCTGAATATTTTATCAACTGTTTAATTCACTCTTCTGTAGATTTAATCCTTTCTTCCTGATCTCCTCCACTCTGTCTCTTCCTCAGCTCTGCTGCTCAGTCCACTCCCAGTCTCCTTGCCTTCCCAACCCAAGACCCCACCACCAAACTTTCATTTCCATCTCCAAGTCCCAATTTCCTGGGCCAGACATTTCCATTTCTTTAGCTACCTCTTTGCTCCTTCCCTGATCTACCTGTTCTCTACTTCTTTCTGTCTTTGTCATGATTCTCTGTCTTCGCTGTCTCCCAATCTCAACCTCCCTCCTCAGACTGTTTTATCTCTGTATTTTTTGCTTTGGATCCAGGCTCTTTGTCCAGTCAATCTCAGTTCTTCCATAGTTTTCCATCAAATAGAAAGCAAATGAAAACTCTACTCTTCCAAAGTCTTCTAACCACGTCAAAAGCTATACACCTTCCCAGGGTCAAACCTTGCTCCTTAGCATGGAGAGAGAGATTTTAGTGCTTCAAAAAGCAAATGTTGCCAGAATGATTTAATGGAGATAAAGCAACATACCTTTCTCTGATCTCATTCTCAGCAAGGGCTGAACTGTCTGAGATGGGCTTGTCCAGCTTCAGGCAATTTTCTTGACATGGAAAACATCAGCCCAAACGGTTTTTAAATTGGGTAAAGTTATCAGCAACAGCCCAAGGAAGTGCCAAGCAACTTTAATAATAAGCAGCATTACCCGCTGTCACACCCTTGATGCCAGTGCACCCTTAACCTGTGAGCCTGGGTCAGCACGACCGGCTTGGCGCAAGGAGGGGGATTTCTAACCGGACAGGCGGGTGATAATGGTGAACAGGAGTCAGAGGATTTAAACACAGCGTATTGGTTACACAGAAAGTTTATTTTACTTACGCTACTGATGTGATGCAGCATAGGCAGAGGAGTTGATTTATTCAGTTACAGCATGCAGATATCATGTTACCCAGCTTTTACAGGGTGGGTAAGAGAGTTGCTTCCGAGCGATTCACATAAGCCGTTGCAGTCTGCAGATTACCGAGAGCTCTTGATAAGAAAGATAACAAGAGAGATAGAGAGATAGACGGGCCAGCAAGACGGGGGTACGCCAAAAAGATACGTAGGCGGAGAGATAATATCTGTGCATGATCTGTTCTTCTTGAGTGTATATGCAGTTCTCTGCTTTGGGCGGAAGTTCTTTCAAAGTTATACTTGGCAAAGGTGACCAATTACTATACACCAGGCATGAATAATTAACGAGTTGGCACTTGTGCTTTCTTTGTTTGGTCAAGTTTCATAAAAAGGGGGGTTATGTTTTGCTTGGGTGGTACTGGTTCTGTTTGGTCACAGGATGGGGCGCGTAGTATATTACTTTAATTTTACAACTTCATTAAATTAGTTTCATTTTTATCTGGTCACCATGGGTACCGATATCTTTTTTTGACGTCACGGTACCAAGCTGCAATTTGTCCAAGGTTAGTGTCTCTCTCTCGTGTGGGAACTCAAGTGAAATGAGGCACAGACAGGGGTGTGTATATGCAGCACTGTTAATACAGAGGGATAAATTACAATTACAGAGTTTGTTGTGTTAGCTTCTGACCTTTTGCCATCTGACCTTTTGCCATCAGCATCTGAAATCAAAGACTTTGATCTGTGACATGCCCCCTTGCTGATGGCAACTTTTGGTGACATCGTTTAGAATTGGTTATCTTTCTCGTTGAGCTCATAAACAATTGGCAAGTGTGTGTATACAAAAGTAAAAAGCATGGTTATTCATTTCTTGATTACATAAAAAAGGCAAGGAAAGATACATAACATTACTAAGATGCAATGAAAACGCTTATAAAGCAAAAACATAAACAACTCACTACCAAACTGAACCAAATTAACTAGCACATCACACCGTGACAGACACCTTTCCTGCATTTCACGTCGTGTCTTACATGCGGTCGGTGTGCCGGCCACACAGTCATAAACAATTCAGACCTTGCTCCATCCCATCATACACATAACAAAACCTTCAACTTTTCATACAAATATATGGCCATTTAGATATAGGTATATACACAATAGTGTTGATAGTGAAAGGTAATTTTAAAATATCCGCTGAAGGGAGGTTAAAATGCAAGAGGTTAAGATAGCAAAATGTGAAAATACTAGACTGTGGTCAACTAAGATGAGTGACGATGCTGGTGTCCGTTGTTGTCATGAGTCTTGGGAAATAGAGCCGGTAGTCCACTGTTGCGTTTCCGGTGTCTTCGAAGTTGTGGCATTCGGTAGTGGAAACAGCTAGTAGAGTCAGGAACACCCGCTGCACCTATAATATTGTTGATTGAAATGAAATCAGTAAATCAGGTCAGTACCACGCCAGGGTAAAAAGACTCTTTCATTGTTTGGAATCCATAAAGAAATTCATTAAGAAAAATCCTTAGGGAGCTGTGTAGCACCTTCTGCCACAAAAACCATATTGAGGAAAAGAGAGAAATAGAGAACTCAGGAAAGCCAGGGAAAAGGCTGGGAATGATGTCTGTCAGCCCTGTTTCAGCTCTGCAGAGCACAGCTGGGGAAGGTAATGTCTCTGCAGGCTACTGGAAGAGATGACGGTATGGGCCACCGTATGGGTGGTGATGTTTGGGGGAAGTCTCTGCACTGATTTTATTGTAGGGGGCAAATTCATTCCCCAACCAGGTCCCGAGGGAATGTCATGTTTCTTTTTATATGCATCTGATGGGGCCAACACCAAGTGGGGAGCAGAACTTGTGGGTAAAGGAGAACGTTGACACAAGAAAATGAGGTATAAACTGGCCAGGAATACATTCAGGTTGGAGAGATGAAGATGTTTCTGAATATCAGAGCTGCGAGGTCCGGGAGCAGCCTTCCAATGGGAGCAGGGAGGACAAAAATCTAACTAAATCTAAGGTAGAGTGTGAGCAGCTTGTGAACCAGGTCTATTTGACATGGGTGCCTGCAGTAGTTGGGGACTGGGGTCAATGCCTCCAGAGGGTCCTTTGTGCTTCTGTCCTAGCCAGGATGCTTTGGCATGGCTTCCAAGCACAAGAGATTTCATTGTTGTTGGAACGGGGGTGGTTTAGGGCCTTCTTGCCTTACAAAGTAGCCAGTGCACCTTGACTGATAACCATCTCCCTTGCTGCAGGCAGTTTTGAATACAGTGAGCCTGGAAACTCCTTTGTGAGATGGTTCAATGTGGTTATTTCAGATGTACCAGCAGTGAGAGTTAAAGTTGCCCTGTTTCTCATCTGTCACAAAACTCAATTTCCTGTTGCCATATTGATAACGTCTGAGTGATCAAAGTGACCTGGAAAGAAAGATTTTCTTTGGAGCCATTCTGTTCACATAGCCTGGAACTAATATTAGCAGCTTTTTAACATAAATCAAGCACGTCAAGGAGCAGAACTTTGTCTTCAGGATTGTTCCCATCTCTAACCCCTTATTTTTCCTTATCTGCACAAAATAATAGGGAGAGAGAGCACTAGAGTATTCCCTAAAGTTGGTTTGGTGCCAAAATTCCCGGCATATGGAACCGTTCATGCCGCGTTTCTGGTTTTCAGTGTGTGCTGAATAGATTTTCTTTGCTGTTATGGCAGTGCCATCTCATTATTAATTATTGGCATATGCTATTCTAAAATGCCCATCATGGGGGTGACACCTATGCATCCTGCGTACAGTCAGTGCAGACGGGAGGTAATTTCCATAAAAGAAATGTCTGTGAACATAGGAATGCTAGACTTGAGGGACTATCAAGCTCACTGCATTCAGCCCCTTGCCATCATGCAGTCACATCTTAAAATCCCTTTCGTGACCATAACAATATTCTCTTCCTCCTCTCTTCTCCTCCCATTGAACTTCTGACATTGTAGTGACGGCCAGAGGCTTTTATGAAATTAAGTAATATTAATGAATAAATAAAATTCTCTTCACCCTCTCCACACTGTGGGTCCTTTTCAACAGCAGGACCCTATGGCTCTGGGATGTACCCAGCACCATGCCTCATTTAGCAGTATGGGAAGAGCAAAGTGGTCCTAATCCCCCTGACACCTCTTTGTGACTCCCCAGGTTCAGAACCTTTGATCTCAATGAGAGCCCATCCCACACTGCTCACTGATGGTAAGTAGCAACCCCTTTAAGGCCTCTGCGTGGGATGCTAGGTGGTCCCTTTTTAAACAAGTAGATTCAGAGGTAACAATGCTCTGTTTTCTCCTTTTATTCATTCCAGGTTTCTCATAGTTTTGGGCTGTTTGATCTTAGCTGTCCTAACAACTTTCAAAGAATACGAGACTGTTTCAGGAGACTGGCTGCTGCTGTTGGTAAGTTGACCGAGATTATAATGGCACACTTGCACCCATCCAGCAGGGACAAAGGCTCAGCACCATCAGAGCTTGGTGGCCTGCATGCAGCTACTGTGTTTTTGTGTACTGAGAGTCAGATACATGGCCACCACTACATAAAAGATCTAATGTTGGGAATAAAAGCATATGGTGAGTGGGGAAAAAAATGCTGAGTCCTGCGGTGTTAAGGTGGGATTTCATGTCATAGATCTAACTTCTCCCACTGGACATTGTTGTGGGAGTAATGAGAGCAATTCAGTGGGAGCAATGGTCAGTGCTGATCACTTTTGAAAATCCAGCTTTTAAGGTCAGTCCACATGTTACCTTTTGCAGCATTCTCTGGAGTCCACGCTTTTGTTAAAGGGATGGCACCAACTTCAAAATCACACCTCCTCCTAAAAAATAGTGCTCCTGGCTAATGCTGTACATTGCAGTTAAGGTGACTTTCCTTGAAAGAATTTGGAGAAAATAAAGCCTTCTCCCTCTGCTTTTCACCCTGTTTGTTTAAGGCATGGAGGATAGGTCCGAGCTGCTCTCTAAGCCAGTTTCCCCTGTTGTTAATGTAGGTTTTTCACACTGCAGAAAATGAGACAAAAATATTACAAAAACGCATAAGTATTTGCTAGTGATTCCCAGGCATGTGACATAACAAATATGCATTTACTTCATATTGTGAAATGGTCTTGGCTTCAAGCTTGTGAAATCACTTTAACAAAAAGTGTTGTTTTCTCTGTAGCCAGACTCCTGCCATCTATGTGTGAACCAAGAACTAAGTTAACCCACCCTTGCATTAAATTATCTCCAGGCAAATTATAGAGCAATGGCAAGGCTGAGAAGTCTCTTTCAGCCTCTCCATTTATCCCACTGATATGTGAATCCTGGCGTAAAACGCTAACCTCCTGAACGGTGATCCCTTTTGTTTCTTTACAATTTAGGAAAAGATAGCCTTGAAAGGTTTTAAGGCCTCTTAGGCCCAACAGTCCAATGAACAGAAAAAGACACAGCAAGTAGAGCGGGACCATGATGTGCTGTTGATCCTGTCTATCCTGCTATCCCATTGTCCATCAGTAGGCAGCCCCCAGAATACTGCAGGGTAAAGTGACAGGTACAGTGTTGCTTTCAGGGGCATCTGAGGGTTTACAGCCAGATACTAATCAACTACTAAGGCACCTCCACTTAGGCATCACAGCACCTAGAATTTAGACACACAAGGCGTGATCCAGAACAAAAGAGTTAGGTACCAGGGCATTCTGTACAGTTACTGGGGATGCCAAAGTGTCTCCCAAGGGCCATCCAGGTTGCCTGGTTGTCAGCAGGAAGGCATCTACGTGCAGCCCATGTTAAAGCATACTACTCCTAAGAAAAGAAAAGCAAGTGTCGACATACAGAATGGGAGATAATGGGCTAGGCAGTGTCACTGCCTGCCAGCAAGAATAGCAGCAGTCTTGGTACTGATTAGGCCTCAGCTAGAGTATTGGTTCTAGTCCAGAGCAACACAGTTTTAGGAAGGAGGTAGAGAAACTGGAGAGGATCCCGAGTGAGTGACAGTGATGATGAAGAGTTGGGGAATGATCTGTCAGAGAAAAGGTATGAACCCAGTATGTGTAGTCTGTAGAAAAAGGGATTAAGAGGGCACATAATAGCAGTTTTGAAATATTAGAAAGGCTGCTAGAAAGAAGAAAGAACCACTGGTCTCCCTTACCACAGAGCACAGAACATGGTTTAAACGATAGCAACTAAATCTTAGGAAAGACTTACTAACTGCAGGAACCATTAGGCAGTGGAATACACTGCCCAAGGGAGTAGAGGCATCTCCTTCACTGGGAGTTTTCAAGAAGAGGCTACATAAGTGTCTGTCTGGGGTGGATTAGAAACAACCCATTCTCCATCTGTTCAGGGTTTGGCTTAGAAGACCCTTGAGGTCTCTTCCAACCCCATGAGTCTAGCCAACAGGGGGGAAGACACAGGGATTTGTCTCTATTCCTCTCCTCCCTGGAGCTTTAGCTGCTGATTCAGGGCTGCAATGGCAGCATTTCCATGGTGCCAGGACCCAGAGTGCTCAGTGCTGACATTCCTGTATGAACCACAACACTGACAGATAGCAGCACTGAATTTCTTGTAAAGCACAGCACCCTCCATTCACTGTTGTGCCCGAAGATGGTACTGCTGCACACCTTTTGTCCACCAGCTTTGTGGTTACAACACTCACCTAGGAATTGGGATCTCTGGCTTCTTGGCCTGTCTTGCACTGAGAGGATGCATATATACATGCATACATTAGGATGTGGGCAAGGCTGGCCTGGAGTCCTTCCATTCCTCTGGTTGGAGAAGCCCCACTGGGCAGCCATAAGTACAAGACTCACAAGACCAGAAAGAGAGCAAGCAAGTGGGAGCGTAACTGTGGCTAAGTGGAGACCTGGGTTCAGGCCCCTTTTGCCACCGGTATTTTTGTTTCGTTTAAATCAACAACTTCAAACAATGACCTCTATTAATTTAAACCAATGACCATCTGACTTCAGATTCATATAGTTCATTTAGCCATCCAATTTCAAACACACCTCCTTGGTGTCTGCCTGAAAACGGGACAGAATGATCATATGCTCAAAGTGACAGGTGTTTCAAACAGGACAGTCTCAGCAAAACTGGGACGTGTGGTCACTCGAAACCATTTGAGTGCTTTTGAACTCATGCTGTGCCTTAAGACAAGGTGCCTAGGACTTCCTATACAGGGATGCTTTCAGGCTAAAACGGAAGTGGCCCATGAATCTAGTGGCCTACATGGTTATGTAGTGGCTGAATGGGAACAGTTAGGACCGTCTTTGTGATTAAGGTGCCAAATTATCCTAAACTCCTGTGTAGGGACCAGTTAGGGTCTGGCCCTTGCCCTTTTACATCAGAACTGTCCAATTTGTAAGGGCTGCACAATGCACAGACGGTGCCGGCATGAGCCCCAGGTCCACAGAACCACACGACACGGGAACAGCTCCCTCCCACCCCTGCTTCACCACACCAATGCCCTTCCCATTTCACTGTAGCTTCACAACCCCACCCTACCCCATCCCCTGGGCTTGGAGCAAGGGGTCCATAGACCCTGGCTGCTGCTGTAGCCTTAGCTTGGCAGGAGCTCAAGGGCTGCAAATCAACCCCTTGCGGGTTGCATACAGTCCTGCTTTTGCATTATGACATCGCTGACGCAGTAGGACTATCTCCACCTCCTCCATGCTGAGTCTTCCAGCTTTGGCGAACTACAGGCTTGAAGAGATTTAATTTTCAGTCTCCTTTCTGAGTGATGGATAACTGCCTGGCCCCTAGGAGGTTAGAAGGAGTTTGTGTTTGTTGGTTCGTGCCAGAAAGGCGCCTAAGCCACAACTGCAGATGCACATACCTCCATAAATTTCAGTCTCATTTGGGATCCCAACTTTCCGGCCAAGACCCATCTATATACGGTTCAGAAAGCCCAATGTGTTTTTCTTACTCAATACAAACAGTTTGTGTCAGATCTTCAAAAGAGTTCAGATCCTTGACCTAAGTGCTCAGTGTCCCACACCTCTGAGCACAAAGAAGTCTCATCTTCTCTCGTGTTGAGGACAATGGGAAAGTCCTCATCTCCTCTCTTGTCCATACACACACTTTGAACACGTTGGAAAATGTACCCTCTGTCTCCTCCCTCCCGTAGAGAACAATAGAAAAGTCTCCCTCTTCCTCGGCTGAGCACAACAGAGAATTCCTGCTCTTCCTATATTGCAAACCATGTAAGATGATGGATGCTGAGTTGCTTTTTTAAATACATTTATATATATTATTGTCCTGTTTCTTACACGTGCAGACATGAACATGATGTTTGATTCTACAGGCTTGACATGTCTAGAAGTACTGCAGTACTTGTGATGTGCCTCAAAAATATAACTTGTGTCTGATGCAGGAGACATTCGCCATCTTCATCTTTGGAGCAGAGTTTGCCTTAAGAATCTGGGCTGCTGGCTGTTGCTGTCGGTACAAAGGATGGAGGGGGAGACTCAAATTTGCCAGGAAGCCTTTGTGTATGCTGGGTAGGCACAAATTCTTTCTTATTCTCTATGTATGTATCTCGCTGGGTCACATATAGTAGATCTTCCCTAAAAATCCCCCAGTAAAAGTCAAGGGTAAAAGCTGTAGACATTCAGCCCCCAATCCACGGTAGACGTTCCACGGTGTTTAGAAATAATTATTAAGTGCCTAAAAACAAAGATTTGTTTGAGAAATCTTTCTGATACTGACTGAGATGTTCTCCTGGATCACAATCACTTTAATTCACATGGTAGTTAAGTTAGAAAATGGCACATAAAAATGGCATGTCTTTACTCAATATGTCTGTTCTCCATGTGTCTTTGAACTCATTCTGAAGGCTTTATTGATTTAAAAGGCTTGATTTGTAATCCAGTCTACTTGATAAAACACTGGACTTGGGAGCAGGAGCCGCTGGGAGGCTTCACACCCAAGCTTTGTCTAAGTTTCTGAGTAATGTTTCTAATGTATAGGTTTTCCAGTTCATCCAAGCAGCTAAAACTCTTGTCCAGGTTCGCCTTATCTCGTAACTCCATTCCTCTAACATTCTTTCCTCTTGCCTGGACATGCTGTTATGCCTCACCGACAGCTACACTGGATCTTGCTTCAAAGATCATCTTCCCAGCCCATCATGTGGATCAGGTTCCCCTTCTCTATCATGTAAAATTCAAGTTGCTTGTCTTTGCTTTCAAGGCCCATCACAACCTATCTCTACCCTCCCTATCATGTTGAAAGGTCAGCTCCCACCATGTTCTCCAAACCCCTCCTTTGCCATGGTTCCTACAAGAAATGTAATGACCTTTAGGTTGCTCACATGCTAGGATTATTTTCTGACATACTGGCCATTATCATCCTGTTGTTTCTTTGTGCTCCTTTGTCCAGCTGCATTCATCTCTTATCTTACACATAGATTGTAAACTCTTCAAATCTTTTTGACCTCTGATGGCATAGCACCTCACATAGTAGGGTCCTGGTCCAGGACTAAGGCTCTTGCAAATAAATAACTAATAATTGTTTCTCTCCTGTCTTGTATCCATCTTATTTTTCAGAATGTAAACTCTTCTGGACAGGGGTTAGAATTCGCAATGTATTTCTGCAGCAACTCCCATGTTTGCATTGCATTTGTGGCTGCGTTGTTACTGTGGTACAGTTGCAACCACTTTTTATAAGCCAGCTGGGCTTTGTTGTGTCTTATTCATCTGCAATGAAGTTGTCATCTGCACTGGAAGAACAACATCTCTACTGATAATGATATAAGGAACCCAGTTGGATTTTTTAAAATAATCTCTTGATTTGTAAATTATGTGGGTTTGTTTTCAATCTATTGAGAGAAAATGAATAGGAAACCCACATAGTGTGACATCACAGGCTTTTCTTTATTACAAATGAAGTCTTAAGATCAAGTGGCTAAGAGCTATGAGTTCATTTCTGAAATTGCTACTTATAATTTCATAGTTTCTAGGGTCGGAAGGGACCTGAGTAGATCATCTAGTCCGACCCCCTGCCATGGCAGGAAGGAGTACTGGGGTCAAACAACCCCAGCAAGGTGTTCATCTAGCCTCCTCTTAAAGACCCCCAGGGTAGGAGCCAGCACCACTTCTCTTGGTGGTGGTTAGGAGGAGTTTGTGTTTGTTGGTTCATGCCAGAAAGGTGCCTAACACCACTACTTGTTTCCATTTGGATAATTTTGGGCTCAGAAAGATCCACCAGTAAGAAAGCAGTCTGCATTTCACTCCTCTTTGGTCCCTGTGATACCCTTATGACACTAACCTGAGCAGTCAGCCAGTTTGCCAAAACCCAGGGAACACCATCAGGAAAAGAGGAGTTTCTTATCCAATAACCATTTTGTGTTTAGTATTTCTTCTTGTTCAATACAACCCACTCATGGGATATCTCAATATTGGTTGTTTTTCTCTTTGATGTATGAGCCTGCATTTAAATATCTTTGGTTCCTCTCACTAAATGAGCTCACAAAGGGATATCGCAGGGGGGTTGCAAAGAGGATGAAGTTGCAAAGAGGATGTTCTCAGTGATGGCAGATAAGAAAACAAGGAGCAATGGTCTCAAGCTGCAGCAAGGGAAGTTCAGTTTAGATATAAGGAAAAATGTTCCCACTAGGAGGGTAGTAAAGCACTGAAACAGGCTACCTAGAGAGGCTGTGAAATCTCCATCCTTAGAGTTTTTAAGACTGGCTTGACAAAGGCTTGGTTGGGATGATATAGTTGGGGATGGTCTTGCTCTGTGTAACCCTAATTTTCTATATTTGCATGTCAACTGGGTGATCTGTAGATTACTTGAATCCCAGATTTGTCCTATCCATGCCACAGGCTGTGCTTGAGACATGAGTATATCTTTCATTGGCTACAGAACTCATTCATTACTGGGCTTGAGGTCTTCCCAGCGAATGTTATAACACAAATCCATGGAATTTAGCAGCAGGGAATGGAGACACTCTTATGGCAAGATTTTTTAATATATTTTGTTTTGCAGATATCTTTGTGTTGATTGCCTCGGTACCAGTGGTAGCCGTTGGAAACCAAGGCAATGTTCTGGCTACATCCCTCAGAAGTCTGCGCTTCCTTCAGATTCTCCGGATGCTCCGAATGGACAGAAGGGGTGGCACTTGGAAGCTTTTGGGATCTGCCATTTGTGCACATAGCAAAGTAAGTGAGAGACTTGATGGACCAATGCAACTTAGAGTGGGGAAAAGCAAAGGCCCTTCTGTGCTAAAGCGGAAGCCTAGAAGTCAAAGTACATGAGTCTTTTGCACAACTCAAACACAGACCTGCTCAGGGGTGGGTTCGGAGGGGGTGCAGTGGCACAAGCCCACCCCCTTTTCTGACCATATCACAGAAGCAGTATTCAGGGACTTTTAAATGACCCTCACAGGTAAGAATGCTCCTCCCTTCTCTCCTTGCTCAGAGGTACATCCCCTCCTCTTCTCCTCGCATTGCCCTAATGCATGGCCTGCTCCCTGTGGGAACTGGCACTGTGGGGTCCTATACCTGTCTCACTTCTCCCTCGCTGGGCTGTAGCAGGTGGGCAGAAGGTCTGGGCACCCCAAGTCGTGTTGAGTTGTATTTATTGATTTTCACTTCTGCAGTTCCCAGACAGGTCAGGGTCTTAACGTGTCAGATATTGTTCAGACATATAGTGTAAGCTAGTTCTGGCCTCTGACCAACTCACAACCTTATCTGAAAATCAAGCTAAGGTTTTTAGTTTTTGCCTGAATATAGATTTGGGTGCCTGTTTTTTAACAGCTAAGTTTGAAAATATCAGGAACCATTTGCCCATCGGTAAGATGGTTATAATCCTTCCTCACAGCGGGGTATCAAACCCAGAGAAAGGCCTGAGTGCTTGAAGTACAGGCCTAGGGTCCTCTACTCCAGGGCTCATTTGATGATACCAGAATCCTAGTTTTCTTATAAAAGAGCCCCTTAAGTTTCTTGTCCTTAGGATTGTGAAGAACAGGTCAGAAATGTGATTCAAGTGTAGCTGATGCAGTGACATCCCACACATTTTAATAGCTTGTCAGCTTCAAGATGCACTAGTGTTGATCCTTCACTGTCACACCAGCAGAGAGAGGGCTCTCTGTGCCACAGTATTCTTGATTAAGTGGAATTGCACTAAAGCATTTGCTAGAGATGCGTCCATTTTTGTCAAGCTTGCATTGGGAGTGTGCAAGAGAGAAAAACAAGGTTCTTTGGGTAGGTGTGATATCTTTTATTAGACTAACTAAATAGTTGGAAAAATTATTCTTTGCAAGCTTTCAGGCACAAACACCCTTCTTTAGGCATAGAGAGAGCCTGTTGGTGTTTTTTATGGTCTCCTAGGTAGAATAGAAGCCAATATGCACGTCTGGGAAAATGCAAATGTGTGGCAGTGGGGATCAGAGGTAATGGGAAACAATCGGTGTGAGACAGGTAGGTATGGGAAGATGTGGGGAAGGGGGAATGTGGAACTAGTGAGACTGGAGAGCTGAGAGATTGGAGAGAATGGTTGTCTTGTGAGAACTGTGCCCCGCACAAGTGCACCTCACAGCTCTAATCCTCAAAGGAAATTTACACAACACCTTTAGTAGGCAAGCCTATGAACTTCATTTCATAAATCTACTGGACACAAAAAATAATGGACTAAATAGAGACATTGGATTTATGGCACATTATAACCTGCCTAACATCTAATAACTCCAGATAACGTGTCTGCATTTTACCAGCTACGTTCTGTCACCTGTTCAACATTTCCCCTTCCCCCGCCCCACCTACCTGTCTCACACCTGTGGTCTTCCACCCCTCTGATCCTCACTGCCACATATTTGCATTTTGCATATTGGCTTCTCTTCTACCCAGGAGAGCACCCATAGACACAAAACACCCATAGACTCTCTCTATGCCTGAAGAAGGGTGTGTATGCCCGACAGTGTGCAAAGAACATTTTTTCCAACTATTTACAGTAAAATCCCTGTTATCCGGCATTTGAGTAACTGGAACACTCTATTAACTGGAATTTACAGCTGGCCAGCCTGACGCAGGCGGGGAGGCTGGAGCTTGCATGCGGCGGCTGCTGCCACCACCCACTACCCTGTGCTGCAGCTGTTCTGCGCACAGCCCCCACCCTCCGCCCCCGACTCTACGTCTGGCTGAAAACCGCCAGCCTCAAGTAGCCAGCATTTCTAGATACCCAGCACCCCCCATTCCCCACTTGTGCCAGATGGCCTAATAAAAGATATCCCATTTGCCCAAAGAACCTTGTCTGCCTATCTCCTTAGGCCATGGCTACTTCCAACACCCCTGAGAGGAGAGAGACTGTATTACTTGCTAGTGATGAGTGGTCTGGAATGTAGAAGACCCAGACTCATTTCCCTGCTCTGCCTGGTCCAGAGTGATGGGGGTTAAAACACTGTCCCTTGCGATAGAAGAGGAAACTTGAGCCCACATTTGGCCACATGCTCTCATAGCAAGGAGCTCAGGTATTGATTAAAACATTGTATTTTTCTGAATATCTGAAAGTTCCTCTCTTGTTTCAATAAAGAAAGAAAATATTCTTCCAGAACCTCAGGTTGCCACATAACAGAAATGGTCATTTCCCCTTCAGCTCCAGCTTTATCCTGTGTTGTAGCAGAAGAGTAATGTGCAGAGGCTGACAGAGGTACCTTGACTGCCGTGGTAACTATGTGGGCAAGGTGGGGCTTCCTTCCCTTCGCCCTGCCTCTGCAGGGGCAGAGAAGGTCCCTGCTGTTGATTTGGGAAGGTAGAGATGGCCCCAGAGGACTGCCCCAACTTGAAGGGAAGTAAGCGTTGTGTTCCAGGTAAAGGCATGGGGTGCAAAGCCATGGTGCAGGGATATGATCCCTGTGCTACGATGGGTTTAGGTCATAAATCCAGCTTTGGGCAAAACTGTTTGCAGACTGCTTTAAGATCTTCAGGGCAAGGTGTTGTGTATGGGCTAATTAGTGTTGCATCTCTGCAGTGTTTCCCGATCAGTGCTGTGCTGTGCCGGTTATGGACTCTGATCAAAGCAGCAGTGACAGTCCAAGCTATTATACCCTGTGCTTCTCATCTCTCTTGCTGCTTGACTTGCAGTGCTGCCACAGCAGAAGCTGAAGCTGTTTTCTGTTTCCTCAATGTCCGTCTGTTTCTATTTCAGGAACTCATCACTGCCTGGTACATTGGGTTCCTGACACTTATCCTCTCCTCGTTTCTTGTTTATCTGGTTGAAAAAGATGTGCCTGAAAAGGATGCTAATGGAGTCGAGATGAAAGAAGAGTTTGAAACGTATGCAGATGCACTGTGGTGGGGGCTAGTAAGTAGTTGGAGACATTCTTACGTCTTGGTTGAACAGAAAGGAAGCCATGTGGTTTATGTCAGAGGGGAACGGGAAGCACTAGAGGTAACATTTTCCAAAGCGATTTAGGTACCCCTTAGCCTAAGCCCTATTTATTTTCAATCCTACATAAACTTGCAGGTGCCTAAATCACTTCTGAAAGTGAGATTTGGGCTCATTCATCGATTTAGGTGAGATTCACAAAGGAACGGAGGCACTGAAGCCTAGGAAAGCCATTTACAGAAACTTGGCCTAGCTCCCTTTTTAGCATTCAAGATGCCCTAAAAGGCAAAATTTTTACCAGGAAACCTACTGAGGTGTCTTAGCATTTGTCGAGATGGGCTGTCACCTATGGAAATGCATGCCTTGAACCAGTATGCCTACTCTCCAAGGTGCCAACTTGCCCTCCCTTCTGCTTGACTTGGGACTAACATGGCTAAACACCTCTCTCTAGATGTCTGGAGAGCAGTGAGCACGTAGGTCTAGAGCACGCTTGTCCAACATGTGGCCCGCGGGCCACCATGTGGCCCACCAAGGCATTTTCTGAGGCCCACAGTGCTGCGACGCAAAACGAAAGTAGATTTCATAGATTTCATAGACATTAGGGCTGGAAGGGACCTCGGGAGATCATCGAGTCCAGCCCCCTGCCCAAAGGGCAGAAGT
>NW_017728886.1:257733159-257741169 GCF_001723895.1 Crocodylus porosus | reverse complement strand
GCAAAATGTATTTTGACTTATTTGGTTAGCACCTTGGGCTGAGATTTTCAAAGCTGAGTCAAAAGGCCAACTTCCATTAAAATGAATGGGATTTAGAGGGCTCCAAATCTTTTATGACAACTTTGTAACATGCCTATCTACTCCTTTTTGCAAATCACAGCCATAGTTTGGAAGCTCAGCCAAAGAACGTAAGAGCTTCTGAACATGCGAACATAAAAAGCGCCATGCTTGGTCAGCCCCATGGTCCATCTAGCTCAGTATCCTGTCCTGAACACTGGCAGAGGTGGATGCTATACAGGGAGAGTTTTGAACTGGTTAGGCCCATTTCATTGTCACTTCCTGCAACTTCATTGGTGTCACAGGTCACGTGACATCACTTCCTGATGTGATACCACTTCCTGTGAGGTCTTTGAATATGGCTCACCGACCACCTGGGTGATAAAAAGTTCTGATCCAGCCCCACATTCAAAAAGGTTGGACGCCCCTGGTCTAGAGTATGCAGGTGCTGCCATCTTGGCTGAGTTGAGCTCTCTAGGCATTTGTCTCACACTTAAAAGACCAGTCAAGATTCACAAAGTGAGGGATCCTCGGATGGATTTGATCTCCTAGGTATTGCCCTGAGCGCGTCTAACACCAATGGACACCACAGAGTTCAGCACCCACAGTCAACCGGTGTATCGGTGCCACTCACCTCTTGTACACGAGTTTAGTGCTCAGAGTGCTCGCACAAGGAATGGAGACCCCGAGTTATGGGCCTCCCACTGCTAGGAAGGATTCAAAACCACATTTCCCACTTCTGAAAAACAGTTAATGACTCTTCAGTGAAAAACAAAAAAACACTCCTGCGGGCTCCCTCTTGCTTGCTTTTGCTCCGGCCCCAGAAATTCTCTACTCCTGGCTTCTCAGTGCCCCAACCCAGCTTCAGCCAGAAGGACTGAGACTAATCGGCCCCCTGCCTCAGCTTTGTCTCTACCTTGGGGGTTAGGTACTCTTCTGAGAGCTTGGAGATATGGGTTTGAACCCTCCGCAGGCTCTGGAAGGCATAGAAACCAGATTGCCCACGTCCTGGGTGGAGCTAGGAGGCTATTATAGAAAAGGTCTGCAGCAACCGTGTTGTGAAAGAAAAGAGTGAGCTAGTCGTCTTTACACCAGGGGACAGCATGGACACCTGAGTCTAGTAAGGCTTTGGGGGTGTAAATGTCAGTCTCCTGTAGGCACCTTACCCCAGCCTTGCTGGTAGGCACCTGAGTATGGAGGAAGACAGGACCTCTATTATCCCTTCCACTTTGGTTTTTCTCTTAGCTGTCTTGGGCTCTCCACTCACTGTGCTGGCTTTATTATGAGGTCTCTTGCTGGTGCCTGGCACGCCCCATTTAAGGTGGAGAACTTAGACGTCACCCTGGGTTCCTAAATCCCACTCCCAGAACCAGATGCCTAACTTTTAGGTGAGGGAACAGTCCAAGGACATGTTTTCTAAATGCTGTCCTTATGTGCTTTTTGGAAACTTTACCCCAGACTTGGGGTTTGTTTACACCCGATCAGTAATTCACAACATTTCTGGGGTGAAATACCGCTCTACACTGCTGCAATACTGTTTGATGGGTATTAACAACAGTAACATGGTGGCGCTACAACCACAGTCTTCAACAGCCTGAAAAATATTGTACAATTATTCTTCTTTGCTTTGTCCTCCTTGTCTTCCATCCATCCTTGCCCTTTCCTTCTTCTGCTTCCCCATTCCTTTCTCCCACACACCCTCTAAAACTTTGCTGCAGACCTCGGGCAGCACATATAACCCATTTTGAGGAAGTTTGCACTGCAACAGCCTGTTTCTATTGGTAGGTCAGCAGCACCCCCTAGTGGGGACACAGAAGGTCAAAGCAAAGACGAATAATTTGGAAATGCAGGAGTGATAGGAAAGCATAAAAAAAGAGCTCGTCCCCCTTGCCAATTTGCTCGGTCTTTCTTATGAAAGCTGAACCCATTCTCTCCACAGATTACTCTAGCTACAATTGGCTACGGTGACAAGACCCCCAAAACGTGGGAAGGACGGCTAATAGCAGCCACGTTCTCTCTCATTGGAGTTTCATTTTTTGCTCTTCCAGCTGTAAGTACCATCTTTCTTTTGTTGTGACACAGCCAAAGTCATGTAAAAGGAAAAGCAGTAGCCCCCTTTCTGCCAAGGGAGTCTGCGATTTGGTGGCTCCCAAGTGGATTACTGTGCACATTCACACTTGGTATAGAAAAAGCAGCCTATTACTCCCTGATGACTAAATTAATATTGAGCCAAATATGAATTACCCCTGCATGCTGTTTGGCTGTTTCAGAGCTAAGCCCATACACAGGAAGATTACATTCATTTTTTGTAACAGACCTGAAATTTGAATACAGATTTCCCACAAGGTTCATGGTAAAATTGTCAACAGCATCCCAATTTCTTAGGAAACTAAGAGATGTGACTTAGGTCACTTAGGGTGCCTGTAGACATGTGGGACACCTGCTCCGATGTGTTGTAATTACAGCATGTTGGAGCAGGCTCGATTAACTGTGTGGTCCAGCAGCCTCTGTCTCTCATATATTCAGCATCCCCATGCTTCAGAATGGCAGCTGGGGGGCTTTAACTAAAAATCACTCAACGAACTTTAATTTAAAGCATCCCCGCTGCCATTTTGAAGCATGGGATGCTGAATACATGAGACACTGCAGGCACTTTAATCCGAGCAGCTTCCAAGAGCCATTCTAATTAAAACACCCTCCCCACATCCCCGGAGCACATGTAATGATGCCTTTAAGCACTTGGAAATCTTCATTTCATTGAAAAATGCGGCCTTCATCTACTGGGTCTGGATTGGATTCAGGGGGTAGTTTTGCATTTAGTATCTAACTCCCACAGATTGCCACAGGAATTTTGTGTCTTAAAATATTTTTAATGATCCCTTGGTCACTTTTGAAAAGGGAACAGGCCCTCCCAAGCTAGTTTGGCATGTCTGAAAAAGCCACCCTCGCCCATAAGCTTCTCAGGGGTCTTGGTCCAGGATTTGGTTGAGCTTGGGCCTGGGCTCTGAAGCAAACATTTCCAAGTTCAGAGTTTGGGATGGGTTTCCCTTTGTCCCAAAACTTGAAAAGAAATTCATAGGAAGGGGCAACTTTGTGTTCCAAAATCCAGAATATGGTTTCATACCTCCCTTGGGAGGGAAACAGAGCAGCTGGACACCGACCCCGTAGGAAGGCAGTAGACGTTCTTTTTCAGGAGTTTGTAATGAAACCATGTGACACATGGATTGGGGGCACGGGGAGGCACAGGGCTGTTTGACCAAGTGCTCTGACACCCTGTGAGCAGAGCTGTCAGAGAGGTAAATACCACCCCGTGCATCCGCACCGAGCGAACTGTCCCTTGCATGCATTTCAGAAGAGTTGTCCTCATGTTCTCTGCTGTTCTTGTGTTTTCAATGAAATGATACCTGAAGTCTGTGACCATTATTGCTTTCAGGGCATCCTGGGTTCAGGGCTGGCTCTTAAAGTCCAAGAACAACATCGGCAGAAACATTTTGAGAAAAGAAGAAAGCCAGCGGCAGAACTTATACAGGTTTGGATTCTCTCAGTTGTCATCTAGAAATCATACCGTGTATTATAGGTGCTATAAAATGCAAGAGTGAATTCCTGCTTGACAGCCTCATTTCCCATTGCAGTACCTTACACATTTTAAGTTTTATAAGCAAAAAATAGACCTTTGAAGTCAGTCTAGAATGATTCCATGATCCTTTCTAGCCTTAAAATACATTAATCAGAGTTCACAAAACACCCAGCCCTGTTACAGCAAAGGCATCTTTATTATAACTTCATGGATTCAACATGTAAGCAGTCACATTGCTGAAATTTTCTTGGAAAACAAAGACAAAATCTTTACTCTGTGGCACAAAATCACCAAAAACAGAATTAATTTTTTTTTGTGTTTTATTTTGTGCAATGAGGAAATCCCATTCAAAATCTAGGTTTCACCATTTTCCTTGAGGCTTAGTACAGGTAGTCAAAAAGCCCAAGGCTGAATTGATTCAGTCTTTGCAGGTTAGTCTAAACTGCACAGATTAAACTGAAACAGAAGTGAACAGACATTCACCTTTGGTTCAGGAAATGCAGCCACATGCCTGCAGTGGCTCAGGCCAGAAGCCGTTGGGCACTACTAAAGCATGGCTCTTCGGCAGGTAACAGCATGGGCTGTGTGTTCACTTCCTTTTACTGCTGCCCCTGTGGTCTCTGGGATTTGTAGTCCAAAATCACAGCAGCAGGGCTTTGCAGGATTGTGCATCACTTCCTTTTCCTGCTTCTAGGTATCTCCAGGATTTGTAGTCTACAGTTGCGACCAGCAGTAGATTTGAGTGGGGGAAGGGGTATTTAACACCCCCTCCCCAGTGCCTCGGGGGGCAACCCCCCCCCCCAAATCCTTGTCAGCCAGCCCTTACTGCTCCAGCTAGGGAGCAGAGGAGCAGGGCCAGCAGATTACAAAGCCCAGCCCAGGGCTGCAAAACTTGAACCAGGTAGGGGTCTTGGACAGAAGCTTCATAAACCAGTTTGACCCAAATCAGTTAAGTCTGATGCTATATTCAACCAGGTTTATCTTAAACCAGTTTCAGCCATTTTGAAACTGGTTTATGTGCACTGAACTTCTGTTCTGTTTCAAGTTTAACCTAGTTTCTGATCACTTAAACCAGTTTATGTGTAACTTCTATCTCTAGCCGAAGAGGCTATTATTCCACATGTAAATAAGAGTGAAACTCAACAGTGCAGAGAATATTGTTAAAGGGAGACTATTGTTTGATTGAAAGGGGACAAAACTTAATGTATGTTCTTGGAAAAGAGCACTGAAGAAAAAGGAGCTAGTGCACACGGTTTGCAAAGGCAAGAATTGAGCCCTTAATACTTCCTTTGATTGTGACATATGCAACTATAAAAAAAAATCTTACGTTCTGATCAGAAGTACATTGAAGTCAGTGGAAAGGTTCCCACTAGCTCCACTGGGCTTTGGATCAGAGCCTTAGTCTTTATTTCATAAAACTGAGCATCAAGTTGACAGCATGAGAGCTAACCAGTTTGACCAACATTATTACCCTCTCTATCTCCTTTGTATCATGGTCTGAATAAAATTAAGTCAATGGTAAAACTTTTCCAGTGGGATCAGAATGATTGCCTTAAAAAATAGTGGTAGTTCTGGGTGCCCAGGATCTCCCAGAATCAGACCAATTTGCAATTTCTGTCCAAAACCCCTACCTGGTTCAAGTTTTGCAGCCCTGGGCTGGGCTTTGTAATATGCTGGCCCCACTCCTCTGCTCCCTAGCTGGAGCAGTAAGGGCTGGCTGACAAGGATTTTTTTGGAGGGGCTGCCCCCCGAGGCAAGCCCCAGCTGGTTTCTAGGACCGTGGGGGGGATGTTAAACACCCCTTCCCCCGCTCAAATTTACTGCTGGTTGCAACTGTAGACTACAAATCCCAGAGACACCTAGAAGCAGGAAAAGGAAGTGATGCGCAATCCTGCAAAGCCCTGCTGCTGTGATTTTGGACTACAAATCCCAGAGACCTGCGTACGCATTATCCCTGTGTACCAGTGTTGCTAATGAAATTCTAACATTGCTCTGCAAAATTTTCCCAGTGGTACATGGAGCAGATTACTGCCTCCTAGCCCTAGATCATCCACATTCTCAGATTGAATGGAGGACGTTTTTACAAACCAGAAGCACTTTTTCAGACTTCAAAATAAAACAAGATTGGTAAAATATAACCTTCTTTAGCTGTTTGAAAACAATGGGCAACACACAGTAGCTTTCCATGTTTGTCCCAAGGAGGAATTTTTGAGTACCACTGTCCTGAACATCTTTTTCTGTCATCTTTATGTGAACCCTGGCACCATCTAGTGGCAACTTTCAATATTGCTATATAATAATCCAATACAGAAACTCACTTACCATGTGCTCTGTCCTTTTCATTGAAAGAAAGTGGAAGCTTAACTAGCTACATTCACTTTTAAGCAAAAGTAAACCTTGTTTTTCCAGATAATAACACTATCTCATCTTGTGTTATTCAGGCTGCCTGGAGATACTATGCTACTAACCCTAACAGGATTGATTTAGTCGCTACCTGGAGGTTTTATGAATCAGTTGTATCATTTCCATTTTTCAGGTAAGTCTGTAGAATCCCAGACCGGGCAGGGGGCGTGAAACGTATGTAGATAAGTCAGCGATTTTTCCGCGTTGCTGATGTAAGTCAAGGGAGCGTCATCAGTCGCAGTTTAGAGTGGAGTTTTAGATCAAAGGACTTCTGATATACAAGCTAGTTTCAACGTCAGCCTTGTATTGCTCACCAATTTACCTTTTTATTGTTCTACTGCAATTCATTTAATGTGCATTGATCTCTTGATGCTAAGGATGGTAATGCAGTTCCCTAGAGGCCAGAAAGATAATTGTAAAGTCCTATCGGTGTTGATAAGTAGGTACTTATCACTGGGGAAACAGTCTTACATTTCTGTTTTCAGATTAGCAGTCTGTTCTCCTGGCTCTTATCAAATATTGGGGTCTGTAATCTTTATTACATAGTAAAAGTGCGACTGACAGGGTGGGAGAACTGGATTTTCATATAGGAGAGATTACTTCAATAAAATAGCAACATTCCTTGGAAATGAATATGCAAAAATAGCTTTAGAGATTAAATTAATGTGTAGCGGTAATGAAAAAAGCAAGTGTCAAAGCACCACCCTTTTTTTGGAATTTATAGTGCATTTTTCATGCTGCTGCAAAGCAATGTACTTGTAAAGTTCAGCAATGTAGGTATGAACATGTTAGCATGTGAACATAACCCAAACATACAATACACAAGCATGCGCGCACACATTTTGCCAGTCTATGACAGTCTAATTCCTGAATGTCTCCCAAATTCTATTTATCTAGTTTATATTGGCCAAAAAAGTTTTATTTTCATTAGCCTCTCAGAGGCACTACAATTATGGGAAAGTAAGCTGGATCCTGTTCTGTTTTGACTATTTTAGAAGCTGTCTACTGAAGAACTCATCTCCCATTTCAGAGTCTCAGTTTAGTTTGCCAAGTCAGCAATTAGAAAACCAGTTTTGGTTTTGTAAGATGGGTACCTTTGATGCTGAAATCAAGTAGAGAAAATGCCTGTGGAATATCCAAGTTCCATTTTAGCTTGTCTCCTAATTTTTAACTTTGATGTGGACCTCCAATTCACTGAGCTTATGAGCCAGAAAAAGATGTCAGTTTAAGTAGACATATTATAGATTTTGCACATAATGTTTCTTTTTCAGAAGAAAAGATGTTCAATAAGTCTATAAAGATGTTCTTTTTGGACTCCGCCCCAGCACGGTAGATTCCCTTATTTTAGAGGCTATTGAAATGATTAGGTGGAAAGAGGAAGGCTTCACATGAACACATTAAAATAGACTGAACTGGGAGAGAAGTTTGTTTTAAGGTGACGTGGTTGAGATGCAATGCTAATGAAAATAATAATTAAGGTCAAAGCAACTGACTTGGAAGCCATACCAAAATGGAGTGCTGTTCTTCTTAAATTCTTGTACTGAACCTATCACAGTGATGTTGAGCTTGACCTCAGCTAAGTGAAAGAGATTGGGACATTTATGCTTACCTATTTAAAGGAACTCTGTAATGTATGTGTCCTTTAGACATTATCTAGAGGCATTAAAACAAATCTTCTCTTTAGAAAATTGTCCCAATTAGGCGATGGGAAACTTGGTCGTCACACCAGACGGCAAAGCTAACATGTTTAACGATTTCTTTGCCGCCGTCTTCCTAAGTAGGGGCCAGAACAGCCACCTCCCTGCTGGGCACACCTGGGCCACGGGTTAGCGAGGATTTAGTTAGGGAGCTTCTGGAGGGGTTGGACGTATTCAAGTCAGCCGGCCCGGATGATCTCCACCCTAGAGTTCTAAAGGAACTGGCCGAGGTCATTGCAAGTCCCCTGGCACAACTTTACAAGCACTCGTGGTGCT
>NW_017728886.1:257722334-257730824 GCF_001723895.1 Crocodylus porosus | reverse complement strand
AGTACTCTTTCCTGCCATGGCAGGGGGTCGGACTAGATGATCTGCCCAGGTCCCTTCCCACCCTAGAAACTATGAAACAGGTAGCATTGCAAGCATCAGTTAAGTGGACTCTTACACACGCATGCACATACACACACATATACACACATCTGTATATATGTCTAAACCCTTCGGTTAGGGTCAAATAGGTAGTGTTTTTTTAGGGTCAGTGTTGTAGAGTCTGAGTTTCTTAATTGGGAGACTTCCAGGTGGGAGCTTTCTTTCCTTTTCTTTCCTTTTTCTTTTCTTTTGCCTTCTGACTATTTGATCTTCTAGCATCCATTTTAAGCATAGTGCCAAGGCCACCAACCATCAACCTTTCAAAAAGTAGTAAAAGTGCTCAAGATGTAGGCCTGAGCTACCTTGTGCCTCAGTTGCCCTTCCTGTAAAGTGGGAATAATGCTCTTTCCTCAGTTTGTGATTTATAAATTAAAAGTGATGTAACTTTGCTAAGCATTATAGTTATTGTCCACTTTGTATACCTGAGTAGAAGCTAGGACTCGGTGGCACCTTAGAGACTAACTACTAAAGAGAAGCATGAGATTTCATAGGCAACAACCTGCTTTGTCGGATGCTACAAATCTTTCTAACATGGCTAACCTCCCTTGTTTCTATACCCAGCAATGCGCCATTGCTTCTACTGTGGACACGTTTTAAAATGATTCTTTTTTTATTACTGATTTCAGAAAAATTCTGTGTACTTAAAATACCAATAGTGCTTGATATCATTCTCTGAGTATTTCTGAAAATTAGTTGGGAGACAGCATATATTTTTCCTTCTCAACTTGTTGGTTTCAAATGTGAAACAAATCATATTTCCAGTAGTGAAAGAATAACTCACAGTTTCGTGTAATCTCAAAATCTTTCTTCAGGATTGGTCATGAATGTATTACAAACTTAATATTCAAGGAGGAAAAATACCCAGAAGTCTTTATTTAGGGCTTAGTTAATTTCTCTGCTTTTCTTAACCGCCCTGGTGCTCCAAACAAACTTTCGATACTCTTCACTAACATAGTCAAACCATTTCCCCAGGGGTTACTGACCTCAGCTTCTCGTTCAGTGTGTGACGTCTCAGCTCTCTCATTAGAGCAGTTGAATATCCTCAGTTTGGACTCAGCGGTGGAGTTGCTAGTTTTTTCATCCATTTAAGTTTTGATGGGCGATAACTAGTTTGAAATAAAATGTCCAACTTAATAGGTGCTCTGCAGGTCATTGGAACGTGTTCAGGAGACCTGTCTGCTCATTTGAGGGCTGGAAGCTAGGGGGTTGCAGGCTGGTTTCAGGAGCTCACATCTACCTTCCTTTTTATGGCTAGTTAGGGAAGAATTGCTACAGCTCTTTTCTGCTGTGATGCAGGGTCACAGAATAGAAAGGGCAAGACCCACTGCTCTACAGCATTTCCAGCAAAAAAAACCCCAACCCATTCTGAATTTAACACACACTTTTTCTCTCCTTGCTTTTTCTTATTGCTTTCCCTTTCCTGTCCTCTAAAAGAAAGGAGCAATTGGATGGTACTGCAAGGTATGTAACTGTTACTATTATCATTGCTTTAATTAAATTGTTGAAGAATGAGTTATAGTTCACCTTTCACCTGTCTGCTTACATGCCATGAACTGAATACGCTACTTAAAATAATGAACAGATAAATATTAAATAAAACCATTTGCCCATCTTATGTTCTGCTTGATATCTTTATTCTTTTATTTAATAATGAGTCCAAGATGCAAACATCTAAGTTACTGCTGACTGTAATAAGTCTAAAAACTGCTCGTCTACAAAGAAGACCTAAGTAGACTTGTGTTACACTCCACAGTCACAGTTGGGGCATTTGGCTTGTGACTGGGAGAATTTGAGGGTTCTCAATATTTTAGCATTGACGGATGAGCTCTGAGCAAAGCATTTTCTTGACATCGTGGATCAGGACTTTGGAATTCACTGTGTTCACAAGCTTTTGGAGAGCAAGTGTGGTGTATTGTTAGGATGGCAATTCAGGATAACCAAGCTCTTTGGCAGTCCTAAAAAGAGCATCCCGCTGATCCCAGGGTCTTTTCTAAAACTCACAGGGGTCAGTGGAAAGACTGCCCTTCATTTTGGTGGACAATGGGAGAGCCTCCATGTGAAGCAAAGCTAGTTTCTTCAACACCTGTGTACAGTCATGATATTAGAGAGTCACATTATGTCCCGGAGGTCACTCTAAGTCAAACACCAGCTCCATAAAGACACTGATAAGCCACAAATACACTAGGCAAACATTTTCCAAAGTGCCTGTCAATTTGACTCTGCGGCTTACATTTCTAAAGCTGCTCAGCTGTCACTGATACCCATCGGTCTTACTGAAGTTCAGCTGGCAGCAAGATCCTCAGAGGACTTGGGTGCCCTCATGAACCTTTTCTAACTTGAATAAATAATTAAATATTCTCTGGTCCAAAGGATGAGATAGTGCGGGATCGTTTGTGTGTAAGTGTGACTTTATAGCTCAGCGGTTTGGACGTTGACTCAGGAAGAGGCGATTTGGGTTGCAGGCTCTGCCTCGGGGAATATTTAAGTCCATTATGCAGTGTGGTTGAGAGATCCCCACCCAGATTAGCTCGTGGTTTCAACACACTCCTGGGTGGTGAGTGAGGTGGGTCCAAGTCCTCTCAGGTACAGGAGGGGTTTAAATTTCAGTGTCCTGCATCCTTGCTAGCTCTATTCACTTAGCTATTGGAGGAAAGGGTGCCATTGCCATCTCAATCATCCGCTAGATACCAGGGTATGAATCCTGATGGAGATACGGCTTAAGGAAGCACCAACCACCTTGGCACTGTCCAGATTCTGGCCATTTGGGGCATGCTTAGCTGCAGAAATGTAGAAAATTTTACCGACAGAAACATAGATGCCTGGACTCTAAGTACTGCAGGCACCTCCATGATCACGTCAGAGCTGACATGCCCAGTCTTGGGCATCGCAACTGGCAGTTAGGCACCTTAAGTCTTTTTGTGAATCTAGACCTAGGTTTTTCAGGGTATGTCTATACCACGACAGTGTGGTGCCAGAGATGCTGTGAGAGCTGTCGTGCCAGCTCCGCACACACGCTACCTCCCAAACTGGCAGCAGCACAGCGCCGTGCGTGTCCCTCCGTGCCTGCACTGCTCAGGCCTTCAGGACTCAGCACTGCACAAAGGCAGCTACAAAGTGTGTGGCTTGGGAGGATGCGGCATACTGGGTCAGCGTAGACTTCTCCTTTAACTCACAGGCATGATTTGAAAGTTGCACCTGGGGATGCCTTGTTTCTCTGGCCAGTGAATTATCCTTGCTTTGAAAGGCAGGATAATGACTGATTTGGCATTTGTAACTGCCAGGAAGCTTATAGAAATGAGGACTGGGTCAAAGCAGTTAAACACTCTCCGGAGAAGTAGACTGGAGGTGGCCATGGCTGTTGTTGGTTTGGGTTGTTAAGGGTTCTTTTTTATTATAATTTGTGCAATCCAAAATGCTAAGTTGCTCTTCTTCCTAATTAGATTTAATAAAGAGAATAGTGCCTATTTCCTTTAATATTCCTTTGGAACAAGTGGATAATCAAGTCGTGCCTTCCTAGTACAGTCAGCACATTCTGCCTCCGGTTCCTGGCACCGGTAAAACGCTTACTGGGAAAGTGGTAGCAACAGAGTGCTGATCTGTATGTTGGAGAGCAAAGTGAGCAGGAGCCAATCCGCAGCTCCCCCAGAGGGAATACAGCATAATGCAACTACTTTATAGATTAAAGCAGAGCCCTGGCTTTATGGTGAGCTCATATATGGCCCCAGCCTTGCCACTATTGAAGTCGACAGCAAAGCTCCGTAGGATTTCAGTGGCAGTAGGACCGGGCCCCCTGACATCATTTCAGCATCACCTTTTTTTCATTTTCATGGAAACTTGAGTCAGGCTGAGGAGTGTGTAAGCTGAGAGCCCTGGAATCGAGGATAGGATAGCAGTTTGATTTGACTCTGTGGATAGACTATTTGGGAAAGACCCAGGGAAGTGACAGAGTGAGACGGTCCAATACAGCGTTGAGGATGCCTAGAATATAGTGAGAGAAGGTTGATATAATTTTATAAAGTGGCATCCCAAAATGTTACTGGTTTTGACCTTCCCCCTAGGTTAAAACCAGGCAGTTATGTGGTATGGTTGGATGAAGAGCAGATCTGGCTTTGATTTAAGTCTCAGACCCATGGTGGTCATTCCTGATGCAGTCAGATTGCTTGGATGCACATTGCTGCTGGTGCTATATTCAGAACAGTTCCTCCGCCCTGTATTTTATGCATCTATACAGTCCAGGATGGGCCTTAATCTTTATTCATTAGTCAGGATTTCCCCAGGTCACAGCTTTGTGCCAGGAGTCCTGCTCACTTGCTTTGCCTTCCTTAGCACCTGAAGTACTGAGTTTTTAGTGACTGGTGAGCATGTTGTCACATAGAAGTTTTGCTCTAGAAAGAAGTGATCACTTCCTCTTCTTTTTTCTGCGCAGCCTGGCTCCCTGCCAGGATGCTCTGCAGGGCCTCTTCCTTCCCCAAGAGCACGCCCCCAGGGGACAGCACTCGGGGGCGCATTTGCAGTTGACGTTCTGTATCCCCTTCAACTGGCATTTATTCATTTGACAAACGTTTTCAAAACCGTCTGCTAATGCTCTGTGAGGTTTTGCTATAGGTAATGCACCCTTTATTTTCCCCACAAAGGTGTCATCCACATTAGCAGGCAGCAGACATGACGTGGGTGTCACGTGCTCCGCAGTGGTATGCCCTGGCACGTGGCTGAAGTGGTGGAGACGAGCTTGTAGAGTTTTTAGCCCAGTCTGTACTCAAAGTCAGTAAGAGTTCTGGCTAACTAGGGAGCCTTGTCCAGTGGCTGGACTGTGGGGTTGGCTCTCACCAGACCCAGACTCTTTCTCAGGTTTTATTACCGCGTGGCTGTGAACAGATCACTTCTATTTTCGTATTTCCATAATAGAGTTGATAATTATCTTGCCTCTGTGGAATGTGTTTTGAGGCCCTTGGAGGACAAGAACTATGTAGGTTTCCTTATTATGTCACTATACAAGATTGAATATAATGCAATGTATTTTTGTGTTGCCAGTAATAATAAGATAACAAAAATAAAATGAAGCTTTGTGAAGGGAGTTGGGAAATGGCTCTGTCAGCACTTCGTATTAATGGACCTTGAGAAAACAGAAAGGGGTAAAAAGTCGATCTCTGATCTGCGCACTACATTAAATACAAATGAAGGGCAGTTTCCATTCTTTTTCATGCAGCTTTTCATGGATAACCATTAACCTCTCATCTTAATAACTTCTTCTTCACTTTACAGTAATGTCATGTTTAGTAGGGAGTCATTCTTTGGATCAAGCCTCACCAGAAAACTTAGGTATATACCTTCAAGTAATAACTGAGCCTTTCTCTTTTCATATATGCTGCATGCCATCCTCTGCCTGCACTTTTTTTTACCACAGTAGTTCATCTAACAAAAAGGAGGGGCGGTGAGGGAGGAAAGCTACTATCTAGTATATAATTTGGCAATATTTAAAACGGGTAAGGGAGGTTAAGTGGCCTGAAACATAAAGCATTGGCCTGGGGCTCAAGAAACTTGAGTTCTGCTCCTGGCTCTGTCAATGGCCTGCAGTTTGCCTGCTCTGCTTCAGTTTGCCCCATGTTTAACATGGGAATAATGATACAATCTCCTCTGTAAAGCACTTTAAGATCTACTGAGGAAAAAGGTCATACAAGACCAACATCTTGTTGCGGTATATCTACCGTCTTGTCTTATCCAATGTGAGTAATTTTGCATACGAGTTCAATGAGACTACACACTTGGGGGTGTATTTGCAGAGCCCCAACGTCTTGGATCAGATTCAGCAAGGTCCCTAACCATGTACCACTCCTTTAAGGATATAAGTTAAACATGCTTAAGCACCCTACTGCACTGTGGCCACTGACTGTAAACACTTACATACTGCCCTCCTGCAAATGGACAGTGGGCGCCATTGAATGTAGATAATAGGTGCTTAGATGCATCATTATGGAAACTGATTTTTTCCCTAAACTGTAACTCGTATTTTTATCCCCCCACAATGTTTTCATATCATTCTGCTGTAACTCATTGCCATCATTCTCTCTCCATTCCCCAAGCATAATAAAATAATCTATAGACAACTTACCCTTTTTTTGACTTCCTCAACACCTCCCAAAAGGGCTTAGTATCTTGCAGGGAGATTGGTCCATAGGGTGCAAATGAAGGATTTGTAAGGTACTAGCTTTGTGCATGAATGAAGTTGCTCTGTAGAAGCTGAGATACCAAGAGGATGAGGAACTTACTATAACTGCTAGTAGGAGCCCAAAGAAGTCATTTGTATCTCCAAAGTTAGAAGCCTGCAAATTCGGCAAAAGGGTCACCGTTCTGCTCCTGGCTCCTCCACTGTAGATGTGATTTGTCAATGGCAGAAGTTATAGCTAATGATTCTAAGGCCGAGCATAGGTTTTCTTCTAAATTTCGGGCTTCTGTAGAGTAACGATGCTTAACTTCTGGAAAGGGGAGGGTTGATTGGCTAATGTCTGAAGTGCTTTGGAAGCCTAAAGCATGAGTTACATGCACAGTCATGAAGACAGTATATAGAACGCCTTCATCTGCAATACACTGGATGGATTTATGGAGGTTAGGATTTTCAGTGTTGGCCCATTGATGTCAATAGCCTGTTGATTTCAATGGGAGTCAGGGAAAAGCTGAATAACACTACAAATCTTACCTCGTTGTCTCTCTACTATAACAGGTTTGATTCCTCAGGTCTAAACTCACTCATATAACTACAAATGCTAATGTAGTAAAAAGTGGAGAAAAGCATGGATGCTTTTGGCTCCATTGCCTTGAGGCAACCGAAGAATTTAGAAAATAAGACTGCAAAAACGATTTAAAACATAAATATCTTTTGTGGGGGCAAGAGGGATGATTCTAAATATAAGGGATGGAATTCGGTTAGCCAC
Source organism: Crocodylus porosus (assembly GCF_001723895.1). NCBI lineage: Eukaryota > Metazoa > Chordata > Crocodylia > Crocodylidae > Crocodylus > Crocodylus porosus. The sequence continues at coordinate 257,723,796 of NW_017728886.1, read as the reverse complement.
CATTCAGGATCAGCTCTATTTTTCTTCTCGCATAAGTATTTTTTGACGAGACAAAAAGCACAGAGGAGAGTGCCTGACTTGCATGATGGGATGACAGTGCATTATTCTCTTGCATGATAGTTTCTGGAGCTGTTTTTCTAGTTCAGTGGTTCCCACTCTTTTTGGGCAAGTGTAAAATAGCTGTAGCAGCAATCTTCACTTCCCCCTGTGTCTAGCAACCAAATTTTGCTCTCAGATACTCTAGTGGAGGTTGAAAGCAAGAATAGGAAGATAGAATATTTCCTCTACTTCTGAATTAAACACTGGGTCCTTTGTGCTAAGCTTCTCTATACTACATCTGCCTACCTCCCATGCAAAACAGGCTTTTAGGAAGCAACTTGCAGCACAACAGCCATCTGAGGGGAAAGAGAGCTTCCCAAATACTCTGAATTACCAGAAGATTTAAATCTATTAGTAGGTGGGAACCACTGCCCTAGTCATGATCATGAAGAACGATGTGATTTCCGCATGCCTTAATATTTTGATACTCCCCCATGCGCATGCTGTTTTCATGAAGGAGATTGTGTAATACGATCAATGTTTCCAAGGCCTTTTTTTGAATAGATCCACAGTTTATCAGCTGGAACTGAGAATGTTGCCCACTGTTTTTCTGAAGACAGTTAACCATTTATCAAGAAATCTGGAGCCCTTTAGTACACAATGGACTATGCAGATTGAGTGGCATTTCTGTCGGAGAGAACGGGCAAATGATTTCCTGAATATTGTACTGCTGTGCCTACCGCGCTTTCCAGTATTTGCATTGTAACTGTAGTCTTTTACAGTGAATCTGACCATTTAGGGGGAGGATTCTTCTTCAGCATTTCACTTACCACATCTAAAATACTGGGGAAAGAAGCAAAATGGAGAACTTAATAATGAACTCCAGGGGCAGTATTCTGCTTATAAATTCATGTGCCTCAAAGGTAGAACGTTTCCCTTGAAGGAAATCTGGAAGGCATTTTGGATCGTATTATTTAACATAACTAAGAAACAGAAAACTTTTATGGACATATGCAGTTGGAATTATCTTAGCAAAGAGGAAGCTCAGTGTGCTGAATGAAAGGGGATATTTTGATACAGGGATTCCTAGCCTGAAACTTCAAACCAATCCTGAGATAAGTCTTCTGATTTCTTTGTAGGATGGTTCTGTCCCAATATGCTTCCAAGAGAACACTCTTGTACACTCATGCAGTGTCACTAGTGCTTCCTGCTGCTGTATTGGGGAAGATGGTGGCTCTTAGGAGTTCACTGAACACAAATCCAAGATGAACATGGGCCGGCAGTATGGGGAGGCAGTCAGAAAGGCCAACCGTACCTTGTCATTCATCCACAGATGCATCATGAGCAGGTCCAAGGAGGTGATCCTCCCCCTCTATGCGGCACTGGTCAGGCCACAACTGGAGTACTGCGTCCAGTTCTGGGC
>NW_017728886.1:257715466-257721944 GCF_001723895.1 Crocodylus porosus | reverse complement strand
CGAAGATCTACTCAGGTCCCTTCCGACCCTAGAAACTATGAAACTGAGAGTCTAATGGTCCAGCTGCAACATTTACCTCTTTCCATAGCTTTGAATAAATAATGTTTCTGTCTGCATACTGTTGATAATAATAGAGCTTTTGTCTTTATTAAAAGGGATTCCCAATTTACAGTATACACTATTCTAATTGTAATGTGTTCATTTTGGAGAGTTACAAGAAGCCCATCCAGTATCTGGATAGGCCTGAGGAGTGAAGCTGGGGGAGACCAAAGGCCATATATAACCAACATGCAGCTCATGCCCAGTTCTAAAGCAGTTTCCCTCCTCGCCTTGAGACCTGCATGGACATTAAAGGAAGTACTCCACTCTCACTCCCTGCCACATGCTACTTCAGTAGCTAGCACCCAAGAAAACACTCAGTCTGACTAAATCAAAATTAAAAAGTTCTGGAAACCAGACCAACTCAAACTAAAAGTGGGCCACTGAGTACCCCTGTGCCTTAAGAACATCTCAGGCTGAGTTTTCTTGTTTGGATCCATCTTTATTGAAACCTTCAGCTGACAGCTTAGGCCCCTGAATTCTTCAAATTAGACAGTAAAAACCTTATTTAGGTGTCTGAACTTGTGGTCAGGTTTTCAGAGCAGCTGAGTATGCAAGCTCATGAGATCTGTACGTGCTCTGTACCACTTGAGCCAAGGCGAGTTATTCAGATTCCTAACTTCACTCATCACGTCAACATTTTGATCCCTGTTGCTACTGCAAAGCCTTGCTTGCATAGCTGGATCTTAAGACATTTGTTCTCTACATCAAAAGTGTCCAAAACCTTCTTCCTTCTTACCTCTCTGTGGTCACTCAGCCTATGCTGCTGGTAACACTCTTCCTGCATTTCCAACCCCACCTCTGTGCCATCTTTCATTTGTTCCCTACTCACAAATTCCTCCTTGCAGGGGACTGCTATGATGCCATCCTCTTCTTTGTATCCCATCTCTATGCAGATTTGGTGCTTCAAAAAAAGAGTTATGAAACAGCTTAAAAATATCCCAACTTTTAGCAATTTCTTCCTTTTTGCAGAATCATAGGTTGTTATTGTGACTGGACAACTGGATGTTAGCAGTTATTAAACAGGGTTAATGGATTAAACAGGGTTAATGGATTCAACTACAGTCTATGCTAACTTTACCCTAATACCTGGTCCCGTCATAGAATCATAGAAAATTAGAGTTGGAAGGGACCTTGTCCAACCTCCTGCTCAAAGCAGCACCATCCCCAACTAGATCATCCTAGCCAAGGCTTTGTCTACCTGGGTCTTAAAAACTTGTGCCAATGTTTTACTACCCTCCTAGTGAAAAAATATTTCCTAATATCTAACCTAACTTCCCTTGCTGCAACTTGAGCCCATTGCTCCTTGTTCTGTCATCTGCCCCCACTGAGAACGGTCCAGCTCCATCCTCTTTGGACGCCACTTCAGGTAGTTGAAGGCTGCTATTGAATCCCTCCCTGTCATCTCTTCTGTAGACTGAATAAGCCCAGTTCCCTCAGCCTTTCCTCAGAAGTCATGTGCCCCAGCTCCCAAAACATTTTTGTTGCTCTCTGCTGGACTCTCTCCAATTTGTCCACACCCTTTCTGTAGTGGGGCCCAAAACTGGACACAGTACTCCAGATGTGGCCTCACCAGTGCTGAATAGAGGGGACTAATCACTTCCTGTGATCTGACAACGCTCCTACTGATGCAGCCCAGTATGTGTGTTAGCTTTCTTGGCAACAAGGGCACACTGTTGGCTCATATTCAGCTTTTTGTCTACTGTGACCCCCAGATCCTTTTCTGCCGAGCTGCTGCTCAGCCAGTCACCCCCAGCCTGGACTGGTGCATGGGATTGCTCTGTCCTAAGGGCAGGACTTTGCACTTGGCCTTGTTGAACCTCATGAGAGTCCTTTTGGCTCAGTCCTCCACTCTGAATCCTAGCCTTATCCTCCAGCATATCTACTACTCCCCCCAGCTTGGTGTCACCTGCAAACTTGCTGAGGATATCCTCTATGCCATCTTCCATTGATGAAGACATTGAACAAAACCAGCCCCTGGACTGACCCCTTGGGCACTCCACTTAATACCACCTGCCAACTGGTATTGATTACTACTCTGAGCTCAGTGCTCCAGCCAGTTTTCTATCCACCTTACAGTCCATTCATCCAGCCTATACTTCCTTAGTTTGCCTGCGAGAATGTTGTGGGAGACGGTATCAAAAGCCTTGCTAAAATCAGGGTAAAATCAGACTCCCCTCATCCACAGAGCCTGTCACCTTGTCATAGAAGACAATCACGTTGATCAGACATGACTTTCATTTGGTGAATCCATGCTGACTGTTCCTAATCACCTCCGCTTGCTTAGGAATGGATTCCTTGAGGATCTGCTCCATGATTTTCCAGTGAAGTGAAGCTGACTGTTCTGTAGTTCCCTGGATCTTCCTTTTTCCCTTTCTTAAATATGGGCACTATGTTTGCCCTTTTCCCATCATCCAGGACCTCCCCTGATTGCCATGAATTTTCAAATATGATGCCCAGTGGCTCTGCAGTCTCATCAGTCAACTCCCTTAGTACCCTTGGATGCATCCCATCCAGCCCCTTGAATTTTTATACATCCAGCTTTTCTAAATAGTCCCTAACCTGTTCTTTTGCTACTGTTGGCTGCTCCCCTCCTTCCCAACTGTGCTGCCTGCCTGGAATAGTCTCGGAGCTGACCTTGCCTGTGAAGACTGAGGCAAAAAAGGCATTGAGTGCTTCAGCCTCTTCTACATCCTCTATCACAAGGATGCCTCCCCCATTCAGTAAAGGACCCACACTTTCCCTGATCCTCCTTTTGCTACTGACATACTTGTGGAAACCCTTCTTGTTACCCTTCACGTCCCTTGCTGGCTGCCTGTCCAGTTGCACCTTGGCTTTCTTGATTTCATCCCTGCATGCCCAGTCAGTGCTTTTATACTCCTCCCTATTTATTTGTCCACGTTTCCACTTCCTATAAGCTTCCTTTTTGGGACTCTTACTGAAGAGTTCCCTGCTAAGCCAAGCTGGTCTTCTGCCACACTTGCTAGCCATCCTGCACATTGGGATGGTTTGCTTCTGCGCTCTCAGTAAGGTTTCTTTAAAGTACAGCCAGCTCTCCTGGACTCCTCTCCCCCTCAGACTGGCTTCCCAGGGGATCCTGCCCATGAGTTCCCTGAGCAAGTCGAGGTCTGCTTTTCTGAAGTCCAGCGTCCTTACTCTGCTGCTCTCCTTCCTTCCTTTCCTCAGGATCCTGAACTCAATGATCTCATGGTCATTGCTGCCCAAGCTGTCATTCACTACTACATTCCCCACCAATTCTTTTCTATTTGTGAACAGAAGGTCAAGAAGAGCTCGACCCCTGGTTAGCCTCTTCAACACTTGCACCAGGAAGTTGTCCCCAACTCTCCAAAAACTTCCTGGATTGCCAGTGCACTGCTTTATTGCCCTCCCAGAAGATGTCAGGGTGATTGGAGTCCCCCATGGGAACCAGGGCTTATGATTGGGAAACTTCTGCTAGCTGTATGAAGAAAGCCTCATCCACCACTTCCTCCTGGTCTGGTGGTCTATCACCCTTATTGCTCTCCACTCTTACCTTAATCCAGAGACTTTAAGCAGGCCTATCTCCAGTTTCATACTGGAGCTCTGAGAAATCAAATGGCTCTTTTAAATAATTTGTAACTCTTCCTCCTCTTCTCCCCTGCCTGTCCTTCCTGAACGGTTTATACCTATCCAAGACAGTGCTCCAGTCATGCAGGTTAGCCCACCAAGTCTGTATTATTCCAATCACGTCATGATTCGTTGACTCTGCAAGGACTTCCAGTTCCTCCTGCTTGTTTCCCAGGCTCCCGGCATTAGTGTACAGACACCAAGGTAACTAGTTGATTGCCCTGATTTCTCAGAAAGAAGGAGACCACCTCCCCTGTTACCCCCTCCCGCTTGCTCTTCTTCCAGGCCTCCTGCTTCCCCACTTAATCAGGGCTTCGGTATCTATCCCCTGGCAGACCTAGTTTAAAGCCCTCCTCACTAGGTTAGTGAGCCTGTCTTTGAAGATGCTCTTCCCTCTCTTTGTCAGGTGGATCCCATCTCTTCCCAGGGGTCATCCCCTTGATGACCCCTTCACACGGCTGCCTGCTGCAGGCAGATGCGTGACCAAAATGGGACCTTCTGAGAACACGGGTTCTAGTCCCGCTACTTCCCTGTTCCGAAAAACGAGGGGAGGCTGTGCCCCGTACAAGGTTTCAGACAACTTAAGTTCATTCATTGAGACAGGTTTGGATCTCAGCTCTCTCATCTATTTCTTTCCTAGATCCTATGAACTGAGTGGCAGTTCTTATCTTGCAGGACATGTATTTGCAGGGGGCAATCCACACAGTTCAAAGCAAATGTCTGTGCTTCACATGTAAGAGCCACCACAACCAGTTCTCAATGGACCCAGCCGTGTTTACCTAATGCCCGGTGGTATTGAGACTCAGGGTATACCCTTGGCATAGCAACCAGTGGATCTCAGATCATTCTTTTTGCCTGGTTACCAAAGATGTTCAAAAGGTCAGTTTGCTCTTTGTCTTGTGCCTGGGTCTCAAAACTTACTTGAGAAAAGTCACATATTGCCTTTTCTCACTCAGTATAACATATAGAAGCAAGTTTGGACTCTGTATGAGCCAGGCCATAACTTTCTCAGGAGAAATTTAGCATGATGGCTCAGCTCATTACAAGCCTCTGCTCCGAGACAAAGATCTCATTTCACTGGATCACGTAGCAGCTTGCACTGGTGTACTGCGTGTGTGAGATTATGCTGTTGCTCCTTTTCAAAGGGAATGATCCATTTATTTCTAGTGAAGAAGGAATCACTTCTTGCTTGTGACTTGAATATAGTATTGATGACCTACCAGAACTCCCTTTTTGAACCTTTATCATTCTATTCTGTGGCACCTTCCTCTGCAGAGACGCCTTTCCAGGGGCTATAACTTATACCTGTAGAACAAGTAGCAGTCTGTGATGACAGATTAGTTTTACACTGTTTTTACAGGGTCAGTTATGCTTATACACACACGTGACATTTCTTCCCCGGATAAGTCGACATATTTGTCCACATCAATTTATACACTTCCCTGAACTTCTTCCCTCCAAATTAGACTAATTTAATAATCTGGAAATACTGACAGCCTTGCCATTCTACCCATCTAGAAGAAAACTCTTTTTAAAAATGGCTCAGCTTTTTCATAATGCTTAGTGGTAAATCAGACGGCTGGATACATCTGCCCCCAAAATACATTAAAATCTCTTATTCTGTGATAAAGTTTCCCTGTTAGAGGAAACCTAGGTGCCAGGTAACATCTCTATTATATCTTGTAGCCCTATATCAGAAATTCATAGGGCTGCTGAATGGAGCTCTATAATATTTTTATATTTTACTAAACATGAGTCCTTCCAGCCAGCTTCTAGATCAGATGGCCAGTTTGGAAGAACAGTCCTATAATCTTTATTTCAGTAGTTTGGCAACAGTTGATCAAATGCATGCGGTTGGGTGAGCATAGACAAAGGCCTGAAGAAGAAAGGTGATATTTTACTCACCTTGCAGTAAATGGAGGTCTTCAAGGCAGCCTTCTCCATGCAGATCCCATGAGCTGCCCTTCTTCCTCAGTGATATAGATTCCTTCTACATCGTATTGAACTTTGGTGGCAGCTGGAGCTGCTTTCCCCTATGTGCCCTCCATGGATAAGGGTAGCAGTGAAGGCATACAGCACATACGTATAGTCTCCAAGCAAGACTGCTAACTAAATGATTCAGGGCTCATATGAATGGGATGCTCATACCTGTACTGGAATCTGTATAGACACCTGAGTCTCAGACAACTTCACTTGCTGTGTGGTAAGCACCTTCTGATTTAGTCACCAGCTCTTTTTTGTCTCTAGCAAAATCCACTTCCTGAATGCTTCCCTTCTTATCTGAAGCATTGCTTTTAGATTCTGCAGTGAAATCCAGACATTTATCACCGCCATTCAAGCAAGGCCACACCATACACATTTCAGAAGTCAGTAGGAAATGATCATGTTAACAGAAAAACAGTTGTGTAGCCATTCATTTAAACTCTGCAATATCAGGATATGGCTTTGCATAGAGAGAGTATATTTAGCCCTACAGTGGGGTTTCAATTAGCCTAGCTCCCCCAGCTCAGACTGCAATCAGTCCTTTAAACCCTTTAATCTAGTCCCAGCAATGCAGTCTTTCCGTGGGCCCCGCAGTGCAGGCGCAGATGCCCTGAGTTCTCCTAGGGCTCAGCTGAAGCAGAAGCAATCCAAAATAGTTACATAGTTTCATAGTTTGTAGGGTCGGAAGGGACCCTACAGATCATCTAGTCAGACCCCCTGCCATGGCAGGAAAGAGTACTGGGGTCAAATGACCCCAGCAAGGTGTTCATCTAACCTCCTCTTAAACACC
>NW_017728886.1:257708081-257715455 GCF_001723895.1 Crocodylus porosus | reverse complement strand
CCATCCTAAAATCTAGGGCCGCTGCCTTACTGCATGCCTTTGCCACCTTGCGCTGGATGGTGAATTCCAGCAGGCAATGATCGCTGTCGCCCAGGTGGTCGAGCACTCGCAGTGCCCTCACCAGGTCATCACCCGTGGCCAGCACTAGGTTCAACAAGGTGTCCCCCCTGGTGGGGCTGTGCACCTCCTGGGTTAGATGGAGGTCCTGCACTCTGGCCAAGCACCTACGTGAGCGGTCAGACGTGGCTGACTGCTCTTCCCAGCAGATGTCTGGGAAATTCAGGTCCCCCATGACAACCACTTCCTTAGCCTTCACTACCTCTGTGAGCTGACCCAAGAATTCCTGGTCAAGCTCTTCTCCCTGGTTGGGAGGTCTGTAGTAGGCTCCCACCGTTAAGTCCCTTTCCCCTCAACTGCCTTGTACTCTAACCCAAAGCACTTCAGAGTGCCCCTCCCCTGGCTCCTTGCTAATTAACGTGGATGTGTATTCCTCCTTAATATAGAGCGCCACGCCCCACCCCTCTGAACACATCTGAACTCCAGTCCCAGCAGCACAGCCTTTTCTGGGCCCAACACCACAAGCTTTAAAGCCCTAGGTTAATCTGTACCACAGAGCTCAGCAGAAAATATAAAGCAGGTCAGAACGCACACCCACAGGCACGGGTTAGTTCTCACCCTGAAATCTTCCTCCTTCCTTGGAGGAGTCCTTGCTCTCCACACAACCATTCCCCTCCCCAAGTCTTCCTCTTCTCACTTCCTCTTCCTGCCTTTATTTCCAGTCAGCCCTCATTATTGGTTGATTGCCCTTAGGCAGGCTGGCTAATTGATCCAGGCTGCAAGCCTGCAACCTGTTACAAGCCTTTTCGCAGTAGGATGGGTGGGCAAAATGGTGGATCTGCCCAGTGGCTGGACTCCATTTCCCATCAGCCCCTGCCCATGACACTGCAGCCAGTTTCCATGGAGACCCCAGAAGCAGTGGCATTGTGGTGGGGCCAGGGCTTTCATGGAGACCAGCCCCAGCAGCACGGGCAGGGCACACAGCTGCATGGGGAGCTGCTCCGCAGCCGGGGCTGGGAACTTGCAGTGGTGCCAGCGTGGTCCAGAGCCAGGGCAGAGCCATGATCCTCTGCCTGCACACCCCTGCCTGCATGCCACAAGATCCCAGCCCCAGAGCAGCTCCCCACCCTGCCAGTGCTTCTGGGAGTGTCTCCACGGAAACCATGGCCCCACACTATCATGGCCCTGCCACTGCTGGGGTCTCCATGGAAACTGGCCACAGCAACATCGGAAGGAGCTGCTGGGAAATGGAGTCCACCGCAGGCCTGATCTGGCCCATGGGCCTCACTTTGCCTGCCCCTGCATTAGGGAACTACCCCATGTACATATCAATTGTATCATAAAAACTAAACACACACATACCCATATAGCAAATGATGTATCGTTAAGTTCAATGCTCTGCATTTTTCCACAATCCACCTTATTTTGATTATTCCAGTAAGACATCCCTCTAGTGTTTTTTCAGTGAAAACATGGTGTGGCAGATAACTTTGTGCTGCCATAAGAGTGCTAGTAACTTGCTTGAATATCAGTGTTGTCATTTGGTACCAGTAAGGTTACTATGAAAGCATGCTCCTAGAAAGATAAAATATTGAAAGTCATTACTGTCACAAGAGGGCAATGAGATGGAGTATGAGAGAGCTGAAAGGTACTGAAATATTTTACATGCTCTTTTAGGCAAACAGAAGATCATCCCCCATAAGTTTTCCAACTGTGAATTGGGTGGAATTGACTGGTGGTGAGAAGTGGGTGTCCTGGTATGCCATGTACTGAGCAGTTGCGTAGGAAAGAGCGTTTTTGTATTCTCCAGTGTTTTGCCGATAACTTATTTTTAGTTCACAGCACATTAGAGCTTCTCTCATTCATAGTTGTGCACAAGTTATTCATGTAATAATCTACCACTGACCCAGCACTTAGAGGGCACTGAACTGGAAAAACTAAGGTTCCTTCTCATCGGACAATGTTACTGACTAAATATTGGCATTTGTCTTTTTAATGATGAAGCTGGCACTTCAGACACGCTAATGGAGCAGAAGCAACGTGGCGCATTTGATGGAAATCTTAGTAAGGCCTTATAGTAACATGTGCAGCATTTATATTACAGTGCTTATAAAACCTATCAATTCTTAATGAACTTAGTTGCTGATGGCAAAGATATTGATGCATTCCCATAGCCTCAGCTATCCTAAATAGCTTTTCAAGTTCTGATATATTAAAAGCAACATGAAAGCAAGTTAAAAGTCTGTAACTGCATTAAAGGAGGAAAAATGATTCCTTTTGCTTATTTTGTAGCCAAAAGCTGGGTCTCTTGGATCGGGTTCGTGGTACCAATACTAAAGGAAAGCTATTTACCCCTCTGAATGTAGATGCCATTGAAGAAAGTCCTTCTAAAGAGCCTAAGAATGTTGGCTTGAATAATAAGGAACGTTTCCGCACTGCATTCCGAATGAAAGCATACGCTTTTTGGCAAAGCTCAGAAGGTAGCACATCTCTGTTGATTTCTTTTACCCCCTCAAGTTCTTCACTACGTTCCCATTTTTGTTTGTTTTTTTTCCCTTCCACCTCTTTTTTGAAGTTTCATGACTTTCAAAATAACATGCTACATCATTAAAAATAATTGGACATACACAACTACTACACGCCCACACATGAAGAATTTACTGACCATTTGGGGAAGACCTTGAAAATAATCCCGCGTTTGAGCCGAACGTCTCTCCACATAAGATGCATGGGTTACTTAAAACTAACAATGCGCCATATTGATGTATGTGCAGTTGAATCCACTTGAAGTGAAGGTGGGCATTGGAGAACATGGGCCAGTGAATCTAAGTGTACCTAGGAGGATCTAGTGGGATCTAGTTAACACGATTTACTTTCTGTCAGTTTCCTAGGATGCATCCACACATGCACGTTAATGCTCAGTAGACTATTTTACTGCACATTAAAGCATCACATAAAAAAAATTGCATTATGCTAATTCACAGGAAAATAGTCTGCTGCACATTAAGCATCACTAAAAAGTGTACATATGTGCTACTGTGTGTTAGCGCAGCCTAATGTGCATTCATTTAGTACCTTACATTGGAGATACTAAATTTAGTGCATGCTAGAAAAGGCGCATAAATGCATATGTAGACATGCCCCTGTAGCCTTTATTTAGACTCATGCTAAGCTTACTTAAAAGAATCCTTTAGACGCCCATCAATTCACCAAAATGTAGGACACCCAGCCCCTCAGGCATCATGTGTAAGTTTGGTCCATGGAGTCTCAGCTGATGTGACTTGCCTGCCAGTGGGCCAGAAGAGAGAAGTATAACAAGAAAAGGAGCTTACAGGAGACTACAAGATCATGTAAATTAAAGTAGGGGTCATGTTACTTAGTATCCATCTGATGTAACCTGTACGTTGTGGCCAGATTTTTGCACATATGTGTTTGGCCTGCTTTACAGAGGCAGGAACGGGGGACCCCATGCAAGAAGATAGGGGTGACAGTAATGAATTCCTCATGGAAGATATGATCCCCACTTTGAAAACAGTCATCCGAGCTGTCAGGTATATTTTCTTTTACTGACTTCAATATTTTGTTTTGACTTTACGTGTTTGAACTACAGGAGATCACTACTACACCACTGTTTCTGTGCTGTTCACTGTCAGTGGTTCTTTTAAGTGGAGCAGGAGGATAGATAATAGAAAAGAAATAGCCAAAGGTGGTCAAAAGTCTTCTGTTGGAAAATGCAAATTCAGTTAAACCAAAACATTTTGCAGAAACATAGCAATTTCCCAGGTTTGTTTGTGTTGGGTTATGCAAACCGTCTGTTCATTCTCATTGACGTGACACACTTTGGTGAGGTTGGAATTTGCATTTTGCAGTTGACCTGGACCTTCTGTCTTTTACTTCTTTGTTTTTACAGTTAAATAGACCCAGGACCTACCCTTGGACAGAGTCCAATTTGCAATGAGACACCCAGTGCTTAGCAGTGCAAAAAGGATTGATTCCCTAGAGGCCAAGAGCTAATGGGCAATTCCATGACTCAATAATACATAGTATGGATCAACAATGAATTAGCTCAGTGACTGCCACTTCCTCCCCTCTCTAAACATTTCTGCACAAATCTTCTCAGGAAATGCTCCTGAAGGTGCAGTGGCATCTATTTTCCATGTACTTGTATTCACTGTTGACAGCTGTTTATTTCTCATAACAGTGCTGTTATTTTCTATGGAAAATCCACATAGCAGCAGGCATTTGAGTGCTCCAGGATCTCTAGTACATCTACCACCTAGAGACTCTTCAAATAGGATGGCCCCATTTCTTGAAACAACCTGGCAACTAGAGCAGAAAGCCTGATCGCTATGTTCAGAAATTGTTCTTAAGTGATGAGTATACCAGATCAGTGAACACACAGGGTGCCTCACCTAAAACTTTGACTCAAAGTTAACTCAAACTTTGATTTTAAATCTGTGTTGTCATAGGAAAGGAAAGGCCGCATTGTAAGTTATGCTACTGTCCTTTTGGAAGCCTGTATTTTCAAGTATGTTCTTTAACACCTCTAACAGCCCTGGCTACTGTATAGCCAAGAAACCTGATGGTTTGTTATTCTTTCTCTAAAGTAAAGTTAGTCCATATTTGCTGAAGCAATAGATTTAAAAGGAAAATTCTCTACACGTGACTTTTCTTTCACAACTTCTCATATTGCACCTCTCACAAAATAGGTGTGTAAGTTCATTTAGCTGCCACAAGTACTTGAAATTTGTGGACACAAAACTGGGGACCAGTTTGAATCCAACTAACATGCATCTTTTAAAAGATGTATTTATTCATTGTTTTACATCCATTTTTTGCATTGTCTCTTGGGTGGACAGTAACCCAATGGTTGCATTGTCTGCATGGTATATACACAGAAAATTAAATTAGCGTCTTTCTTTCCTGCCCCATGTCTTGTACAACTGAAATTAATTGGTACAGGTTAAGGTTAGTTAATTTCTGTGTAAGTTAAATCAGATGTGAATCTAATTATTTTTCTACACTGTTTACACAGAAATTAAATGTTAACTGGAAGTAATTCATTTATAAGAAGTTTCTTGAGTCCTAATCAAATAATATTGGAAATTGATATGCAAATCAGGCTTGAAGTCATTTCATGATACTTTTTACAAATCGTCTACTGTACTTCAGTTGTGCAGCATCTAGATACAGGTCTGATTTTTGGGGACTTTGTCCAATCATGGTCATACCGGAGAAAAGGAAAACCATTATGTATTTTTCATACATAATGAAGAAAAATCTAACCTGCTAATGATGCATAAAAAAATACAAAATATATTTGTAATGAGATGTAGTGTTTGATATTCCCTGCATTTCACTTTTTTGGAATGAAATCGTATTGTTTGTTCAATCCTCCATCATCCAAAGAATGGTTATTGGTTGCTTGGCGGGACCTTCAGAATTGACCATTGTGCAGTTTATATTAGAGGCTAGTAATTGTTCTGTTTACTGTACAGAATACTACAATTTCGTCTCTACAAAAAAAAATTCAAGGAAACTTTGAGGCCTTATGATGTAAAGGATGTGATAGAGCAATATTCAGCAGGGCATCTTGACATGCTTTCCAGAATAAAATACCTTCAGACAAGGTAAGATTGCTCATCATAAAATTGGGAAACTGCAGCCTTGGCAACCTTATGGTCCAATGGCTGGGGAACTGGCTTTGTGGTTGGACCTAGAGAATGATAGTTGATAGATCCAAGTCAACATGGTGCATGGTGACCAGTGGCATCCCCCAGGGCTCAGTACTCAGACCAGTACTCTTTAATATATTCATAAATGATCTGGATTCAGGTGTCAGAAGCAGACTGGCTAAGTTTGCAGATGACAACAAATTACAGGGAAGTGCGGTCACACTAGGGGATGGGCTGGCAATTCAGGCTGACCTAGACAGGCTTGCAAGGTGAGCAGAGAAAAACTTGATGACATTCAACACAGAGAAATGCAAGGTGCTCCACCTCGGGACAAAAAACCTACATCATGCTTATAGGCTCAGCAGTGCTACACTCACTGGCACCACAACCAAAAGAGATTTGGGGCTCATGATTGACTGCCAGATGAACATGAGCCACCAATATGATGCTGCAGTCGGCAAAGCAAATAAAACTGGCTTGCATCTACCGGTGCATCTCAATCAAGACCCAAGAAGTCATCCTCCTGCTTTACTCAGCCTTGGTGAGGCCTCAGCTGGAGTACTACATCAAATTCTGGGCTCTGTACTTCAGAAAGGATGTGGAGAAGCTTCAGAGAGTCCAGAGGAGAGCCACGGGCATGATCAGAGGGCAAGAGAACAGGCTTTATGAGGAGAAACTGAGAGGCATGGGACTCTTCAGCCTGGAGAAGTGGAGGCTCAGGTGGGACTTGGTGTCAGCCTAGAAGTATATAAGGAGTGTGCATCAAGAACTGGGAGAATGACTGTTCACTAGCGCACCCCAAAGGAAGGCAAGGTCTAATGGTCACAAACTACTGGAAGATCATTTTAGACTGGACTTAAGGAAAAACTTCTTTATCATCCAAGTTGCCAGAGTCTGGAATTGACTCCCCCCATAAGTGGAGCAAGCACCTACTCTGAATATCTTTAAGAAATGCCTGGATGTTTATCTTGCTGGGGTGATCTGATCCGAACTGACTTCCTGCCCCTTGGGTAGGGGGCTGGACCCAATTGATGTTGCGAGGTCCCTTCCAGCCGTAATGTTTATGAAATCTATGAGAACATAAGAAGTGCCAAACTGGGCCAGACCAATGGTCCATCTAAACCAGTGTCTCCTCTCCGCCAGCAGCACAAGTGGATGTTATATAGGGAGAGCATCAAACCAGATATCTCTAAGGTTAATTATCCCCTATTCAATACTCTCTCTAGCATTCGGCTGCCAAAGGAAACATCCCCAGCCATTCTGTTTAACAGCCATTAATAGATCTATCATCCATGAACTTTTCCAGTCCCTGTTTGAACCTGGCTATGCTATCTGCTGCCACTACCTCCTATGGCAATTAGTTTTACAAATTAATTACTATGGCTGTGCAAAGCTTTGGGTGCTGATTCAACTTAGAGGAGATTCGGTCCAATTTGGCAGCCAAATCTCTGAATCTGAATTGAATCAGAAGACCAATAAAAAGGTCCAAATGGATTCAAAGCTTTCTGAATTGATTGAGAAAAGATTCAGAGACCTTTGGAGATTTAGGCAGTCCCCACTCACTGCTGCAGGGAGCTGGACCTGGACTCTATGCTGGTAAGTAGGGGATGGGGGAGGGAGAAGAGGACCATGGTGGGACCCC
>NW_017728886.1:257675021-257707787 GCF_001723895.1 Crocodylus porosus | reverse complement strand
TGCTGCAGTGACCTCGGGGCTTCTGAGGGCTTGTGACAGAGTCCCCCATGCAGCACAGGGCAGTGGGGATTACCCCCTGACCTGGCAGGAGCAAGTGAGTGGGGGATTTTTTTTTTTTTTAAAGAGCTGGGACGGGCAGGGCAGTCATTGATGGAGCTGGGAGAGTAGGTGGGGGATGGAGCCTGTCCAATTGGGAGATTTGACTGATTCGGCAGTGGCTGAATCGCCGAGTCAGATTCGGCCAGATCAATTCGGGACATTGATTCGAATCACTGAATTGAATCACTGTCCCCTGAGTCAGCCAAATTGAAAGCAAATACTAGCTGCTTTGCACAGGCCTATTAACTACACATTGCTTTAAAAAGCTCTTTCTCTTGTTAGTTTTAAACCTGCCACCTACTAATTTCAGTGGGTGCCTCCTTATTCTAGTATTCTGGGACTTTGTGAACAACAGTTCACTTGGTCCGTACCATGGCTTTTCCAGGTTTCTGTCATGTCCCCAATTAGCTGGTTGGAATGTGTTAAATGTAATATTTGTATTTAATGGCAGGGAAATGTAATTGCTGTGTTTATATACTAGACCAGTGGGGCCCAAACGTCCAGCCCCAATTGCTTGATGAGTGGTGCAGGGGTCAGTCTGTAGACCAGATTCTGCATTGGGTCAGGATTTTGGATCGCGTGGGACACGATCCACCCTGCTGGCCTGACCCTGCCACCCAGATGCAGCCGCACACCAGCCTGACCCTACACACCTAGATTTGGCTGCACTGCAGCAGTCCCATGCACTAGCCTGATCTAGTGTGCCAGGCCAAGTTATATAGCCTATAAGGCTCCCCTGGGTCTAGAAACTTGCCAGCAGTGTAGTGGCCGCTAGCACTGCCCCGATCCACCACCACCAAATTTGTGGACCTAGGAGGAGCCCTTCGGGCTGGATCACACAGGTCCTGGGGTTAGGGTGGAGCAGTGCCATGCTGGACAATTCAGAATCAGTCGACAAGCTGTGTAGAAACACAGGAACAAATGTGGTTCCTTCACACAATATTTCAGCTTTCCAGGTGGCTTTGAAGGAAGGTTCGTACAAGGCTATAACCAGTTTATCAGTTCATCCTTGAGAAACAGAAATGTGGC
This sequence comes from Crocodylus porosus, assembly GCF_001723895.1. Lineage (NCBI taxonomy): Eukaryota > Metazoa > Chordata > Crocodylia > Crocodylidae > Crocodylus > Crocodylus porosus. Next base: position 257,706,659 of record NW_017728886.1, on the reverse strand, counting down.
ATTGTCTCCTTTGAAAAGGAAAAAGAAGCAAATTGTTCTTATAATTGCACGTGAAGAGAATATTGTCTAGACATTATGGTAAGGAAGTGGGGCTCTCAGTGTTGCCATTTTCTTGCTGTGTAACCAGGCGCAAGCGTGTCATTCCTAGTCTGTTGCCTTCACTCTCCATCATGGTATTCTTACAGTATTGTTTGCTGCAGAGATAAGTTGTCGATCTCATTTCTTGTAAGTATTTATAGACCTTATGCACTTGTGTCATGTCCCCCTCCTCTCTTTTTCCAGAGTAGATATGATTTTTACACCTGGACCACCATCTACTCCCAAGCATAAGAAATCCCAAAAAGGAGGAGCTTTTTCTTACCCTTCACAACAGTCTCCCAGGTGAAATTATTTTACTTAATGTTTCTCATAAACTGCAACAGAAATAATATGTCCATGTACCCTGAAAACTTTACTTCGTTCACATAGCCAGTGTGCTACCACATTAACGGATGAATGCCAGATTTCCTTTACTTCCCATTTTCCCTCATTTCTCTACAGGAGTCATCCTATTCTGTTAGCCTTGTGTCAGACCTTCAAGTACTTGTACGTGACATCATAACCTCCTCGGCAGTTATTTAACAACCTTCTCTTCCCCTCATTTAGCCATTGTCTGATGAAGTTCAGAGTCTTTGGGCTGCAAACTTTTGGCTGATTTAAATTGCATATTGATTAAACATTTGTTTAATTTAAATGCCCAAAGATGGAGATAGCAAAACAAGGGTCTGATGTATTATGATAAAGAGATACTGTTTTATACAGATGGACAGAAAAATGTGTTTCCATCCCACAGAAATGTGGATTCAAAAAATTTTCCCACCTTAAATAAGGCCATCAAAAACTTGAAAATTGCCCAAAGCAAAATTCAGAAACAATGTCCTGTCTAGGTTAATCAAAGTATTTTATTTTAGTTTTGATTTTTTTTAATAATTAAGTTTTGATCCAAAAAGTCATTTCAGGCCAGAAAAGCAGAAATGTTAATCTTGAAATTGTCCAGACAAGATGTTTGGACTGTCATTTGTGTGTATGCAGTGCCTCGCACTGTCACATTTTGGCCCATTACTGGGATTCCAAGAAGTTACCACGATAAAACAGTACTCATTTTGCAATTAAACTTTGATCCTATGACATTATACAAATGTAATAAAACGGAACATAAAATACTAATGGGACTGTTGATTCTTTTTAGAAATGATCCATATGTAGCCAAAGCATCCACAGTAGATACTGAAGACCAAAGCATGATGGGCAAATTTGTTAAAGTTGAAAGACAGGTAAGTATTTTCAAGATAGAGGGACATTCATGTTAGTTTTCCATTAATTTGTTTAAATTGCTGACAGTTGTGTATTTTGCAAACTAATTACTGCATCTTCCTCTCATTTAGCAAGATGGGCATGTGCCATGAATTTTCAGAACAGATTTCCAGCATCCCCAAAGTCCAATTGTGTTCATACCTGTGTGTCCATTGCTTGGAGGCTATCCCAGCACTGGCTGCACTGGCTGTGTTTGATGCTTGTTTTGCTGCACCAAATATATAAAAAGGATGCACTTGATGAGTGCAAATTCTGACAGCCTGCATGCCTATAATTCAGTTGTCTGTGCAAATTGCAGTACATGCAGTTCTAAATATATATGTTTGGGTACACATAAGGTGAAGAACTTGTTTGGTTGTGATGGGGTTAATTTTCTGGATGTAGAAGTGTGGATGTACAGATAGCTTTCACAAAGATGGAAGTCACGGCTGAGACATAGCCATGACTTGGCAGGAGTTACTAAGGTGAGTTAGAGGCTATTTCATCAGCTGTGGCTAGATCAGTCTGTGGCCTTTCTGTCATGGTCACCAACAAAGGTTATGCTGGCCTTAGTGATAAAGGCACTAGGCTGTTCTGGGAATTGGACTGAAGCTTCCAAATGGCCATAAATAATAACAGCTTTTGATCTTTGAACACTAATCATAGACTCATAGAAAAGTTGGGCCCTGTTTGGCAACCAGCAAAGCCCAGAAGCATGGGAAATACTAAACCCCCTCCATTTGCTTCTGCAGCCTAGGGCCAGCAAGCATAACTCCGAACATCTTACAGGATGGCCAGAACTCCTCTTTCTGTATCCCCTCCATAATCTTATCCCAGCCCTTTAATCTTTCATAAGCCAGTTGTGGAGCTCTGCTTCAGGCTCTTGCTGCTGAGTGTGGTCACCTCCAATATCCACCTGCTTTAGATTGTGCAGCTCTTCTTCTTCTCTCCTAGGAACCTGTACGGGACGAGGCTTCTGGCTGTCTAACTGTTGCTCTTTATATCACTACTCCAGTCACTGGAGGCTGGTCTTGACCTATTAAACTGGAACAGGTGTCATCCTCACCTTTCTCCACAAACTAGATCTGAACCAATGGCTTCCTTACAGGCCAGATCCATAGGTGGTAGGAGCGTGGAGTTAACACCACTGTCACTCACCCCACTACCACTGACACGTGTCCCCCAACAGGGCCACAGACCCTGAATTTTGGCATCGGGCCCTGCCCAAAAATTCCCACCCCTCTTGGGATCCCTACAAGCTACACAACAAACCCATATATTTATCACCCTTGAACCAGAAGAAAACCCACAAAAGAGGAAAATGCCTATTTTCTTCCTGCTCATATAGTGAAATAAAAAAAGGTCAAGTTCAAGCTGAGACACTTTGCAACCAAGGACCTGAGGAAACACCTTATAGTTCTCTTGCTTTTGTGGTAAATTACAAGTGGTGGGAAAATATATTGTAGAGATAACTGCTGTCTGTCGTACTGAATCCCCAGCTGCAGATCACTTCCAGTCCCTCATTGGTATTGGTGTTTTTCAGGTTCACGACATGGGGAAGAAACTGGATTTTCTAGTAGACATGCACATGCATCATATGGAGCAGCTGCAAGTCCAGGTCACTGAGTTAACGCCATTGAAGGAGGCCATCTCTCCAGCAGAGAAGAAAGAGGAAAACAGATATTCTGAATTGAAAAGCATCCTTTACAAATATACTGAGCCTTGCACTCAAGAAACTCCTTATACTTTCCACCAGGTTCCAGTAAACAAAGTCAGCCCATATGGTTTCTTAGCACAGGATCCGATGAATTATTCGCGATCTTTGTCATCACGGGGACAGAACTCTGGGAAATCGCAAGCCACACCCTCTTCCACGTCACATGCCGAGAGGCCAACAGTTTTGCCTATACTCACATTGATGGACTCCCAGGTTAGCTACCCGTCCCCCGGAGACCAGCAGAGCCCCTACTCAGACAGGATTTCTCCAAGGCAGAAAAGGAGCTTGACAAGAGACAGTGACACCCCGTTATCCCTTCTCTCAGTCAACCATGAAGAGCTCGAACGCTCACCAAGTGGCTTCAGTATCTCCCAAGACAAAGACGACTTCCTTTTTGGTCCAAATGGGGGATCAGCATGGATGCGAGAGAAACGCTATCTAGCCGAGGGCGAGACGGACACAGATACTGACCCTTTTACACCAAGTGGCTCCATGCCTCTGTCTTCAACAGGGGATGGGATTTCAGATTCAATATGGACCCCTTCAAACAAGCCGGTTTAATAGAGGGGAGGGGTCACTGGTCGACTTCTCCGTGTAATGTAAACACACTTTGTATATCTCACCTACTATACACCCAAAGCTTACTTGTTCAAAGCACCAATGGCTGCATAAGATGCATGTGATATTAGTGGTAGTCATTCTGCACCATTTCATACAATTTACTAATGCAGTTTTTTTCATGCTACCAAAACTAAGGAGTTTAGTTTTGAGCATGGTTTGCATGACGTTACCCTATATAAATGGTACAGGTAAGTTCTTCTCTGATACATATCTATCTGATGTTCTTCAATATAATGATGGTCAGATCAATGACAGGTGAGATGTGATGGTTCATGCTACTTTTTATAAACAGAGCAACAAAGTAAAAATAGTTTCAGGAGCAAAGTTCCTTTGTGAGAAGGAAAAATCTAAATTGTCTTCTCTCTGGCAGCACCGTCATTTCCAATGCTAGTGAATCATTTTCCACCCAAATTAGACAAACGCATCTGCAATTTCAAGTAGGGGAAAGCTGGAATCAAAATTTGTGATCTCTATTACATGATTTCTCCTCTCACCTCTAATGCCAATATTACAGTATCAAATACAGTGTAAAATAGAAATGAGGGGTAAAATTTGAGATTTTCAAAACCACTTGGGGGAACTAGATACCTGTTTCTTTAATACCACATATCAACATAAATCCTCTTGACTACTACTTGGAAATTTCCACCACAAGTTATATAATTGTCACCAGTGTGAGTACAATCAATCTGATTTTATAGCAAATTGTTTGCTAATTCTATTTATTTGTAATGAAACCAAGCTTCCCACGGATATTGATAACCCCCCCCCCACAAAACAAGCGATCATGCAGGGGACCCCTGGGTTCTGTTCTTAGTTCTTTTACTAACTCGGTTGATGTTAGGTAAGTCACGTATCGGTGCCTCAGTTTCCCAATCTGTAAAATGGGAATTTTACTTCCCTACCTCACATGAGGGTTGTGAGGCTCAATTCACTTATGTTTCATACAGCGCGTTGAGATCCTCAGATGAAAGGCACATTAGGAATGCGAGTGTTGCTATGCTGTGCTGTCCGGTGGGACTTCTGCCTACAGGGCGTTGGCAGGACACAGCCTAGTAGTCCTAGTGCAAATGGAGCAATCTAAATACATGTACATGAGACATACTTCATGCCAGGTTTGTGGACCCAGCCCAGATCAATACAGATGAACCTCCGTTTCACAACCCCATCTTAGATAACTCTGCTGGGCACTGCAGTTTCTTGCAAGGGAAGTGGGAAAAGAATCCTGCCCACAAACCCACGGGGCAGCAATGGAGGTGCTTTTTCAAGCCTGTTTTAGCCTAATGGATGGGATCACCTCTACAAAAGGTAGGAGTATCCCTACAGATAACCTAGACCTGGTCTACCCAAACACACCTACCCTGCAGGGGTACAAGATCTCCTAAAAAACCAAGATCCAAATGGCAAAGGGTTTGTGAACCCCAAATACAGCTGCTCACCAGACCCTCCTTGCTTCTCTGCATTTTGCCTTTCCTCCTCATGTTGCAGAGCTATGCATGCTCCATGACTTCAAACACAAGGGTAATAGCAGCAGGAGGTGCTCCTGTGCTGACTAGGTATGTTGAGTTTGGAGAAAAGAAGATGGTGAGGACATGGTAGCAGTTTTCAAATATTTGAAAGGCTGCCCTAAAGAAGAAGAGCAAATATTGTCCCTTGCCACAGAGCTCAGGACAGGAGTGAATGGGTTTCTGCAGCAAAACACTTGTGTGAAAATTAAATGGAAAGTTTTTCATCTACGTCCATGATTAATACTATTGAACTGGTTTGCAGATGTATAGAATTATTTACAGTAGAAACACACCAGGTTTTCTTGATGTTCAAAGTACATGGATTTCAATTTGGGTTGTGAATGCTCATTTTTTCTGAAAACCAGGCCACGTGTTTAGAGAACTGAGTAACTGAAAACTGAGGCAAGCGTATGGAAAATTTGGGTCTGAATGTCTCCACTGACTGCAGATGGTGAAATGCACCTCTGTGTCCCCTCATTTTTCCCACTCCCACCCCAACCTCATCCTTCTGCATTGAAGTTCAGGCTTTAAAAGCTACAATTCAGCTCTAAATTTGTATGGTAACATAATGTGACAAGTTTTCCAGTATTAACTCTAGATAAATATTTTAAAAGTTACTATTTTTTTCAAGTTACAGTATTCTTTAAAAAATAGATTGTGAAATAGTGTATAGTATGCTCAGAAAAAAAACAACAGGGGAGGAAATAAAATAAACACTATTATTTTAATGGTACATTATATGAAGGACACAAGAAGTCAGGGTAGTAGTTTGATTCAGCCAGTACTAGATAACTGTATAAACATGCAGCCATAAAGAATGGGGTGAAAAATGACTGATTATCCCACAATGTCTGTACTTAATAGCTGAATTGCCTTAAAGTGAACATTTACTACTGGGCTGTGAGCACTGATTTGCCACATGTAGCATCAGGGAATTTCATTGATTCAAAGGTGAAAACAATGGATAGGGTCAGAATTGGGAGCTATTCTACTACACTGACACAATGAAATATTTAATGATATGCTTAAGGTCAAATGAGGTTGGGCTGCTTTTCTTAATTTTTTTATGTCAATTAGATGTAAGTATCAGCAGGGCACAACTGCTGGGATCCCCTACAGTCCACAGAACTGACATCACTGTCTTACATAGGAGAGCAAGGAAAAGCCCAAGTTCTGTGTCATGGGGAATGGTGAGCTCATTTCAGTGTTTATGTTGTCTAAGGGTAGAGAAAGACGTCACAGTTGCATCATGGTTAAATGATCCTGGTATAATCTTACTAGTATAAACTTACTATGTAACTGTTAAATTCACAGGCTTCTGTAGTCACACAAGGGTGACAGAAGAGCTGCAACTTTAACCCAGTTTTATCCAGGATTGAAATTCCAGCCATGTAGCTCACTTGTGAACCTACAATCGCATGCAACTAATTTTTCCTTTTCAAAGTGGCTGGAAGTCATGTCTCCCATAGCATAGGATGCCACAATAACCTGACACAGATCGCTCCTCCCTTTGGAGAAGTCATCTATGCTGACGCCCTCTGCACAGAGCAGCAGCTGGGTTGAGAGCGTGGATACATCCCTGCTGCTTTTGCATCCTCAACATGCATCTCCCTGCACTCAGCCCTCCAAGAAGGCCTGAATCAAGCTTGAGGGTTGATCACATCATTGCAGGTATTTTAAAATAGCAGGTTTGTAGAACATGTGTCAAAATAAGAATGAGTCAGTCAGCCAGGAGAGGGATGCCATATGGGGCCTGACAACATTATGATAGCATAATTCCCAAATTGAACAGGACCAGTTACTCTGAAAACGACCTTCTACCCCATCCTTAGACCCTTCCTTGATCTTTAGCCAAGCAAATTCCTGTTGAAGTTGTTGGGAACTTGCCTAAGCAAAGCCTGAGGAAAATTTGGGTAAGGAGCTCAGGAATTGGCCAAGATGTGGTCCTGTTATATTTTAGACTGCACAACTGTCATCCAATTCTTTCAGGATACTGTGAACAGGAAATTAAAGATAGTGAACTAATAATTCAAGAAGAAATAGTGATTTTGTCAGCTGAACCAGAAATCTGGTTATTTATTCATTGGGCATAATAACTCTAGTTATTTATTCATTACTTTTCCCCCTCTGAGTAGACGTGTATCCAACCTTTCTGTATTTTCCATGTGTTGCCGTATGGGACTGAACAAAGTTCCCAAAGCCATGCATGCTCAAACATTCAAATTTGCATCTTGGGACCATCTGAATATTAAGGCAACTTGGAAGTAGGCTGCAGAAAAACTTCACTACTATGGCCCAGCTTTTGAAAGGTCAGTGGGGACCTACTTTACTATCAGTGGGGGTAAGTAACTAAATACCTTGGACCTAAATGGATCTACATGCTTGCTGAGTGTTATGTGGTATGTACATTATGAGCCAGAACCTGTGTGGGTGTAAATCAGCATCTTTCCATCAAACTAGGCCCACTCTGGTTTACACAGGTGGAGGAGTTGGCCTTGTGAATCACAGCATCCTCCAAAAATGTGCCTCCAAGTTCTAGGTATAGAGTCTGACTTTCTTTTTTATAGATGGGCATTTTAGTGTGTTCCCCGGGACAGTGACAATCTACCTGATTGCTGTCTGTATGTTAGCAGTGTAAACACGGAGTTCCATATGGAGCATATACAAGGAGAGGAATTTGGGAATCTGGTTCAAAGCCTGTGAAAATTTAGACTGACATATTGTTTACTAATGAATGATATCATTAGACACAGGGCGCAGATCCACATTGGACCTACATTTAAGCATGCCAGAGCCTAAAGCCTAGGGGTGGCTATATATGTGCTATGACGCGTGTTGGGGGGGGCATTGGAGCAGTTCCCAGAGAGCCACTCCAATTAAAATGATGCAGCATCACATGTATTAAGCCCCCAGACATTTAAAAATGGCCACAGGATGGTTTAACTGAGGCTAAAAGTTAAAGCACCCCAGTGGCCATTTTTAAACCCATGCGGGCTTACGCACATGATGCTGCAGTGATGCTAGAGCGTTCTAATTAGAACATGGAGCAGACTCGATTAATTGAGTCTGCTTCGACGTGTTTTAATAAGAATGCATCAGAGCATGTGTATAGCCTTGGCATGAAAAGCAATCACTTTGACCATGTTTAGGCACCCTATACAGTCAAGGCAAAGGGTCTGGCACCTCCGTTGATTGAGAAAGTCAGAGAGGCCCTGAGAAGTCAGACACAGCCGGAGAAACAAGAAAATAGGTTTCAAATCCCTCCAGGCTGAGGCAAAGCTAGAACCCAGGCCTGCCTCTTCCTGTGACTGCTCAACCCACTAGATGATGGGTCAAGAGATTTGAATGCTGCCACAATCATCGCAGTTGAGTTGAGTTCAGCACTATTGATGCAAATTAAGTGTGTGGAGAATGCCTAATAGATCAAGTATTACTAGGTCCTCCTTGGCATCAATCTGGTTCACAACAGGAGTTGCTCAAGCTGGATCATTTCTAGGCAGGCTCAGATGGTAGACACCCTGGGAACTCGGCAGTCCAAAATGGAAGCATTACTAGAATTTAGGCACCAGAATTTAGGGTTCATCACCAGTGGAACCGGGTCAAACTGCGTCACTTTTAGTGACTTAGGGGCTGAAAACCTGCCTAGGTCCTGTTTAGGTGCCTCTGAGATCAATCTGGATGGCAGCCAAGCTTGTATTCCTTTGACTATAATCAAATGAAGCTAATAGCTGCAATTTGTGCACTTAAGAAAGTGACTTGGTATTTGGGCAAAGTGAAATAAAGATTATTAGCCTGTATTAACACAATTGTTTGAAAGTCAGGATCTGCATTGTACAAATGGTTTGCTGCATGCTCTGGGAAGCATGGTTCAGCATTTCATCTGACGGCAACGTCTAGGTCAACATTAATTTTTATACCATCTTGCATTAGCACATGGCATTTCAGTTTCAGTGCTAGCAATTACAGTAAGGGCAGACCTTCCTAATGTCTGGGGTGACACTGACTCTTTGTTTACACATCATTAACCTTTAAATAGGATAAAATCATTGTTAATCTGCTTAATTTTAAAAGGATTAAATTAACTTGACATAAGATGAATGCACTCTTTGCTGACTCTTAACAACCGCTGGAGATCAGCCATATATTTCAGGGCTGGAAAATGCATTCTGTGATGTGAATGGCATCCTAGCCCTCTCATAATTAGCAAGTACTTAGGCATTTGGTCCATAAAGTCAGTGGCAAATCTTATATTGATTTTTATTTAACTGGGAGCAAAGGCAGGTCCTAACCCTTTCTTTTTTTTAAAAATATGTATATGTGGATATATTTGGATTCATTACAGAAATGATCATTCCAAAAAGCAAATGATCAGCTCACTTTTTTGTATTAGTTATGTTTTTATACTGATTCTTTCTGTGTAACAAGTTGAGCACATGTATAGGTTTTGGGAAAGGCTAGTCTATGTTTACATTGTGTGGCTCTCCTCTCAGCTTTATTTTATACCCTCTGATTTTTCTCTACATTAAAACTGAAGGTGTTTCATTATTGCAGATGCACATGTCAAGAGTAAATGTCCAGTTTTATCTAATCCAGTTATATGGTCCATTTACAGAATTGTTCCTTAAAGAAAAATCTATTGAAACAATGAGTGTTGTCCATTCTTATGCTTGATCCTGTAGTGGTTTGGCATGTACAATTCCTAGAGAAGTTAGTAGGAATTTAGCATGTGAAAGGACTCCAGGATCTCTCCCTAAAACACCTTTGGTTTACGTATGCTTTGCTCTTGTCTAGACCTTTGCTGCATTGTTTAAGAGGGAATGGTTGGAACGTTTTGTTGCTGCAAACTGCTCTGTTCTTCGTCCTTCTCCTGGTCCAGGTCCCTGCAAGCTAATTTGTGCTTGGACTGTATGAACCCTGACTTGGGTTTCATCTACTTGCGGATCTCTTTGCAGGGTCAGTGCCTACAGCTGCCAGACAGTGCAAATTAAGGAGCAAATTCAGCCTCTTTTGCAGCTCCACGGATAACTGTGGAGTTGTACCTGTTATAGCAGATCTGATTTGCTCCTGCAATTGCAGCAAGTAGCTGAATAACCAGATCTCGTGTCCTTACACACCGCGCAATCCCGCTGACTTGACCTGGAGTTTCAAGCGTGTAAGGGATGTGGGTACCGCCTCAACAGTCGCTAATGACTTCAGAGTGGTCTCAGTTTTGAGGAGCCTGACCTAAGGCACCTTGGAGGGGCTTGATTTTTCTGAGGAGGGGTGTGCAGCACTTCTAAAAATCAGACCCTTTTAAAGGAGTTTTTTATTGGGTGTCTCAAAGAGACATGAGGATCCCGCCAGCACCGATCACATTTGACAATGTAGGCTGTAGAGCCTGATCCTCACCAGTCAGCTTTTAACTATTTCCACTGCCATTAAGTGAAGCAAAACAGTGGAAGTGAGAGCCTATTTCCATCTTAAGGGTAGGTTACGACTTGAGGTTATATAGCCAACTGCATTTTGTTTTCTAGTTTAGGCATTTGGTTATTACTAGTATTTGTGCCTTGCTCACTGAAATTTTCTCCATGCTACAAAGATGCTTTTCAGATTCTGGCTGACAAGGGAACACAACTTTTCTACAAGTGGCCTTTAGTGCTCTTTATAATATTATTTATTGTAATTTTTAAACTGTACCTGTAATTTATATTCTGGCACTGTCCAATATTTGAACAACTTTAATATGTTTATTTCAATATATTATGCAAACAATACTTCTTAACTGATTTTTTTATGTTCTGTCTTTAAAAACTGCACCACTTATTAATAAATAGAAATTTCAATTATGATGTGGCAGAAGTTTCATTTCATCATATAGTCTGGGTCATATCAGTGCAGATCTGATGGGTATGGGCCCAGTTGTGCCCCCAGCGAAGTCAGTAGCAAAAATAATGCTGACTTCATCTGTGTGGCATTGAACAGAGTACAAATAATGGATTTTATCCTGCTGCACTGATATACAAGTTTCTTGCTCATCCATGTAGTTTCTTTTGGTTCATTGTTAGGTTTCTTTAATGGTAAGATTGAAGAATGGTGTGTTAGGAATTAAAGTGTGTTAAATTAATGGTGCGTTAGGAATTAAAATGAGAAAACCATACATGCAAATAGGGGTATGAATCTCCTAAAATATAGTCAAATTGCACAAAATAAGTAATGCCCCTGGAGGCCTCATGTTGAATTGGTATGGATGAGTTTTGTAAGGAAGGCATTTATCTGCTGGTTACAGCAAGTCAAAGGAATGGACCTGGAAATCAGACTTCCTGGGCTCTGTTCCTAATTCTCCCACGGACTCAAAGTGTAGTCTGGGATAAATCACTTAATCCGGTCTGCATAATTAGTCTCACTTGTAAAATTAGCAGACTGCCACATGCCCCTGTCACAGCAGTGTTGTGAGGCTTCACGAATGATTTTGGAAGTCTTTGCTGCCCCCAGAGGAAAAGCAGAATAGCTGCACAGAGTGATTTTGTTGCTAATTTGCCTAAAGTCCGGCCTGATGTTTGATTCATTTTGTCGTTACCTTTCAGTAAAAGCTTTTTCATGCCTTTTTTTAAAATCATTTTTAATTACCATTCATACTTGGGTTGGGTTCGGTGGGGGGACGTGATTTGGTTTTGCTTTTTGCATGTAACTGGCTGGTTAGGAAATGTTCATGTTTCACTGGGTAACTTAGAGAGCTTTCGCTAGGTATGCCTCCTGCCATGTTTGTTCCCGAACACTGGGACCAGTTTTCCCAGAGATCAGGCTGGTTACCAGTGGGAAGACCTGGTTTTTTACTTTCATTGACAAAAAAAAAAAGTTATTAGCAAGGAGCATCACTTGACAAGGTATCAGTGCCTCATAAATGCCTATTGAGTACTGTAATTTCAGACAGAGTCAAGAGGTTGAATCATTTGTTTTAATAAGGCTTATAGAGAGAGAACTACATAAAACCTCTTCTCTTCTGGAAAATTGACTACTGGTGTCTCATCTCTTGAGAGCCTGGAGTAGCTAAGGTGGTTTCACCTGCCACGGGAGCTCTGGCAACCAACAGACTGTTCAAACTTGAAAAGTAGCATTAAAATCTGCCGTGATTGTTTTGCTAACAATGTGCGGGCTCTCATTCGGATCTCACGTACACACTGGTGTATAAATCAGGAGTCATTCATCCAGCAAAAAAGCTATCCCAGTATCAAATCTATTTAAGTAATAGCAGGCTCAAGCTACCATTCGGTGAATTTTTCAAGGGTTTTTTTTAATGAAACTGCAAGTCCTCTGGAACGTTTTTAATCATTTATTTTAGATTAGACGTTCCAAAGAGAACTACAGCTCTTACCCCATACTAATATATGCATTTTTATTTCACTTCCTGGATTTCTTTCAAGATGACTGCAATACCGTATTGAATACATTAAACCCTTTGTATAGAATCTGCTGACATTACCGTGACTTGCTGAGCAACCGTGTCAGTGCAGAAAGCAGCATGAAGTGGAAAGAGAAAAGTGCAGCAGATTCCACTGCAGGGACTTGCACACGATGGCAGGGATCCCATTTCAATGGAAACGGCACAGCTGCAGTTGTGAGTTATTAATCTACTGGTCACCTGCACTGGAGCCCTGCACCTTTTCCCAGGCCATGATCCACATACATATGCTTGCAGTAAGCAGTAATCTGCTTGAGTAAGCAGATTTTACTCAAGGCATTGGAGTGCTGCTAGGGTGAATGTGGTCCATCTAGCTGAAAAACAGTTCTGGCAAGGAATAACACTCAGATTCACAGAGAAGTAGGGCTGAAAAGAACCTACAGAGGCATTTAGGCCAGCCCTGCTCAAGAAAGGGGCATCCCTATCTGAATCAAGAAGATAAGGAACTCATATTCTGGTTTTGGAGAGATCCAGAAAGCCTCTCACTACTAATAGTTCTCCCTATGCTTCTGCCCAAACACCATCAAGGAAGCTGTCCGAGGTGTGGAACCGCATGAGGAGTTAATTTTTTCCCACTTTCTCAGAAGCAAAGCAATTGGACACGCTGAGCACACCTACATGTTCATTAATGCACAGTGGTTACTGCACGTTTAATTTAGTACTTGTATAATCAAGTACTAAATAAATACACAGCAACCAGAGTTACTGCACAGTAGCACCAGCAAATAGCTTTTTAATAACACTACTGAGCAATAGCCTAATTTCATAGATTGCATAGACATTAGGGCTGGAAGGGACCTTGGAAGGTCAGCGTCCAGCCCCCTGCCCCAGGGGCAGGAAGTCAGCTGGGGCCATAGGATCCCAGCAAGATAAACATACAATTTACTCTTGAAGGTGTTCAGTGTAGGTGCTTGAACCACCTCCGATGGCAGGCTGTTCCAGACCTTGGGGGCTTGGACAGTAAAGAAGATCTTCCTTTTGTCCAGCCTGTAACAGTCATAGAGGATTTTATGAATGTTAGACCTTGCCATCCCTCGGGATGCTCTGGTGAACAAACGTTCCCCCAGATCCTGGTGGTCACCCTGATAAACTTATAGGTGGCCCCCAGGTCACCCCTGAGCCTGCGCTCTTCCAGGCTAAAGAGTCCCATGTCTCTCAACCTGTCGTCTTAAGGTTTGTCTTCCTGACCTCTGATCATGCGCGTGGCTCTTCTCTGGACTCTCTCAAGCTTCTCCACATCCGTTTTGAATTGTGGAGCCCAAAACTGGACGCAGTACTCCAGCTGCGGCCTCACCAGGGCTGAGTACAAGGGGAGAATGAAATCCTGGGATTTGCTTAAGAAGCATCTATGGATGCAAGGCAGCGTTTTGCTCACTTTACTAGTCACACTGTCACATCACAGGCTCGTGTTCATCTTGTGGTTGATCATGACCCCCGAGTCCCTTTCATCTGTAGTGCTAGCCAGCATAGCACTGCCAAGCCTATAAGGATGCTGCAGGTTTTTCCTCCCAAGGTGGAGAACCTTGCATTTTTCGGTGTTAAACACCATTAGGTTCTCATCCGCCCATTTCATGAGCCTGTCCAGGTCAGCCTGGATTGCCCTCCTGTCCTCATGTGCGGATGCTTTGCTCCAGAGTTTGGTGTCGTTGGCGAACTTGGCCAGTCCACTTCTGACACCAATGTCCACATCATTAATGAAGGTGTTAAATAGTATAGGCCCAAGGACAGAGCCTTGAGGGACCCCACTTGTCACAGGGCACCATGACAATTGACTTCTGTCAGCCACCACCCTCTGGGTCCGACCACGGAGCCAATTCCCCAGCCAGCAGATCATGGTGAGGCCGAGGCCTCCGTTGGCCAGTTTTGCTGGGAGGTGATCATGGGATATCAGACTGAAGCCTTTTTAAAAGTCAAGATATATGACATCAATCTCTTCCCCCTTGTCCAGGTGACAGGTCACCTGGTCGTAGAAGGAAATGAGATTGGTCAAACAAGACCTACCCGCAACAAACCCATGCTGGGTATTCCTCAGGATGTTGCCATCGGCCAGTCTGTTAAGAATGACCTTTTTGATAATCTTTCCTAAGACCTTCCCCAGAATAGAGGTCAGGCTGATGGGCCTGTAGTTTGATGGATCAACTTCCCTCTCTTTCTTGAAGATAGGCACCACATTGCCCTTCTTCCAGTCTTCGGGCACTACACCAGAGTACCAGGAGCTCTCTAAGATCCGTGCCAGGGGCTGGGCTACGATGCTTGCCAACTCCTTGAGTACCCTGGGGTGTGGATTGTCAGGGCCGGCTGACTTGAAGATGTCCAACCTCTCAAGGTGTTCCTTCACGAGGTCAGCATTGATGGAGGGTAAAGAATCACTCTCACACAGGTGTTCCCGTCCTGTAATGGGCAGGGGCATCCCTTGGGACTGGTGAAAAACTGGTGCAAAGTACCCATTTAGCAAGTTGGCATTTTCCTGGGCATTGGTTGTCAGTTGTCCCATCTGGGTCCAATGTTGTCCTTGCTTTTCCTCCAGCTCCCCACATATCTAATAATATGGTGCAGTAGCATATTAACACTGTCTATGCTGTGATGCACTACTGCACCATGTTATTAGGCTATTGTGCATTAAACGTCTCATGTCAATTAGGCTACTGTGCATTAAGCATCTCGTGTAGATATGCCAACTGATCTTCCCATGACTGTCTGGACTGCTTGATTTTCTGGCTCTGCTCTCAGTCTCATGGACATTCACAACAAGGTTGAACGCAGCACTAAAGAAGTATTATTGAAGGGGTGAGGGGTCAAAATCTTTACTAGAACAAAAGCTGGATTGCTAGGACTTTTCCTTTTGTAATGACTACCTAGGACTTTATGGATTTTCCATCCCCTAATCTCTGTACTCCCTTAAAACATAGAGGAGGCAAATATTAGCGAGTAAGCTAACTAGTATCATATGGGCTCACACTGATGTACAGCTGAAATGCTACACTGAATAGTACTGTGCTGAAGTAAAGGAAGAAAACAGATTAGCATCCAGGTGCTAGATTCATCCCATAAAGTCATCCCATAAATTCAGTCCCCTGAATTTGCAACTGCATTGTGCAAGATGGAAAAAGTCATTTGGGGGCTAATACTAAAGCAAATGTGGTCAACCCACATTTCTGAAGCAGTTTTATCTGACTAATGATTATAGAGAGGCATATCCCAATAAATATCCTGATACTCAAGGCCACACGTTCCTTCTGAGACTGTCTGAAAACAATGTCCCATGGGCATCTTTACATAGCCTGCTGACCACCTTCGGAAAAAGTTTTGATCCAGCCACCTGAGCAGCCTCACATGTCCCTCAGGAGAACCGGATTTTTTGTTGTCCCGGTCCTCCATTGGTGAGGGGGTGCGTGTGTGTGTCGGCACGTGTGCGCTCATGTGCGTGTGCTTGTGTCTTCCCTAGAGCCATTGTCAGGCTTTTCTGAAAGCAAACCTTACCTTCCTCACTTCCATGTGCCTTCTTCACAGCTAGCACAATGGGAGGCTCTTTTCCAGTGTCCTATGATCTGGTGCAGAAGCCTGACCTGCAGGGGTACGTGATTCAGATGATGTGGATAAAAAAAACCTGAGAAGCAAACCATCCTTGTTTTCCATACCGAAGAGAGTTTTTGCCAACAAGTATGGAAGAAATGGTTTATGTGTCATTCCCACCTCAGTAGCTACAGCTCTGGGCCTTGCGGCAGCATGCAGTTTTGATCAACTTCCACAGTGCGTGTGGGGTTTTTGTCCCATCCGCTTCCCCTGCTGCTGGGCCTTTTACCTTCTTGGCCCTGTCAGCAATGAAAGGATAACAGTTAGACGTCTGGAGGCAAAAATAGTATAATCGTAAGTATTAGTATTATTTAGTATTATTTGATATTCTAGATCATGTTCTATATTTATATGCCATCTACAAAATAATGTGTGTGTGCGCGCATGCTTCTTTTTACCGGAAGCATTAAAAATAAATAAATAGATGAACTTTTCAGACCTTTTCAGGAGGCTTTGTACAATTCTGAGTAAAGATTTCATTAGAACAGAATAAAGGAGAACTGTACTAAAAAACATTGGCTACGCACGTGGAGAGGGTGCATGCAGGTGCATGTGCACCCCCTGGGATCGGCCGTGCACCCCCTGGAAGTGCCAGCCGTGAAACCAGAAGTGCCAGCAGTCAATGATCAGGCACTGGGGGAATCCCCCCATCGGTGATCTGGTCCCCCCCAGACTTGGGAGGCATCAGTCGTCCAAGATAAAAAAGGTATTTCTTTTTTAGAGAAAAATATAGTATTTAAAAATCTCAGGTCTAAATTATTGCAAAATATATACAGACTTAGTAGCAATCATGAAAGGGTAACATTTACTACATCCTACTTTTTAAGGACCAAAATATATTTTTATGTACTTGGTAACTTTCTAAATCAAGAGGAATAAAGAGTTGTTACTGCATTTATGTAAAATCATGTATTTTTACAGAAAATTATGCTTTTATGCAGTTATGCAATTCTAAATCTATATTCTAAATTCAATTCTAATTAAAGTCTTAATGACAGAGAAATAAAATGCTAAGATGTATAAATTGGATCATAAGCATTAGAGAAATACATGCTCTTAATGAAGCTGCTACATTCCTAAACAAAGTCTATTAAATAATTGCACAAAGTCCCAATGAGAGAGGACTAGAGGAGCAATGTTATATATATATATATACTTGTGTACTTAAAAGGGAAAATGTAGTTAGTATTCTAATATAATAAAACCCGTAGCACTTCCACGTGTGTGTCTGTCTGTTCATAACGCTCTGGGCCAACTGCACATGTGCTGCCCACAGGGCGGGTGGCGATTGGCCCAGAGCGTTAGGGACAGATAGACATGCAGACAGGAGGAGGGGGAGGCAATTGGGGGCCAGACAAGGCTATGGGGGCAGGGCGTGCAGCGAAGCCCTACCTCCCATGGCCGTGACCCCAGCCCCCTGCCCACTGGCTTTGGCAGCAGCTGCATGCCCCATGGCTGCATGTCCCACCCCCCGCAGCCATGGTCAAGGGATGTGGGGTGCACGGTTGTGGGGCTGCTCCTTGTGCTATGTGGCTGCAGCTGGCGGGTGCTCCCTGCACCGTGGCCACTCCCCATGCTACACCCCATGGCCATGTGCCACCCTCCCTATGCAGCCACATGTCCTGTCCCCCCATGCACCCCGCGCCACAGCCTGGAGCGTCTCCGTGTGCCACGCAGCTGGCAAGCGCTCCCCACACCATGGCCACTCACCGCACCATGCCCCCCCAGCCACATGCCACCCCCATGTGTCACGCTGCCCTGTGTGGCTTGCGCCATACCCCAGGGCCACTCCCTTCACCACGTGCCTGCAGTTGGCAGGCGCTCCCCATGCTGTGGTCGTGCCCCGCGGCCACATGCCCACCCCACACGTGCACCCGCATGCCACACCCTCCCACACACCCTGTGCCACACCTCGGGGCCACTCCCCATGCCATGCAGCGCTTGAGCACAGCCTGCACCATGGCCGCTCCCTGTGCCATGCACTGGGGCCGTATGCTACCCTACCCCTGCGCAGCCACATGCCACCCCTCCTTGCACATGGAGCAGCCAGGATGGGGGTGGAGCAGGGCTGGTCCCAGAGTGGAGGTGGGAGGGTGCGGAGCAGAGATGGATCTGGAGCAGCGGGGGGAGGGGGTGGGGCCAGACCCTGGTCTCCATCCTTGCCCCCCGCATCATTCATGACATGCATTTTGCTTGTATTTCTAAATAAAGTCTATTAAACAACTGCACGATGCTGCAAAGTGTTAGTGAGAGAAAACACAACTTAGACAATGCAGCTTAGAGGGGAAAAAAACACACCAAGGTCCAAAAGTTTCCCTCCTGAATTTCTTAAACATGCAATCAAACCAACTTTTATATGCCATTATTATGAACCAACTCAAGTGTGCTTTCAAATTATTTTTACTTTATTTTATATAGCCAGGTAGGTAGCCACATTAGTCTGAAGTCAGGCAGAAGCCAGGGGGGAGGGGTACCTTATATTTTAAGTAAATATGTTATAACTCATAAATTGAGTTTAAATTGATAGTTAAATTAATAAATTACATTGGTCTATAAACTGTCACTCTGCCCTGTCTTCATATTGTTTTGTAGGTAAGTCATTCACACAAAAGGCTGTAAGTTGTGTTTGTTAGCTTGTAACACTGAACCACTGAGGGATGCTGCCACGTTTAAACTGTTCCAAATGCCTAAGGAAAAGGAGGCTGAGGGCTTCCCACCCTCTCAATCAAGTTTAGACAGTTTAGAGATCACACATCCTACATTTAGGATTGACCAGTTGACCCGCAAGGTCCCTCCCAACCCTGTGGGTCTCTGATTTCTCACACACAGACCAACAGCAGCAATCTTCACCCATATTTCTCACCCTCTCCCCATAGTCACTTAAGCACCCATTCAATCCAAAATCAATGATATTGCATTAATAAGGTTTGGCTTTATTACATGCTTAATGAATTTGAAAGGAGGATGTACAGGGGTGGGTCCTGGTGCTCTGTTTGTGGGGAGGAAAGGGCATGTGATCCCTTTTTTTGCTGCTGGCCCTTTCTTAGGAGCGTGGGACATGAAGCATAGATGTACTCCTCTTGAAACAGAGAGCATCACCCTCATTAAGACACAGATGAAGCCTAAAAGGTATACTCCTGAGAAAGCTGAGCAGAGCTTGGAGTGAGAACACAGCCGTGCTCCTAATAACACTCCCTGTGTCAAAGTCCTCGCAGAACAATACCACACTCCAGCCATTACCTGAGCATCACTCTACAGCAGGGCAGAGCTAAAATGACAAAGCTCAGAGATGAAACGGGGCACGAGGTTTCTCCTGCTGAAAGTCAAATGATCTTCCCATCCGGACATCAAACGATTTGGAATGGATCCCAGAACACACATTTTTTTTCTCTGTTATGCTAGGCTTTGTCAGTCAGTATCGTGGGCGCTTTCATCCTCACCTGCTTTGATGAGCTATTGAACAAGGCTCAACAGCAATAAAAATCTGTGGGGTTAAGTCTAATCCTGTCAACAAAAGGCACTTCCAAATTATCCAGGCTGCCACAGTTCGTGACAGTTGACAAGAAGACCTTTTATTACATAGGTGACTTACCCAGCTAATGGGTCCGAACTCTTGAGCTGTAATGAAATGTCATTGAAACGTGCTGTTCCAAAGCCAAACCACGCAACGGAGAGAGAGAAATGCACAGCAAACTTTGTGGCCGTGTGTGTGCGATACCGGCCTGGGATTTCGATGACCGATCCAGATCCCAAGTCTCTGCTCTTCTTGACTCGGAGCAGAATTCTTAACTCAGATCACGCTGAATCAGGCAGAGCAAGGTCTGGAGAAACACCCTCCACACACAACTCTTCTTCCCCAAGGGCAAACACATTTACCATGCCAGGCAGCCATGCCTTCAAACAAGATCCATGCCTCCTCTTCAGCCAGAAGCAGTGTGGTCATGCTGGAATAGACTGCCGCCGGAGGCAGTTCAAGCACCCACTTCGAACGCCTTCAAGACACATTCGGATGCTTATCTTGCTGGGATCCTATGATCCCTGCTGACTGCCTGCCTCTGGGGCAGAGGGCTGGACTCAACAATTCTCCAGGGTCCCTTCCAGCCCAAATGTCTATGAAATCTATGAAAGAGGTGCTGGGTACGGCTAATTAGCACTAGTGAATTTGGTGAGTATCCCTTAGGTTTTTATTTGGCCAAGTGATGCCACATCTGAACATGTCTGAAGTCTGGATCTGTATCCAAACCCAAGTCCTGACTTTATCCCTAATAGCTGTCATAGCAGGAAATGTTTCGGGCAGCTTGTACAACTGAAGTATACACAATCTGTTACTTATCTTCTTATACACGTGTTTATATGCAGGGTGGCAGAAAGAAAAATGTCAACCTCACTGATGTGACAGGCTGGCTGGCAGTGACCTGGCCCAGGGGTTTGGAAAGGGTAAAAGATGATGGGAGGACTTGGGAATTCCCTTTCCTCACCAATCTGGTAATGATTTGGCCCAGGGGTTTTGAAGGGGTAAAAGATGGTTGGAGGACTTGGGATTCCCTTTCCGCACCAATCAGGCTCCGAGAGACTCACCCTCCATGTCCCCTGATTGACCCCTTGGGTTACCTAGAGGGGATAAAAGGGGCTGTGTGGCTGACTCAGGGAGACCAGCGAGGGACCACAAGGAAGGAGCTTCAAAGAGCTGGCAAGAGCTGAGCCAGCGGGGTGGGAGCAGTGCCCCAGAAGAGCCTGAAGTAGTGGGACCTGCAGGCAGCAGTGGGACCCTCAGCAGCGCGGCGTGCGGCCGGCAGGAGAGGCTCCCGCTGGGCTCCAGGATCCCCTGGGAGAGGCTGCGGCCAGCAGGCGAGGCTCCCCCGCTCCAGCCGGGATCTGAGCAGCGACCCGAGAGGTTCCCAGCCCTGCTCCCAGCTCCTCCAGTCAGAGGCCAGGCAGCTCGACGTGGGACCGGGGCTTCAGGAAGGCCAAGACCCCTGGCAGCTGGGTGCAGTGCCAGCCCTGGGGGCTGTGTGGTAATACTTCTGCCTATGATGTGGGAGGTTCAAGTCCCACCTGGGGTGACTTGGGTTGAGTGAAGTAACAGGGAGACACTCTTGTTGCAGCACAAAGGGGTCATTGTGTTTTCCCCCTTTCTCCCCCTTCAGGTACCTAGGCCCTATATTCCTTGTCATTTGACATTTTGTATTTTGTGCCTTTTATATTTCACCAACCAGCATTGTTTGTTCTGCACAAGCGCTGTGGGAGGTTGTAGGGACTCTCCTCCCCCTATAGAGCAGAGCCAGACCAATGGGATCTTAACCATATACCTTTTAATGAGGCAACATGAGGGAACATAACCAGCATAAACCAGGGGGTATAGGGGACACTACAGTGCCCCGAGGGGGCAGGATTGAACAAAGGTTAGACACTTACAATCATAGACATATTCATCCAGTTGACAAAAGACAGGGTTAACAAAATATAAAACATAAACAGCAGAACAAACAATGCTGGTTGGTGAAATATAAAAGGCACAAAATACAAAATGTCAAATGACAAGGAACATATGGCCTAGGTACCTGGAGGGGGAGAAAGGGGGAAAACACAATGACCCCTTTCCACTGCAACAACAGTTTCTCCCTGTTACTTCACTCAGCCCAAGTCACCCCAGGTGACACTGCCCGTCACACTGGCAAGGAGCACCGATTAAAAAAAAAAAAGAAAAATCTGTTCCAGCTGACAAGCCTAGTGAATGCAAACTCTTGCCTTGAAAACTGGAAAAGGACGACTCTTTGCATTCCCCAGACTTTGGATATAGTTGAGAGGTCCACGGCCTAATGTGATCATAGAATTTCACTTCGTTTTCCTTTCCTCTCTTTGCATGTCTTTGCATGCCTTTCTCAATAGGTCTTGCAGTGTTCGGGGTAGCGTAGTGATGCTCTGCTTCTTGACATCTGCTCTGGCTCCTGCTAAAGCAGTTTATTTGGGTCAGTGTGTGTGCTCAGTTTAGGCAGGGCTGCATCCTCTGATTCCAATGGAGTCATTCTAGATTATCCCTGGCATAAATGGCAATGGCATTTGACCCATCCTTTCCTATAAATGACTTGCCTTTTAGCTAACAATGAGCATCATTCAGCATCGTCATCATTCCCTCATGTAGTCATAGCCACTCTCAAAATTTGTCTCTTCCCTCATCACAATCGAAACAAAGGCCAGGTCATTTTCTGTAACAGCCATCATTTTGTTTCATCCAGCCGTCTATAGTTGAGATGCATTTGAAGTCTCCTACAGCCTTCTGCTCCATCCACTCAACAGTATCTATTATTGAGAACAATATTAGACTTTCCAAGGGGCTAGAGTCACTCTTTGCAAATGTGACATTAGCCTAATTACACTGAAAGGACCTGTCCCTTTAAAGGGGAAAAAACTCCTTGTTTTTCAGTGCAAGTAATTACTGCCAAAAGTCATTTCTCATCCTAACCTGGATTGCTGCTAAGCCGTTCCACTTAGGGGTTCGATTCAATACATACCACAGGCACTTTCTTCACATGCGTTGCACTTAGTTGAGTTTTCTTTAGGAGTGCAGTGACATTTTCACAGGATTTTTGAGGTAAGCTTATCAAATCTGTTCACTCACAAACTCTTATCTTTCACTAAGGGTTTACTGAAGCAGCGTGTGATAACCTCAGGTCTATTTAAACTGTCTGAACTTAATCTCCTTATTGTGAGAAGCCAGGTAAGTCGATATTAAAAGATTGTGAGATATTTGAAAAGTGAGTCGTTTCAAATGTTGCTTGTACATTGCGATACCAAGAAGGAGCCGCTCTTTGTACAACCTAGAATTGTGGGAAGGAAAAGGTATTGGGATGAATGTTTATAGTATGTTTTTTTCTTCTATTCTGACATTGTTCAAAGTGTAAACTTTCTGAAAGACCAAGTGCTATTAGAAATTCAATTGAGATCATTCAGAATATTTCTTCGGGCCTGTTTTTGAAATATCCTTAACACCTTTCGATTTTGAATCCGATGAGAGAAAGATAGAATTAGTATTCAAGGGCTTTCCCTTCTCGCGTCTGCAGTCTCCTAACCCCAGCTCTGCTCTGTTTAACACTGTATGTAAGGGAAAACCCCGTGGGTATAGGATTACACTCCTTTTGTGTTTTAAACATGAAAACACTTAAGCTTCGTGGTTACTTAAAGTGAATGCAAATGAAGCTGAGCTAATAAATATGTTCGCTCAAGAACTTTATCGACCTGCAGGAATGAAGAAGTACTGGATCTCAGATCTTCACGGTCGCATAAGTGTAACGCATGATGGATAAGGTTGTTCCCCACACTATTGTACTGAGTCAGGCTTTGAAACAATCATTTGGGTTAAAATCTCAGCTGCTATGCAAGTGTGTTGGTTATATGGTTCAAGCTTTATGTGTGACAAGGCACTATTAAGAATAAGTCTAATTTGAAACAAATGTGTGAGCTGAATTAGCATATCAGATTGCTTTTGAGTCAGCATTTGTGAATAAAAGCTTGACTCTGCACCCGTGTGTGAAAAATAGTCTACTCAGGATCTGAGTACATATAATAACCATTTGAGTGCAAATCAGACCATTTTGGGGGGGGAGCAATTTTGTTTGTGTGTTTTTAGCTCACTTATTCCTGTGGGTCTTTTACTTCTTTCTTTGATTCATGTGAAATTGTGGAAGGGCAAGAGCTGTTCACAGTCTGCTTCTAGAGTTGCGGATTTATATTCAGGGAAAAAGCCGTATTTTCTAAAACTGCACCTGAAAATACAATGTTGACTTCTGTGAAGGTCAATGAATGAGCAAAATAAAGCAGCATTTTATTCAACATTGAACAGCTTCAGGAGAACTTGAGAGCATCACTCAATCCCCAGAATAGTGTCTAGCCCAGTGGTTTGGGTATACATTTCCCTGGAGGAGGCAGATGTGTGTTCAAGTCCCTCAAGCCCAGCATGATTTAAATCTGGGTTTCCAACATCCCAGTTGAGTGCTTGAATCCTTGATTATTGGCTGGAAGATGCATATAGCGCTGCCACAAAGGTAGCTCAATCCAGGAGAAGGCTTAGAAACCCGCATAGAGGAATGCCCGGAGTTGGGGCAGAAGGCAAGGGTGGCCACTTTTGATGCCAGCCTTTCCTTTTCCTTATTATTTACTATTCTGTAGTTTAAGTAGCTTCCTCTTCCACACGCTGGCTGCTGTGAATTCCATATAATGCCTATAGTAGTAAGGGTTATGCTGGGGTGTGGTGACAAAGTATCTAAGGTGTTTTGCTATGGTTTTGGAAGTGTGTTTTTGGACCTACTCTGGACTTGTACCGAAGGCTGACCTCTCTTCCCCCCATCAGCCCAGCTGTAAATGAGCATTTGGTCATTCCTGCTGGCAAATCTGATGCCAGCCACTTTGTTGCAGTCATTAGCAACAGGACCTGTCATGCTTTAATAGGTTCGTGGAGTAGGCTGTGAGGCTTGGGTGGGCCTTTGACTTGACCAAGAGTTGTGCTCATATGGCTAGAAAAGAAATTCTATGGGCAGTTCCTGTTCAAAAGCAGAACTTGTTCCATAAAATGCTCCTTCATCTACAAAAGAAGGTGCGACCATTTGAAATGTATCATTGGCCACACTGGAAATACAGGTTACTTGGCACAGCCAATAATCGTGGTAGGTGTTAGTTATTCAGTCTTGCCCTCCACCCCCTCAAGACCTGAGAGAGAGGGATGAAGGACCACCCTATAACTGAGGAAAATGAATTATGAAGATAAGTGTAGGACTATGGGAATATAACTGGTTATGGTATAATGATAAAAGTTATCATTTAGAGTTGCTCCCTAATTTAGAAGACGATACGGGGATTGGACGATGGCCCTTTGATTAGGAAGTAACCAGTTAATTAGAGACAAACAAAGGGTCAAAAGACATTGTGTACTGGTCCACACATTAAAGCGTGTTGCTTTTCTCATTCGTTGTACGCCTGTGCTCATTGAACCTGACGATCAGCACAGTGAGGTTGGGAGACAGGCAGATGTGGAGCTGAAGGGGCACAAGGGACACAGAATAAAGTCCGAATGACTGGGCTTGGGGGCAGCTAGAAATCTCGCACCGTCAGACAGCATTCAGACAAATCTGCATGCCTTGATCTCAGTGGGGTCCTTCCACGAGAGCACCTGCAACAGGGGCCAGACTCACCTCTGCTATAAACAAGGGAGAGTGGCAGCAGTGTAATTGCCCCTACAGAAGCACTAGGAGGGGGTATCGGCTGCAAGCCAGGCTGGGTCTGAAATGCTGTGTAGATGTGCAGTTGCCGGATGTGGACATACCTTACCTAGCACTAATCCAGGAAGTTTAGGCTCCAGCACAGGGACTACAAGCCTGCCTGCAACAGTGGGCATAGCTGCGGTGGCTGATGCTGATGCTGCCACACTGCCTTTTGTTCGCAGTGTGGGCCTATGGGTGGACAAATACCTTCAAAACTGCATCTGGCTCATCATAACATCTGTGACCAACAGAAATGCCAGTGTCATGATGATAAATGACACTCCTCAACACATTGGCTTCTTGTGCATATTGAGAGCCAGGTCTCATAACTTTTAGGATATATCCGTATTGTGCAAGCCAGCACCGTGCAGAGACACGTACGCTACCTCTAGAACTAGAAACCATAGAGCTGTTATCATGTGGTGTCACTCTGGCTAATTAGCTTGACTGATGTTGATAAGAGGCTTGAGTTTTATTCCACAATTAGACCAGAAATGTAAGCATGAACTCCGTGTGCCCCCAGAGGCTGGTGGGGGCACGACGAGCTCCCACAGGGAGTGGCGGTGCTGTTGGCAGCAGGACCGTGGTGCAGGCAAGTGGGGAGCTGCCACAGGCAGCCGTAGCACTGTCAGCAGCAGGGGGGGGAGGGTGAGCACTGACCAGTTGTTGGTGGCGGACAGTGGTGATCACAGACCACCTGCAGACACTGCCGGTAGTGCTGGCAGTGAGCGGTGGACTGGTGAGCAGCGACTGCCCACAGGCACCACCGACAGTATTACTAGTGCCTTTTCACAAGGGGGGGTGCACCACCATGCTCAGGTGGTGCATGTGCACCCACGTGCACCCCCTACATGTCACCAATGTAAGCATTTTGCTTGCTTACTTCTTTGGGGCAAAGGAGAGTCTTGCATGAGCATATGATTCAAGAATCTGTAAGAAAAAATACATTCTCATGACCACTGGTGGTACTGAAACTAGCAAATGCCTTGGATGCCCTTAGACTCACCAGAGCTGTGTTTTCTTTCTCCTAAAATAGTGGAAGCTGGTGGAAGTACGATTCCAAAATGCCCTGGGTCCACCCCCACGTGCCTGTTAAGCTGAGCGTAGGATGTCTGTGCCTTCTCCTCATCTGGAACTTGGGTGAGTGGAATGGTTCTGAAACCTGACCTTCTCCAACAACTTGTTCTCACATATGAATAAGGTGATTTCCTTCCTGATCTCTTGGAAGTTGCTGTAGCAGCATCCAGAATGGCTTTTTCCACCACCCTCACAGCCCAAAAGGTACATCAACCTGCTTTCATCTGCAGCATCTAAGGGAGTTATTCAATGCCGAGCCAAGTCCAAGGGATCAATTATTTCACTCCTTTTTTTGCTTATGTAGTGAGGGGATGAAAGTGCAGTGTTAAGCAGCAGATCAGACTTGATTGTTATGAGGGTATCTTCTGAACTTTCAGTCTGTGAAATTATTCTAGAGTAGGATTTTATATCCGGAGTTTGTTTTGTACCCTTACAAATGATTACATTAACCATGATCAATGGAGCATTAGCTCTAAGGTTGTTTTTATACTTAAAGATAAAAAACGATCTCTTTGGGATATAGCCTGCTTTCATTGGAGGGGAAGTCAAGGATGGAAAGTCATTGTTAAGTATGGTTTCTGTAATAGCAAGCATAGTTTACCCTGCATCTTGTCCAGGGGTAACTGGTGCCTCCTAAGTTTGAGGGGGCACAATTTGTGGGTGGGCTTGGAGGCATGCCAAAAGCCACCTATCCACTCCTATACTTCTGTGCTGTGGCTTAGTGCCCCGCCCCAAACACGTTGCCAGCCTTCACAGCAAAAAACCTGCCCCATCCTGAGTGGTGCTGAGTCAGGGCCCAATTTTGGGGGGGCATGTTCCCCCCCCCCGTGATCACCGTAACAGTCGCCTGTGATCTTGTCTTTTTTCTGTATAATGTTGGGTTGCTTATTCATCTCTGTCGCAAATGTGTTTGAATGGAACATACTTGGTTCCCTGCTGAAGTCAATGACAAACTTTGCTGTGCATTTGCAATCAGTTCCCCTCCTCCTATGCCCTATGTGATCTCTAGTGGGGGTCGGTGCTAACACAGGGTCACAGTAGTGGGGTACAAGAAAGTAAAGGAACAGTTCCCCCCCAAAATTGTATGCACAGTGGAAGGGGATAAGGGGATGCTGAAGAGAGGTGATTACCCATCCTGAACTTTCCAGAATACATTTTAGAGTCATGTTGCTAAGAGCTCCCTGAACCAGAACTTTTATCCCACATTTGGAAAAAACTAGTCCTGGATCAGCTCTTGGC
This sequence comes from Crocodylus porosus, assembly GCF_001723895.1. NCBI lineage: Eukaryota > Metazoa > Chordata > Crocodylia > Crocodylidae > Crocodylus > Crocodylus porosus. The sequence continues at coordinate 257,678,900 of NW_017728886.1, read as the reverse complement.
AGCATCCTGGTGCATGTGATGAGAGGAGAAACATGATGCTGCCACATGTTCACAACTTCTACTTCGGCAAGAAGCCAGTGCTACTGCCTGAGCCAGAAGCCATATAGACAGACTCACACGGGGTGTGCCAGGCCTACTGACACTAATTAGTTCACTCGTAGCACTACGCTAATCCTGCTACATTAACTGGAACTGGAATTGCTATATACAGGGTTCTGCAACCTATGGCCTGTGGCCTGATTTCAGCCAGCCAAGCCAGTCTGTCCAGCCTACAATACTTAGTGATCAGCAACATTTGGCTGTGGGGCAGTTCAGTGGCACTTTGGGGGGCATTCTGCATTGTTCAGTGGTAGCCAGGTTGTGTGCAGGAATTCAGCGCTGGGGAGCAGTGCTGGCACCTGGGTCAGAAGCGCTGGCTTGGCTTGGCCCAAGCTACGTTACTTCAACTTCTACCTGTCACTCTGAAAATGTTGCTGACCCCCAAAGTAAATGCCTTCTGGTTCTGAAGCCTGTGACATGAGTTTTGCTCCATCTGGGTGGGTCAATTTAGCCTTTACCCTGCAGGCTGCTGGTTCAAGTTTGGCTCTGATTGGTAATAAGCAAAAAATGTTACTATCTAAACAATTTTTGGTACTCATGACTGACTTCACTCTGATTCCAGAGGGTGAGGTGATAACACTGCTTAGCATAGCAAGGAGACCAGAGACCAAAGGAAGATGGAGCTAGACTGGCCTCAGTGGTGGCAGATAACAGAAGAAGGAGCAATGGGCTCAAGTTGCAGCAAGGGAAGTTTAGGTTAGATGATAGGAAAAAAACCTTTCTCATTAGGAGGGTAGTACAACACTGGAACAGGTTACCCAAAGCGGTTGTGGGATCTCCATCCTTGGAGGTTTTTAAGACTTGGCTAGACTGAGTTTTGGCTGGGAAGATCTAGTTGGGGAAAGGCCTGCTTTGAGCAGGGGGTTGGACTAGATGACCTCCTGATGTTCCTTCTACCTCAAGTTTCTACGATTCTGTGATTTCGGTAGCTAGCAGTGGTCCTGCCAGAATCAGGGCACAGCACAAGATGCCCTAGGTAACAAGGCCATCAATTTCAATCATGCAAATGGAACAAGCCTTTTGCCAAATCCTATGAAATGCTACCTGAAAAGTCATACTGAAAACAAACTAAGCCTGCTATTGTGCTCTGGGCTCTCTGAATACTCTGGACCTCTCTGTTAGCACCTAATTAAAGCCAGCCAACTTGGATTTCAACATCCTGATAACAGCTGTGAATTAATCAAGCACCTGTTTGCACTGTCTGTCAGCTGTTTGAACATTTAACAGTCTCCACAGCACTCCCTCTAGCAGAGGGCGGCAACTTAGGCCCTGTGGGTCTGAAGCAATATGATGTGGCCTGCAGTAGTTTCCTGCAGCTGGTGGGGCATCTGGGGGTTCATGATATTGCATCCCAGTAACCCTGGTCCCCTCATCTGCATCACCCCCCCCCACCCCCACCCCACCGTGGGAGATGCTGCTGCTGCTGCTCTTGCTGTGTGGAGGTGTCAGCACAGCCAGGAGATGAGGTGTTAATGAAAGCCCCCTACTGCTTTTCTTGTCCCTATATTGACCTTTACTGATTGCCACTCTTGACAAGGAGCTGGCAGCTGCAATAGGGGGTGGCAGAGGTTCCCTATGCCTGTAGTGGCTCAGGCCAGAGGCTGGAGGAAGGAGGTGGGAAATGCTAGAGCAGCCCTCCCTTCCCTTTGACAGTGCTGAGCTGAGGGGGGACATGGCCAGCTACTGCATTAACCCTTAGTCTGCTGGCCACCCTGACACCTCCCCCAGCACCAATAATATCTCTCATGGGGTAGAGGAGGCACAAGGCTGATGGGGGATCGGGGCTAAACTGGATGGTGCACCAGGGGTGGCTTGGCCAGTGAGGGGGAGGATTGGTAACCTGTGGAGCCAGTCAGGTCACAAGCAGCCGCCTGCAGTTGTTGAAAGGTTACAGCCCCCTGTGGCAGACTAAGCATAATCTGCTGAATACTATAATGTGTTGATGATCAGTCTATAGTGCAGCTGGGGCTGAGGGCAGTGGGGAGGTTTTTGCTGCTCCAGGGAAGCTCTCACTTGATGTTTTGCCTGCATGATCTCTCCACTCAAAGCTCCCCAACCTGGGTGAGGGGCTTAAAATTCGCTGGCTACTGGGCATGTGAGCCAATTTCCCGGTTGCCAAATAAACTTGCTGTACATGAGAATTAACATTTGCTGGGCCAGACCATAGGTTCATTTAGCCCAATATTGTCTCACATGGTGGCATAGATTATAAAAGAAGACAGGATGCAGAGAAAAATGCATTGCAGCTGTCTGGGCTATTCATGATCTGTAAATAGCTATGAGGCCCATTTCCCCAGAGCTGTCATACCCACCTTTTCACACAATCATTTTTCATTTGTGTTTTGTATTGCTTTAGTGCTTCAAGGGTCCCGCTGAGATGAGATCCCTATTGTGCTGGTCCCTGTTCAAACATGTGGTAAAAAAGAATCCTTGTCTGGGAGAATTAACAACTTAGGATCATAAGGAAGTAGGGCTGGGAAGTTCCCCATGAGGTCCGCTAGTTTAGCCCCTACAGAAGGCAGGATCATCCCTGACTAAACCATCCCAGTCAAGTGTCTTCTCTCTTTTTAAATAAAGAGACAAAGGGTGGGAGGGAAATGTCCATTATGCTGACAGGGAACTGAGGCACAGAGAGACTAAGTGGTTACAAAGGGAGTCAGTGGCAAAGTCAAGAACTAAGCTTAGATATTGTCCTCAAACTTTTTAGATCCAAATCCCCGCCTCAGACTTGCGGTGGCCTTCAGAGAATGCTGGTTATTAGTTTTCACTTGTATTGTTATACAGGTTTTCCTCGATTTATGCGGTACATGCATTCCCGGAGAATGGCACATAAATCAAATTTGCCTAAAGCAAACCCAGTTTATAATGTAACAAATTGGGATAGTCTCCCATGGTGGTAGGGGAGGGAGGGAGACTGGGACTAGGGAAGGGGCGGGGGGAGGGACTGCATCAAAGCAGTGGGAACTGTGAGTGGGTGCAGGATGGGGGGTGTAGGATGAGGGGGGCCTGGCTCTTGCTGCTATGCACCCCCTGGAAGGGTTGTGGGCTGGGGGGCTGCGCTGGGCTGCGCTGTTGTCCCACGTACAGATCTTGAGGTCCATGCTCCCCTGGGAAGAGCCTGATGCGGCCTTCCTGGGGGGCACATAGCAGCAAGAGCCATGCCCCTTGGCCTGCACCCCCCCGCTTCATCCCCCCCTTCTTGTGCTCCATACCCACTCACAGTTCCTGCTGTCTTGCTGCCTGCTGCAGTCCGAGGCCTCTGCTTCTCCCCACTCACACCACTCCCTGTTTCAGTGGCTGTAGGAGCAGCTGATGCCAGCTGCCTGTAATCGCTGGGCTGCACTGGGCCCCGAACCTCCCAGGGCTCTGCTTTTCTCCACTCACCCCAGCTGCTGCAACAGACCTGGGAGCAGCCAACACCTGAACCACAGCATGGCACAGCCCAGGTGCTGGGGTGAGTGGGGACAAGCGGACCCCAATCACATAAGAGTGAGTTTACCTCACATATAAGGAATTTGGAGTGGAAAAAGGGTGATTGCATAAGAGCGGATTTGCACATATGGAACCTGCATAAATCGAGGGAAACCTGTAACAGAAAAATAATGGAGCAATTCTTCTGTTGCAAAGAACTCAAAGCACAGCAGGGAAAATATAACCCTGTGGATTCCTGTTTGAAACATCTGGATTTATCTTATAGATTCATAGATTCATAGATGCTAGGGTCGGAAGGGACCTCAATAGATCATCGAGTCCGACCCCCTGCATAAGCAAGAAAGAGTG
>NW_017728886.1:257629888-257675010 GCF_001723895.1 Crocodylus porosus | reverse complement strand
TCCCCTCCCCCTGACGAGCCTAGTTTAAAGCCCGCTGGAGGAGATCCGCCAACCTGGAAGAAAACACACGCTTACCTTTGGGGGACAGGTGAAGCCCATCCCAGCTGAGCATGTCCCTCGTTGTAATGTGTGGGTCATTGTCCAGGAAGCCGAAACATGGTTGCACACCTAACAGTGCTAACATAGTATGGCACCCCACATCACCCCTGCAAGGATCTTGAGGCACCCCAGGGTGCTGCAGCACCCTGGTTGAGAATCACAGGCCTAGATATTCTAGTCCCAATCCAAAGTCTTGCCTGGAACACTATCTTGAGGAAGCCACAATATATACAATACTGTGTTTTGAATAATCACTGTGCTCACAGCTGTTGCTGCTTGCACCAGGCCTTATGTGTTTTCCTTTGTGTATTATGGCTAATGGCCATTTTAGAGATTGCCTATTTTAGAGAATGGCCATTTTAGGTATGGCTGATGGCCCTTACAAACTGGTTCTAAATTTCTACAGTACCGTGTAGTCATTGTCTTCCCTTGAGTCCTGTTAATGGGATTAACACATTTGTACCAAGGGCCTAATTCTGCACCACTGGAGCCCAAGGATGTTGTGCTGCTGAGTTCACTGAGGGGCAGGCTCAGAGCTAAGGGAGAAAGAACCTTATTCCTTCACTTGCTTTGTGTGTGCATGTGCTCTGCTGTTGCAAAGGATCCTTGGTGGGTCTGTGGGATGGATTAGATTCTAGTACTCATGTCCACCCACTTCACAACCATAATGTATCACAACAGCCAAGAAACCATGGCTGGGAGAGCCCCTGTATGTCATTCCAGTGTGAAGGTTGTTTCTGAGAGACTTTCCTTTTTTACAGCTGCCTGCCTAAAAGGAGAAAGCAAAAAGGAAAAGAAAGTGGCTGTGCTTGCTACTGCAGGTAAAGGCTGGTACTTGGCTTCTCGTACGCACACGCATGTGTATGTGTTAAAGCTGTGCTGGAAGAACATGATGTAGCCCTTTAGATAGTATCTTACAGACATTCACAAAGCATGAACTGAATTGATTCAATCTTTGCAGGTTAATCTAACCTGGCTAAGATCAACTGGCTTGTTACCATGCAGACATGCCCCCTGGACTGAAGAAATGCAGGCACATGCCTGTAGTGGCTCAGGTGGGGGGAGGGGGGGTCGGTGCTAGAGTAGCTCTCCCTTCCTTTTCATAGTGATGGGCTGAGGGGGGACATGGCCAGGCCCTGGCAGGACACTCTGATTAGGAAGGGGTTCATCCCACCTAACTGCTGATAACAGAGCACGGAGTTACACAGCAAGGAGTTACACAGGGAGTTGTTAGTATTTATCAGCACATTAAAAAACCCAGCATCCTTCAAGCTCTTCTTAAACAACTTTTTTCTGAGGAAGGAATGCAGGGACATTACCAGCTACCTGTTGATTAGCTCCAAAAAGCCCTAAGCGGATATTGTCCTGTTTGTCTTTGTCCTGTCTCCCACAGCACAGACAGTATCCACTATGTGGTATGCTAACTAATGCTGAGAGGTGTCTGTAAGGAAAAGGGAGGGGGAATGCCTGCTTGACCAGGGAGTAGTGAGGGGCAGGAGGGGGAGAAGGAGGAAGCCAGGCAGACCCCGGACCTGCAGTCTCAGCCAGGGAGCAGAGGGAAGGGGCCAGCTCTGCTGGGCTGGAGCAGAGAGGAGAGCCCTGCCCAGGGTTGCAAATCATCTGGGATGCTGGAGGACTCTGTTTTAACTTAAACCAGGGACAGGTCTAGGACAGACACTGCATAAGCCAGTTTGACCCAAATCAGTTAAGTGTGACACTACATTCAACAAGGTTTATCTCAAACCGGTTTCAGCCATTTTCAAACTGGTTTATGTGCACTGAACAACTGTTCTGTTTCTGATCACTTAAACTAGTTTATGTGTAATGTCTGTCCCTAGAGCTGACAAGCGGACTACTCTTCAGTAAATGCCACAGCCAGGCATCTCCCTCCACAGCTGCTCTTCTCATCAGCACCCACTGGAAAGGACTCCATTTCAGTCCCGATGTCTAACTCTCTTTCAAACCCACAACTGCCCCTCAGAGCTACCGGTTTGGGTTCATGTTAGGAGAAACTGTTTCTACTGGCCGGAGGCCTCATGGCCACCCAACTTCCAGAAGCCATCTCACTAACCTCAGATAGATTCCCATGAGAGAGGAGCACATGGTGCAGACCCTCTGTCTCCCTTTTGAGCTTGGCAGCTGCCCTGTACAAATTACAGCATGCCCATTGTCCTATTTATTCAGTAGAGGGTGGTTGGATTTTATACTGCTGCTTATCAGAGTCGAGTCTGAGGTCTGTTTTGTTCAGAACCGGTCAAAAACTGTAAATGATTGTCCCGGAAAATCCAACATTTTTTCCCCATTTTTTCCCAGCCTTAATTTTTCAGCCTTCTCTTCCTCTCTGCCTCCCTTTCTGCATTATTTTGTTTGAACAGAACAAGCAATTTTTCTGCTAAAGTTTCCATTGAAACAACTGTGAAATAAAAAAACTATTTTCAAATAAAAGAGCTTGACCTGCTCTAGTTAGATTATTCTGCAGGCACGGAGAAAAACAGCTGAAGCTTCATCCAGGCTCTGTGGACCAGTGACAGCTGGAAATCTCAGCAGAGAAGCTATCCACATGAGTTCATCATTGGGGGCATCTGCTCCAATGTCACGTTCATGCAAATGCCTGTTGCCCATCGCTAGGGGGCTGCAAAGCTTCAAGTCTTTGCTGCGGCTGCCTGGTTGCTTAGTAGAGCCAGGAGCATCTCTAATAAGTGAGTGCATAGATAATGCCCTATGTGAGTTTTGACCCCATGCTGCCTCTGCCGCTCATTTCACTCGCACATCTCCCCATCACTCGTTTTCCAGCCCTAATGAGCAACCTTCATCGTTTCATTTTCCCCCCTGGACTTTAGCTTTTTGTTGAATAAATTCCATCAAGTCTTTTGAAGCCGTACACGTGTGTTGAGCAAACAGCAACTTCCTGCCACTGTCATACATTTGGTGGTTCAGAAAAGCCTTTTTTTTTCCAGAGGTGCCTGCTAAATCAGTTGACCTGACTGCGATTAACCTGACGGAACTAGTGAATGGCATGTTAAATACGGCTTTTAAAGGTAATTTTCCTTTGGTGCCGCAAATGGAAGCGAAAGGCCATGTGGCTTCTCAGTTCCATGCTGAATGAAATAAAGAACAAAAGATGATAGGGTCAAAAAAGAACATCAGATGTGCAATATGTACTATATACCTAGTAAATAATACAGATGGTATTTGGAATAAAGTATCTTTTTGGTATGGGTAGCTGAAATACCAAATCATTGAAATACCAAACCTCCTGAAACAGCAAACCGGTTCTGCCTGTATTAAGAGAAAAACTTAGAACTCTGTGTGTGTGTGTGTGTGTGTGTGTGTGTGTGCGCGCACGCGTATGCGTGTGTGTGTGCGTGTGTGTGTCTTGAGGAAGATCTCTTTATTTACTATACTTCCATTTTATTCCTTCCCATCCTTCATCTGTTTTTGTTGTTTGGTTTTGTTTTATATCATTTCCTTTTTCTTTCTATTCTGTAATTTTTGTCCTGGGTTATTGCTGTTGTTCTTTTTTTGGTGATTTAATTTTGTTTCTCTAGAATTGCAAGTGGTGATTTTTAAAAATTATTTTTGTGAGATTGCCATCAAAAGAGATTCAAATACCTGTCAGCTGCCTCTGGTGTTTGTATAGCGCTGTGGGCTGCAAGCACCTTTGAGTGTGCTTGAAATATATTCATGGCCCTGTTAGATCAGACCCGATAGGTTTCTAGCCTATATCCTGGTACATTAATAGCAATGTATCTTTGCAGGTACCAAAAAATTCTTCTCTCTGCTAAGCATTACATCTTACAGCTCATTTGCCTTCCACAAAGTTTCAGTCCTCATCTATAACAGTAGGTACCATCTCATCTTACTTTATGCCCCCGTGCATTTTCTTAGAATACACAGGCGAGTCCAGCCAGATTTCAGTCTTCACTGTCTCTATTTGCAGTTTCCAACCTGAAAATTGTTGACCCCAGCAAGTTCCCTATGAGGTATTGCTATTGTTTAAACAACATGACAAACGACTTAACAGGTGAGTGTAAATGCACGGATTACATTTGAGTGAGTTTCAGCCAAACTGTTTCCATTTGAGCTGCAGATTGTGGGTTGCTGTCCCGCAACCTTTGTTCACAGAAGTACCATAGTCTCACTGAAATCAATTCTTGGTACCTAGGGTGAGTGGCTGTTATGAAGCAATGGAGAGACAGAGTGGGCTGACTGGGGGTATTACACAGGAAGTGCATTGATGCCACAAGAAGTCCATGATGCCATGGGGCCATTGCTATTCTACTATTTGCTTCTGGTGGCACCATGTTCAAGACACGTTCCAAACTCTCCAGAAGGCTGGTGTGTGCCTTGAGGAGCTCCTCCCAGAAACAGGAGGAGCTACAAAGACATGTTAGGGGCAGAAGAAGAGAGAAATAATTAAAGATGATGGATTGTGCAGGCAATCCTGTGTTTCTGCACTTTCTCTCACTGATTTCCTCAAACCAAGTTACACGGTTGCACTGTAATGTGTGGAAAGGCTGCTCAACTGATCTTACAGAGCAGGCTCTGTGTCTTCACTGTGGCCAGAAGGAATAACTGCACATGTGCAGGTACAAATGAACTAGCTTTAATCTATCTAGTGCAATGTGGGTGAGAATACCAGTTACGATATCATGATGAAGGTCTCAGCACCTGGCAATATCAGCCTGCCAGCAATCCAATCTACCTCCTGGCTAGTTAGCCAATATGGACTCCACCCCACTGCTTTTACCGTAGGTGGTGCCTGAGCTAGCTAAATGAATAGTGTTTTGGGTAGGGCTAGACAATCAGGACTCATAGTAGAGATAATATCTTTTATTAGACCAACAAGATTTTTTGCAAAACAAATTTTTTATTTGCAAGCTTTTGGGCACAAACACCCTTCATCAGGCATCGGAGAAAAGATTGTCAGTCTTCTCCTGGGTAGGGTTACATGTTCAGCATTCACACTTTTGACTGCCCTGCAGATACATCCCTTATGTTACTTTGCCTTCAGTGTAGCAGGCCAGGAAAGACTATATATAGCTAAAGTGCCACTGGAACGCCCAAAATAAGATTTAACCAGAGAATATTGCCCTCTATGAAATAGTTACCCACCAAGGATTATGCTTCTTAATAGATCTACCAATAAGGATGTGGATCTCAGCTCAGCAATGTGTTTAAGCCTGCTCTTACTCCTATACCTAGGTAGAAAAATACTTAACACATTCTTCATTTTAAACACATTGGGTACATCTATACAAGATGCTTTAGTGTGCATTAGACTAATCTACACCATCTACAAGTGTGCAGCAATTACTGCACAGTACATTAGTTTAACACACTGTTTTTTAGTACCTGTAGGTACAGGTACTAGAAATTGGTATATTAAGCAAATGCACTGAAGCGCATGTGTAGACGTTGACCCGGAGCAAATTGCTCCCCATCAGAGTGGACAGCGGGGGGTATAGCGGGTGGGGAAACCTGCCCAGCTTGGCTGGCTCAGAGCCATGTAGAGATTAGGATGGGTCCTAGTCTTCATGTGGCTGGGAGGCAGCTGCCCAGCAGCTGGGACAGCTCTCCCCTGTCCCAGGGAGATCAGGACCAGTCCCATACCCCCTGCCAGCCTGGAGCTGGCACCTGAGGAAGCCTGGATCCTGGCTGCTACAGAGGGGCAGAGCAAATTTGCTACCAAAGGGTGTACATTCAGATGCATGCACGGCTGCAGTTTAATGCGCCTGAATTTTCTATGCAGAAAATTCAGGAGAATTAATTGCACATGTAGATGCGCCCACTGTCATATACCATCAAAGCAAAAGGCAAAGCATGTGGCTAAAAAAATTAAGCACACACATAAGATGCTTTGCTGAATGTGTGCCTTGGACTATAAACCTGCTCTGGTTTGTTTCCTAGATTTTACAGCCTTACTCGTTGACATTATTGGGAACTCTACCAGTTACCTCACAGAAATTTTCAAATCGACTTCCATCCTCTCAGGTTTGCATGTCTTCTTCTCTCCTTATACCATTCACTGCTGGTGCACAAGACAGGCACATTATAATCACCACTGGGACACAGGCATTGAAAAGCCTCATATCCGTACTCCTTCTTCAGCACTCCCAAAATAAGGGATGCAACTATAAAAATCTTGTACTTCAAGTATTTTTGAAAAATATTTTAATATTTATTTGATCAGTCAATTAATTATTGTCAGACAGAGTTGTCTTTTTGTAAACATACTCATTAAAGGCCAGATTAGGATTCTTATAGTCTGGCTAAGTGAAATATTTCACAAATAGGCCTAAGAGCCAACTTCATGAGCAGCCATCAGTGGGACCAGGTAGCATGCCTGAGTGTATGTAGAGGTATAAAATATTTAGTTCTGTGACAGACCTGCTGAGTGATTATGGACAAGTTTCTCTCTCCCCCTTCTCTATCCCTCAGTTTTTCCATCTGTGAAATGGAGATAACAATACTGTTCTACCTAGTGGAGTACCATGGGCCAGATAGAAAACAGGACTTAAGTGGACTTTGGGAATTTAGCTCTGAAACTGTGACTGCCAAAGCTACACTTAGCATAAACTCATAGGCAGTTCTGCCTTCTGGATGTGCTCAATAATGTCCCAATCTCAGTAGTTTAATGCTAGCTCTCATCTCAGGCCTCTTTGGATCCAGGAGTGAGGAAGAGATTGCGGTGCTGTCACATGCCTTTTTTATATTTAGTAATTAGTGCACTTACCTATTGTATGAAAGACTTGGGCTCAACCTCTTCTCAGCCTGAGAGTTTTCAAACCCAAATCTCCACGTCCCAGGAAAGGGCCCATGGGCACAGAAGGTGAGCAAGCAAAACGGTACCTTGCTTTATGGCCTAGTACATAGGGTACTTTGCTTGGGAGGGGAGTGCCCTGTGTTTTGATGCCTGCTCCCAGAACTGGTTGTGCATTTTCCATTGTGCACCCACTGGATAAAAGCCAGAAATGATCCAGGGAGTAAGGAGCAGTACCCCAGAGCCCATCTCTCAGGTGAGTGCTCTAACCACTAGCCTGCAGAGTCGTGCCTTTTGCTTACAGCCGTATGTGCCTGTTAGGTTTAGTCAGTGCTCTCAGCTCCTTAAAAGACTGCAATATAGTGAAAGCTGATGACAAAGCATTTGTGTTACATTTGTTTGCCTTTCAGTGAGTCAGAGCAACAATTCAGACTGTATCTATATCTGTGTGATGACAGGCCAAACAGGTAAATGTACAAATTACACCTCCAGAGCATATCATCCTTCACATCCACCGAGCTGACTCCTACAAGGCGCGACTGCGTTAATCCTGCCTTGTTATTTTTGAGCATTTGTCTTCCCAGGCAGGAATCTGTCTGACTTCTGGGAAATGATAGAGAAGTCTCCTGTTATTAATTACACGTTTTCCAGTAATGCGTCTGCTGACCTGGGTAAGTGCGTCTTGAAGGAATAAATGAAAGGAAAAAAAAATGTTGCCCAGATACTAATTGTAATGAATGAAATCATTTACCTGTCTGTGTTTATTACCACCTGGTAACTGCAGAAACAGGGTAAGCATACACTGGATCACTGACATGTGATCCATTGAATCTTAAGAAAGATTCAATGTCTACTGAATGCAGATTTTCCATTGATTTCATAAAGGGTCTGGCCTCTGTCCTGATCTGAAGTGTATTTAATGGAAGATCAGTGAGAATCTTCCATTAAATGAACCAGGTGCTAACCAGAAGCAGAACTCTTTGATTTCCTTCCAAGCTGTAGATGCCAAAGCATCTCATCGAATTTGACTCGGCAGCACTACTTTGATCAGGAATTTGCTCCCAGGAAGCACAAATAATTAGAAACTGAGGGGGTTGTGGAGGAGGGGAACTGATTAGACGAACAGCTGATGCATTCCTGCTGGACTTTGATCCAAAGTGGTTCTTATAAGATTGAGATCAGGAGTTGGTGACCTGGGAAAGAAAGCTGGTGGGGAATCAGAACAGTGGTAAATTAAATCATAGTGGCAAATTATCCCATAAGCAAATTAACTAGAGTTTACTGAATTGAAGCAATGTCAAGTGGTCAAGTGGCTGTATGACACCTTGATACCATGTCTGGAGTCAGACGAGGAACATTTTTTCTTGTGTATACCATGTAACTCTCTCTGATAGTGGATGTAGTCATGACTCTATGAGCCGGGTCTTCTTTAGATATTTGTAAGGCCTTGGAGGTGGATGAGAAGTGAAGGAACTAGGCCTTGGGATCCTTTCTGAGAGCATCTCATGGTGATCCTGTCAGTAACAATCTCTCCTTATGAAGATAAGTAGATGTTATTTTGGGTTTAGTGCATCTGTAAAATTTGGAAGAGATCTGTTTTCATGTTATAGATAGGCATCTGAGCAGGTAAATCTAAGTGAATCCCCCTCTACCTCTCAAAATTAATACTGATTTAAAAATATGGGTGCCTATACACATGCTGTGACGTGTTCTGATTAGGACACGTCAGAGTAGACTTGATTAATTGAGTGCTGCAGCATCTCATGTATTCAGCATCCCACATTTCAAAATGGCAGTGGAGTCCAGCAAGCTTTAGTTAAAGTGCCCCTGCCACCATTTTGGAGTGCAGGATGCTGAATACACGAGAAGCTGTGGGCATTTTAATTAGAGTGTGTCCAGAAGTGGGGCAGCTCCTGCCCAGCCTCGGGCTGTGTAGGGAAGCAGAGAGCTCCTGTGATGAGCTGGGACCTGAGCAGTGCTGGGACAGGGGGCAGGGCAGAGAGCTACCCCATCCCCAGCACTCAGCTCCTGGATCATGGGGGTAGCCAGGAGCTGAAAAGCACCAGAATCAGGGGCTTTCTCCATCCCCTGTGGCCCCCTAGCAGCTAACTGAGAGCAAATTTGTATCTCTAGCAGTAGATACTGCACAGTAGCCCATGTGTAGACAGTGACTGGGAACAAATTTGCTCCCAGTCAGCATCTACACAAGTGCTACTGTGCAGTATCTATTGTATGTGCAGGTAATAGCTAACAGCACAGTAGACTAATTTACTGCACAGTAAATGGTGTGCACGTGTAGTTGCTGATGCTTTATTGCACAGTCGATTAGTCTACTGCAGGGGTGGGCAAAAGACAGCCTGCAGGCTGGATCTGGCCCATCAGGGGCCCCTAAAAATTTTAGAAAATTAATATTTATCTGACCCTGGCTCCTGTCAAAGATGACAAAAGCCAAGGGCAGGGGAAGCTACAGCAGGCTCCTGCAGCAGCAGGGCCCACTCAGCCCAGCCCCTCCCTGCACTGCCAGCCCCCAGCTGGAAGCCCCTGGCTAGCAAGGGCTTCTGGCCTGGTGCCATGGGGCTGTTCAAGCCTGCACCAGCATGGGAAATTCAGGTAAGAAAGGGGGGAGGGGAGGGGAGGCAGGGGAGGACTGTGGGGATCTCCCCAGTCCTCAGAGCTGGTCCAGCTCCTGCCACAGTTCAGCCATGCAGCTGGGAGCCAACAGGTGGGCAGGAAAGTAGTGGCAGGGTCAGGGGGCAGTGGAAGTGAGTGGTGTGAGGAAGCACAGGGACTGTGCACCCAACTGGACTGAGCAACAGCAGCAGGGAACGAACTGGTGCTCAGAGTGGGTAAAAAGTGCCCCCCACCTCCCCGTGGCTGGTGCTTCCTGCTGCAGCCACTCGCAGCCCATGTGGGGCTGTTCTGCCTCTCCGCCTCATCACCTCTGGTCTGTGGGGCAGTGGTGGTAATGGAGAGCAGGCACAGGCAGCCCTGCACAGGCCCTGAGTGGCTGCAGCACAGGGTGCTGGCCACAAGCTGTGGAGGAGCGGCTGCTTTTCTCCCATGTTGCACACCAGTTCGTTGCCCACCACCACTTCTAATCTGGGCCTTGCGTCAGCTCTGGGCTTAGCTGTTCGGGCTGAGCAGCAGCAGCAGCTGGGCAGAAACTGCTGCTCAGCACAGAGGAAAGGAGTCCCTCTGCTCGCCGCCGCTGGGCAGTGTTTGCTGTGGCTGCCCACCCAGCGCCCACACTGTGCGAGGCTGTGGTGCAGCTGCCTACCTGTTGGCTGCTTCACCGCTGCCTCTGTGCTGCCCTGAGGCTGCGCCACATGGCCAATGCTACCACACTTTTCCCCCCACTCTGAGCACCAGTTCACTCTCCGCTACTGCTGCTCAGTCCAGACAGGTGAGCGTGGGGCATGTGGGGTCGAGGCTGTGTGCTGGCCCCTGCCTGTACCGCAGGGCTGGGGCAGGGGCACTGGGAGTGAGCAGGTGCATGGAAGCCAGTCCCAGCTGGCAGGGGCTCTATGGACCTGGGCCAGCCCCCTGCTCTTCCTGCTGGTGCAGCCCACCTCCACAGATCCCTGCCAACCCGCACCCTGTGGTCCTACTGCCCCAGTCTGGGCCCCACCAGCGCTGGCCCTGGGACACTGGTGCAGGCCCATACTTCTGCTGACTTTCACTTCCCCCTCCCACCGCTTTCCTACATGGCTCCCATACCCACATCCATACCCACACACATACATCCCCACAAACCCCCATATGCAATCACATCAGCATATACAGCACAAATGCACATAAATCAGGGCAAAAATATATTTTTAAATTAAATTAAAATATATTATTATGGGTGTTTGATTTTTTCCCCCCCTAAGATGGCAAACCCTCTTCCCCAAAGGAGTACTTCCAGGGGCAAAAGGAGGGACTTCTGGTGACAAAAGACAGAAGTTAGGCGTGGGACTTCTGGTCCCAGTATGGCAACCAGGGGGGTTGGGCACCTGTCAAGGGGCGGGGCTACCCATGCGGCCCTCGACAGCTTGCCAAAACTCGGTAAGTGACCTTCTGCCCAAAATAATTGCCTGTCCCCCGTCTATTGCATAGTACAATGTGTCACGTAGACACATCCCTTAAATACCAAAAGCAAAGACTAGTTCCACCTTTGATTTATAGGTGCAACTACACAAGCTTCCAGCAGTAATAAACTATTACAACTATTCACATAAGGGATAAGAACACTAGAGAGGTACTGGACATTTTGGGGCAGTATGCTCCCCAGCCTTCACAGCAAAGTGGAGCTAAACCTGATCTATTGACCCTATGCTGCTCTTGTTGACTTGGTTTACTTCCTGGAGTGTGACAGGTACTAGACATGCAGTCAATGGGAGTTTTACCTGGCAGGTTAACATTCAAAGCACATGGATAAAGAAAGCTTGGAATTGTATTTTTCCTGTTCAAAACCCAAACCCATGCATATATCTTCTAGTATGGTTTCTTTTTATAAGAAAAAATGATGGTTGCATTTTTTTTTATGTGAGCAACAGATCTAAATCTGTTTGTTTCTTAATCTTGACCAGGCCATGAATACAACTAACTCTAACTTTTCATAACTTTTAGATATAGACTCCATTCTCCCCAGTTTAATGACCTTACAAGACACTGGCAAGACCATGGATGAACCTGCAGAAGAGATGTGGACATTTAAAAGTGCGCAAGTATCCTAGAGCTAATTAATGCATGTCACTGGCAGACTAATTGAAATGCAGGGATTTAGTGCTTTGCTGCATGCGCACTATGTTCGTGCAGCAGTTCAAGATGTGTAGTGGAAGAGAGTCTTGCCTTAAAGAGACAAATATGTAAATTGGAGAAAAAATATAGCTCCATCTAATAATGCACTCAATCACTGGGGCTTAGAAGGTCCCTGGAAGTTGGCACATGGTCCAGGGGGTTTTTTTTATATCATAATTTTTGGCAGAAGAAATGTCTTAAGGCATGTACTTGAGAAAATACAATAGTCTGGCACATGACAGAATGGAAAATGTTCAAAACACACTCAGAAGCCCTCATTTTGTTTCCTGTTTTTCCTATCTTTGGCATCTATTTGACCCCATCATATCCGAGTGCTCATGTGTTTGTTTCCTGTTTTTCCTATCTTTGGCATCTACATTGACCCCATCATATCCGAGTGCTCATGTGTTGTTGTCCCCTAGAGTGAAACATTTTCATCCTTCTGACTGTTTTGCTACTCAGTCGTATTTCTGTCAAATTATAGAACAAAGTCCGGTCAGCGGACACAACCCACCTTATCCCTTATGATTCTCTAGCTACAAGGATGCCTGCATGGGCACATACTGTTCCTTTGAAAGGAGATGAAATCCTACCCACAAAATTTCCCACATGGCCAAAGACTGCTGGTTTGAAAGGATCCAGATTTCCATCCTTGCAAATGCTGTCGTGGGCACAGCTGGATGTCTCCAAAGGACATGGCACTGTAGGACAGTATCTGACTCCTGGGAGAAGCTATCCTATGTCATCTCAAATGCAGCCAGCACCAAGTGAGTACAGGCCAGAGGTTCAGATCATGCTCTTTAATGATTAGGGACCTGTAGATATAAATAATCCAGGTGATTCACTCATGTTAAATCCAGGTGATTCACTCATTAATTAAATTAAACTCACTCATGTTAAGTGGGTCGGAAGGGACCCACTGAGGTCCCTTCCAACCCTAGAATCGATGACTCTATCACTTGTCTCATTAATCTGGATAAACATCTTTATAATCGCTGTTTTTCTAGCATCGGGAGGACCTTCACCAGCATCCCCTACCTCTGCAGAACAAAAGCAAGGCATGCCAAAACCTCAGCCATACTCTAGTGAGTAGATAATGATGGTGATGATGATGCTGTTATTGTGGGGGAGCTACACAAATAATGGAGACTATCCTAAAGGTGTTTATCCAGCCAGGGCACCTGCTCCAGTCTCCTACTTTCTTCACACACCCCTAACCACCGAGCTATTGTGACCCCCTTTCTGCTGTTCTCCATTTCTAATGCCCAAGCTTTCTGCCTCAGCACCATCACCCACTTCTTCATCCTACCCCCATCCACTCCTGAATACAGTATTTTGTGGGTCTACAAATACCTCTGGACTTGTCAACTAGGGATAACAACACACATATTTATTTTCACCCTTCAGTTACGCTGCTATTGCCCCTTCCTCCCCCCTGCCCTTTCTCCATCTCCTATGTTTTGAATGCTATCTAATCTGACAACGTATTTTAGGGAAGGGACCTGTCCTTTTTATCTGCCTGCAAAGCACCTACCAGGTTCTTGGCAGGGTGCAGATAAATAATTAACATAAATTATACTAAAATGGGCTTGTTTCTGTCCCCATAGCTGGAATATGGACAGAGTCAGCACCTCTAGAAATAACCACAGCGACTGCAGGAAGAGAGTCAGGTAAAAGTATTTCTTATTCAAGAGTGTGGTTGCTTTGAGGCACCTAGTGCAAAATGCTGACCGACACATTTATGATATAGGAATTAATTGAGTTGGGGGTGTATGCGTGTGCATGAGCAAGTGATCTCTTGAGATCAGCACATATATTAATGTGTGTATGCGAACATACCTCTGTATTTTTATGTGGGCTCTGATCTCAAAAGATCAGCTTTCATGAACCTCCAATGCATTTCTATTAAAAGGCATGTTATACTCTCTTCATCCCCTTTACAAACAGATTTCCTTTCACCCGTACTATCTACCCCTGTCTACAAGCCTGAAGTGTTCCCCAAACTGCATACAGCTTCCAGTAAGTACCTGAACCTTTTGCAGGCAAAATATATAGTATAACCTCAGAGATTATGTGCTTTTTATGTTTCATATCTTTGCACACTTAAGTATATGAAGGGGACAATCATATTAGTTCATAAGCCAGACAAAGAAGTCCAATGTAAAAAAGATATTGCTAGCACTGTCATACGTGTTGTATGTTTTAGTTTAATAAGGGATAATTTCAGAAAGAATTTGAAAATTGCCTTTAGCCAAAAAGAATATATCATATTTTACATATACTTTTAGTAAAAATAAACTAATTAGTCAACCCCTGATATTGTCAATATTTCATAAAATCTATGGAGAGAATATCAAGACTGATTACCAATCTCATCATAAACTTTAGGATGTGACTAGGCTTCTTTAGCAATGAAGGAGGTCCATGTCATTTTGAGAAGAGCTCAGCTCTCACATGGGCACTATTCAAGTGGCCATATATTCAGAAGAGCTCACTATGTTCAACACAGGCTGGGTGTGTAGGTCTGGCCATAGGAGTCATAACAGGATGCTAAGTGCTTTTGAAAATCTGGGGCCATTTGGGTGCCAGAAAGGGACTCATTTTAAAAGTCTTCTCATTTTCATTGCTGAGTGATTGAAAATCTGGGCCCAATCCTCATTAACCCAAATTTACAAATTAGAAGAAGGCAGAAGGCAGGGCAGAGTGACCCTTAAAGGCTGGTTCAGAGAAGCATGAGCTTTCATAAGCAACATCCTACTTCATCAGCTGCTAAGTAGACTCAGTATGGATCTCAGTAGCAAGTTGTGACTGTCCCAAAGTGAAACCTCAGTTTGCCACGCCGGTGAACTGAAGCCTGAGATATAATTCAGGGAGCAGCCAGAAACTTGTTTATGGAAACAGCAGGCTGTCAGCAATACAGGAAATCTAAACTGATGGTTGCCAATGTTTGGCTTAAGTGTAGAAACAAACATTGTTCAAAGTGTGGACATCCGTATACATCATATTAAATGCTTATATGGGAAGACACGTGTATGCCTTCAGTGGTAGTGTGAGCACTGAAGTAGAAAAGAAAAAGCAACTGTGGGCCATATGTTGCCATTACACATTAAGCATACTTCTGGTCGGCTTCAGTAACAGATCGGTATAAGGGCACATCTCTCAAAATACCAACCTGAACTCATAATAATCCTAAAGGCACAAGTCACTTCAGTTAACATCCAGCTCCACTGCAGAAAGCTCATTCTTCAGGCACCGCTCTACCTCTGCCTCCCACCGTGTGTGTCTGGAGTCAAACGTTTCCCAAGTTCCAAGATGCTTTTGGATCCAGGGTTTAATGAGGCCCATCTTAGAGACAGACCCAAGTTGTGAACCTTACATCTGGACCTTTGCTTACTTGAAGTTCATGGCGGGGGGGGGGAGAGGGGCGGGAAGTGCATTGTATGCCAACCCTGCCGGCCAGAGCCCTCCCGAACCCCTCATGTCACTATAGCGTGCTCCCTCACCGCAGAAAGAGCCAGGTCCTTCAGTCAGTCCAGCTGCCTTGCGCTGCTGAGCCGGTGACCTCATAAACTCTTGTGTTTTTTATCCTTGTCTGTATTGTAAACTAGCCATACAAGAAATGTAAAACAATGAAAATGAGATTAAGAAAACAAGTTTTAATAGTAATAATACAATAAAATGAACACCAGATCTTGAAGCTTTGTACTCAGTTGCAGGGTATGTGTGGGTTTGTCCCCTTTGGTTCCACATTTAGACCCCAAAATATATAGTTAGTGGGTGTGTTTAGCCGTGTACTTTAATGCGCATTAGCCTATTTTAATGAGCATGAAAACTCATGAAAGCTCCTATGCTCTTTAGCTAATGTGCATTAAAACAGGCGAAAGCATATGTTTCTAGTAGCTCACAATGGAGGCACTAGATTTAATGAGCATTACCTAAAGCACATTAATTAACATGTAGACATGCCCAGTAAGTCCCACTTGAGTCTCCTAGCTGAGTTAAACCATATGGAAGCTGAGAGTAATCAGCCTGAAGGTGATTTTCTCAACAAAAGTTATGAGCGGCCATTACTTCCCTAGCTATAACCTGGAATAAAAGTAATCATCTTTTATTTAACTTTGTATGTTTATTTAAAAGGATTAATCTGCTACTAACGGCAATCAGAATCGGAGATCCAAATGTTACAGGCAGCTTTAAAATCTGAGCCTCGGTCAAACTTTTTTCTTTCCCATACAAAGCACCTTTCTGTGAGCTAACATTGAGCTGAGTCCTTTCATGATACCTGATTCTTGCACCTTGACTTTCAGCCTGAAGCCTCCCCAAAGGGCTCACTCCACCCTCGCCCTGACCTAGGACCTGCCGAGGACAGATCCCCTCCCTGCTCGTGCCGTCAGCCCGGTCCTGGGGTGAGGGGGAAGGGAGGCAGGTGCTCTCAGCTGTGCTTCATAGATTTGGGACTCCTTTTTTTTCATATGCCCCATTTTCTGCCTATTTCAAGTCAAACACCTCAAAATATTGTACATGATTCATACTAATGCAACTTCGTTCATGCTGATCATCTGCCCATCAGGCAATACAGCTGTCAGGCTGCAGACCAGCAGGAGATCTACCTCTCCTCCCCACCTCCATCTCCCGCTTCCTCGAACCAGCTGGGCGCCTGCCCACCCTCCAGCCCCCTCTGGTACTGTGCCTTCCTCTCCTTTCTATGCTTTCTGGTGTTGCTAGTACTCGTTATGACCCGCACATCCCCCAATCATTCCTGACTCCTTCACCCTCCAGGGTGCTATCTCCTCTCTCCCTGAACTGTATTAGCTAAAAGCCGGGAGGGACAGTGTGAGCATTTAATTATTTCACTTCATTCACCCTGAACAGTGCACAGTCTATTGTTAACTGTTCCCCCAAGAAATAAAGCACACTTTCAATTGGGGTGTCTGCTAATTCGCAGTGATTGGAGTTCCCTAATGAAGATTTGCACTTCTGAAGCTGCGTCTCCCTGCCCTGCTTTAGTCCATATCTGTCTCTGCTTTTCAGTCACCAGCTCCTGAGCCAGGAGCTACGGGAGCCTTCTTTGTGACTCTGCTCCAAGGTGTCTGTTCCCCTTTGGACAATGTTGCCTGTCAATAAAGGATCACAATTGGATCCCCAGTTGTCCTCGCTCTTAAACTTCACCTCTGTTTTGATTCCCTGGTGGTGGTTGGATAGGCAGCTAGTTCTCCCTAGCCCTTAAAGTTTAGTCCTCATTGGAAGGGCAGAACTTCCCCTGCCCTAATCTGCAGGAAATAGCAGCATCCCCCTTCCCCATAGCCAATCTCCAGCACTTCCTCCAGCTTATAAGCATGGTTCCTTAGTGGGTTCCAGATGTCATCATCCAGGGGCACGGCCTGATCTCTGGTGTGTTTAACTTGACCGAATGCCCCTTGAAATAACAGAAGTTTGGAAGTATTGTGAAGTAAAAGCCACTGAATGAGGTTGGTGCAGAAGCCTGTGTGAGGTGCCCTGCTAATTCGCTCTATTTTCTTGTAAGAACAGCAAGGGAGAACAGCTTTGCGAACACAGCAAATACTGTCCCTCCCTTTGTGTGGTCCGCGCTCATGCTGTGTCAGGATGCTGCTTGTGCTGCTGCAGATTGTGCATCCCCTGAAGACCTCGGGGGGGGCAAGAATGACCCCAGGCTGGACCTACTGACAAAAACTGAGCTAAATTAGCTCAATTTAATACCTACAGGGCACATCTACACATGCAATTAATGCAACTGAATAAACTACAGTGCAATTTGCATCAGAGTAAACTAATCCAGACATCACTGTCTACATGTCAGTTTAACTGCAGTAATTTACTTTGCCATCGGATAGTATTTGCGTCTGATGGGACTATCTGACAGCTCAGTAAATTAGATTACTCCAGCCTAATTGCTGCACCTCTGTAGACAGTGACACTCTACTGCACAGCAAATTAGTCTGCTGGTCAGTAAAGCTCATGTGTAGACAGAACCACAGAGAACCTCCTTGTGCTTGTGATAATGGTATAAGCCTACCTCCCATGTCATATCCCCTAGGCCTTACACAAGATCCCAATTTTCCCAGCTCTTCTTTAGCACAGCTCAGCCCATGTTACTGAGCAAAACACTTTGCCTAAATGAAACTGTGTGTTATATTCCATGGACATCTTGGCCTGTCCTGTATGTTGTGCCTGTTAGCCATCCTAAAGCATTTTTGACCAGCATGGCACCATCTTGTGCTCAGTGTGCCTGTCCCCATTACTTCCTTTTCTGAGAGCACTGCGCTTCTTGTACTGTTATCTTATTATTTTACGCTCTCCAGTTTATTTGGACCCATGGGCCAGGAGCCTCACCTCCAGCAGCAGGGTGCTGGCTTCTCAGTGCAGTTGCTGGCCTGCCGTGCTGGTGCAGCTCCAGATCCCAGGAGGTGAATCCCCATCCCTCCCATCCCATGTCTGCTGCAGCTGGTTTGAGTTGCCAGCCGTGACAGAAGACCTCAAATTTGGCAGGAGGTAAGAGGGTGGGGAGGGGGTGAACAGACAGCCAAGTTCGCCCCCCGGGTCCTGGAGCCACGTCAACACAGCAGCTCCTGCAGCAATGCAGGCCACAACTGAACCCTTTGCTGGCTGCATGCAACTCATGGGCCATCCCTTGGACAGGCTTATTCTAAACCAGCTGGTACCAGCCCTAACAATTAACCATGTGTTGAATCTGTACTGCTGTTCTCCACTGTAAGCGTGAGTAAGCAGTTCTTGCTATCAATCAGGCCTACAGTTGTCAATGCTTCAGGAAAGCCTGAGGCGTCTACTAATCCGTGCTTGTACAACCCCAAGCTCCCGTATGGTCCTCAGGAACTAAGCACGTCTATCTCACTTAGTTGATGCGAGGATGCAATGAGTTCATGCTCAGCACCTTGGACTGATGTCAAAGGACAGGTCTTGATGAGGATCTTGCCTGGGCTGATCTCATAGCAGAAGAGTGTGCAAGGTGACTTACTCGCAGCAATGCCCTGAGTGATGATCTCAGCTCTTTCTGAGCTGGAAGAACAAACTGGAGCGTCGCCAGGAGTTCAGGAGGGCTCAAGCTGGGGGCTGATTTCAAGGCGGGAGCCTCCGGGCACACTCACCTTGCACACAAACCTGCTAGAGTGGTAGCAGGTCTTAGGCCTGCTTGGAGTTCTGGGATCAGCCTGAAAAGGATTTTAAGATGCGGTCTCTGTGACTTGGTTAACTTGTGCTGAAGCCCAGCACTAGTCCTTGTGCAGTTCCTGGTCTGCTTTCTCTAGTCCTGTGGGCTTGAGTCCTATGACCTTGGCAGGCTGCGGTCTGAGGTTTCCAGATTAATAGGGAGCTCTGAATGGAAGACGATGAAGGGGATCCTGATACTTCTCCCCTTCCCCAAAGCACTCCTCTCATTGGTATCCAGTGCTCTTTACTAGGATCCACAGGGTCACAAGCAGGGTAAAGGGTCATTGTGTCAGGAGGACTCAATGTCTGTCATTTAGTAGAAAGAAATACCGTGTCTGGTGCATGTCCTAGGATATCATGACTTCTGACAGTTTAGTATGAAACCAATGGGGAAAGCCACAATTTTTCGACCTTGTTAAAGAAAGTCACAGTAGTTGGAAACAGGCTTCTAATGACTCTGAATAAAAGAAGACCTTCTGTGATAACTTCTGGGTCAAAGCTGGGAAAGCAATATGAAAAACCAACAGTGTCGCTAGCAGTCTTTCCTCCCCCCACCCGAGTGAAAACCCTACTTCTTTGTGGCCTTTTTGTGCTAGAGGAGAGAAGATTTCATGAGAGAAGATTGGCAGATTGACTTTGGTATGAAAGTATCTCCAAAGCAGCATGCTCAGTGCACACACAAGTATATTTGGGGTAGTTGTTTTAAAGCAGTCCATGAATTCTTTGCCCAGGGACAGCTTCTAGGACATAGACATGAGACTCTGGCTCAGATCTGCTTGTCCAGCTCACCCCAAGCACAATGGCATTTTTAATTGAAGAAATCTCTTGAGCATAATTATAGCAACCGATACTAACTTCTGCCTGCCTGCTGTCAATTCACAAGTCCTTATCTGTGTGTGCATGCATGCATATGCCTGGCACAGCTTCCCAGTGCTGCTCTCCAGCTGGCTTTGAGCAGGAACAATCATGTTATCTCCAAGCATGCCTCGATGAGTCTGTTTGGGATTATGACCCGTGTTCTGCACTCTTAGCCATTCTTCACACTTTGCTGTGACTTTGTCAATACACTTTTAATCCCTATTTTTTTTTTTTTAAATGAGAACATTAACATTTTTTTCCAAAAAAACCTTAAAGTATTAGACCAGAAGATAGAGCTAGCTGGCGTGTCTTTGTCAGATGGATGTGAATTCTTTCCGCAAACTATGCCTATTTATAGCTTGGAATTGAAAATGTCAGCCACGAGAAGCCGTGGAACCAGATTGTCAGCAGCAATTAGGCATAAAAACCAAACCAACAGACAATCTGAAGCAAAGCAGACAATGACAAAAAGAAAGGACAGCACATTACTGCCTGGGGCACTTGGAAATCTGCACCCGGAGGCTCTAGTGAGACAGACCCACAAAGAACAGACTGATTGACTGCCTGGCATCAGGGGAGAGCTGCTGGATATGGGCGCCCTTCAAAACACAAATCAAGGAAGGTAGGCAGCCAATTATCTTGCCTCGTTCTCTCTCGTTTTTCTTTCTCTTAAATATATGCAGAGAATGTGCGGTATTCCTTATAGCACATACTGTTTGCCATTGGAAATTAAGCTAAACATAACCCAAGAGATTAATTTTGGTTTCTTTGTATTTAAGGTGGTGGGATGTGATGAGTCTAGGAAGAATCAGAGGCTCATGCCTGGATGGAGACCTGAGGAGTGTGCTACAGTACTTCTCTGCCAAGAAATGATTTGGTAACAAACTGTGATGACCTGGTAGTTGTCTATTCTGTCTTGTTTGGTTCAGCTCAGGCTCGTGCTGGGCCTAAATAAAGGCAACCGGAGTGAAAGTTCTTTGCCTCTTATTGGACTTGCAGTGTTCGGGGTGCAAGGCACGAAACGTATAGGTTTTTTTCTCTGTGCAAACCCATTGATGCTTGAGATCGGGACTTGGGCCTCTCGGTGAAGTCTGGTTTTCTTTAGAAGCTCAGACTGGAGCTGGCTAAATGCTTCTTTCCCAGCTAATGCAAGTAGAGAGATTTGGCCTGGCTAGGTACTTTACTGGCATCTCATGAGATGTTGTTAGGGATCCGTAGTGCTCCAGAGACCTTTATCTGAAATCTCAACCTACTAATTCCAACAACCCTGTCCTGTGCAAAGTTGTGAATATTGGCATGTGATAAGACAGGGCCACGTCCCCCCTAAGAGCATGGGGCAGGCAGTGATTGGGGCCGGGGCTGGGAAAAGATGCTCAGCTGGGACGGGGGGGCATGTTACTCAGGGAGGGGAGCAAAGGGGTACAGGATGCGGGCGCGGCAGTGCTGGGAGCAGGGGCTATGCCCTGATGCCTTCCTTCCTGTGCCAGCTGGGCAAAGGCAGGAAAGCAGAGCCCCCAGACCTCCCACTGCTGGGGCAGAGGCAGGAACAGCTGGTGGAGCTGTGGGAGAAGCCCCCATGGTTGCTCTGCCCAGCTCTGTCCCCTCCAGCCCAGCCTCCCAGCACTTAAAAAATAAATAAAAGCCCCTCACTCACCGGCTCTGGAAGCAGTGATTGGGGTCTCTGGGTGCTCATGGCAGACCCCCCACTGTACAGTGTGGGGCAGTGGGGATCACCCCCCATGCCTGGCACCCACGTGGCAGCTGGCCCATGGTGCAGGTGCAGCGCGGCTCAGCAGGGCGCCATGCACCGGCTGCAGGAGCGGTGATTGGGGCCTCTGGGCACTCGTGGCAGAGTGCCCCATGCAGCGTGGGGCAGCAGGGAGCAGCAGGGATCCCCGCCCCCCCCCGCCTGGCACCCGCCCCGCAGCTGTTGCATCGAGCGGGTGCAGCACAGCTCGGCAGAGCCTGGCAGCGCTCAGCCCCAGCGACCCCAGCTCCCAGGCAGCACGCGGCACCCTGCTGAGATGTGCTGCATCCGTGCCACGGGGTTACCTGCCACACAGGTGCCAAGCAGGTGGGGGGCGGTGATTCCTGCTGCCCCCCACTGCCCTACACTGTGCAAGGGAGGCTCTGCCATGAGAACTAATCGCCGCTCCTGCTATCAGTGAGTATGGGGCTTTTTTTTTTTTTAGTGCTGGGACTAGGCTGGGGCTGGGCAGGGCATGGGGACTTCTCCCATGGCTCCCTTGCCTGGCGAGAGGCAGGCACAGCCAGAGGAGCCACAGGAGAACCCTCTGTCTCGCCCCTTCCCTCTGTCTCCGTCTCTCCCTTGCCTCTATCTCTGTCTATGTCTCCTCCGCTGTCCAGAGGCAAAACCTGCCAGTGGCATCCATAGCTGACACCACTGCCCTCCCAGCATGGGGGAAGCTCACGCCTGAAGCCCTGATGCCACTGGCATCAGGTGTGGACCCAGGCAGGAGCTGTTGCTGCACCAGGTAGGCAGTGGCGTCAGTTGTGACTGCTGGCAGATTCTGCATCCGGACTCCTGAACCTACCCGCAGCATCCACAACCGATGCTGCTGCCCACCTGCTGTGCTAGAAGCCCTGCCCAGGTCCGCAGCCTAATGCTGCTGGGTGGAAGCAGGCCCACTCACCGTCCCAGCACCACGCAGTGGCTGGAGCCACCAGCCACCCGTGGGCCAGATTAGTTGGCAGCCATCTACCCGTGGGCTGGATCAAATCTGTTGGCAGCCTGGATCTGGCCCGCAGGCCATATTTTGCCCACTCCTGCTTTTGGGGATGGAGTGCAGGCAAATATTGAAGTACTCTGACACTAATCTAACCTCCCTGTGGGTAGGTAAGCAGCACTTATACAGAGTTAGCTGTGTCAGTAGCATTTTGGGGCACTTGCACAGATTTTGGCAGCTGCACCCTTTTACACAACTGTCCTTGTCCTTCTGCATATGCACATACTACTTACGATCTGCGTAATACAGAAAATACTTGGCCACCTTGGAAACAGGCTTGGAGAGCCTCATCAGGTTGATGTTGTATATGTATTACAAAACATCATCAATCACTAACTTTAACATTGCTTTCAATTTCCATTTGGGGGTTAGAATTCAAAACCAGCATTATGTCATGACCAGTAATTGACATAAAGGGTAATTTATTAGAGCAATCTATGGTAAATTTTCAGGGACTTAAATTAATTTTCAGCTGGATTAATCTATAGAAAATGGATGCAGAAATGCAGTAGGGTTTCCATAAATAAGTTTCTATTGACACAATACTGCCTATGAGAGCTAGTGGTTGCATCTCGGTTTCGACATTGTTTTCTCCCACTCGGGACATGCTAAGTTTTTCCAGGTCTCAGGAAAGTCTGGGAGTTTGGGAGGCTGAGACTGTCTGTCTGTCTTTATGCAACAGGCTCTATTTTTACTACTAGCTTGGCAAACTCCAAAAGGAGTAGAAATAGTTTTGTAGCCATTCTTTCAAGTTGACAGCAACTTGATTTTCCTTCTGCCCGTGAATACCATTTTATATTAAACTTCATGTCAGCACTAGGCGACTCAGGCGTATTTCAACAGAACTTCATTAATCCAAGTTTAACCTTCATAACCTCTCCTATCGTATAACATAAGATCACCAAACCCATAAAGTATGTAAGACATTTGGCCCTGAAAATGCAATCAACCTGTCCCAGGGGATTATGTAAGGAAGCTTAGAGAGAGAGAGAAAAGGTAGGATCCTTGGCTATACAAGTGTAAATCCAGAGCAACCCCTTTGAAGATAATTGTCTTTTGCAGTGTCACTATGCCCCCAGCAGATGCTCCATCCACATCACTGCTTCTGTTATACCGTCTGCGTGGAGCCCCTCCTAGGCTGCTCCAAATAATTCCCAGAAAGGAAGCAGGGTATGACCTCCCACAAAATGGTCCACCTTCAACCCTCCATATCCATGGCAATTAGGGTCCATGTCTGCCATATTGGATTCAATCTTCCAGCATTGTCTCCCTGCTCTCTGAAGCTTTCCTAAGACTTCCTGGGCCATAGTACTATATAGCAGTCCTCTCCCACCACTGCATTGGAAATGTAACACAGTTTAGGCCACTGTTACAGTCTCAGAGTAATGTTTTTGGGATGGGAGGGAGAGGGGACTGAACAGTATGATCCTGGCCCATTCTCTCCCAGCCAGCTTCTGCAATCTGTTCTTCCTTTGTAATCTTCCACAAAGACCCTTGCTATCTCCCAGAGAGTCTTCTGCAAGGCTCCAGCCAGGGGGAAGAGTACCAGAGGGAGAGAGAGGGCACATCTACACATACCAAAGGAGAGAGGGTGCATCTACATGTGCAATTAATGTATCTGAATTTTCTGCGCAGATCATTCAGGGTCATTAAAGTGCTCCCAGGTGCACATGTACACATGCACCCATGTCGAAAGCAAACTCAGCCTGACAGGAGCAGCCCTGTCCTGCTCTGCCCATCTAAAGCAGCCAGGGGGAACTCCAGGCTCCCCAGGTGCCAGGCCTGGGCTGACAGGGGGTACAGGGGAGGGTGGAAGGAGCTATCCCCAGCTCTGGGGACAGGTCCCAGCCATGCACAGCTCAGAATTGCAGCCTGGTTCAGCAGTGCTCCATAGCCAAGCGGCAGCAATGTCCTGATTCTCTCCTTGTTTTGCTTGCAGGGGGTTGAGGAGGCCGGGATGAACTTTCTGGATCAGTCTGTCATCAAGAAAAGTAAGGAGGTACTGCCTGCTCAGCAGCATTGGGCCTTGCTCTGGTGTCTGGGGCCAGTTCTCAGCGAGCACCATCCTCTGTGCCTTGGGGTTGCTCTGCCTGCCAAGGCACTTGGCCAGGAGGAGAGTTGAGAAGAGCTGGGATCCCCCAGCCCATGCTCTGGCTCTTGCCCAGTGCCAATGAGAGGTGGAAGCTCAGCAGTGCCAGGACCAGGAGGACCTGCTTCTCCTCCCATGCAGAGGAAGATGGGGCATCTGGGGGTGCTGTGCTGTGGCGTGCCATGGGGTTTAGGCTGAAGTATCCTGGCTCATAGCTGCCTTCCCTCTGGCAGAGTGCCTTGGGCAGAGCAACCCCAAGATGCAGTGGATGGCACTCATCAAAGAGCCAGCCCCAGACACTGGAGCAGGGACCAAGGCTGCTGAGTGGGTGGACGCCTCCTTACTTTTCTTGATAACAAACTGATCAAGTAAATTCATCCTGGCTTTCTCCACTGTCTGCAAGCAAAGTCTGGGGAGAGATCAGGACAGTGCTGCTGCTCAGCCATGGAGCATTGCCCCAAATCAGGCTGTGATCCCCAGCTCCATGCAGCTGGGAGCTGCCCCCAGAGCTAAAGGCAGCTCCCACCCCCTGTCAGCATCTACATGTGCACTTCGATGCATTAGTTTTTTTCCTAGTACCTGTAGGTATTGGTACTAGCAAATGGCACGTTAGACTGATCCAATGTGCAGCAAATGCCGTCTGTAGATGGTGATGTTTTACCATGCATTAGATTAGGCTAATGTGCAGTAAAGTGTCTCATGTAGACACACTCAGAGAAGAATGATCCCAGCCCATGGGATAGCGTGTGCGAAATTCTAATTACATGAGGCTGCACGACAGAGGGGAACATGCATGGGTCCCCTTGCACTCCCTCCCTCTCCCTCTGTCACATGCGTGCACGCACACACACACACACACACACACACACACTTTATGTACATTAATGCTACAATGCTAATGTACACTTTATGTACATTAATGCTACACACACACACACACACACACACACACACTTTATGTACATTATGTAGCATTTCTGTCTACAAATGATTGTGAGCATTTTCTGGTCCTATTTGGGCTGTAATCGTTAAAAATCCCCAGGTATGTTGTGCTATAAATACATATGTAAATGCTAGTATTTTTGTCAACTTCCAGCTTGCATTATGTTGTCTTGCTTATGCCACAACCCTCTGCAATTCTATCCAGAGACAGTATGCTTCATTTCAAGGTTGAGGGATGTGACCCATGTGTAAAGAATGTGTTTATCAGTTGTACATTTTTTGGCTGTAAATACGCACAAAATTGACAGAATTGTTATCCAAACCACCGCTCTCTCTCTGTGACTGCCATATAGCTTTGCTGCCCACGTTTTTCTTAATGCAGACATAGTCAGTTGTGCTCACTTAAAGGAAAATGTCTGTCTCTTCGAAGCTGGGCTCCGCTGTTCCTGCTGGGCAGAATCCAGGACAATAGTGCAGAAGAGACTTGATGTGTACAAAGATACAGGGCTGATTCTGCTGGCTTTCATTCTGGAAATACTTCCCAGGCACGCAGAGCAAAGAGCAGCTGTGAAACACAAGAGTGACCTTCTTCTCCTACTTGGGCTGGCTGCAATGATTTTTATTCGTGAGCTTCCACATGGAGAAGATTAGAGCCTTTCTTTGCCTGACATAAGGGAACAGTTGGTACCAAAAGAGCAGGAGATGGGACAACATGAGTTTTTAGAGCATCAAAGATTAACAGGCTCAATGTGAACTGTTGGCACTGCAGCAATTCGCCTTTTGTAAGCTAACCACCTGCCCCCTACTTATTCCTTCATCAGCAACACTTAGTGAAAGATAATTAGTTGTGCAGTGCACACAGAACAGCATGGTTACCTCCATTTCCTTCTGTCAGCAAGGGGCAGAGAAGATGGTCAGGCCATATCTGATTCCCAATCTCAGTCATTCTATTATCAAATATCTGGCTAGATTCTTTTTAATGAGAAGTCTGAGCCTCTCCATCCATATACAGAAATGATTAAGAGACTGGCCTTAAAAAAACTCAGTGTGCGAAGAAATAAGTTCATAGATATAGTAATAGTTACAAAAAAGACTGATCATACAGTATCCAGACCCCCAAAAATGTCCCACAAAGCTCCTTTTAATTTAAAGTTACCCGCAGACAACAGGACATATCTGTAGGGTAAATTGTCCACTGCCTCAGCATGAAGATCACGTTGGTTGAAAATATTTTGCTGTAATTACCACAAAGTTAGGATGACCTATAAAGTCACAAGTTTTAGCCTCTCAGCCTCATGGGTTAATGCTAGGACCTTTCCAACCATTTTGCAATGCAAACTGTCTATTGTGGAATTCATCTGAAGCGTGCATGTCCACATTTACTCTTGTTATCACAGAACGTTACTTAGGTAGCTGCTACATCAGAAATTTTCTCACTCATCTCAAATGATCCAAAAATATCAGTTAAAACATGAGAGTGAAGATTAAAATAAAGGGATGAAAGTTTCCTACTATCCAAGCTCACCCAGGTATGGATGGGAAAATGGCTTTGAAGCAAAGACCAAACACGTGGACCTTGAATAAGAGGGAAGGACAGACTCGATTAAAATGCCATTTATTTATGGGCACTATTTTGTGATAAAAGGAATATCAGAGGTGCAGGATATCATCCAGGGCCAAAAGTATGAACTGTTTCACAAAAGCTGCAAAGACTGTATACTAGGAATCTGCAAACTAAAGGAACGCTCGTGCCATAATATGTGACCTTCACTTTAGGCAGCCAAAATCCTGACTGGGTGTGCAGGCTAAACAGACTATGGACACAGTTTTGTGTATACATACAAACTATATGAATTGCTTCCGAACTGCTGCTCTTTGTAAAAGAAAAATTATGAGCCTTTGTTCTTTGTCTAACGGTCACCAAGCAAATCCCCCTCAATTCTGTTGTCTCATGGGAATTATTTTATTGGTAGGATATTTTCAACATTTATTGAGGAAAGCACTAGATCCTTAAAATAGATTTAGGTGGATTTAGGCCTAACTGTCTCTGTAGGCACCTCTCAGGAGATGCCTTACAAGCAAGGCAGCTGTGTCTAAACTTGAGACCCTTATAATTACAGCCCAGTGGCCTAAGTTTGTCTATAAGCACTGAAGTTTTTGACACTAAAATTCCCTAAGCACATACTAAGTCTGCTCCTACTTTGAAGCATCTCAGTCTTGGCAGGGCTGAGCAGCTCTGTGTCTATCTCACCCCTTGGTCCCCCAAAACAGTGCTCCCGTACCTATCTTGCACGTGGAGCTGTCTCCAGGGGGCTTTCTCTGAACACAGAGGTGGTTTGCAACTGCTGTCTTTTATCTAGTTCAAGCACCTACCTTGAATGCCTTTAAGAGACATTTGGATGTCTATCTTGCTGGGATCCTATGATCCCAGCTGAATTCCTGCCCCTGAGGCAGGGGACTGGACTCGATGATCTTCCAAAGTCTCTTCCAGCCCTGATGTCTATGAAATTTATGAAATCTAACTCAGTGCAAGGTCTAATAAAGGACTTAGTAACTGAAAGTTAGGCCTGTAGAGTAGAAACTGCCACATTGTATAAAGTGCCTAAGAATTAAATATCCATAGTCATCAAATAAAATACAGAAACAGGCCTAGCAGCAGGGACCAGAAGTCAGGGCCCCTTCCTTCAAGGTGAGTGCCTATACTGCTGGGCTACAGAGTCCTGCGCTCTCTTCTTTGGTCTCTTTGAATCCTGGATGCTTCTCTGCACAGTGATACAGCTTCAGGAGGAGGGTGGAAGGTGGCTCCAACCGCCCAGTGTTTAACCTGGCTGCTAGAGCACTCCCCTGGGGCAGGGGCTTGAACTCCACCTGGGTCAGAAAGGAATTGGACCTGGGGCTTCCACTTTTTGGAAGAGTGCTCTAACCACTAGGCAGTTATACAAAGCTGGAGATTGACACCAACCCCGATGTAGGTACTCTATGGATCTCCCCATCCCACACGTTTTTAGGTAGGCTCTGGGAATGCCTGGTGGATTGGGCCACTCAGGGAGCTTACGTAGAGGACCTAACAGAGCTTAAGCTTAAGCAGAGGACCGTTTGGCTTGTCCTAGGCTTAGCCATGGGCTACGTGCCAAGCTCTTCAGCTTCTTCAAGACCAGGTCAGTTCTGAGCATGCACCGAGGTGCCTGGTTAAATCTAATCCACTCTATTCAGCGCTGGCAGGGTGTCCCCTGGAGTCCTGTGTCCAGTTTTGGGCCTCATATTTTAAGAAGGACTTGGACAGTTTGCATAGTGTTAGCTCAGGCAAACAAAAATGATCAGGGGCCTTGGAGACCAGACTTATGAGAAAAGGCTGAAAGAGCGAGGGTTATTTAGTCTAGAGAAGAGAAGGCTGAGAGGGCATTTGATAACAGTCTTCAAATACCAGGAGGTTGATGACAGAGAGGATGGAGATGGCCCCTTTCCGCTCTATAATCAGCCTCCTGGTATTTGTGACTTCAGGGGAAAAGGTTGGTTAAGAACTGGACGGTGGGTGCACTCATATCCGCTGAAATACTGTCAAGAATGTATTGCTATCACTGATCTGCCAACAGTATCAGGATTTGGAAAGAGGTTTCCAAAACTGCTAGGATACTTAATGCCCATTAAAAAAGAATAAGACTCAAGTGTCCAAATGTCAAAAAATCCCTATCTTAGTCTGTTACAGTAAAGCAGTACTAAATCTTAAAATACACTTATTGATGATGCTATGTGCAACCAAGTAAGATCTCTAAGAGTATTCCTTAGGGTTGTGCTAAATAAATGTAGTGCCGATTTAAACAACAACAGTAATGGTCTGAATGCTATACTCCCTGTTTTGAACTTTGATCTCATACAAACTTCACCCCCCCGACTTGTGTTTTGTTTCTCCACCCCCTCTCCACTGCAGCTTTCTGTTTTACAGACATGTATCTATGCCATTTATTGTAATCAACTTGTCAGTGACCATCTTTCCTGTTGCCTAACTATGTCAAAAGAAAGGTTTTCTTCCAGGCAAGTACTTGCATTAGTTCAGTTATATCTTTTCTAGGATGTCCACAGACCCTTAAAGCATCACCAGTGACCTCCCCTCCTGTTACCGTTTTGGTACAAAAGATAAATCCTTGTGTGATGGAGCTGTGTAGATTTTTTCAGCAGTGCCTCTGTGTTAGTCAAAGAAGATATCCAAGGCAAGAATCCATGAGGTAAATCTTTCATTGGTTTCAACATTCTTTACCCACTTGACACATCCTCTGGTGCTCTTTCAAATGATGGTAATATACTGCTCAGTAAGCGGTGTCTACATGTGCAGCCATTAAAGGACAGTAACGCTGTGTGTGGACTGACTTGGGACTAAAGTTGGTCCCAAGTCAGTCCACACACACAGTGTTACTGCTCAGTAAGCCATCTACACACGTGCAACTGTATATTTCACAGTAACTAATCTGGCATAAATGTGATACCCCAAAAGATTGCTAGCATAAGTCACCATAGTTACTGTGCAGTACGGGTATGCACATGTAGATGTATTACCCAGTAATTTTTGCACAGTAACCTAAATTACTGAGCAGTAAATGTGCACGTGTAGACGCGCCCTGTATGTTTGGCTCCATAGAACCTCACAATCAAGTATGTGGGTAGGATTTGTTTTAGGGAAGCATTATTTTTAGTCTAGGATCCACTTTGACCATTGGGTATCTTTAAGTCTGAGAAGAAGGCATGTTTCTCAGGGTCATTGAGGTAAAGGCACTTATTGAAGCAGACTATTTCACTGGGGCAGGGTTCTCCTGGCAGGTCTGTTTTGTTCATTATAAGAGTCCACATTCCAGTTTGGCAGAATGCCCACCTATCTCTACTTCTTTGATCCTGGGCAGGTTTCACCCCCTTTATCCTCTCTAGGCCCAAGGAAGAGAGTAGGCACAAAAAGATGAAAGTGCTTTGTAGCACTTTAACACCTCAGCAACACCAGTGTATAAATGCAGCTGAAAATGTTGCTAAAGAAACTATCCTATTCAGCTCATACCTTTTCAGTTTGATCACCTTACAAGTTTATTTGCTTACAAAACCTAGTAACTAACTCACAAATACAGGAAAATGTAAAGATTTTTGGTCTTTTTGGATAGGGACAGATATTCAAAAAGCCTGAATTGATTCAATCTTTGCAGGCTAAACCAGTTTGTATCCCCACAGATATCCCAGAAATGCAGGCATATGCCTGCAGTGGCTCAGGCTAGAAGCCGGGGGCGCTAGAGTAGCCCTCCCTTCCCTTCTATAGTGCTGAGCTAAGGGGGGGCTTGGCCAGGCTCTGATTAGGGAGGGTTCCCCCACTCCCAGCCAGCCCAGCAGGGAAATGATAACACAGTGTCTATCACCCCTAATTCAATGTTTATCACCCCATTAAGAAAACAGGGACATTACCAGCTACCTCTTGATTCTGCTTTTGTCCCATCTGCCACAGCACAAACCGTAGCCAGGATGTGGTCTGCTAGCTAATGCTGAGAGGTGTCTGTGTAAGGCAGAGGAGAGGGGGCAATTCCTGCTTAGCAGGGAGTGGGAAGGGCATGGGGGGAGCAGGGGCAAGCCAGGCAGATGGCTGCAATCTCTGCTGGAGCCGCAGCCAGGGAGCAGAGGGGAGGCGTCCCACCTGTTGTGGAGCAGAGAACCCCGCCCAGCCCAGAGAGCATGCCAGGAAGATGGGGGAGTCCAATTTAACTTAAACCAGCAATGGGTCTGGGACAGACATTGCATAAACTGGTTTGATCCAAATTGGTGAAGTCTGATACTACACTCAACCAGGTTTATCTCCAACCGGTTTCAGCCATTTTCAAACTGGTTTGTGCGCACTGAACATCTGGTTTCTTACACGTTTAAACCAGTGTCTGATCACTTAAACCAGTTTATGTTTAATGTCTGTTCCTCACCTTTGAGATAGACATACAACTCGCAGGACTTTTGCTTATGTCATTTGCATTTCAGCATTGTTGAAGTGCTAGCTTGGGGTTTTTCCTGAGCCATCACGTTCCTTTGAAAACCGCTCTTTTAGGTGGACTTTATGGATGAAGTTTTCAAACACATTCAGCACCGTCCTATGTGTAAGAGTTAAACTGACACCTCAATAACTCCAGAGTTACAACTACATTAAGCACTGTTCTCTCAATACCCAACTGCTTAAATACATCTAGAGCTATTGATGGGTCCATGTGAATAGGATGTTCTTGCCCTGATTGACTTATATTAATCACTGTTCCTAAAACAGGTATTGGAATAAGCACCATAATTGCTTAAGATAAGAGAACATCATTATTTGAGAGGAAATGCTATACTGAAACAACTAAATTGGTAACTTCCTCACACAGGCACCAGGAATGAGAGTGAAGAAAAGAAGAAATAGCATTTAGAAATTAGTACTAAATATATTATATTCAATTCAGCATTTGTTTGATCTAAAGCCCATAGAAATTACAAGAAAACTTTGCATTGAGTTTGGTGAGCTTTAGGTCAGTCCTTGCTCCCAAACTGGTCTGATGTTGATGACTTTATACGTTTCACTGGATAACACTCTTCTAATATGACTAGTTACAGACTGGTTCATTATGGGACAGATCTGCACCGGAAGTAAATATGCATAGATCTTTTGACTCAGTGGGATTTAGCATGTATGTAAGTCTGCCCCTTTAAAAAAAGAATGCATACAGCAGGCCCAGTCCAGTCACCACTGGCTAGGTGTGGTTATAATTTAGAAAGAACAGACATTACAAGAAGTGTTTGATCTCAGATTAAAATAGACAGTCTTCCCACAGGCAAAACTCCCACTGCAGTTAATGGGAGTTTTCCCTTCTCAAAACTGTGGATTGGGCTCCAAATGTCCAAATGGATAAATGTGTCATGGGGCAATATCTGATCTGTCCTTCACCACTTCTAACCAGGGAATTAAGCAAGAGAACCTGGGAATTCTGTATCATTAATTCAGATGCGCAGTGATAAGAAAGAGATCAGAATTCAATCTTGATTTCCACGAAATGCATTTTGTGTATCTGAACTAAAACATTACCAGGATAAAGTGTCTATATAAATTTACAGTAAATGGAAGGATATGATTCCCCTAATTTTGACTACCTCCTTAGGTACTGTATTGAATACTATTCCTGGTTCTTGAAAAATGCCACTTTTATCTGTGCAAGGGTCAAAAGAATGGCTTACTCAAACAGTAAGTAAACTTTCCAGTTATATTTTCTGTAATCTATTGAACATGTGTGACAAATGTTTAAAAACAGAATAAGCCAGATTGTCATCTCGTGTAAATCAGTGTAGCTCCATTGACCACACAGAGTTGTGTCCAATGACAGTAGCTGAAATCAATCCCAATAAAACGTACAGGTGATTTAAAGATGATTTAAACAATGTAAAGATCATTAACAAGATGCTTTAATCTCTAGAGCATAATTAGGAGTTTTTTGCCAATAGCTATCTCACCTGATGTGGTTCTTTTAAGAAATAAAAAAGCTCTAATTAAACTTAAGAGATACTTTTAAAATTTTGCATGTGAAGTATATTCTGAGTGTACTTTTCCTTTGTTCTTCCAGCGTTAAAGCAAAAATGCCTTGCAAACATCTGTAAATCTATCTAAAGCACTGAGGAAATGTACTGCAAATAAGAAGAGCTTTAGGAGACTTTCTCCATTTCCCAATATAAAACAAAGCCAGTGACGATGGGTTATTTACAAATATTTGCATCAAGATAAGATGTTAATCTGATGCTCTCTAGTGATTATTTCCCTCCAAGGCATTGTATAAATGATGTATATAAACAAGTGAAATTTTAGCAATGAATTTAATCGTAATCACATATTTTTAAAGGATTTCCAACTGTACTTCATAAAAGATATTCATAAAGTCCATTAATGCATGCAAGCAGGTTTTTGTTAGTTTTGTCTAAAAGATGCATTAAAGAGGTTATAACAACAAATAAATATAAAATAGCCTGAAAGAAAATCTTAAAGACATTTAAGTGGTGAAGTGTGTTTCATGATCTTTAATCTATTGGGATTGTTCCTTGCTCCACCTCAATAGCTCGCTCTCATTCTGTACTGTGCCCTAGTGATGGAGAAAAAGGCACAATCACATCTTTTACACTAGAAGTGTTCATATCTACCGTCCATGAGCTGCATCTAGACCAGCTCATGAAGATTGATGTCATCCCTGTCCTATGCAAGCCACCTCCAGTTCTGCTGTATAATTTCTAGAGAAGTGAATGCCAACTTGAATAGAAGGAATAGTAACTAGGCAAAAATCATGCAATTATTTGTTGTGTTATGTTGTAACACTTCAATGCTTCTGTATATCAGTGTGTCAACAAACTACCAACATTTCAAACCAGGATAAAGTAGTTTCCCCATTACTATGTACAAAATGTTTTAATAAAGAGAATCAGAGCGTCACATTGGGGACTTCTGGCCTGTACAGAAAACTCGAAGATATTACTGATTCTTTTCTTCCAAAACATGCATTTACCATAGTAACAGCATAATGCAAGGGCTAAGTTTTCAGGCATATCGAAGGGGCAGGGGAACTGGCTTCAGTTATAACCACAACTCTTATTACAAATCAGGCCATTGGGAGAAATACGGACTTCGTATGGACCGGTGTAAGCAGACCTGGAATTGTGGGAATGGCATTGCTGTCAGAGCTGGTCTGAGGATGCCTTTTGTCTTTTGCAGAATAGGCTCCATTTAAGTTCACTCCATAAACTCCACAAAAATCTTTTCAAAAACTGAACATACGCATTTTTTTAAAAAACAAACAAACAAAACCTTAGTTTCCAAGAAGATTTGGGCTCTCTGTTTCCATTTCTTGCCCTCTACCTTTTTTCCTCTCTTTTTCTGAAAAATAAGTGGGGGAGGAATAATGGCAGGAAGGGGTCTGAAGAGAAAAGAGAAACAGAAAAGTAGAAACTAAATGTCTAAAGAAGTCTAAATCATGGCTATGATTTATTGTTTTGTTTTGAAATAGAAGCCATTTGCTCATGAAAAATATTCTCAATAGTCGATCAGCTTTAGTTTGTGCCATTGATCTGTTTGTTCAATGCAGCTTTTGTACTTGTTAGAAAGTAATGGCTTTTCTTTCTCTCCTGTCAACCTTAGCTCTATGGCTTCAGGAAGGGTTATAGAATTACTGTATGTTTATACGCGATAATTAAAGAGTGTTACATAGTTAGGGGTGTCTTGTGAAATGATCTGATACTGAATAATGATAGAGGTCTTGAGTTACTGCCTGCTCATTACAGTTGTTTAAGACCTGCATTTGGCTTACTCAGGAAGGTTATAAAAATGTATGAGATGGAAAAGCAACTGAATGACAGAGGAAAGGAAAAAAAGCAAGATTCCCTGTCTAAATGAATACACTGATTGAAGTCACAAGAGAACATTTATCCTATTCTGTGTGCTCCTGCCAACAACTGAGCTCCCCGGGAAGAAGTCCACGTGTGCTGACGGTGTGCCCAAGCCCAGCAGGTCCCCCAAGCACTCCTCCTTTTCATCATTATTCACCCCTCAAGTTCATGCTGTATTACAAGACTGAGTCTTTCCATTATGCTCCTATAGTGAGCTACCATCACTTACCATGCTATTGAGCTGGCTGGGGACCCAGATGGAAATGCCAGTGTCCAAGGGGCAGTGCAAACAAAATATTCTTATTTTTATCATTTCTGATGGATTCGACAGAGCTGGGAGCAAACAAATCTAGTGTATCTTAATGGTTTTCCCCAGAAGCTGCTCTCCTTTTCTTTTGTCGAGAAAAGTCAGAACTGAACCATCGTGGGCCAGCTGTAATCTTTAGACTCTTAATGCTGCCTTAGTACAGATGTTGACCCATGCCCTTACCATAAGTACCTTGAGGTCTATTCCGGTCCCTCCTTCCTCCTCGCGCTAAACCAGGGACCGCTCCCTCAGCTGGCTCAGACTCCTGGAATAGTCTGGTCAGAAGTGACCCTTGGATCATCTAGTCCAGGGGTGGCCAAACCGCAGCTTTGAAGCTGCATGCGGCTCGCCAGCATAGTACTTGCGGCTGTCTGGAAATTGGCCGAAGTCCCGCTCACTTCTCCCTGAGGTGGCTGCAGGGGGACAGCGCAACTGGGCACTTCCTGCTGCTCCACCTTTCCCCGTGGGGAGCCCACCCTCCTCCCTCCTTCTCTTCCTCCAGGACTGCCCGCTCAGGTGTGGGCTGCTAGGGTGGGGGCTGCCCCCGTGCTGCTTACCTCGGGGTGCACTCCCCATGGGGAAAGGGGGAAGGGGAGGGAAAGAAAGGGTGCGGGGGTGGGTCACCTCCACTTGGGGCCACTCAGCAACCCCCTCCCCCCGGCTGTCTGGCTCTTGAACTTCAGTGGAGGATCAGATGTGGCTCTGCGGGTGAGTGACTCTGGCCACCTGTAACTAGTCCAACCTTTTGCAAAGATACGGGATGTGCTGGTTCTCCACCGTCCCAGACAAATACTTATCCAGCCCCTTCTTGAAAACCTCCAAGGAAGAAGATTCTGCAACGTCCAGAAAAGCTTATTCCATTGTCCGACTATTCTTAGGACATTTCCCCTGAGATTTAATGCAACACAACTTTTCTGCAGTTTAAATCTGCCTGGCCTTCTGTGGGAAGGGAGAACATTTTTTGTCCATCTGCTTTATGACAGTTTATGCATGCATACATTAGCACAGCTGTATTGGAGTTAATGGATCGCCACAAGGATACTTCTTTTGTTTGCTGAATTTCAGCCTAGAAGGTCATCGGCTTCTCTGGTCTCACATTGAAACATCTGTTTTGATTCTAGATCATTGAGATACGTGGACAGAAGGGATATTTTCCTCCAGCTGCAGCAGAGCTTGGGGTTGAGGTAGGAGGAATTGAATTGAGAACTGAGGTACTGACCTGAGGAATTGAAGTGAGAATTGAGGAATTGAGGTAGGAGGAACTTGCTGATGGTGAGGTGGTGGAATATAGAGAGAGGTTGTAGAAGCTTCATCCCCAAGAGCAGGTTGGACAGACACTTGGCCGCTGCTCAAGGGAGGATTATACCTGGCTATGACTAGATGACCTTGTGCAGTCCCTTCCACCATGACTTTCCTATGATCTCTTACTCTCCTCTTTTGCTCATGACCTAGAATCTGCTAATTCAAGGAGAATCATGATAGCCGGAGAATGCAAACTGACATATTTCAGTGGAGGTGAAGGAACAGTGCTATGAATCTTAGCTCTGGTCGCTTCAATAATGCAGGGTTGGCCACAGTTGTGTGGCTTGGACAGTCTTACTGCTTGATCTATAGAAGTCAGGAATTTGCCTCAGTCCAGTCCACACTGTCTTTCATAGATTTCATAGACATTAGGGCTGGAAGGGACCTTGTAGATCATCAAGTCGAGCCCCCTGCCCCAGGGTCAGGAAGTTAGCTGGGGAAAAGGATCCCAGCAAGATAAGCATCCAAACACTTCTTGAATGAGTCCAGAGTAGGTGCCTGCACCACTTCTGGAGGCAGTCTATTCCAGGCCTTGGGGACTTGGACAGTAAAGAAGTTTTTCCTTATGTCCAGCCTAAAACGGTCTTGGAGGAGTTTATGACCATTGTTCCTTGTTATCCCTTGGGGTGCTCTGGTGATCGTTCCCCCAGATCCTGATGCACTTGTGTACTTATACCACCAGGTCCCCCCGAGCCTGCACTTTTGCAGGCTGAAGAGTCCCATGGCTCTCAGCCTCTCTTCATAAGGCCTATTATCTTGCCCTCTGATCATGTGCGTGTCTCTCCTCTGGACTCTCTCAAGCTTCTCCATATCCTTCTTGAATTGCGGAGCCCAGAATTGGATGCAGTACTCCAGCTGTGGCCTCACCAAGTTCAAGTACAGTGTGGAGGATGACATCCTGAGATTTACTTGAGAAGCATCTATGGATGCAAGCCAGAGTTTTGTTTGCTTTCCCAGCTGCAGCATTGCATTGTTGGCTCATGTTCATCTTGTGGTCAATTATGACCCCCAAGTCTCTTTCAGCAGTGGTGCTAGCAAGTGTAGCACTGCCTAGCCTATAAGCATGCGGTGGGTTTTTTTTCCCAAGGTGGAGTTTCTTGTATTTTTTGGTATTGAACATCATCAGGTTTATATCTGCTCACTTACTAAGCTTATCCAAGTCAGCCTGAATTGCTAGCCTATCTTCAAGTGTGGACGCTATGCTCCAAAGTTTAGTGTTATCAGTGAACTTGGCCAGTGGGCTTCTGACACCAATGTCCACATCGTTGATAAAGATGTGAAAGAGAACCGGTCCAAGGACAAAGCCTTGGGGGATGCCACTGGTCATGGAGAGCCATAATGATTCACTACCAGTGACCTCTACTCTCTGGGTCTGACCTCGGAGCCAATTCCCCAGCCATCGGACTGTGATGTAGCTCAGGCCACAGTTAGCCAATTTTTCCATGAGGAGATCAAGCTCAAAGGCTTTTTTAAAGTTCAGATATATGATAAGTCACCTGGTCATGGAAGGAGATGAGCTTGGATAGGCAAGACCTACCTGCGACAAACCCGTGCTGGCTGTCCCTCAGGATGTTGCCATCAGCCAGCTTATCCAGAAGGGTCTCTCTGATAATTTTTTTTCAGAATCTTACTGGGGACTGAGGTCAAGTTGATTGGTTTGTAATTCCCAGGATCTACTTTCTGCCCTTTCTTGAAGATGGGCATTACAATGGCCTTCTTCCAGTCTTCGGGTACTTCACCTGAGCACCACGAGTATTCAAATCTTTTTGCCAATGGTTGGGCTATGACTTCTGCCAGCTCCTTGAGTACTCTAGGGTGTAATCTGTCAGGACCAGCTGACTTGAAGTTGATCCTTTACAAGGTCTACACTGATGCTGGGTATAAATACACCCTCACCCCTGCAGTCCTGCATCATGCTAGGCAGGGTGGTCCCTTTGGGCTGATGAATGACTGATGCGAAGTACCTAGTAAGCAGGTTGACTTTTTCCTGGGTATTGGTTGTCCCATTTGGTTCAACAGGGGTCCAATGTCACCCTTGCTTTTTTCCCTACTCCCCACATATCTGAAAAAGGACTTTTTATTGTCCTTGATATGTCTTTGTCTGTCATGAACCTCATCCTGTGTTAAGTTTTCTTCAGGATGAAGGCCAGGGGCTGGGAAATGTCTAACCTAACTGGACTTCGATCCTTTTTTGCCTTGTATATGTAGAGTAAGACTCTGAATTGGCTCTGGGAGTAAAAAGAGGGTGTGCAGTGGCAAGGTTGCTCTGGATTTCTTGGCTTTCTGAAGACTCAAACTGCCTCCAGCTACCAAACTGAGACCTCTCTTGTCATCAGTCTCAACCCCAGACATACTCATTTACTGACTTCCACAATGAACCAACTTGCACCCTGCTTTCATTAAAATTGTGCATCTGAAACAAACAACTATTTTCCTTTGCTGATGGTGTCTTTGTAGAGCATTTTTATAGCTAAAAGGAGCTCCTTTTAAATTAGGAGAGGGCCTCATCCAAAAGCCGCTGAAGTCAATAGGAACCTTTCCATTGACTTCATTAGCCTTTGGATTACACCCATAGAGAATAGCATGCAGTCCTGTGGGATGCCAGACCTTCAAGTGCTGTATAAGTTTTCACTCATCTTTCATCGGCAAATGCTACCTCTTATTAAGATATTAAGGCCATACTCACATGACCCAGAGATACTGTGAAAGACAAGCAACAGTGAAAGGATTGTCGTTTAATTACAGCAGCACAGTATTAAGTCAAGTTACAGCAGAGAGAATGCACCTGTAGAAAGGCCTCTTAATATAGATCCTTTACATGTCCAAGCCTATATTATTAAGTTGCACTGTAGGCATATTGACCTCCAGAAATCTCATGAAAGGATTAATTAATAAATGTTGAAGTAGGGTTGATAAAGAAATGATCACATGGGTAAGGTACACATCCAAGGGGTATAAATCACTTAGCACTGACCTTGTTGAAATCCATTTGTCCTCCATCCAACTGCTTTTGAATAATATTCTTCAAGGTAAGTTCTTTTCCATATGCGCTTTATTGCAAAAGAATCATAGAACAAGAGAAAACAAGTTAGCATAAAGCTTTTTAAGACAGTAGGAAGAGCAGAGTAACAAAAAAAAGGAGGGAACAAAGATTCAAAATGCTGCAGTGGACCAAAATTATAACCCCTGTTGTACGTATCCATTCATGGTGTAATCAGTTATCAAGATGATTTAATGAATGTGACTGGTAGCCTTATGTCAGTGTTCAGTATCGTATGTTGTTGTTAGAGAAAGAGATAATAAACAATAGATACGCATTTGCAAAATGCTAAGTAATTGCTCCTTCGCTAATCTAAACAACTTGCAGTGTCTGATTTAGAAAAGTGAGATCTGGGATATACCTGGAGACAGAAACGGATTTCATTTATGCTGCTGTATCTCCTTTGTCTGTAGCGGGGATTTAATACTTACTCACAGCAGTGTAAGTAAGATGAGAATCAGACCAAGAAGATCAACATGCAAAATAATTTTTCTGAATATGAAAAGTTTTCATATGCTAGATCAACATGTTTGTACAAATTACAGTTAAGGTTTGAATAGAAGATGGGCCGGGCTCTTCACAGATGTAACCAAGTTAGCTACATTGATAGCAACAGAGCAGATGATTTGGTCAATACATATAATTTATATAACGTTTCAAAATATCCATATTTAAAAGAGGTATCAGTTATTGGTTAAATGTTCTTTTAAATCATTAAAGAAATTAAAGCTAATTGCAGAGTGAAAATAAAATAGGTGTTAACCTCAATATTTTGTTGTTAACTGTAGTCTCCCCCTTTATTGTAGTTTGTGGACTCAGCTCAGATGCTATCCTAACAAATATGGTTGTTTGATTTAAATAGT
Organism: Crocodylus porosus; assembly: GCF_001723895.1. Classification (NCBI taxonomy): domain Eukaryota; kingdom Metazoa; phylum Chordata; order Crocodylia; family Crocodylidae; genus Crocodylus; species Crocodylus porosus. The sequence continues at coordinate 257,634,628 of NW_017728886.1, read as the reverse complement.
AAGAGTGCATATTACAAACTGAGACACATGCAAAGCTCCTTGTTGCAACAAAACTCCTCTTTTGTGCACTCACAAAACTAGGGATAATCCCACAACAGAGAAAGAAATCTGATCAGGATACCCCAGTAATTGAGTCATAGCAATGACTGCTATTAACTAATCACTAATGTCTTCTCAGTCTTATATTATATAAAATAAACATCCTACATAACATTTTACTCGCTCACCAGGCAAGAATTTCTGCCGTGTGACAATTTCCATTCTTTGGATTAAAAGATGATTGTAATTCTGCTGATGACTATATTGATGGTGTTACATAGTGGTAAGTGACTTTGTATTTTTATTACTATTTAACATTTACATCTACTATTTATCATTTAAACAAGCCTCTGAATTTTTGCCCTATACCATACATGAAAGTACTTCAATAGGCATAAACGAGCCACAGTAAAAGATTTTATTTAGGATTAGAAAAGGAAGGTAAGATTAGAGTGATGCAAGGAAATTTTAAAATGAGTTTGTAATACATGCAAAAAATGGAAACCTCGCTTCCCGTAACATTTTTCTCATTAAAAAAAATCCTTCAGACTATTTACGTAGCAGAAGTCCCAAAATATAAAAAAGGTATTGTGGTCCTTGGACAAGTCCATGTTGTTTAAATGCGGTTGACTATTCAGTGAGTTTCTTAAATACAGTTGAGGTTTGGCCAATAAACTATCCTCTTGATCTTCTATTTTGAGCGTAATATTGTACGTTTTTCACATACCTTTTTCGCTCTGGTCATTATGTATCATTAGAAACAACTCAGCATTTGAATGCAAAATCAAATACAGCATTGACTTCTTATAGCTCCACTATTGCACTTCTTTAATTTCCAGGGGATTTCATAGAGTGTAAATCAGTACAGAATTATGCCAGTGCAGCATTTAATATAGTAATCAAGCTTTATTCCTATCAGTCCATTAGAACCTCATTGTCTTCTGTTTTCTAGTACTAGAAAGCATAGAGATAGCTACCAGATAGTATTTGCTTTAGAAAAGCGGAGTGCATATAATATCAATCCAATATGATGTAAAACAGAGTTTACTTCTGGGTCAAACTAATGCTAGAGATTTTAAGATGCACAAGTTTTTATAAGAATAAATCCAAGAGTCTGCCATTTAAGTGCTTAAACATGATTTTTTTTAAATGAATAACATTAGGATAAGGATGTCCAAAGAAGCCTCAGTTCAAAAGATTAAGTCATTGTTGGCAACGCAACTTCTTAAATTCCTTCAAAAATACCAGATTTAAACACCCAGATTTGGAAATTTTGGCCCCTAGTTTTTCTGGTTCTGGAGAAGATTATTGGTTTCTTTTCTTCCTAGTCTTATGGGATAAATAAAGATGATCTTCACTCCCTGAGATATAAGTAAGTATTTGAAGGTGAGCTGGCAGCTCTGAGAAGTTGCTCTCAGTTTGTTCAATGGATTTGGCTGCACTTTGGGATTCACTCCTCTATCTTCCCCCTGAAAATTTTTTTTAGTAGTTTTAAGTATTTGTGCTACAACCCCTGTCCCAGACAACTTTAAAATTGCTGTGTTTTAAAAAGACAGGTTGAGAGCACGTTCACTCTCACTGCTGGGTTTCATTCAGGTAACTCTTCATGAAAGCATCATCACAATAGCATTGCTGCATAAAGAAGGGCAACATTGCCTCTGGCATGTAAAAAAGGGTGTTGTGGAAAAAGCAGACTTTTGGATGAGGCACAGAACTGGAAACCACTAGGTTTTTTTTATCATACAAATTCCTGGGTAACTCTGGGCAAATCATTTTATTGCTCACAACTATCTATAAAATAGCAGTATGAACATTACCAACTTCACAGAGTTGTTTGGATGTTTAATGGTTCAACGTTGCTGAAGCAGGTATTCCTTAGCCGGATGGGAAATGAAGTATTAGGATTAACACACACCGAAATGATCTCAGCCAAACAATTAATGGTTTATCCAGGAAACCCTGTCTTGCGTTTTTTCCCCCCTTAAGAACCAAACCTTTGCTTGCCTACATGAATGATGCGCTATGTCTGGAAGAAACGTATACTGTTACTTGCACAAATAAAATCTACATGTGCTTCAAGGCTACTTTTGACCCACAATTATTTATTTGGGCAAACACCTGCCCAGGCTAAACTCGTTCTCTGAAGACTTTTAGAAAAAGGAAAACTAAGAAACATCCCATGAAAACGTCCATATAACTAGATGTATATAAAAAGACACTCTGGTTGGAGGTGTATAGGAGGTTTCAGTTATTCCCATAATTTAAGACTACTACCAAAAGTAGGAACTGAATTTGAAGTCTGTCTATATATACATATAAGTACACATTTGAACAAGCTTGGATATAGGAAATGTTTGTGTTGGTCTGAAACAGAGGATTAAAGCTCATTTAAATAAATCATCATTTACCTTGACAGCATGAAAAGCTGGGACATAATCAAAGAGTTGAACAATCTTCACAGTTGCCCTGATTTTGCAAATTAGTGATGTCAAAGGGGTTCTGCCCAGTCAGGGTTTCATTGCAAGGATTCAGCTATACAGTGAATAAACCAGAATAACTACTTGCTGTTGGAATATAAACTGTTTAGGGTAGGATTATCATTTACTCTGTGTGTGATGAGCATGTAGCATCATGGGGACCCTGTTCAATTTCTTGTAAGAGAAATAATATTAATTCTTGTAAGTGCAGATATTAAATAGCAAATAACATGAAACAAATACCTCTGCCTATGAAAGAGGGCCTTAATTTGTCAACTAAATTATTCACTACAAAATCCCTGACCACGCCCATGTGCTAAAGAGCATATGTGAAACTTACTTGCAACATGTATTTAACGGCAAAAAAATAAAGATGTGGTAACTGCAGCTGCAAAAAATGAATGGACAGCCAACACTGCCCATTAATACAGACTCACTGGAAATGGGAAATGGCCTGAGCAGTTGCAAAAAGAAGAGGAAACACATGGACTTGCGAGTCGCTGACATTGTTATATAGCCTTTCCTCCAACAGGTGATAGATATTATTGTTTTGATTAGTTTTATGCAAATTGAACTTGTTCTCAAGAATTAAGTCAAATGCGAACTATTCTGGAGAAATCTTCATCTCTATAAACGAGTTTAGTGACTTCCTCACCCCTTGCACTAGGTCGATACTTCCAGAATCAGGTTCATGGATTTGGACTGGGATTTCCAAAGGAACAGCAAGCCCTAGAACAACCATAGTTCTTGAAAGAGCATGGGAGTTTGGCACCTAAGTCCTTTGGGTTCCTCTGAAAACCCCGCTTAGACCATTTAAGTGGGATTTTCAACAGCACATACAATGACTCAAAAGCCCATGAGATGTAGGCACTTTTGAATGTTTTACCCACTGGGGAGGTAAAACAGCAAAGCACTCAAGAAAGCTCTGCTGATGTTACCAGCTGAGAATCCGGCCCAGTGTCAGACACAAGGAAAGGAAAGGATGTCTACCATTGGGAAGGGCGCCGGGGTGTGATTTACCAATTGGTGATAGCTGTGCTTGAGTGAGGGCTGCACGTTTGTGGCTTATATACCTGTTTGGCGTTAAATAACCCTGTCAACCCCACCTGCCCCATTGCTGGGGCTTTGCTCTGTAAACTGAGCTCCTCACAGCTCCTGAGGTTTCATTGTGGTTTTTTGTCCGCAAGAGCTGCCATTGGTCTGTTTGGTGAGGAGTGACCAGCTCCATGCAAAGCTGCCGCAAGGAATGAGATTCCTTCCGGCTTGTTGTTCTTCCAAAACACAGCCCCTGGGACTCAGAGGAATTTAGGGAGTCCCCGATATCTTTAGACCTTGTTACATATTAATTTTAGGCAGCTCCTGGAGCTCTTAACCCCTGGATTGGCCACATATTGACACCTGGAACTAGCTTTAACCACACTTCTATGTGGCTTAAAGTTATGCCACTCCAGGGCAGGTTTATCTCTGATCTGTGTTACCCAGCTCGTTTTCCATTACTGTGTGGCCACTCCTCATAGATGAGCTGCCCATGTTGCAGCCCTCCAGCATCCCAGGATGCAGCATCCCCTCCCCCACCCTTCTCTTCTGTATGGACAAACTTTCCAGCCCCATGAACTCTACTGCCCAGAGGGTAATTCTGGTGCCACACCAAATCCCCCTTCTGTCCCTGGGGGGTGTACCTTCCCACCCGCAGGGGTGCAGGCCCATACAAACAGCCTGCAGAGCATATGCACAGCTGGCCAGGTTGCAGGGCCTGGACAGGTCCAGAAGTGGGGTCAAGGGGGGGGTGGAGGGGAACAAGGTAGGGGGCCAGATTGGGTCCCCATGAGCTAGGGCTTCCTTCCCAGGGCAAGGGTGGCAACTCCCTCAAAAGCACCTTCCCTCAATGCTCCCGCCTCCCAGCCACCCCAGGAAACATAACCAGCACCACCCACATGCCAACCCTGTGTTCCAAATTGTTAAAATATGAGGCCTTCATTAATTTACTTACTCCTTATTTCTTATTATTTTTTACTTCTGTTTATTTTGTCCTTCAGTAGCTGACTTCTCTTCCTTTTCCCTCATTTCCTTTCCACCATGTATTTCATCACCCACCCCCACCCCGTTAACTCTCTGCCTCCCATCTCAATGTTCCTGCCCCCACCCCAACCCCTCTCTCAGATCCCCTCCCCACTAGATCAGGGATAGAAACCTGCCCTGGTTCACCAACCCTAGGTGAAACTCA
>NW_017728886.1:257621996-257629788 GCF_001723895.1 Crocodylus porosus | reverse complement strand
TCATATTCATTTCCATGAAATAGTGCAATTAGAAAAAAAATAATTGTCATCTGTTTTCCAGGATGCTGGTAAGGTGCTTCCATGTCTAGATGGTGGAAGAAAGGGGGAAATAATTCCAAAGGTCAATTGTTCTCTGTGGATGAAAACCACGTGAATTTAGCCTGGACTTGATTTGTTTTCACGCCTCACTTTATCTCAGTGTAACTTGTTACACTACCAAATCTCAGGAGAGTTATCAGGTTAAGTTGGACATAACTCAAAAGATGCTCTTGCTTTATCAAGAAAGAATTAATAAGTAAACTTTCTGAACAAGGGTTCAGGGATCTTATATATGGATTTAGGCACATAAGTAAAAGTGAACAGTCACCAATTCCTAATGGTTTCAGCTCTAAACATGACTTGTTTAATTCTCAAAATATACAGGTAGTTTTCTATAAAAAACCAACAATATAATATTACTAGCAAATTGCCTGTCAAGAAAGATGGGGGGAGGGTGGGGATGGAGCCCCGCATCCAGCCCCAAGCCCCCTCCCACAGCTCCGAGTCTGCTTCTCCCCCACCCACTGTTGCTGCAGGTCTTGCCCCATTCCCTCCTCTCCCCTGTTGTTCTGTGCCTGGCCCTGCTCCACCCCACCACCACTCTGGGGCTGGCCCTGCTCCTGTTACACAGATAGAATATCTGAATATAACAGCTGGAGCGGGGTGAACAGATGCATCTGTGCTCTGATGAAACCGCAGTAGAGAAAGAGACTCACCCCACTCCAGCTGTTATCTTCGAATCTGCTATCTTCAAATCATCATCTACTCAATAACCCCGGGTTGGCCAGCCTGGGCTGATATTGAGCAACTATTGCTGGTAACTATATCTGGTATATATGTGGATGAAATGGTTGTTTTGTGTATGTGTATGCCTGTGTGTAATGATGTGTATGATGATTTGTGTGTATTTGTATGAATGGTGTGCCCGAACTTGTATGTCTAACTCGCGTGATCAATAAATATGGCACCTTGCCTTATCCCCCTTTATAAAGTCTTGCTCATAATTTGAGCAATTGGGAATTTGTGTAACACTCCAACACCAATCTCTCCCGCCACTTCAGGTCCAGCCCCGCTCCACCCCCACTCCTCCCCCCTCCCCACTCTGCATCCAGCCCTGTTCCACCACCCTGCTCTGCATGCACCTGCTCTGTGTCCGCCTTCCTCCCTGGCCACTGTTTCCCCCTTTCTGCCGGCTGTTCTGGCACCACACTGCCACCACCGTGATCCCCGCTTCACTTTCAGGCAGGGAGGTAAGGGGGAAGCCCCACTGCTCAGGTGGCCCGGGCATGTTCCCCACCACCGAACTTCCCCAGCAGTGGTGCAAACTTGAGCCCATGCAGCCCAGGCTGCGCAGCCAATGATGTGCAGTTGCGCAAAGGCATTGCGGACAGACAGACACACAGATACACAGATAGACAGACTAAACCTTTTATTATATTAGAATACTGTGCTATGTTACGTATAATATATATCATACCATACATATTATAATATATGAGACAATGTAGCATATTCTACTGTATCATAATAGAGTATTCTTGGGTGTATGTTAAACAGAGCTGAAATCTGGGTTTGCTTTGGTCAGGTGTCAGCGATATTAAAGAGCTCCTATACACAAGCAGGGAGCCTGCCCTGATGTGCTGTAATTCCAGTGCGTCGGAGCAGACTTGATTAATTGAATCTGCTGGAGGGTGGAAATTACTGCACTCCACCAGCCTCCGGTGTCACATATATCAGCATCCCCATGCTGAAAAGTGACAGTGGGGTGTTTTAAAGCTCATTTGATGAGCTTTAATTCAAAGCTCCCCACTGCCATTTTTCAGCATGGGAACACTGATACACATGACGCTCCAGGTGCTTTTAATTAGCATGGCTGTTGGAGAGGGGTGGTGCATGGCTGTGGGGTGTGTTGTGGGGAGTGGCCACAGCATGGGGAGCACCTGCCAGCTGCAGCCATGTGGCATGGAGAATGCCCCCGGGGTGTGGCACAGGGTGCACGGGGGGGGGTGCGTAACACATGGCTGCATGTTGCATGGCCATGGGGCATGGCATAGGGGAGTGGCCATGGCAGGGGGAGCACCCACCAGCTGTGGCCACATGGTGTGCGGTGCACCCTGGGGGTGTATCACAGGGTGCATGGGGGTATGGTGCATGGCCATGGGGCATTACATGGGGAGCATCCATGGTGTGGGGAGTGCCCACTGTCTACAGCTGTGTGGCGTGGGGCACAGCCCTTGGGTGTGGTGCAGGGAATGCAATGGCAAGGTGTGTGGCATGCAACCACAGGGTGCTATGCAGGAAGTAGGCATGGGGGACATGGCCTGACCCGCGGCTGCGTCCTACAGCTGGTGGGCACTTCCCGTGCCCCCCTGTGCCTATTCCGCTCCTGGCACCCTGTGGCCATGTGTCTGCATGCCATGTTCCCCCCCCCCACACACACACCCTGCATGCCCTGTGGCCACAGCCAGCAGGTGCCCCATGTGCACGGCGACATGGCACATGGCCATGTGGGGGGGCATGGCTTGCGGCCATGTTGGGGGGTATGGTGCACGGGGATTATGGTGCACCGGGGGCATGGCATGTGGATGCTGTGTGCTACTTGGGGAGTGGGAGCTGGGGGCGTGCCCTGCTCCATGGCCGCATGCTACCAGAAATGGGCACTGCCTTCACCCCTCTGCCCTCTCCCCTTGTAGCACCATGTGGCTATGCGCAAGGCCCCCCATCCCATGGAGGCGCATCCTCTATGCTGGCTCTGCTTGCGGCACCCTGCAGCCGTGCATGCCAGAGCCTTTCTGTATACCATGCTCCTCCCTGTGCACCCTGCAGCCGCAACCAGTGGGCACTCTCTGTGCCGGGGAGCATAGCTTGTGGCTGCACAGAGGGGAGGGGGTTGGGCATTGCACATGGGGGTTTGGCATTCTGAAATCCTGGGATTCTGCAGTTTTGCATTCTGGGAGAGGGCATGGGAGGCGTGGCCCACCCTGGGGCACTGTGGTGCAGCCAATTGCCGCTGCCTGTGCCCCCCTGCCCACTCCCAGCACAACACACTGCAGCTGTGTGCCAGACCCCCTCTCCCCCCATGGCCACACCACACCTCCCTGCATGGTCACAAGTCACAGCTTCCCGTGCAGTGGCAAGTCATGCCCCCCGCATGACCGGTCCTCCTGTGGTGCCCCTCAGTGAGGAGGACAGCCTGGCCCTGACCACCTCTACCTCCGCCTCTGCCTGCCTGTAAGGCTCTGGGCGGTGCATGCGCAGTTGGCCCAGAGCATTATAATCAGACAGATACACAGATGGACATGCTACAGCTTTATTATATTAGATAAGGGCACCACAGTGATGCAGGAATGTATTCTAGATGTTAGAGTGTACCCCTTGTCTTAGATGTTACCTGTTTTCCATAAAACTCAAAATTATTTTGACCCCGCCTGAAAAGATCCTTCTGACCCTGGATTCAAAGCACTTTAAGGAAGTGTAATATCTTTCCTGTTCTGTGATTCTAGCCAGAAGTTTGCCTGTGCCTTATGATGCAAGGATTTGTTAGATGATCTCATTATTTAGACCGCAAAATTTCAAGCCCAGGATCTTTTTCATATTTTGAACACCAGTGCAGAAGATACCATAATAAAAAGGGCCCAGTTTAAAAAGGGCCCGGCAATGGCAGAAGCCACACTCAGGTCCTGGCTCCAGTGCGAGATGGATGGGTGCAAGCCCATTGCACCCTTGTGAGCCCAGAGACCCCCAAGAGAACCCAGGATCCCCGATGAGCCTGGCCTGCCCACGGGTAAGCAGGGGCCTGTGGTGGGAGGGATGTAGTGCAGCTGCAGGGAGGTAGCTGAGTGGAGCGGAGGAGAGTTTAGTCCCACCTCAGCTCCTACTTTGCCCAGTCCCCCAGGGAGCCACATGACTGGAGCCTCATGAACAGGATGTGCAAACAGGCGTGCTTCTGGTCCTGGCACGCAGGTGTAGCGTGGGAGTTTGCACAGGAGGGTGACAGGAGGGCCCTAGGGAAGGAAGTCCCATTAGTAGCTGGCCTACCAGCGGCACAATGCGAATGGGCACACGCTGCACCCCGAGGGTCCTCTCAGAGTTTGCGGCCTCCCTCTCTGGCACTTTGGCAGCCTCCACCCAGACGAAGCCCATGGTTCTGGGCTCCACGCAGATGGATCCCCTGGTTCTTGGCTGCGGGGGCTGCCTGGCACATTTCCAGGCTCATGGGACTGGGAGCATGACAATCTTGCAAGGTTTGCTACACTTCGGAGTCTCTGGGGCACCAGATAGAGGAGCTCCAGGCCACAGTCCAGAGACAGCATGCCATCAGGGATGGTGAGCTGGAGATAGACTCCTACTGCCAGGCCCTTCACCCCCTGGAGGCAGAGGGTAGACCAAGGTCACCTTCCCGGACAAGGGAGAACTGAGGGATCTCCCATACTGTCCAACCAGGGGGTTGGATCAAGGTGGTCAAGGGCCCCAAGACCCACCACACCAATGTCCCCACCCCTCTGGGGCTTTCCAACAGGCATGAAACTCTTGCAGCCCCAGTAGAGCCTGCAGAGATGTCAGCTCCTGCAAGCAAGGGAGGATCACCCATCCCTACTCTCTCTAAGATGAAACGCAGAGTGATCGTCATGGGAGACTCCCTCCTGAGGGGAACTGAAGGGGCAATCTGCCGCCCTGACCCCCTAGCCTGGAGGTTCTGCTGCTTCCCAGGGGCCCACATCTGGGACATAGCAGAGAGGATCCCAAAGATTATCTGGCCCTCCAACTACTACCCTATGCTCCTTATCTGTGTGGGCATGAATGACAATCTGTGTGGGCATGAATGACATGGCTCAGAGCAATCCCAGCTGGGTCATGAGACTACAGGATTCTGGGAGTGGGACTTAGGGGGGTTGGAGGGTGCAGGTGGTCTTTTCTTTGCTCCTCCCAGTTGTGGGTCATGGGCTGAGGAGGGAGAGACGGGTCAAGGTAGTCAACCAAAGACTGTGGTGCTGGTGTCATCTTGAAGGCTTTAGCTTCCGTGATCACAGTCCGCTCTTTGGTGAGAGAGGCAGTGGTCTTCTGGCAAGAGACAGCCTCCATCTCACTCCACTGAGCAGGAGGCTCTTCTCAGCCAGATTTGCTGACCTGCTTGACCGGGCTTTAAACTGAGCCCACCAGGGGATGCAGGGAGTACTGCCACTTCAAGCCCACTGGGCAGCTTTTGTAAACACAGAAGACCAAGGCACTCAAGGGAACCCACCCCTGCCCCATCCCCAGAGAGATCCGTAGGGAAGGCAAGGGCCCCCAATGGGACACTTATGTGCCTGCACACCAATGCCAGGAGCTTGGGGAAGAAACAGGAGGAACTGGTTCTCTTGGTAAATAAAAAGGATTACGATCTCATCGGGATAACAGAGACCTGGTGGGACTCCACCGATGACTGGGCCGCAGGTATAGATGGTTATACCTTCTACAGAAGAAATCATGTGGAAAAAGGGGGTGGGGATAGCTCTCTATGTCAAGGAAAGCTACACATCCCTGCAAGCTGACATTGGCACCCAGGGGGGATGATTGGAGACTCTCTGAGTCAAAATCTGTGGTGAGCAAGGCATAGGGGACACAATGCTAGGAGCCTACTACAGACCTCCTAGGCAGGATCAAGAGATTGACCAGGAATTTGCCAGGGAACTGGCTGATACTGCGTGCTCCCGGTGCATGATTGTCATGGGAAACTTCAATTACCCAGACATCTCACGGAAAGGACACTCAGCCAGATCTGGACTGTCACAAAGGTGCCTCGTGTGTGGATGACCTCTATCTGACTGAAGAAGTCTATGGACCAACAGGAGGCAAAGTGCTGCTTGACCTGGTACTGGCAATGGGGGATGACTTAATCAGCGATCTAACTATCAAAGGGGAGCTGGGAGACAGCAACCATGAGCTGATCACCTTCACCATCTACCGTAAAGCTGGCAAGTCAGTCAGCAAAGCAGAAGTCCTCAACTTCAGGAAAACCAACTTTCACAAGATCAGGAGGTTGCTGGTGAGGCCCTAAGGGACCACGACCCAAAGGGGAGGAGAATTCAGGATGAGTGGTTGCTACTCAAGGGAATGATCCTGAAAGCACAAGCAATGTCTATCCTGTCTCGGAGGAAAGGCAGCAAAAGGGCACAGCAGCCCGCTTGGCTCTGCAGGGAACTAGTGGACCTCCTGCATCTAAAAAGGAAGGCTTATAATGGATGGAAGACTGGATCCACCTCAAAGGGGAGTACTCTGCACTGGTATGGGAGCAAATCAGGAAAGCCCTGCAACTGAACTCCAACTGGCTACACATATCAAGGACAATAAAAAATCCTTTTTAGATATGTGGGGAGCTGGAGGAAAAGCAAAGGCAACATTGGACCCCTCCTAAACCATATGGGTCAACTGACAACAGACACCCAGGAAAAAATGAACCTGCTTAATGGGTATTTTGTGTCATTTTTTCACCAGCCCCAAGGGACGGCCCTGCTCAATAACGGTACGGGATGGCCAGGGCGAGGGAGAATTGTTACCCTTTATCAATGATGACCACGTGAAGGAACAGCTTGAGAGGCTGCACACCTTCAAGTCAGCTTACACCCCAGGGTACTTAAGAAGCTGGCAGGCATCATAGCTCAGCCCCTGGCATGGATCTTAAAGAACTTGTGGTGCTCAGGCGAAGTGCCCAAAAATTGGAAAAAAGCCAACGTGGTGCCTATCTTCAAGAAAGGGAGGAAAGTAGATCTGGGAAACTACAGGTCTATTAGCCTGACCTCTATCCTGAGGAAGATCTTGGAAAAAATCATCATCAAAATCATTCTTGACAAACTGGCTGAAGGCAACTTCCTGAGGGACAGCCAGCATGGGTTCGTTGCGAGTAGGTCTTGCCTGACCAATCTCATCTTCTTCTATGACTAGGTGGCATATCACCTGGATAAGGGAGAAGAGATTGACGTCAAATATCTTGATTTTAAAAAAGACTTCAATCTGACGTCCCATGATCATCTCGTAGAAAAACTGGCCAACTGTGGCCTCGGCTACATCACAGTCTGCTGGCTGGGGAATTGGCTCTGAGGTCGGACCCAGAGAGTGGTAGCTGATAGAAGTCAATCATTGTGGCACGCCGTGACCAATGGGGTCCCCCAGTGCTCTATTCTTGGGCCTATTCTTTTCAACATCTTAATTAGCGATGTGGACATTGGTATCAAAAGTGGACTTGCTAAGTTGACCGATGACACCAAACTTTGGGGTAAAGCATCTACACCCAAGGACAGGAGGGTGATCCAAGCTGACCTTGAAAGGCTTAGGAAATGGACGGATGAGAACCTGATGGCCTTCAACACTGAAAAATGCAAGGTTCTCCACCTTGGGAAGAAAAACCCGCAGCATAATTATAGGCTCGGCAGTGCTACGCTTGGTAGCACCACAACTGAAAGGGACTTGGGGGTCACTATTGACCACAAGATGAATATGAACCTTCAATGTGGTATTCCAGCTGGCAAAGTGAGCAAAACTCTAGCTTGCATCCATAGATACTTCTCTAGCAAATCTCAGGATGTTGTCCTCCCGCTGTACTTGGCCTTGGTGAGGCCGCAGCCGGAATACTGCATTCAGTTCTGGGCTCCACAATTCAAGAAGGATGTCAGGAAGCTTGATAGAGTCCAGAGGAGAGCCATATGCATGATCAGAGGGCAAGAGAATAGGCTTTATGACAAGAGGCTGAGAGCCATGGGACTCTTCAGCCTGGAAA
>NW_017728886.1:257601318-257621271 GCF_001723895.1 Crocodylus porosus | reverse complement strand
AGCTGGTTTTACATAGGGATCCACCATAGTAATAATAAAAAATAAAATGTAATGCGGGGTTTGGAAAATAAACACACAGAGCAAAATAAGCCCCACGGAAACAATGAGAAACGTACCAAGTAGGAAGCCCATCTGATTGCTGCGACACATTACTATCTACCTAAGAACAGGCAAAGTAGCCTGGTATGCTGTTGAAGTGGTACACTGATGTTGTAAAAGTGATGTTTGTTTTGAACTGGGTCTGGTGTAATAGGAGTTGTATTCATCGAACACCACAGTGGCTCCTATCAGACTGAATTTTAGTAAGAAAGCTCATGGGGCACTTGGAAGTGAATTTGGTATCTAAATGGATATTCAAGCCCAGAGGACAAAGGCAGGCAGAGGTTCTGAGTTAAAATGGGTAGCACACCCCTATACAGCTTCAGGACAGAAACTTTCTAGCCTTGGAGATAAAACACTGAAGGTAACAGGAGTTTGCACTATGATTAGGTGGGACAGTGGAAGTGTACAACAGATTATAATAGCACATATCCGTACCCCTACTAAAGATTAGAGCTCAGCAAGGTACATAAATACGGGGCCCACCCATGTCTAGCCAAGCATGTTAGCATTAACTTAACTTGAAAGGTGAGATCAGCATGATGGAAGTGCTCCTGGGCGGCGTACGGATGGATGCCAGTGCGCCTTTGAATGGATGCTGAACCAGCGCATTGTCGTCCCAAGGTAGTAAAACACTCCCCGTCTACTTCCGTGTCCTATTTTTTATTCCATTTTAAAATTCTTTCCTCTTAAATCTGTTTGGTGAGACAGGTGCCCAAGAGTTGGAGCCTACACCACTTCTACCAGAGCTTCCCCATGCAGCTGAAAGAAATCTGAGTAAGGATGTTTACTGTGGTTCTTGTTACAATATTTCCAGGCATTAAAAGGCACCAGTGTGCAGCCTTACTGGGAAAGAGACCCAGAAAAGGTATTTATTCCAGCCACATGCAATGAGATGATCCACAGGATGGTTCAGCAGCAGAGGTCAAACAACAACCTCAGGGCACTTGTATGCATGACGGGTGTTTAGTCCTTCAGGGTTGCAGTCTATGCCTCCTAAATTGAAATAGTGAATTTTTAATTGAGAAGGTGAGTGTTACATTTCTGTCACTGTATACATGTCATTGTCATGCCAGCTGCAGGCACTTGATCCCTTTTTTACCCCAACGGACCCTGCCCCCCACCTTCTCTGGCCACCGGCACACCTAGCCACCCTCCTGCTGCCTCCCTGCACTGCCCCAGGGGCAAGCCAGCCTGCTCCTGGGCTGCCCCAGGCCGCAGGAGCCTGCTGAAGGCAGAAGCAACGAAGGTCCTGATCCTTTTTTTCAGCAGAGCCTGCCCGCCTCTCCCATAGCTGGGGGACAAGCTGACAGATGAATGGCTGCAACATTCCCAGTTGCAACAATGCAAACTCAATTACATTGGGTTGTAGTTTAATTTGCAATGATGCAAATTCATTTAAAAACCCCCAAACTCACATACGTGTAATGTAGGACACTATTAAGCCACACAAAGGGAAATTTTCATCATGTGTACATGGTAACAGCATGTGTACAAGCGCCCTCCCAGCAGGCTTCACTTTTTACATGCACCTCTTTTCCCTGGATGTAAGAGCACTGGCCTCAGGGCTGATTGACCATGGAGTACAAGATTCAGGGACCTTTTCTCTAGAGACACTGAGGGGACCTCCCTGACAATTGCTGAGTGTTTGGGTTGGCAGTACTAAGAACTACGAACAATATTAGGTCCTCAGATCCATTTATCTCTCTCACTGGAATGGATATAGTGGAATTAATGGGAGCAAGACACACACTGGAGGGCAATTTTTTCCCCCTGTCAATGTGTTTATAACAGCGTTTCTTCTTATTTTGCCTTAGACAATATCACGTTCTTCAATGGAGTCTTTCAAAATGTAGAAAGTGTTACACTATTTTTTGGTAAGTACCAACTTGAGCGCTGGTTGCTTTGGTAAGTAAAAATAGCATTGAATGTGCTGTTATACGTATGAATCAATAATGGGGTAAATCCTGAAATCACAGCTTTCCCTTCAAGCCAATAGGAAACACTCCAGAATGACCAGTGCCCTTGCAACAGTTGTAGCCTTAAGCCCTCGTTCTCCAATCACGTCCATGAAAGAGCACATCAGCAGCTTCATTGCTAAGTCTCTGATGACGTCTCAGATGTGATTAAATGAGCTTCAGTCCACAAAAGCTTGTGCTATGTATCTACTTTGGTTAGTTTATAAGGTGCAAATCTACCCTGCCTTACACTTGTTTTGTTGACTTGACACATGACATGCCTCTGCAGACTGCCTGGGTTCTCACTTCACTTGGCTTCAGTCTATCTTCACTAACTTCCCTGCCCTGCTCAATTTTGTGAACAAAATGAAGTGCGTGACTGGACTTTGCCCAAGGGATTTTGAAGACTATGGCTGTTCTTGCCGGTTTGAGATGGAAGGGCTTCCAGTGGATGAAACGGACAGGTGAGTTTTATTCACAGGCTCTTCTCTGGCCACAGCTCAAGTCTTGCTATTACAGTCTGAAACTTAACAGTTGGTTTGCCCCTCTTGGGGTGGCCAGCTGATCCCGAACAATACATGAGGTACTAAAGCACTCAGTGGAGACGGGATTGGTGCCCAGTTTTTTCCGGTGAGTCCCTCAGAGTCATCCTCACTCTCACTGGCCCCGTTCAGCAAAGGAAGAAAGACAGAAACGCTAGCTTCAGACCTTGCAGGCAAGTATTACTACCACTAGGCACCTTCCTCCTTCTCCAGGCAGTGATTTGAGAGAGACCTGATCTCACAGGTGTGCTCTGCCAACCCCGGCCAGGCAAGATCCCACTTGGTTTTGGAAGTGTGTTGCTTGGCAACATCTGGATTTTGTCCTTGAACATCTAAACCCCCCTAAACTCTCATCTCCTGGCATCAATCTTAAGTCGCATGATCTTCGCTAGCCCTTGTGGATGGATACTTAATAGTAATTCAGTCCATGTTCCCCCTAGCTGGACTAGTTAAAATAACCAGAGGTTGGGATGCATCTGAATGTTGCATTTTCAGATAACAAAAGAAGTGTTAAGAGTCAGAAAAAAGTGAAATAAAGACCAATCCCACTTGAAAAAAAAGTGCTACGGATGCACAAATACTCATCTGTGAAGTGAGCCACAGCCTCATGGTTCACAGAGGACTGACAGATTTACTTGGAGGAGGAGGAGGAGTATGCTGTAGCCTCACAGCATCTAATGAGTAGGAAAACCAAATTTTCATTTCCACGCAGAAGAAAGTCACTGGACTCCTTGTGAAAGGCTTCACGAATCGCTCTCTGAATGAATGCTCTGACAAGTCTGAAATCAGAGCTTGATTCAGTTCAATGGTTCGATACCTGAAACAGCTCAACGGCTGCACTTCCTCCTGACTGATCATCGTTTCAATGAAGCGCTATGTACAGACAGGAGCCGGAGAGGCTGCAGGATGAGCCGCCAAGCGTCTCTGGCCTGGCAAAAGACTCCTAGAAACACTGTCTTTTCAACCAGGTGGATTCAGAGTGGGGTTGTCACATCTTTTGGACTTCTTCCCTGGGTAACATGATGTCGATCAGGGCTGTCCGACGTTTGAGTAGCAGGGGGCCACAAGCAACCTGCCTACATGCCGTGTGAGCCACACACCATGCTGCACTGCATGGCAGGTGTCTGTCCCCTCCCTCCTCTGTACTGTGACAGGTGCCCCACTGCACTGCGCCAGCCCCCCATCCAGCATGGGGTCCTTGGGTTCCCCTGAGCCACCCGACCATGGGCTCCCTCAGCCCTACAGCCCTGCCCTCAGGGATGGGGACAGGCAGAGAAAGCCAGAGGAGGGAGGAGACTCTAGTGGCAGCGGCAGGACCTGGAGCAGCGTAGAGAGAAGCTCCAGGATCGACATTGCCAATTGACATCTCGGGGGCAGCACACGTGGCCCAGGGGCTTCTAGGTGGACAACTCTAATATAGATGGTTTGATTTCCTATTACTATATACAAGACATTGCCTGGGTTTAGATAGGACCTTGAAAGAGACACTGACATGGAGAACTACCTGGTGTGGGACAGTGCGGATAGCGTGTTGGACACTCACAAGAGCTGTGCGCTTCAGGAGTTACTGCTGCCTGCCCATTTCCCACTTCATTTTTATCTCCTGATCTTCTGTTCCAAGGCACAAAAAGAAAACAGAGCTGCCAAAGCCCAAAGAATCACAGCTAGACCTGGCATTAATGTTAAAAGTCTTGGTTGCCTTCTCCACTGTGCCGACCTTATGTTAGCACAACGGCGTTGAAGGTGAAGCTCTACTGTCATAAAAGCAGTGTCATGTAGGGGAAAACCAGGGACCACAACTTGGATCTTTAGATCATAAGGAGACAGATAAAGCCTTGCCATGGACTAGCACCTTCCATCCATGGGTCTCATTACACTTTACAAATAGTCATGAATTTGGCCTGACAGCAGTCAAAATGGTGATGGTGATGATGATAACAATGCCAGGGAAGGAAGTATCCTCATCTTCCCCTTCTGGCTTAGAAAAGAGATTGTGGCCATTGCCAAGGATGCTATAGGAAGTCTTTGGCAGAACACAAGGCACCACTTCTCATCATTTTCAGTCTCACCAAGCTCTTAAGGTTAAGCATGTGCCTAAAGCACTTTGCTGGACAAGGGACTCAGTCCCCAGGCCTCCCTCCCTTTGTCCAAGATAACTTTCCCTTACTGCTTAGAAAATTTGCTGAGCACAAATCCTAATAGTAGCAAGTGGAACAATCCCAAGAATAGAGTGAAAGATAGCACCAAAAATATGCGGTGTCCTTATATCCTCCTGATGCCTTCCAGCTATAAAGACCCCTTAACCAGTCTGTGTTTGTTCTGCTTTGCATTGTTCTCCCATTTACAAACACATGCCTGTAATTGTGTCAACTCTGCAAGAGCTTAGTTCATTCAGATTTTGTAGATCCATGTGTATTTAAAGTGCTCAGCACTGTTGGCATAAACAGTGCTCTACAGCCACTGCCAAAAGGCTCCAGTGATGCTTGCAGTAAGGATTTCCTTGATTAGTTAACGCAAGAGACAATTTATTCTGGAGCTCACCCACTTTGGCTTGATGTAGGAAACCTAATACAGTTAGTTGTGTCTGTTGAGCTGAAGAAACAAGTCAAGGTTTTTTTCCTACCAAGCTTGTCAGGTCACTGTGGCCTTTGTGGAAAATGTTCCTGGTCTGAACGTGATATGCCGGTGTAATCGCACCATAATAAGGTGCCAGCAGAGAGGTAGCAAAAGGATACCAGAGAGCTGGAGTCTCATCTGGCAGGTCGAACAGTCCGAACTTGTTAGAACAAAATGTTTCCTTCTGTGCTCTGCTCCTTTTGCTGCTTCCTGGGTATTTTAAAGGAGGCTGAGCAACAAGAATATATATTGCCCAGCATCAAAATGTACATGACCCAAACAGATTTTCCCAGTTAAAACCTCCCCCCTGCTGAATGGACAACCCTGACCACAGGTAACCATGGGATGTTCATTGCATCAGGCAACCCCCACCATCCATGTCCTTTGTACCCAGATAGAAAAGTCTCTTCTCAAGCCATGTCTGGGACCTGCCTTTTTTCCTGGTTGCCCAGAGCCAGGAAGGTAGCATTCGAGTCAAACCATTTCCTTCCCTGTGTAGATCAGATGTGGTAAGGAGGAACAGAGCGAGAGGATGAACAAGCACCCCCAGGTAGCAACAATCCATGTCTGCCAACACTGCCACCATAATATTTCCTTCCAAGTATCCCTGTCAGACGGATTCATACGCTCCTGTCCCCAAGGAAGGGGAGAGAGGGACCAGCAAGCACCAAAATGGCATGACTGTGACAGTGCGGGGCCCAAGGACAGAGGAAAAAGTTGCACCTCCCTGATAAGTCTGGCTACTCATTCATTTGCCGGCACTGGCCTGTCCTAATTTGTGCTTCAGCTGCCGTGACTCTTACTGCAGCCAGAGAAGAGCTGGGGAACTGGGATTTTCCCTTCGGGGCCAACCACATCTCTACCCTGCTGTGCCCAGCCTAGGACATCTATTCAGCCATCAGGGCCCCCCAGTCTGTGAGAGCCAGCAGAATGAACTCCTATGCCTGCCAAATAGGTAGAGGGAAAAGAAGAGTCCCCCAGCTCTTCAACTGAGCCCCTACACACCCATTACTGGAGCACAGCCACTCCAGACTGGGGCCCAGAACTGGGACAAATTAAAGACCATGATTTTAATTGCTCTTTGTTTGATTTTTTTGTTTGTTTGTTTGTTTTAATTAAGCTGCTGTTTCCAGCACCGCAAATGCTATGAAGAAGCAGTCGAGATGGAGTGTATGTGGGATCCTGCAAAGATTTCGACAGATTTCAGCTGTCTTACCAAAAACCTCACCTGCAGTAAGGTTCCTATAACCTGTCATTAAGCTGATGGGTGGGGGGCGGTGGGATGGGCTGTGATGGCCCCCCTGTATTTATGGACCATCATGTAGCAATCACATAGGGCTAACATTCAAGATGGGAGTGGCTATTCTGGTAAGATCTGAAGGTAAGCTATTCAGAGGTATCAATTCACAAGTGAATGTGAGAACAAAACCCAATCAGTGCTAAATCTTTCTGGGCCCCTCTTTTGCAAGAAACCAGAACTAGCCTATTCCAAGGGCGTTCTCGTTCGAAGACTATTTGAACTATGTCTGTACTGCAGAAAATACCCTGGTCAGCAGCAGTGGTCTCAAGCCAGCTGCACTGCTCAGGGAAGGCAGCCTCTGAACTGAAAGCAATGTAGTTGCCTTCGCTCAGAGCTTCAGGTGTGATAATTAGCACTGCTGAACAACAGGGCCAATTAGCCTCACTCCAAGCTAATGGAGTGAGGCATCATGTTTCAAGTTTAGGAGGGAGCCTGTGTGTGGCACTCCTACCGGGCGAAGTATGTTGTACAGGTATGGTTTTAGTCTTACTTGGGACATCTGGGCAGATGTAAGCCCTAGATCTTTGTCTGATAGGTTTTTAAAATCCTTTTCTCCTTATTAAGCCCCAGAGACTTGTTGCTGAGGCACTCAGATACCGAGGTCATGGGAGGGCCATATAAGCATCAAATTAGCAGGTTCATTTTAAGCACAGAAGGGACTGCTGTGATCTCAGTCCAATCTCCTGCTTACGAGAGCCGCAGAAGTGCCCCCACCTCCCCAATCCTGGCACCAAACCCAGCAGACTGTGGATGAGCTGGCCCTTTCTTTTAAAGAGACACCCAGGCCTGATCAAAGACTTTGGTACTGGAGAACTTACCACATTCCTTGATAAGGCATAGCAGCAGGTATTATCGTTCTCAGGTGCTCTCGGTTGATATATTGCTGCTTCTCGTATTTCTCATTCATATTTTTTCCTGTGCAAGCTCAACTAGCTTGCTTCCACCACCCAAATCTCAGCCCACATTTCCTTTCTAATGCCCAGCTGCTAGGACTCAGTTTTAGTTTATAAGTACAATACATGAACGTCAGAGCACATTTGCTAGCAAGACACTAAATGCCAACGGCTGCCAAAGCCTCGTGTGCAGCTGGACTCCCAACGTTACTATGTTATTAGAGCTGCATGGTGGGAAGTATTTCCAAAATGTTGATCTCTTCATTAAGGGCAGAGCAAAGAGCCATTTTGGTACCTTTGTAAGGGGAAAGGACTCCACTCAACTCTGGTAAAAGCTTAGCAGATGCTACCATCGTGTTGAGAAATGCTCTCTTTGTTCATTCTTATTTTTTACATTGCAAAAATCATTCCCACCAAGAACTAATCCTCAGAAAAATCTACGTACCAGAATCTAATCCCAGTTTTGCCAGTGTAAGTGGTCAGTAACAGTAACAAAAAAAAAAAAAATCATTCTGCCATAAAACCTGGTTTAGTTAAAAAGCCAACCCTATTTTCCTTCTTTATTTCAAATGAGACCATTTTTGCTTTAGTTTTGCTTTGAAATAGGAAGAGTGTTTTTTTCAACTGTCCCTTACTTGAAAACAGAAAAGGGATTGTTGCTTAAATTAAAATACATACATGTGGTCCTCATTCCAAGTATGATGGGCATGGAAATAAATTACTTCTCCAAAATATGTTTGTCAAAGAATTATTAGCATGGGGGAAAATAATATTTCAACGTCACTGTTTTGCAAACCTTTTTCTAGTATTCTGTGATATGCCCCTACTGCACATACAAAAAGACCTGTACCATGTCCCACCTCCAGCACGTAATGGCCAATAATGGATAATGTTCTATGTATGATAGACCTTTGAAACACTTGATGGCGTTTACTGATAAATTTAATAAAAAAAAAATCCTTAGCACAATTCAACCCATTGGATTCATTTCACTTTAAAACCAGTAGAGATACAGAATTAATCTGTGTACTAGACAATGAAATGTAACTGTTGATGGAAACTTTACAGGAAATCAAAGGCAGATGGTGGAAACCAATATCTCAATAGCACCTTGTTTGAACTGTTTTGTCTCCAGGATCTGGGGATCCTTGCGAACAGTTACTCTGCAACTGTGACAAAGCTGCCATTGAATGTTTTGTGCACTCGCGCATTAACTCTTCCTTGAACGGTCTGGATGTCTCCTTCTGTCCCACTCTGGTTACAGGTAATAATCAAAGGGCCTGACCTAACGCCCATTCAGGTCAATGGGAAATCTTTCCACTGCCACAAATGGGTACTTAATTGAACCCAAAAAGGACAGCACTGGCAGTGGCATTTTGGTTTCTTATATCTGGCAGTGTGTCCTCTTCTCCATTTCGTGCATTAGTCCCATTTGCTGCTGCTCAGTGAGTGCTAGGAAGAGAAGAGTGGATTAAACAGGGCGCTTCTATGTGAATGCTGCCAGGCTGGAGGTCGCAGTTCTCTCCCCATTCCTACGCTGCTCAGCTCACCTTGGCTTGGCCTCCGAAGGATGAAAGGGGCATTCATCTCCCTTCTCTTCCCCGACCCATCCTCCCCTGCTGCCAATTTTGCCTCTCATTTTATTAGTGTGAACACCCGCTCCGTGGGAACTGGATGGAGCTCAAACACTCATTTCAGATGGATTGTGATCAGGTCACACGATAGCCATGCTGTTCAGGCACTCCCAGCCTGGGCTAGATTTGAACAAACAGCATCAGCTTTTCAAATAGCTCAGCTCCCATTCATATGACTTAATGAAGCAGCAAGATATTTAAAAAACCCCAACCCACCCTGCCAACCTGCTTAATGTGGTATGGGTGAGTGGGTATGTGCAAATGCACATACAAATACTCTCATACAGAGGCAGAAAAGACATAGAATGGGACAGGGCAAGTTAAAGACCTTGAGGTTGTTGTAACACTTAGCATCATTTCCACAGCATCTTTTTTTTTCCCCCCCAAAACTTCAAAGTAATTTTGAAGCATTACAAAGATGAAGTTGTTGACAGAATTAGTCCTGGAAACAGCATGAGAAGTAGAGGAGTATCGTCTTTCCATTATAGGCAAGGAAATGGAGATGAGATGACTTTCCCAGGTTAGTTAGGGCCTTCTGTCTCAGGCTAGACGCTGAGGTTGCACATCTCTGAGCGACAGCACGGCAGGAGCAATATACTGCAAAAACAGTGGGAGGGGGTGAGAAGGCAGCAAGGAACTACTACTGTTCTTCCTACTGGTGATAAAGGCAGTTCAGTGGGACCTCCACTCGCTGAAAATGAAGAGATTCCCAATTATATGTCCTGGTGGGACAGCGCTCATAAAAGGAAGCATTTTTATTCTTTCCTGACCCCAAATGTGGTGATGGTTTTAACCCTTAGCTGCAAAGCAAGACACTAGTCAGGTACCCATCACACCACCCACGGCAAACCCTGTCTTAAATGGGGTTCAGTGATTCAGAAGAATAAGCCAGCATTCAGTGATTCAGAAGGAGGCGAGGCAAACAAACATTGCAGTAGGGAGGTCTGGCCCTGTCGGAAGGGGTCACAAGCCTTATTAAGGCCTTCTGCTTTGACCCGGTGTCCCACTGAGAGGTCAAAACCCCAGAGGAGAGAGCTGAGAGGAAGCAGAACTGCAAGTTGCAAGGAGAAAAGAAAGGCTGTGAGCTGAACAACTTGCTGCAAAGGCTGGGCCAGGTGTTGGGCCCTGAGCCAAAGGCTTTCTTCCTACTGCCTGGGTTAGGGTGGAAGGATTTGGGGTTTTGTTGTTGTTTGCTTGCTTGCTTGCTCTGTACCTAAAGACTATGTTTTAAGTGGGAGGAGTGGCTGAGCAGCTCCTTAGGGAGCAAAACGGCCTGCAGAACCCACCAGGCTAGGCAACCTGCTTGTTATCACCCACCAAACAAGCCAAACAGCCCCAGAAGGCAATATAGCATTTGTGAAAGGGGAAAAAAAGAACTCCTTCATGACCAGAGATCCTGGGTTTCTCTGATAAAAAAAATACCCAATTTGGGGATTAAAAGAAGTAACCCAAAATCCACATTTGCCATGATTAAAATGAAACACCACTATATATAGATATATAGATATTACTTCTAGGTTAAATTTAGCAAGTGTATGGGAGGCATAAGGGGACAGGATAGGGAGTTCTCAATTCAATAATAAGTACAAGCGATACTTGAATTCCCAGTGCAATCCCCATAAAGGCTAACTCTTTCCCTGTGTGATAGATGCCTGGCAAATCCCATGTCTCAGGGCAGTTGCTGGCTACTTGTAGAGGTCATGAATGGGGATCCTGGTTTTCTCTAACAAAAAAAAAATCCCCAATTTTTGAATTAAAAAAGTGGCCAAGTATGTGTGTGTGTGTGTGTGTGTGTGTGTGTGTGTGTGTGTGTGTGGTGTTTCATTTTGATCATGGATTTGGGTTAGTTTTTTTAATCCAAAAATTGGGGATTTTTTTTTAATCAGAGAAAACCAGGATCCCTGTTCATGACCCCTACAAGTAGTCAGCAACCGCCCTGCGACATGGGATTTACCAGGCATCTATCACATGGGGAAAGAGTTAGCCTTTATGGGGATTACACTGGGAACTCAGGTATCACCTGTATCATTATTGAATCAAGAACTCCCTATCCTGTCTCCTTATGCCTTCCATACACTTGCTAAATCTAACCTGGAAGTAATTCAGGGTTTTTGCCCCCCCAGTACGTTGCTTTGAAAGCCAGTCCAAATCCTCATGCCTCTGATAGATAGAAAACTTCTTTCAATTTCCAGACCGAATTTATTCATAACTCGCTTGTAGCCATTTGTTCTCATGCTGATACTGCTCTTTTTACCTAAAGAGGTGGTGCAGACAGAAGTGACAATTTTCATGTGATCTGGCCAGAGAAAGCAGTCAATAGCTGTGGCCAGACACAAGTGCACAGCTGCAGACAGCTTTAAAAATGACCAGCTGGTGAAAAATCTGACCCCTCATTGCATGAGATACCAGATAAAGACATTTCAAAATGTAACTTGTGTCTGTGGAGCTCCCAGCTTGTTGCTGTTTTCAGAATGGGAGGGGGAAAGGGAGTGGGGGAGTTCAGTCTGGGGGGTTTTCAGCTCCCCTGGAGAGTGTATTGCAGCTCCCCCCCCACCAAGGTGGGGAGGGGGCTGCAATTCACCTACCCCACCCTTCAGCACTGACTGGGGAACCCCAAGAATGCGGTCTCTCCGCTGCCTTTCCCCCTCTCATTCTGAAAACAGGGAGAGCTGGCAGAGCCATGGCCATTGCTGCGGGAGCCTGGCTGCAGGCTCCCAGCCCCAGCTTAATCCCCCCATCCCCTGGAACCAACAGTGAACTTCTGTATGGTCCGGGGTAACGTAACTTAGAACACTTTGCAGAAAATGATCTGAATTTCAGCGGGAGCTGCCCTGCTGACTGCACCCACAGTGCGGACAGCAACGTAATAATATCACCACCGAACAAATGCAGCAGTAGAAATGTTAAGAAATAATCAGGATCTGCTTAGTCACAGCAACATTGCCAGTGACTCTCATCACATTACATCAATTTGATGCTGATTTATTTGCAAATGAGCTGACTGTTTTGATAGCTGTAATGTGTCTTTGGAATGAGAACTCTCTTATTTCTGCAGAGCTTCTTCATCACAGGAATGATAAAACACTGCTGGCAACAACCTCCATGGAAGAAGGTTTGTGCATTGACTAATCAAACCCCCCAAGAATCCTGGGAAGATAAGAACTTGTTAAGGGTCACGTGATCCAACACATGACTGAGCGCAGAGTATAGTATTGCCCTGTTTTGCACAGTTGTACTACAGTGCAACAGTTTCTTTGCAAGACAGTATTGTCATTGCAAGTGAATGCTTTTTTCCAGGCAAAGGCTGGTTTCAACAGCCCAGTTCTTTGAGGAATGGGTGCTGTGTGACTGAAATCACAGCTGGGTTAGGAGTCAGTTGCTCGCTCTGGGAAGGACTCTATGGCTAAGATTGCTTACTATGCAGTGCCATGTTGTAACACGCAGCACTGCCTCATGAACTGGAAACAATGCAGCAGCCTTTGTGTAGCCCTGAGTCTGGGCAATAACTTCTGTCTTTCAGCTGTGTGCACAGCTATGCTGCTTTGAGTTCAGGGGATAGCATATGTGGAGAAGTGTGGTAAATCAAGCAGGTTTAAATGCAAATCTAGCCCAAGGATGATGAATTAGGGCCTTGTTACATGTTACACTGTGAGCTGCACAAATGTTGATTGGCATAAGGGTAACTTGCACTCATACCTTCCACCTGGGTGGTGTACTGTGGGGAGTGGCCAGTGGTGATGTGTAGGGGTGCACGGGGTGCATGTGCACCCCTTGAGAGTGCTGGTGCACCCCCTGACAGTGCTCCCCACTTAGGCAATAAGCAGGGGGGCAGGCGGGAGTGCTGGCCAGGGAGTGGGGGTGCCAGGTGAAGTGCTGCTGGCACTTCTGGGAGTGCCACTCCCCCAGTCGGTGAGATTGGCTGTGTAGGGACCTCCCTATTGGTGCAGTTGGCCATGGGGGAATGCTCCTTCTGGTCACTGACTGGCTGCTGGGGGGGCACATGCCCCCCTCACTGAGGTGGCACCAGCCACCCATAGGAGTGGCCACACTTTAATGAACAGGAGCTGGGTCATATGGATCAAGAAATAATTCTGCCTTGAAGTGGCATAAATTTGAGCCACATAACTAGGGGTCTACCCAACTCAAGGTGGCGGCCACCTGATTTTGCGGGCAGATCGCAGTGCTGGCTGCCGTTTTTGAGGGCTTATCATGGCCAGGGCCCTTGCATGCCTCTGATTGCCTGAGGGCCCATGGTGGCCCCGCCACCCACAACTGATTGGTGGAGAGGGCTTTCCATCATATCGCCTGGTCCCCTCACCACTGATTGGCTGAGAGGGTTGTCCGTCATCCAGCCCCACTGAAGGTTGGTGGAGAGGGGAGTGCGTGACAGGCAGCCCTCAGCTCATCAGCGGTGAGGGATAGGGGTGGCAGCCATCCACTGGGGAGCCAGCATTTTATTTTTAGTAAGTTTTTTATCTCCACAGATTTCATGGAAATCACTCCATTTTGCAATTTCTGTGAAATCTGTGTAATCATGACTTGGGTAGGTCCCTACACATAACAGGAGCTTTAAGCCACTTGAAGGTATTAACACACAGACAAGCTTGAGGTTAAGAGCTCCGGGAGCCTCCCAAAAAGAACATGCCCCAGAGTTATACAGTGTCTCCAACAAAGAAACTGAGAATGCCAATATATGGGTGCTTAGGACATTCCCGTAGAAGATCAGAAATGTAAGCCAGGTCATTAGGGTGGTGTCACATCTTAGGGTGGTGTCACAAGTTCACATTCAGTTGCAAATCACTGGGATGTAGTGACTTATTAAATTCAATACCTCGGTCTTTAGGAATTAACCTCCACTGAAAGGGAACAGTTTTTCAAGGACACTTAACATATGCTAACTGCATTGAATGTGTGTCTGCTTGTTTTTTAACTGTACTTAGTAAGTGTTATGTTGAATGCGTGATGCCACCCTTATTTTGGGATCTCCCACATCCTAGTTGAACAACCCCCTGGCAAAGTGGTGCTAGGCATGCTCAGTGGTGCACCCATCAGCATGCCCAAGACAGAGAGTAGCACGGGCACGTGCCAAAGAATGGCTGTGTTGTCTCTTGGCACTCTGTGTGCATGGAGCAGGAAGGACACAGCACGGGCTTTTCCATGCCAGTGCTCCCTTGCATAGTCCAATGCGGTATAGGTATACCCAAGGATTCACTGAGCTACTGCTCCAAGATAAAGTCTGGGCTTTGTGGCTGTCAAGACAACACTTTAGCTTTCAGTGTGGTTTTTGTTTTTAAAATTATTTCACTGGTAGCTGGCAACAGCAGCTGGGGTACCCCCTGCTCTGAGCGTCACTGCCATTACTCTGTGGCTGCCCTATTTTTGTCACATTTGTTAGACCTCACCCCTAGCTTTGTGTCTGGCGTCTTTGTGTTTGCAGTTACACCAAGCAGGCCCAACCACATAGATGTGAGAACAACCAGAGCAGGAGGTGAGTGGCGGCTTCTGTATTTGCATTCCTAAAGACTCTTTTTTAAAGAATATAATAAAAATATATTAGCATTAGAGAGCACTGAGTTAGCTCTTCATCACAGCACCCAAACTATAAGCAAGAGGGAGCATTTAATTGGAACTTCATAGAGCTAAAAACATGGCAAACTGCTGTAACATGTGCAATAAATGCATCCAGGAAAATACAGAGGGTAGGAGCTAGACAAGCGTTCAGTGTTACTCCAGCTCGGTTCCCACTGCAATCAATGGGAGCCTTATCATGGCTTCAGTGTTGAATTAAATCAATGCTGAACACTTTTCAACATCCCATTTGAAGACAAGCAGTCTTCCTGCTATCATAATTTCAAAACAGAAAATGCAACCGTGATATAAATTTGCAGATGTCAAATGATTAAAAGCAGACAACAAAAAAGACTACTTGTGAGGCTAAACTCAGCATGATGAGGAAGTGATGTCTAATGGTTTGGGAAGAAATTTGATGTCTCTTCCTAGCTTCGAAGCTGACTTTCCGTGTGACTGAAGAGAAGGCACTTGGGCATGCAACAGTTTTGTGACCTATTAAAGTTACTATGTGTTAGAGATAGCCTTCGCCTGAAAAGGAACAACTCTGCAATACCACGAGGGCAGTTAACACGTGGCACTGTCTACATTTTACAACTCGGCCTTCCTGGTGCACTCATCTACACCACGTAGCTATGCGGTCCTCATGTCAGAACAGCATTTGAGGTACTTCATTAGCAGTGAAAAAGCATCTAGAGCCCAGATATTTGCTTCCCACCTTCTTACAAAATACACTTGTTACTGGGCTCTTGATGTCAAAATGCATTTTAACTTATAAAGAAAAAAAAATCCAGCTCTGCTCTTGTGAAGTGTTTGCTTTCTGGAAATATTCTGAGAAAGCTGTGCTCCCCATCTCGTAAAAGGCTGTACATGCAGCTTGTTTCCTGCGGGGTTGTTCACACTTCCTGTCTTTGACAGTGACGTCTCTTGAGCCCAGTGATGTGGTCCTGAGGACTCCCCAAGCTGGAGGTAAGGATGTTTGTCAGCATTACTTTTTTCCACCACAATGTCAATGACTATTTGCACCATGTGGCAACAGCCCATCCTTGCTCTGATCGCTTTAGGATCACAGGGAGGGATTCGAGGGGATTTTCCCAGCTGCCTGCTCCTTCCATGTGCTTGAGCGTATCACTTATCCTCCCTATGCCATGCCTACAAGGTCAGCATGCCAGGGCTGGCAGCATCACCATTAAGTACACCGTGCTGCTCCGCACGGGCTGCCTCCAGAGCCGGAACCCGTGGAACTGCATCCAGGCAGCACTTCACGCGGGCTAATTAACGCTGGTGACTGACAGTCAATTAGCTTGCTCCCTTGGCAGTTAGCCTGCCTTCAGTGCTGCGCAGGCACAGCCCCACTGCGGCTGGAATGGGAAGCGAGTCGCGTGCAGCACTGCAGTGTGCTTGAAGGGAGTTCAGTAAGGTTTCTATGGGGGGCATGGCCTTAGTTTCCTTCTCCATGAAATGGGGCAATTGTATGGACCTTGTCACATGGTACACTTCGGATGCGTTAGCTGCACTTAAAACACCAGCGTCTGAGCATTCAAGCAGTAAAAGACATGCTAAGCGCCAAAGTTACGCCTTTTCTGGTGGGGAGTATCTCCAGAGCCTATTATCTAGCATGTTGAGGGACTCTCCAACTGCTCCATGGAGATAACACCATCAGGAGACTCCAGTGCAGTGCTGAGGCTGAGACCTAAAAATGGCTGTTTGTTGGTCCCAGCCCCCACGGCACACCATAGCCCACGGGAGTCTTGAGTGGCTCTGCAGCTTGGGGTAAGTGTTTTATTTAGATTGCCATAAGCATTACCTTGTGACTGCTGAGAAAACTTTCTAACTCGTAGTAATGCTTACAGTGACCTCAATAAACCAGCTTCTAAGTGTAATGTGTGACACGTCCCTTAACGCTCCTCGGGAGTCTCTGACAAAAGTCGCGGCACAGAGGACAAGCTCTTGTTTGGTTCCTTACCATGGTGCTCTGCTTTCTGTGTAGTGATTGCAAGAGAGCAGGAAAGCACCACTGCTACCTTAACGGAGCCAACACAAAAGGGTGAGTGAGTTATTCTTTTGATTTTTCCTGGTCACCACAGGGCTTGGACATGCCACATTTTACAGTGGTATAATGGGTCTTTATACCAGTGTGGAAAAAAAAACAAGCCTGGGGCATAGCCTACTGCCATGCATCAGTGTAAGTTATTCAGATCTGGTGTACAGTGACCCAGGGAAAAGTCAGGAGTGAAACTGGGCAGGACAGTGTCACACTAGTCTACCTGCAGCTTATCCAAGGGAAGTCGGGTGTTACCTGCACCCTGCCGCCTGGTGACAAGGCTCTGTGCCTGTTTCAAGGACCTGCACCCCTCTGCATGATTACACTGCTGTGCCACACTGATGTGAATGACACTGGTGTGTGTCATGTGTCCAGGCCCACAATGATGCAACTTCTTAAGTGAGTGTTGCATGTCCCTGCTTGAAAATCTACTCACAATGATCAGATTTCTCTCTTGCGTCACTGGGACAACATGGTGTCATTGGAAATACTGAACAGATCCACTGCTGAAACTAAACCTGCAAATGAGTGACACCAGCATGGCATTTGGCAGCAAAGGGGCACTTTTTCTAAGGGATGTAATATTATGACACTGCTGTCTTCAACACAATCATTTTCATCCTCTTTACTGGGAGACAAAAAATGTGCTCATTTTATAAGGAAGGAGGCAAGTTAAAAACCATATTTAAACAAAAAACATGACATTGTACTGTAACAAAACCCTAGGTTGCTGGCAGGGTTGCCAACCCTTCAGGATTGCCCTGGAGTCTCCAGGAATTAGATATAAATCGCCAGGAGATGCTGAGAGTCACTTGGGAGAGATAAATGACAGGACATTTATTAAAACTAATATTAAATGTTGAATCCAGGGTATACAGTAGTCCAGTGGGTTTTAAAATGTACTAGCAATGTACATTTGCCTTCCTGGCAATGTCTACACACCCTAATCTGTAACTGATAGACGCAAGCACACGGGCACGTTTGCATTGCGTGTCGTGGGCACACTGGCGCTCCAGAAACCTCCCAGAATAGATTCAAACAGAATTGTCAACCCTAGTTGTCGGGGGGCTCCCAGAGAGACACCCTAGGGTTGTGAAAGCTTATGGGGCCCCACTCTGCTGAATGGCCATACCCAGGTTATTAGTTTGCCCAAAAAACCACAGGCACTTTGCTAAAGTGATGGAAAGCCAAAACTGTTCGCTACAAGTGAGAACAAATGGTACAAAACAGATGTGATAAAGGCTTTGACGACAGAGCATAGAAAATCAAAACTACCACCTCGCTCTCATAACTGTTTCTGTGAAAATCTCCCGGGGTCAACCTCCCCCCACTCCCAGGTCGCCCCCTCCACCGGGGACCTCCAAGCCCCTCTCCTCGCAGGGAGCGCCCTCTCAGGTCACTCTCTCGAGAGCGTTTCTGCCTGTGGATCCATTTCACCGTTTTGTTGCATTTATATTTTACACCTCACTGAACAGGAGGTGCAAAACTAAACCAGGCAGTTTCACGTCCTGGAACTTCCTGGCAGGAGTGCAACACGCTGGGATTGCAGCCGCTGCTGGGGAATGTTTCACTCAAGGCAAAGCGCCGGCATTTCTCTGCCCATTTCTCGGCCGGATTTTCAAAGGCGCAAACAGGAGTTTGTTGTCCGGCTCTCATTAGCTACAAAGCCCTTTGGGCTTTTGAAAACCCAAGAATATATTAACATTAGATCTTCAAATACATTCACAGGCCCTTTAGGATCACGCCTTATCTCTTACCTCATGCAATGTTTTCATGAACCTGAATGCTCTTGAATGTTTTGCAGTTACTACAGTGAAAGCCACAGACACAGCCCTGGATACAAATAAAGGTAGGGATGGCACTATCCCACACTGGTTTGAGGGAACCTCATTCTGGTTTTGATTGGACTTTTATAAGGCCCATAGAAATAGACTGAAATAGATCAGGAACTACCAAGTGACACCGAATAGGGAAAGCAGGAAGAAGGATTTTCACTCTGGTGCTATCTATGATTCAGTTGCTATCCTTTGTATTGTCCATAGTGGCCGTGTCTCTCCATATTACAATACAGTGCTGTGCACGGATACCAGAGCTAATGCATCCAAAGCTATCGGAAGTAGAAGAGCCATGGTAGGGTGGACTACAGCCTGGATTATTAGCCAAACTAAGAACATATTAGCAAAGCACAGTGCTGAAGTGGCTATATAGCTTCAAGTACTCGAGTTCATTCAGAGCAATGTCAGAGGTCTTCACTTGACACTGCAGAGTAGCTGTTGACATCAACTTCTTGTTATCACCTCAGTTTTTTTCCTGTAAAATGGGTATAGGTTAGTGGCTATCGTGTTGTTATTGTTGCCGCTATTTACTCTCTGTTGCTATTTGTTGTTGGATATTTTTTGTTGTTGTTGAATAATATTTGTGTTTCAAGCAATTTCTTAAGAACCAAGTATTCAAAAGCCAGCACCCTCCTCTAAACAAATAGACTAAAAAGGCCCCAAAAATCTCTGCCCACTGACAGATAAGAGTTTTTTGAGCAATTAACCAGGAAACTAGCTAAGGGCTGACACGTAGTATCATAGTTTCTAGGGTCGGAAGGGACCTGAGTAGATCATTTAGTCCGACCCCCTGCCATGGCAGGAACGAGTACAGGGTCAAACGACCCCGGCAAGGTGTTCATCTAACCTCCTCTTAAAACCCCCCAGGGTAGGAGCCAGCACCACTTCTCTTGGAAGCTGCTTCTGCTTCTTATATAACTGGGAGAATCCTTTACCATCCAAGCACAACACGGACACTTTTAAGCGACGAGGATCAAAGGGAGCAGGAGAGCACACAAGCCTCCATGGCTCACCAAAAGCATCCTGGAATGTCTCCTTGCTAAAAAGGACTAGCTTCCCAGATTAAGGATGATAAGAAGTCCTTTTTTAAATACGTAGGGGGTAAAAAGAAGGTCCCGAGTAATGCGGGGCCCTTGCAGGATGACATGGGAAACTTGGTCGTCACATCAGATGACAAAGCCAACATGTTTAATGATTTCTTTGCCTCCGTCTTCCTAAGTAGGGATCAGGACAGCCACCTCCCTGCTGGGCCCCCCTCGGGAGGCACACCTGGGCCACGGGTTAGCGAGCATTTAGTTAGGGAGCTTCTGGAGGGGTTGGACGTATTCAAGTCAGCCGGCCCGGATGATCTCCACCCTGTAGTTCTAAAGGAACTGGCCGAAGTCATTGCAAGTCCCCTGGCACGGCTTTACGAGCACTCGTGGTGCTCTGGTGAGGTACCGGAGGACTGGAAGAGGGCCAACG
>NW_017728886.1:257598424-257600491 GCF_001723895.1 Crocodylus porosus | reverse complement strand
CCAGTACTCTTTCCTGCCCATGGCAGGGGCTCGGACTAGATGATCTGCTCAGGTCCCTTCCGACCCTAGAAACTATGAAACTATAACAGGAAGAGGTTACTTTTTTGTTGTCTTTAACCAGCACAACTCTTTTTGCTAGATCAGGGTACAACGAAACGAACCAGAGCAGAAATGCTCTGGCCTTCTGCTTCAAATGTCATTTCTCTTGGGTCTTCTTCCCACCTGTGGCAGTCTGCACCTGTGCTCTGGGATTATGATGGCATCCTACTGTTATGGAGGTCAATTTGCCACCCAGCTACAAGGGGCCTGTTGTTTGCCTTGGTATTTCTCCTTCCTGCATTTATTATTCCTTCCAATCTAAGCAGACGGGGGTAAAAGGATGTTTCATTGCAAATGTGCTTTCAGGATTTATGGAGCCTGCTTTCACAGTAGAGGGAACTACCACAGCCCCTGCAGATACCCACTCTGCAAACTCAAAAGAGAGACCCACGGAAAATGCTCCTGCCAGGACAGCCAACAAAGGCGAGTGCCAAATGAATCAAGTTCATTTTCCATTATAACTTGCAGCACATCTTTGTTCTTGTTTCCTGCCATCTTCGGCTTGGCATTTCCCCAGGGCCATGTGGTCAGACTGGGTTACCGACACAGTGATCCCTGTATGAATCCCTCACAACAGCATCTCACCAAGCAGAGCGCTGACCCAGAGAGGCGATTTGAGCGTACTCACAAGCTGGTCTCACTCATACTATTCAGCCTAGGACAAAATTATTTGTCCAGCAAGGATCTGCACATGTTTCAGAAGAGTTTGCTCATGTTGTGGACCGACATCCTGAACTTTGGGACACGCAAACAACCTTCTGTCTTCACGAAAGTCTAATATCTATATAATGTCATCTGCAGACACAGCCTTGAAGATAGGAGGAGAGGGCACAGTCTACTCTACTCTCTCTCCAGAAGTGCCACCTTCCGATGGGGAGCTTGACCCCTATGTGGGAAAAGGTAGGCACAGTATTTTTCTAAGTCAACTCTCAGATAAAATGAATGACCCACTCTAGTACCAACTACATTTGCAAATGGTTTATGGAGGATTACATCTGGTGTAAGCAAGTAACAGACACGAGTAATGTGTTACTGATGGTTATAAGCACATCAGCAGATGTAGTCACTAAGTGTGGCGTATAACAGTGCTAATACCTTCTACCTGCCTGCTTCTAACCACCTGTCATGATAGACCTCACCTCTCTAAAAGGAGCTGTTTCTTAAAATCCTTTATATTTTTTCAGATAGGTACCTCAAAAATAAATGTATTGTCACATACTATCCCGCACTAGAACGTATACAAATAACCCAGGCAATTACCAGCTGTATTTGAAGAGGGTTATATCATTTGAAAAAAATGTATCCCAGCCTTCCCTCTGGTTTTCAAACCATCTTACCATACTTATCATCACAAGCAAGCTCCCTGCTAAGCACCACGCTCAGACAGAACCAGAGTTTGCCAGAACAACACCTGCGAAACCTTCCACCAACACATTTCCGTCACTGAAGCCGACAAACACAACAAAGCCACCAGGATCTAGGGATCCTACATGCCCAATGGATGATTCACAGGGTTGATCCATAGGGTTACCATATTTCTAGTTTCAAAAAAGAGGACACCTGTTGGAGGGGTGGCGGTATTATGCTGGGGGGGGGGGGCAGTGATATTTTCGTGATCTGCCCCTGCCCCTCACTCCCAAGCTACAGCCCCTCCAGCCCTGCTTCTGCCCCTCACTGCTGACCCACTGTACCTCACCCCCAGCCCATGCTGGTGCCCCTCACTCCCAACCCACAGCCCACCATCCTTGCTGATACCCCTCACTCCCGATCTGCAGCCCCCTGGCACTGCCTGTACCCCACACTCCCAATCCAGAGTCCCCCCGTCCCCCCTGGTGCCCCTCACTCGTAAGCCACAGGCCCCCAGCCAGCCCTGCTGGTGCCCCATTCTCCTGACCAGCAGCCCCCTGGTCCCCCCAGCCCTGCAGTGCTGGTGCCCCGATTCCTGACCCGATATCCCCTGCTCCCCCC
>NW_017728886.1:257579132-257598304 GCF_001723895.1 Crocodylus porosus | reverse complement strand
TTGCTGGAGGGCAGGTGCCTCCCGTACCTCCCCCCACTCTGCTGCAGCCCCAGTGCCTGGACAGCGTCCCCCAGTGTCATCAGGCACCCAACCCCCACACATACTCATCCCCTCCTCCCCATGCATACACACAGCTCCCCCGGATAGTGCCCAAGTCTTGGCCCTCCAACCCCTGCCTCCCACAGACTTACCTGATTCCAGCTGGGGGGCTGCTTCCACCACCCTGCCTGGTTGTATGCCGGCTACATGCATGTGCAGATGCACAGGATGCCCCTACTTCCAATCACCCTCCCCCTGCTTCCCACAGCTCCAAGAAGCTCCTTGTAAGGGCAAGCCAGGAAGTGCCAGGAAAATTTTTGAAGCTGAGTGTAGTGAAATCCGGGACATTTGTTCATATTTAACACCCCCCCTCCCCACACACACACCCAAATGGAGATGTGAAGACCCAAAAAGAGGACATGTCCAGGAAAACCCAGACATATGGTAACCCTATTATCCCATGCCCTGGTGGAAACAATGTAGGTGAAAGTAAATTAATACCATATTCCAGAATAAACTCATGTAGAAAAAATGGTAAGGACAGAAATGCCCTATCACTGGTGGGAGAACACTGTTCATATAACACTGGCTCCACACTTTTGCTCTCATAATTCTTATTCTCAAAGCCAGCCTACACACTACTTTCAGAAGACAGGCCTGCACTCAGAAAGTCATAACTTTCCTAGACACCAAAAACAATGAATTTAGCAGAAACATTGGTTTTCTGGCTCGTTAACCCTTACTTCTTTCTTTGCCGACTCTGTTTTGCTTCACAGGTGATACGGGTGCACTTCTCTTCCAAGCAGTCCTACTGATTAACCTAATTAGGTTAGAGTGAAAGCAATTGCTCTAATTTCCCTAGTTTGGATTATGACTGCCTCATTCTCAGATGAGACCAAGGCACATGAAGCCAAAAAGCTTGTCTCTCCCAGCTACACAAGTTGATTCAGGAGACGCTATTACCTCACCGGAAACCTTGCATCCTTAGATACAAATGCTGCAACCAAAATGAAATCAGAAAAGAGATTTTCTTGTGTTTTGTCTTTTGACCAACAGTCTAATTACACCTTGAAGTGAGATTTTGCTACTTATAGAAAGCAGAGAAACTAAAAAGACTTCTTTTCTCCCACTTGGAGAGCTCCAAACCTCCAGGCACCCCCCTCCCCTCGCTTTTCAGCTCTGCCGTCTGTAGATAACTCTGAGAAGGTTCAATCAGTCATTCTGTAGACTTGCAATTCGGGTATGCCCCAGCTGCCCTGCAAGGACCTCCTGTGCTTGTTACAGATAGTGAAAGGAACAGCCCCAAAGCAGAAGATGGGGAAGGAGAGGCAGGGTCAGAGTGCAGGAGAAATCCAGACGCTGACTGAGTTCTCAGATGCCAACTTTTCCCCGTGGTCACTGTGTGCGCTTATGGGCCCAGTAGATGAACATGAGCAGGAGTGACAAGACTGGTGCACACTTGGTGCAGAGCAGGGCCACCCTCTTGAAGTTGAATCCAAGACACGTTGATGGTTTTCTGCAGGCAGGGAAGCACGCTCCCACCTGAAACGTTGCTCAGGGTTCCTCTCTTGACCAGTTGCCTTCCTGTGTGATAGAAATGACCCAGGGGCTTCAGGGGCTGCACACTGAGAGGCCATACCAACCCATCCAGCCAGCACAGTAACTCTGCTATAATATTATGGTACTTGGACCTTGAGGTTTGAATGGAACTGGAGCTGGAGGGTTAGGTTCAGGAGGGTTTTAGTTTGGTGTAAACTCAGGAGTGGAAGATGGGGCCAGGTCACTACCGGACAAATGGACACTGACGTGGCCATTTTCCTGCCATTCCTCCTGCTTACTGACTTACAGTGTTAGGGACTGAACAACATATAGCCGGGGCAGGCGAAGGCTGTACAGTCCAAATAGACAAGGCAGACAAAAGGATCACTGTTAAGTATGGTTGTATAGATAAGGAGAGAAACGGTCAAATGGCTTACCCAAGGTCAGACAGGAAGAGCTGGAAATTCAACCCCAGATCTCCCACATCAAATCCTTAACCACAAGCCTGTTCTGCCTCTGCCATCATGGCAAGTACACATCATCAGAGACATCCCTCCAGCAGATACTGAAGAAAATATGTCCTGTGTAGTCCCTGCTCTCCTGCTCTGGCTTTCTTTTGTATTAGCCGTGAATACCAACAATTCTGTTTTTCAAATTAGTGAGAATCTGATGCACCAAATTCCTCTTTCTCATAACCTTAAAAATAACTTTATCTTGGAAGAGTGGCACCACACATGTGAAACAATACATAAGAGCAAAGCTTTTTCATCACATTCCTGTTTCATTTGCATCTTCTCTTTGCAGCTGGGAAAAGCTCTTTCTTCAGTAAAATCAGTTTTCCCACTCTTGCTATTCTCTGCCTTTCTTTTCCTAACGATGTCTTTAACAGCATTTAATTCCTTTTTGGTGCCTTTTTGCTGGAGAACTCACTTCACCTGTGTTTCCCTTTTCCATAAAGTCATGATGGTCTATTCTAAGCAAAGGCAATTTGTGCTGAACAGCCAGTTTACAAACACTTACCTAGAAAGAACAGCAGGAGCAAAAGATGTTACAGGGGACATTTTAGCTAGCTTGATAGCCACAAGATTGGTTCCAGGATGAAAAGAGTCTTGCAGAATCTCACAAATTAAAGCATGGAAATGAAGGAAAATAAAATCCAGTTGAAGTCACTGCAGGTATAGGATTTCTCAAGCCATCCGAAAATGGGATCTAGTTCCTTGAGGCTAAGTAGTACTTACTAGGCTTGATTCAGCAGCATGTTACCTCCACAAGGTAACTTCTGTTCTAGTCATGCCTGCAGGTCCTGGTCAATGTGTTGGAGTAGGTGTGATAAAGAAATGCCTAAGGATTTATATTCTATACAAACAAAAAGAGAACAAGTGTATAAAACAGATGAGAAGGGAGCATAAGACAAAAGCAAAAGAATCTTGATCAACTTAAGAATAGCTCGTCAACGCCACTTAGAAACAGTGGGAAAACTGTAATGATTATGGTGAGGATTACGGTCAGTAAATTTAGACCCCTATGGAGACATGTTCCAGTAAATTTAGACTCAGTGACGTATTTATGAAGCCTCAGAGAGGACATGTGGATTATACAAGACTAAACCTAGCAAGGAAAATCATTTGCATTTATTTTGTGATGCCTCCCAAACACTCCATACTTTCCAACCACAGCCGAAGAGGTGGTGCTTACCCTGATGAATGTGTAAGTTCTTAAATGTTACCTGTTCATCAATGCATTTTTCTTTACAGTCTGCGACCGATTTACCTTTCTGCAAATAAGAGGGAATGGGAAAGTGAAGCAGGAGCTGCCCCAGCTAGGAGAAATGCTGTATTGTTTGACTGACAGATGTCCACAGGAATTTGAATCTTATGGCTGCTACTGTGGCCAGGAAGGAAGAGGTTCTCCTGCAGATGTACTGGACAGGTGCTGGCTCCTTGACACCTGCTAAGTATCTGTGTTTACTATAGCAGTTCCAGGGGACCATCCAAGGCTGAGTAGAGAGAGCCCAAGCCCTCAAGAACTTATGCTCTAAACAAAGAAGAAAGACAAAACATAGAGGAAGGCAGTGGGACGTATAAGCAGTCATCAGTGTAATGGTGGTCAATGTCCTATTAGGGGTTCTGGTTTCTGGAGGATGAGATTTATTTTGGAGGCAAGCTGCTAAATGGTAGAGAAGAGAAGAGGAGCAAAAGGAATAAAGGAAGAAATAAAGGGAGACAAGAAAGAATACAGTGGAGCAAAAGCAGTGTCAAGAAATGGCTGGGTTGGAAGGCAGTTTGCAGACAGAACTATTGCACCCGCCTTTGGAAGAGTATAATCACCAGGGATGAAGCACTGCCCCACTGAAGTCCATGCAATTAGGATTTTCCTTCTGCAAGGGGGACAAATTGTTCTTGTTGGCACTGGAAGTTACTTCTAGGAGCAAGGAAATTAAATTAAGGCAAATTCAGGAGAAGGGAAAGCTACCACAGGGTGAGTTCCATTGGGTATGGAAGAGTCTCCTGGGAGGGCACTGGTGGAAACCTTAATTGTGTGGGGTCTTTTCAGGTTTGAGTAGTAGAACTTATACCAAAAGGACCTGACCTGCTGTGGCAGGACCAAAGACCAGCTAAGTATAAGTTTCTTCTGGTCCTAATGTATAACTCTGGCCACAAATATTTTGGCTCTCTACCAAGCCTGGGACCACTGGTGACAGAGCTGCCAACTGTCCATAATTTCAGAGAGTCCACAAGGAAAAAAGGCTAAACATGCTTGTCTATAAAGACCAAAAAAATGGATCTGTCTTTAGAAAACTAAGAATTTGTGTTGAAGGACAGAGAGAACAGAGCAGTGCCATCTTGAGTCTCAGTGGGAGCACAGCTTAGCATGTTGCAGGGAGCTCTCTGGCAATGGCCTTTGTTATGGCCCACAGGAACCTCTGTAGCCCCCTCACCATCCACCCCAAGCCACGTGCTGCTGCTGCATCTTGGTAGCTGCCTTTCTGTAATGGCTACTCACCTCGCTGATAGGCAGGGCTATGTGGCTTGGGCAGTTAGAGACAGTTGATGGGAAAGGGAAGTGGGGGCTGTGTGGCTGGGGTGGAACTGCGGGGTTTGGAGAAGTGGTAGTTGGGTGGTTTGTGCCAGGGGGCAGGGGGCAGAGCCAATAGGGGTCAGTTGAGGGATGGACTTGGGGGCAGCACAGTGCAAGGTGTGGTCAGAAATATCAGGGTGTGGGGTAGGTAGGGGACCCCTGAGATGGGGGAAGCACAGTTCACAGCCATTGTTCAGTCAAGTAAGACTGTTAAAGCTACTGTTAAACACCTAAATTTGAACCTGGCTCTTGTTATTGCTGTCTAGTGCCTGGCAGAAGGGTTACTCTTGTAAAGTGAAAAACAAATGTCAGTAAAAAAAGTTTGATGGTCAGTAAAAAGTTTGCAGTTTGTCGGCAACCCCCACGCCTCCCCCCAAAAACAAACCCCCACAAACAATTCTTGGGTTGGCAACCCTGACTGTCAAGAAACAAACCATTCCCAATTAATCCTGCTCCAGGAATACCCAACTCTAGCAGTTTTGCAGTACAGACAGCATAGTCTGAGTATGCCCAAGTG
This sequence comes from Crocodylus porosus, assembly GCF_001723895.1. Lineage (NCBI taxonomy): Eukaryota > Metazoa > Chordata > Crocodylia > Crocodylidae > Crocodylus > Crocodylus porosus. Next base: position 257,593,131 of record NW_017728886.1, on the reverse strand, counting down.
CTTAACCCAGGCTCAAAATCCTGACTGTGCCCACTAGTGCTTAACCCAGGCTCTGTCATGGGGAATGAACTCAGGATCCCTATAGGCTGCATATGCTGCCTGACAGATTAGGTGCACATGAAGTAGGCAGAGCTTGTTTCTCTGGGTGGGCTCATGTTCAGCAGGGAAGCAGCTGAAGGATTTAACCATTATGATGCTGGTAGTTTCCAGTTACATTCTTAGCTGTACTAATTATGCATTCAGTTTTCAGGAGAATTATTTATATACTTATAGTCATAAAGAGATTGGGGTGTCCTTCTAGGGGCTTGCAACTAATTTAAGACAGAAAAGCCAGGGGACCAGGAGGCATTAGGCAGGAGCAGTGATGTCAGAGGAAGCTGAGAGCTTTTTTTCTGTCTAAATAATATGTTTAAAAATAAAAGTCTATCCATTAAACACCAACACAGGATCAATGCACCAAAAAGATAAAAAAAAAAATAGAAGGAAGCAGGCTGCGATGCAGGGAGATGCAGTGCATTAGAGAAAATTGAACATTTGGGCCAAGTCAAACTCACCTTTATATGGGTAAGGAGCACCCATATGCTGTATAGGCCACTTAGGTTAGCTCCCACTCCTCCATGTGCAACTTGCCTTTTTCCTCTGAGCATGCTCAGAAGGGATCCACTATAGCTACTGCCCTGGGAAGGCACATTAACTCCATGCAAGTCCCTGGAAACTTAGCTGCAGAACCTTGACACCAGAGGAGGAGGAAGGGCTTCCTACACTTTTAGCCTAGCCGCCTAGTGGTTAGGGCACTTGCCCAGGTAGTGAGAAAGCATCCCCCAGATGTAGGTAAGGGAAACCTTCATGTCCAGCTTCCCAGCAAAATGCTCTAACTACCTGGCCATGGATCAGGCACTGCCAAGAATCACCCCCACCCCTCCTGAAGAAGCTGGTTCATTTGGGAAGCCGGGGGGGAAGGGTCCAGTGATTTATTCAGTAGTCAGGAAAGACAAGGGCTCCTGGATTCTCTCTCCTGGATAAGCTGGGGGGCAAGCTGTCCCACTGGGGACAGGAGACAGAACCCAGGGCCTGCCCATCCTTCCAGGCCAGTGCCTTTCACTGAGCTACACGCCCTCTGGCTTGCACTCCCCCTCCATTCTGTGATGTCAAGAGTTATGCATAATCTAAGGGTGAAGTAGGATCTAAAATTCATGCAAGTGGTCCAGAAATAGGCAGTTAACTCCAGTCACATAAGTACCACTTACATATTTTGAGAGAGCTAGATGTGGGCTTCTCTATTTCAGGTGCTGTTTCTCTCATCACTGCTGTATGGAACAAGTTAGAAAACTCGGATGCCATCCAGAGAGAATTTTGCGATCTGAAGTTGTGTGTTTCGATCATAAACCAAAGTGTAAGTGTGGGGGTTAGATAATGAAATTTATGGCATTCCTCCTGAGCCAGATTGAGATCAGTGTAGAATTATAACAAGAAGAGCCTCACAGAGCTTAGACAGAAAAGACGTTATACTAGCTGGAGTCTACATGCCATCGGAGTCCGTCTCGAGAAGGAAAAAAGTGACCACATTAAGAATGTTCTTAACAAAAGCAAGCGACTAAACCTGACCAAAACTTGCTTATTGTTCCTGGTGAAGCCAAGGCCTGTTTTACATGAAACAACCATGCAGCTCAAGAGCAGACTGAAAGAGGTGTGTCTACCAATAGTGGAACGTCACAAATGTAAGGAGGTTAATTTTTGATCTCACGGTGATCAATGGGAGCTGCAGCCTCTCAGCCTCTCCCAAAACCTGTTTACAGTTAGGTGTCAAGATATGGATTTCGTAGCATCTCTTTGACACCCAGGATTGAAGGCTTTTCTTGTAAATGTTACTCAGCCTTGTGGCATAGGTGACAACACCATTTTAAAATGAAGCACGATAATTAGCGTCCAAATGTCAAACTTTTAACATCTTAAATTTTTTGTCTTTTGAAGGCATCGGCTGGAGTATGTGTGAAAAGCTACTGTGTTCCTGTGATCAGACAGCTGCTGAGTGCATGGCTGCTGCTGTTTTCAATGACAGCTTGAAGGCCCCGAGCCAGCAAGACTGCCAAGAGGAGACAGCCCCGTGTTGGAGTGCAACACATGAAAGGCCTTCAAGTGGCTCAGGAATAGGCACTAGAGCATCCAGCTCTGAGGAGAGCAGTGAGGAGGCAGGTCCAAGGAGTGTTTTAAGAAGAGGAAAGAGAGGTGCACGCTTTTCATTTGGAAAGGATTACTCTGCACCACTGCACGGGAGATAGCCAAGTTTGATCACCTTGTTGTGGAATGGCATAAAGGGCTCGAGAGTCAAATATTGTGCATCCCATTTTGTCTTTGAAAATTCTCCTTTTCATTTCCTTACAGACGACTGATTGAAAGATAGACTAGGTTGCAAGTATATCACACTACAGTATGGAACTCCTTAGTATAGAAGAGCCTGCCTTGAGGGTCATCTCTAGTAGGCCAGACCCTGTCTAAAAGTACCAAGTACAGTTTGGTTCAGCTTCCAAGTAAATAAAGCCCCAGTTGATTTTTGTTAATGGCTTTTCCAGTTGCCTAAGGCCAGACCCCTCACTCTACATCATGGGTGATGATCCTTGCTGAAAACAAAAATAATTGAAGAGTTGGAATTTCAGATATCTTTTCATTATAGGCCCCCTAGAGAAAATTCTTCCTGAATTTCCTCTACCGGGACTATAATGTGAAAATATATTAAATTCTAAATCCAACGTATATTGCAAGTATACTTATTAGACCCAAATTATAGCAAGTAACCCAGATTTTGATGCATGTTCTATTTATTAGCTGGCATAAACCTAGTGAAAAGTTTTGGCTAGGAGTCAGCTGGGTTTTTGTCCATGCTTATGAAGGCCTGCAATGTTCCATGAACATCCATCAAACTCTGGCTACGGACAGGCTGTTAGTTACAGAAGGGTTTCTCAACCGGTGGGATGTGAATGTCATCTAGGTGGGACTTGGGTCATGGCAGTGAAACTGGAGGTGCCACTGCAGGACTTCCAGTTTTGCTTTTGTGTGCTTTGATTGGATTGGGTCCCCCCACCCCCAGCTCATTAACTGGTGGGACCAGGACTTTTTGACCTTATGTAAGTGGGACATAAGGTGCAAAAGGTTGAGAACTGTTCAGTTACAGCACTGCAGATTTCTAGGTACCTCGCAGTGCTGCAAAGCACGGTAAGATGGGGACCATACAAGTAGTTCAGGGCCCTGGCTGGAGAGCTACAAGCTGAACAGAGGTAAGCTCTCTGTCCTGGGGGCAATAGAAGCCTGTTCCTTCGTTCCCCTTGTCTCAGGGCTGGGCAGTAATTGAGAGCCTGCCCTCTCCCTTTTGGAGGAAAGGGGCAGTCTGGCGATGAGCAGCTGGAGCTGCTGAAAACAGAACCTGCACAGGAAATCCCCGTGCCTACCATGGCAGTAAGGGCAAGGAGTACTGCCCTCTTCAGAGTGGGGAAAGCAGCATGGAGGGCTGCGGGACCCCTGTTGCCTCACATGGAACGGGACTGGTGTTATATGCAGAGCTAGAGAACAAAGTTGCTGCTTAAAAAGCTAACAGTTCATGGCTGAAGCACCAGGTTGTTTCCACCACAAACTGCCTGAATGCCTGTACTCTGTGCTGGGAAAAGGGCTTAACAAATGAATTGTCTGTCCACAGCTTCAGATTCTGATGAAAAGCAGGAAATTTGACTTTCATAAATACCACACCTCCGTAACTCTACCCAATTGCAGCAAAACTCTGGTCTACGGTTTTTGAGCTCCTTAGTGGGCACAAACTCAAAAGAGAAGGGAAGGCAGTTATGCAGTACGTTCTTTTTTAGCTTGAAATTAAATCACAACTATCCTTTTATTATACATTGTACATCTTGTAGTGTGTAGGTTTCTGCTGGTGCTCAAACATAGTGCACTCTCTTAAATTGCTCTATGCGGTTTCTAGCAATACTTTTGCTACGACTTTTGTAATAGGAAGTTTGAAAAGGAAGACAAGGAATATAAAACCATTTTCAGACTAATTTCACATAATAAGCAAAGTCAAAATATTTTCAAGCATCTCCTATTTTAGGCTTCTCTGAAAACAAACTGTTTCCATTAACATTTCTTAAAATAAAAACTGTTTGCTACTGACTTCTGCTGCATCTTATTGTTTTAGTGATTTCAATCATTTCAGAGTTGTTTCCACATTTCCCTTTTCACAGTCCTATTTTAAAGGCTCCAACTGAGCTGAAAAAACATTGCTCTGTGTTGAACCTTGGGAAAGTAGGAAACAAACTAGAGGTGCACCTTACAGGCTAACTGAATCAGAGACACATAACCTTTCGTGAACCACAGCTCACTTCATCAGATGCTTAAGAAAGTATGCAGTCCAAATAGATCAGAAGCTCTGGTAACAAAAGGGTCATTTGTTTTATTCCAGGTTTTAAAGATGTTTGGCTTCATTTCGGTTCCTGCCACGCCACACGGGATGGCACATCAGACCCCAAGCACACCATTTGGGGATCATGAGCCTGGGTTCCCATTCACTAGTGGGTAGTAAAAGCTTGGCTCCTTGCAGTCCCCCAGCTAGAAGCCCTGATCAGCTGATGGGGGTTCCCAGCCCTGGGCAGCACAGGGGAGCCTTTGGCTCCAATGTCAACAAAATACAAGATCTGTGGCTAGAAGTGGTGGGAAGGTCCAAACTTATAGCTACTTTCAACGGCATAAAGAATACACAAGGGTGGAAGAACTGAGGGTTGGCCAAATGAATTGAGAATTGGCATCCAGTCAAAGCTGAAAGAAAATTCCAAAATACTCTGACACTTAAGCATTCATGCCTGCAAAATGGCAGGATTTAGCTAATTATGTGTTTGCAATAAGATTTGTATTAAGCCAGAGGCATACCTGGCAGGGTCTGTGCCTTGGACAAGTAGACCCAGAGGGTGGAAGCAAGAGAACTCCAGCTGTGCAGCAGTGGGGGAAGTAGGTGTGGGGGGGAGGATTGGGAAATCTAGGGTCCCACCAGCTATGGAAGTGTCCCCTAGTCTTTCACTTGCTGCTCCCGCCCTCCCTCAGTGTGATCAAGTGCAACATTGTGCAAAGATATAAAACCCTTAATTTAGCAGAATGGGGCAACATCCATTGCCCTCTGCCCCTAGCTCTAACTCCAATTCCACACAGCTATAAGCTCCCCTGCCATCATGCCCTGGGTCCTGGACACAGAGGCTGGACACACATTTGCATCTGTTCTGGCACCCCCACCATAGTTTTCCAGCAGCCCATCGTATTCAGCACCCAGGACTCATGCCCCCCTTGCCCCACCCAGTAATTATGCAACTGCACTAAACTGACACTCATCTGAATTTCAGAATTGGATTTTATTTAACGTTCTGGTGACAACTTCCTGCTGTAACGTTAGCAATTTATTTGTTGCTGCATGTCTCTCATAAATAAATAAGAAAAGGTCAGGTCGCTAAGGAGCTGAAACAGGCAAAACTGGCCTTTAAATGAAATGAAATATGATGGTTACACCATTGCCTGGTAAGAGCACCAGCTATTTTCCTCAGATATATATTGATGTAGATGCTCTGAAACCATCAGTTAAAGCTGATGTTTCAAAGAGTCCTTTCTGGCAACTGTTGGGATTTAATATTAGATGAAGGGTTATCTGAATTGTAACATGGTGTATTCCCCTCAAGGATACAGTTATATGCCAGTAAAATCTCTATGGGATTTATTTGGCTTCATAGATGCTTTATTGAAATGCTCGTTATCTACCACATTAGATAAACAACAATAATTGTGCTATCATTTATGTAACGTCCAGACAATACTCCAACCTTTGATGAGCATTTTTACTCAGGCTCCCATCCATATGAAACTTAGAACTGGTCAAGGACACAGTTGGCTATAAACACTCTGCGGGCACGTCTACACAAGACGCTAATTGTGTCACAGGATCCCCAATGCTAATACGCTACTGCACAGTATTATTAGACAACCGCACAGTAGTGTCACTACTCCACAGGAACTGCACATTTATTTAATACTGGATTATACAAGTACTAAATAAATGCACTGTAACCACTGAGCAGTAGCGCCTTGTGTAGGCGCGCTGGTTATGAGCACAGCAGGGTGTTAAGCATCAGTTAGCTGGTGAATCTAAACCGTTTACTGCCTCTGCTAGATTAGTCTGATATTTGATTTTTGTTGCCATAACCTTTTCGGCAGTTGCAAGTGCTTGAGGCCTGAGAAGAGACATAAAATCATTAACAGAGTTCCATTAACAGTCTCTGAGATCTTGGGGAAGCTCGAACTTTAAATAAAAGGACAGTTATTTTAAGGAGATTGCAAGGGACAAGGACTTCTATGGGTGGTATTTTTATTGGACCAACTGTATAATTGTGATAAAGTTAGATACATTTTCAAATGCATCATAAAAGTCCTGGACAATCACAGCTACATCACACAAACACTATTTCAAGAATACTGGATACTTTGGCTCACACAACTGGGTAGGCCTGGATTTTTTCCCCTCAAGTGCAGTGCTCCCAAAACACGGAACTGCTCTATGCTAGTAGTACTGCAAGGGAGCCATGGTTGCATGCTCTTGGATAGTATCTAGATTACAACTCCCAACAGTGAAATTGCTCTTGCACAGCCTGATTTGCTCTGGCTGCTCTGTACTTGCTCAGCATCCTGATAACCACACTGTCCTGCCAGTCAGCTGGGCTTGATATGGCTCAAAATGTCACTCATTATTCAAATGGACATTGTAGAGGGAAAACCCCACCTGTAATTTGGGTCCATCACCTCAAGTATTACCTAGACCTCCTCTAAGCATGGCTTTTTGCCCTGTATTGTTTCAGTTCTCACGTGTTAAAACCTCAAGGCCAGAGATTTCAGCCATCTGAAGTGGCAAAGCCTTTGCGATACTAAACAGCCATTAAATTGAGATAGAGGATTTTGGAATTGTGAAAACAAAACCTAGGTTGTCAGAAGGAAAAGGAAGGTGCTTAAAAGAGACTCACAGTCATTAACTATCCACAATCTGTCAGGAAGCACTCCTAGGCAGATGTTAAACCTATGCCAGGATTTGGATCACAGGAATTTTATGCCTGTCAAGCATCAGCCTCTTGTCATGCCATACATTAATAGCAAGAGATGTGATATCTGGAATGAAGCATAAGATTCCTCTGATCTCAATTGCGCCACTGCAAACCTGCTCCCAGGCCAGTCCTATACATCAGGTAGCATGTGGCTCTGTCCAGGACCCAGGGCTGTTCCCAACCCCCAGGAGGTTCCCAGTGCAGGGCTTCGTGGTTTAAGACCCTAGGCTGTTGGGAGTCAAGCTGACTGTCAGCTGACCCTGGAATAACCCAGCTACATGTATGGTTTTTAGACATCCCTTGCTCTGGTGCATCTAAAAACTGCATTCAGCCTGGCTCCCTGCAACCTGACATTTTAAAGTGCCTTGCTCTACAGTGCTTGTAGGCTTAGGGTTTGTCAAGGTTCCTGCAGGGGGAGCCCCTTGACTCCTCTCACCAGGGAAACTTGAAACCTTCACCCCTTGCAGCCTATCTACACGTCTGTAAGGGGTGAATATTGGGAGCTGGGAGAAAGACAGTTCACTAGGGTGCCACAGGGGAGGACAAGGAGCAATGGTTATAAAGTGTTAGAGGATGGTTTCAGGTTGGACGTAAGGAAATCTTTATGGTAAGGGTGACCAGAATCTGGAACAGACTTCCCAAGGCGGTGGTGTAGTCCCCAACCCTGGAAGTCTTCAAGAGGAGACTGGACAGGCACCTTGCTGGGATCATTTGATCTCAGCAGTATTCCTGCCCAAAACAGGGGGGTTGGACTCAATCTTTCGAGGTCCCTTCCAGCCCTTCATTTCTATGATTTTTCAGCATCTGGACCCGTGCTGTCTCAGTCCCAGTGCCAACCTCTGTCATACCAATACTGACAAGCTGGTTGTCAGCATTGGCAGATAGGTGGCTCGTAAAGTGGGAGAGTGACCATGCACAGTAGGATGCTGGAGGACCCAGCAAAACCTATGACGTTGTGGGTGACAAGATGTTCAAATTAAAAAAGCTTGATAGAAGCTAGCTACAACACTATTCAACATTTTTGTATCTAGTTGGCTATTTTTATCTGCCATAAATACTTTGCAGGTGTAGCATGTTAAAATTTATTGTGCAATTAACCATTCAAGTGCACAGTTAATATAACGTGTCGGGGTCTTAAAAGAAAAGATAAAACATTTTAAGACTGTTAGGTAGGTGAGTGCTAGAAGCAGTGAGATGCTGAAATAGCTCCTTAGTAGTCCAGCTAGAATCGTTGTTTGGACAGGAATCAAACAGTGCCTTTACACAATTCTCACATCATGCTGATAACTGCAGTGCTAACAGATCCGTGTGTGTGGTGCTCCGGGCCTAGGCTAAAACTTTATTCTTAAAAAAAGTAAAAGAAAGACTCTAACGAAAAGTTATCATTTGGATGCCTTAAACCATGACAGAGCACCATCTCAGTATCACTTTCTTCTTGTAGTGTTAATGTACTGTTTGGAATTAATTAAATCTTGCTGCTTGGCCATATTTGTTTGGCTTTTCCAACAGTCACAACATTATAATGGAGTGAAATGCTTTAGGTTTAAAAAGGAATGGTTTTTTGGATGAAGTGAAATTTTACTTAGCTTCTTACGAAAACAGGAACCCACCTAATAAAGGACAATATTGGTGTTTTCACTTTGAACACTGTACATTCATTAGCGATATTAATTTGTAACCAACTCGGTTATTTTAACTTTTTGGTTTATTTATTGCTTAAATGTTGATTGCACAGTGTATTGTTACATTTCATGGAACTGGTTCATTACAGACAGTACAGAAAATAGAGGAACATCAATAAAACAGAAAAAGCTGCCCTACCCTGACTTTGGACAACAGGCTAATTGTTGCTTCCAAAAGTAACACAGATTTCATTTACTTTAAGTGAATTGCTACCAAAATTCATATTACTCAAAGTGACAGTACATTTAAAAGAATTTAAAGCAAAAGCTGCAACACATACAAACATCAGCTGGGTACCATAAACATCCAAACAGTATTGAAACCATCACAGATACGATAGGCCCATTGTGCACATTTTGGATTCTAAGCTGTTCAACTTTTCAGGAACAGAAAGAAATAACTGATGCAAAGCAACTGTATACATTAGAACAGTTTTAAATGTATTTGGTTTTATTACCTACGATTTCCTATGGTAAACTGTCGGGTACACTATATTACAACAATGGACCCCCATAAATCCCAAATTCTTTGTCTGTCCAAAATGGCCAGAATACATCTCCAGACTCTATGTTTCCAGCTAGGAGGAAATGAAATGCCATGCCAACACTCTGAAGATTACAGACCTTTTATTCCTTTCTGTCTGCACATCCTAGGCATGGCTTGTCTGAGTTTAAAACACGTGGAAGCCTACCATGTTAATAAATGAAAATTACTTCATAAACAGACTACCAATGAGTTGTACGTGAAATGCTGAATAGAATTGTTCACATGCAGTATACATGCAACAAAATTCAGTTAACCAGAAGAAAGTCTGTATTTACAGCAGTCTGCTTACTGCAACAGTGCAAATGAAAGTACATTCTTTGTTTCTTATTCTTTAAACTGCTTAATTCTATTTCTTTTTTTTTTGTACAAAAGCACACAGTGTTACTTTATAAAATGACATCAGTGGACGGTGTCTTACATTGTGTCCCCCAGTTTGATTCATTACTTAAAAAATTACACTCTTTATATAGGTCAAAAAACTAGCATGGCTTACCTTAAAAAAACAAAAAGTGACAACTAAAAAACTAGGGTGACAACGAGTTCTATTAATGTGATGACTCTGGTCAGATCAGGCTGATACGTTGCAGCAGTAACAATCACAACGGAATGCTGTAGGTAAGGGGCTGTTTCGTCATCCACTAACAGCTGTGATTGCACTGTCAAACTGAAAAGAAGGTCTCAATTACCTTTTTGAGTTTTGTGAATGACTCCTGAAAGTGTCATCTCATAGGTTTAAGTAGCTGAAATCTTTCTAAAAATATATGCTATTTCATGCCTTTAAAGATCTTTAAAAGGAGCTTTGTACTTCAGTTTAAAAAAATGCAGAAGTCCTACTTTATGCAGCAGGAGTGCAAACGTGCAAAATCGAGAAATGCCAAGGACAATTAACAGATTGGCTTGCTTCTCTATGCTAAAACAAAGTTGATGCTAATGCACTATTTATCTCAGTCTAAACTTGTTCAAACTTCTTAAAAATTGAAAGTCATATAACTGAAGTATCAAGAACATATGTCCATTAGAGTGTCTGCTACTTCCAGAAAATCCAACTACACTGGACTGTGAAGCCTAACTGCACATGGCATTGGGCTACTCAGAATTTCTCAATGGGTCAACATTTCTCAACGGGACCCACTGACACTGCCAATAACCTTCCAATCCTGTACAACTCACTAGAGGATGATTTTATTTTATTTTCTATTTGTATTTGAAACTTACATTCAGATACATAAACCTATGAACATTTGCACATCTATTTTCCATATCTACAGGAAGACTTGTCAGTCACAAGAAAAATATATGCAAACAGTGGATCTGTAAAATGCTTTTGCTTGAAAACACATCTAATAAATTCTAAACTTTCAAATGTTTCATCTACAGTTTTCTTTCAATTTGCAAAATATCATTAAAAACCTATATTACCAAACTACAGAAACATTTCATATAATATAATCTCTAATTCTGTGTTTATGTTTTAAAATGCCCTCAGTTTATTGCTATACTAAATATATACCTCTCATTTATCTAAAACAGACACAGCAAAATACTACTGCCTTTTCAAAAGCATAGTTTTGTAAACTATACACCCATAAACATCAAAAAATATTGCACATTTCAATGCGCCAAGAGAAGACTTTCCATCTCTTAAGCAGAACATTATAGTTTTCAGCAAAAAACAGCACACAATGAGCTTTTTAGAAATCCAGTATATTAATCATTTATTACAAACTTTTAACAAGTGTTCAGTTGCTCATTTTTACTGCAATTGAACCGATGATAGGTTGTTTCTTTAATATATTCCATACTAGCAAGTAGCTTCTACAGCAGGGATCGGCCTGGCACACATGCCAGAGCATGGCACACGAGGCCATTTTTCTCAGCATGCCACAGCCAACCCAGACTCTGGGCAGCTTCTGCCAGCTGCCGTCCAGAGCCTGGGCTGGCTGCAGCTGGAAGGCTATGAACAACTGCATGTGGCTGAGGCACCTGTGCATGCACCTCTGGCTGCATGGTGGGAAGGAGCCTTGGGCATCACAAACCTGGCTTCTCCCACCATCTGCTCAGAGGCACGTGTGTAGCTGCTGCTGCCATGGAGCTGATGCCAGGGATGTGGAGCCTGGCACAGCTGTTTGCAGTCTTCCAGCCACATGCTATGGATGCCTGGACCCCAGGTTGGCTGTGGAAGGCAGCTGGGAGGGTGCAAACAGCAGCGCTGGGCTACAGGGCCGCAGCACTGGCTCTGTGGCAGCAGTGGGTACATGTGCAGCTCCCAGCGCATGGAGGGGAAGGGGCTGGGGCGGTGCAATCCTGCCTCCTTCCCCACCATCTGCCTGGAGGCACATGTGCAGCTGCTGTGGAGCTGGTGCTGGGGCTGCAGAGCCTGGCACAGCTGTTTGCAGCCTCCTGGCTGCCTGCTACCAGAACCCAGGCCAGCTGTGCCAGGCAGCAGGGAGGCTGCAGACAGCTGTGCTGGGCTCTGGAGCCCAGGCACCAGCTCCAGGGAGGTAGCAGGTGCAAGCACAGCTTGCAGCACATGGCGGAGAAGGGACTAGGGCACCCCGCTGTCCACCTAGACGCATATGTGCAGCCCCTGCCAGCAATGAGGATCAGGCCCTTTGTGGCTTCCCCATCTCTGGCATGCTAAGTTGAGGCATGGGTAAAGCTTGGCGTGATTTTGGTACCCTGGCCAAAAACATCGCCGATCCCTGTTCTACAAAACATTTTCATAAGGAAGCAAAAATACTGTTCCATTAAGTGATTAAGTGAGCCTAAAGCATCTACCCTGGGTAAACCAGGGGTGTGGGTCTGTGTGGGTGAGTTGGGGGAGAAGGGGAGTGAAAAGGGCTGCAACCATGAATTGTAAATACAGCACCTACTTTTAGGAACTTTTGTAATATTTTGTTTGAGCCTTTGGCAAAAAAGTTCTCTCTTTTGAGTTTTAAACCTACTGAAATGTGAATACTTTATAAAAGAATAATTGATAAGGTGAACATAATTAACCTAGTTTTAAATTTTATTGAAGAATAAACAGTGCAGAATAATTTTGAAGGCTGGCTAAAAGACATCCCTATTTGTTTTAAGTCCACTGTTTCTTCTAAAAACTATGGTCATTTGACAAAACAAACAACAAAAACTTGACAACTCTTCTTGGTCTTTCTATTGTACTCTACTCTAAATAATGTCCAGCAGACTTCAGAAGACACTTAATACACACAAAGATCTGGAAACTTCATCTCATAGACTGGAACGGATTGGTAATGAGCATGTCCAGCGGTAACAGTCAACGTTCCCGAAGGGCTAGGTGGAGGACTGTAAAAGAAGAATGATAAACCAAATATATGACTTAACTTCTCAAAATGACATTTACATACAATCTGCTGTTATCTGAGGTCCATATGTCACCTGCCAGGAAACTTGAAAGTAATTTCCCCTTCCCCCTTGTCTTTATACTATCCTTTTCTTGAGTTCTTAAGAACGCCAAATTATAATGGCTCATTTTTGTTTATGTCTGTCTGAATCATCAGCTTCATTGATGTCAATGTAGCTATGGAAATATGGTTTGTTATTATTAATAAACAGTATTATCTATGTAGAACAACAGATGTACATGACATGTTACAATAAACAAGGACAGATTGCTAACCAATTCTTAGAGAAGCAACCGTAAGGGAAAATAATATTTCCTTCCTTGTAGCAGCAAGATTATTTTTGCAAATCTGACTAATACATATGATACACCCACACAAATTTCTAGTGCCATGTTGCTCAAATATGCTTCCACATCTGAAATATTTTTGAAACCTAAGCAGAGACCAGCTGCACCCTCAGTTATGTGAATAAACTTCAGAGAAAGTTGCTAAGATTGATGGGCTCAATTGAGGCCTCCGTGGACACTTCAGAACAATTTAAAAGATAAATCAAATTTTCCCCTTAAATGATCTGCTTTGATTACAACACAGCAATTTTAAAAATAAGCAGTATCTGATGTGATTATAGGATGATCTTGGCAATGGATATTTTTCTCTAACTAAAAAAATTGCAAATAGCTATAAAATCAAATGTTTTCCTAGGAGAACCTTTAACTGAAGGCAACTGTCTTCTATTTACTAAAGCTGTGGTGTCTAGGAACATGGTAAACACTTCAAGCTAGCACAGAATTCCCTAATAACGACTTGCGTTTGTCATTACTGCCAACCGTTTTGCGTATAAAACCTTACCGAATGGTGAGCTCCAGTATCTGTGCAAGTCTGTCATGAAGCAAGTTTGCCTAGAGAGAAAATATAAGGATTTTAATGACACCCTGAAGAAAAACTACTGCAGATGAAAAGCAGCTTATAGAAATAAGCCGGAACAGTTTAGTAAGTGCATTTCACATGGCCAGGTGGTAAATATGGGCAGTATCCACTATTTCAGCTTTGTTTTCCTGCTGCATTAAGGACTCTAGGTTTTGGGAAGGGTATTATAAAAGACATACATGAGGCTGTAGGTTACACCGATTTGTACAACAGAATCTGGGAGTAGCAAAATTGAACCAGATTTTTAAATGACTTCAGTTATGAACTAGCAAAAATTCTTCCAGTCAGTTAGGCCTATGTGGGCATGAATGCAAAGATACTTTTTCAAGCACTTCCACAGTCATAGATTCATAGACATCAGGGCTG
>NW_017728886.1:257564074-257578517 GCF_001723895.1 Crocodylus porosus | reverse complement strand
GCACTGCCGAGCCTATAAGGATGCTGCAGGTTTTTCTTCCCAAGGTGGAGAACCTTGCATTTTTCGGTGTTAAACACCGTCAGGTTCTCATCCGCCCATTTGCTGAGCCTGTCCAGGTCAGCCTGGATCACCCGCCTGTCCTCTGGTGTGGATGCTCTGCCCCAAAGTTTGGTGTCATCGGTGAACTTGGCCAGTCCGCTTTTGACTCCAATGTCCACATCATTAATGAAGTTGCTAAACAATAGTCAAATTCAAACAAACATGGCTGTAAAGCCAGCTTTCAAAGGCTATAAAAGTAAAAGTAGGGTGGAGGACACAAAGTTTATATTCCTCAAAGGAAAAGGGGACTCATCCCACTTATACTCACAGTAATTTTGATATTCTACACTGGTAACACTTGTATAATAGATACAGAGAAAAAGGAAACAACTGCTTCTCTATTACCAAATGCAAGCTATCACAAACTCCATTCCCACCCATTGACATCAGCCCTTGCACAAATGCTTTTGCATTATTATTCAAAGAACTCACTTTGGTTTCACATTGTGCTGCAATTTCTTCAAAAGGTGCTTTCTGGAACTTTTCGATCACAAGGCGTCTCTTTTCTTTCTCTTGCTCCTCAAGTCCAGTATTATCTTTAAAAAAAAATTTAAGAGCTCCAATTCATTTAACAGCCAACTTATAAATGACACAAACATTAAGAGGTTGGCCTTTACTGTTACCTAAAAATGGTGAAGAAAGCAGAGAACCCCTCCTCAAAGGAACAGTATTTAGACAGCCTAAATGAGCAAGTACTAGCCGCATCATATACATTCCCTGTAATAACAACACATGCCAGAAAAAAAACACCAGCATGCACAATTGAACATAGGACCATACCTTCCAATCCCTACTCAGCCAACGGGAGTTTGGATTGAATATGGGTTGCATGATATATTTTAGCTGTAGGTCACCACCAGTTGAGTGATGCACGGTCTTCTGTGTTTCAATGACCAACATATGTAACATTCTACTTATGTAACTGATAAGCATCCATCACTACATGCTGGCCCCTTATACTTAAATACAATATGTTTAAGAGATACTATGTTTTTGTACCACTTGTCTCCCTCCTTCCCCTCCCCACCCCAACTCAACATGCTTAAAAATGAGGCTTGATGTACATATACTGACCACTGCTTTGAAATCAGGGGACTAAGGTTTACAGTCCTCTGAACAGGCAGAGAATCTTCTTTGGATGAAAAAGTTTTCCAAAATGTAAGCATCATTTTGTACTTGTAGCAATTTTTAGTGAACAGTTTGCAGTTGAAACATCAGCCATTAAGAAGCCCATGTTTATCTACATGGAGATACAGTGAAATTGAACTCAGAAGTTCAAGGTGTAGTTAGCGTTGCAAGGTTTCAACATCTGTGAATTGCAAAAGATTGGAGGACAATTACCAATTGGAGGAGTTTGCTAATGTGGGTGTTTTGAACTTGTTTTTATCAACCAGAGAGCAATTCTGTGTTTGTTATCACCTAAACAGCTATCAGAATTGCAACAGTTGCCAATGGTGCAACTGGACTGGTGCTAGAAGACAGGACCTGGGCACTTACACCTTGCAAACATGTTACTGGCAGAGATTAAAATTTTGAGTGCCAGTAAGCTCATCAACGCTACATGTACTGCAGTCAAATTTTTAACAAGTTCAAGAAACTTAGTTTGGACCAAAAGGTCAAGAGGAGCTTCTTTATTTCCATTCATAATGAGAATAACGAGGTTTGCAGATAACATTACAATCTCACTAACAATATTTTTTTTGAAAGCATGTCCCCCACAATTACCTTCCAAAGTGCAAGGAGGGGCATCTGACTTGCAGAACCCTGATTAATAGTGAAATATAATACAGAAATGATTTGGCTGAACACATAGTTCCTAGGTCTAGTATGGTGGATAGGTAGTTGGAAAAATCCATTTTTAGTTATAAAGTTACAAAGTTATCACATGTAAACGTTGGAGACTAAAACAGAATCCCTTAAAACTCACAATGCAAGATTTACAAAAGACGACCTCTGAGGGATGTCAATATAACCGCCGCTATTCAAAATACACTGTAAATTTTTGCTCCGTTGAAATTTTCAAAGGGAAAAAAAAAAGTCATGAATCTTTGAAGTGTTTTTCAGGCCTTAACTTGTAAGAGCCAAGATCTAGATACAGGTCACAACAAGATTCATTTACAATTTTTTTTTTTTAAAGTATGTTTCACTACCCCCAAGGAAATTTGCAAACATAATTCTCAGAGAAATGCTTAATATAGATCGCTGAAACGGGTTGGAAACAAGTACATGTAGTTGCAAATCAATGCATTTTGTGACAGGAAAACCAAATAATATTTTAAGTATGCTGTGCTGTCAGAAATTTGTTTCTGGCAAGTATTTCATTTATTGGACATGCCTTACATTCAAAAGCTTCTCTACCTTTCTATGCCTCACCAAAAAAAACAAATCCTTGCCTCTTGCATTGATTGGACAGGAGTAAGCTATGTAAACAAAGACTTGCAATAAATCTCACCAATGGCTTTCTTCAAAGCTTCAAAGGTGATTTCTTCAGTGTTACTGATCTGCAGAAAATAAATGTTTTTTTTAATTAATTTGAATTGCGTATGCTCCTGTAGTAACATGGCAACTAATAAATGCATTAAACGTCACAGTACCAAGTACACCCCTTAAATGTCACAGCACTTTTTCTCATTAACTTGTGTTTGACTGATTTTTTTATTTCTTAGAAATAGAGATTACTATCATATATATAACAAGTAACCTTATACTTCTTCACCATTTTAATACATTTGCTGTTTGATTATTCTCGTGTTCTGCTCAGAACAATAATTCAGTGATCCACCAACTTTATTTTATCTTAGGCAGAGCTGATAGGGACTTACAGCGGCAGTGTGGGACAACAAAGTATAGGTGTCGCTATCTTCAGTTATCTAGCCTGACAAACTCACTACTGAGATGGAAATTTCTTAAAACAGACATCTGCCTGAGGCTCACTTTCAGCCTTTTCTGGGGAGAGTGTCAGCAAAATAACTTAAATCAAGAAAATCATATTAGGGGAAAGTAAATTTTTCCCCGTGTTAAATTTCTTTGAATTATTTTGCTGAGGAATTTGAGCATCTTCATACTTTGGAAAAGGAGCTTGACATTTGTCAGAGATTGCCTTCGTGTAAGGGATTAATTTTTTTTAGTTGCTAGCGTGGAAAAAAAGCCATGATGAGGCTCTGAGACATACGGTGTGCAATTACTCAGTACAGACCTACTGGCAGCAATCCTCTCTAAATGCTACCTGCATGCAGCATTCTGCTGTGGCACCGGGGACTGGTAAGGAGAATGGAGACTTTCCCTATAATCTTAACACGTGCCTCATGTTAGTATCCCAGCTATGTGGAGGAGGAAGCCAACCAAATCCGAGCTAAAAAAAAACACGAGGCATGCCAAAAAAGGGAAGACACAAATAAAAAACAGTTAGAAGGTCTAGTAGTTGTTACTGGATTTGTATTATATTCTCATTTCTGGAGAAACTATAATGAATAAATATGGAATAGAAAATCCTTTTGGTTGAATACCTTGTGACTTTTGGTAGAGAATCATCAATCTGATCTTGTCCTTCCAGCCCCTCCTCGTTTAACAGCAAACAATCAATGACTGGGTATGTTTTTTAAACCCAATGTGCATCTACCTTAGAGTCATTCATTTGTATCAAAAACGGCTATGTGGCCAAGTCCTAGCTGGCAGCTCTTGTGGGGACTACTCTGGGAGCAGTTTTGCTACAAATAATTCTTGTAAATAGTTCCACAGGCAGGACATCTATATGTCCTTTTCACTCCAGAGGGAGATTGCAGCCTGGGCCTGGCACCAGGGCCCATAAATTGCTTCCTGATTGTTTAGCCATGGCATAATATTTCATTGTCCTGGATGAATGCTGTCCCTTGATGAATGCTATAGTTTTGTAATAGCTCAGCTGCAAGTGTGGTTGGCTGAGCCTGAGGACAGAGACTGAAGCTTCGAGAGCTGGAGGAAAAGAAGGCTGCAGGAAGGGCAGAAGGAACCAGAATGGCACAATAAAGACTGTTTTGAAGCAAAACCTGCTGTGCTGTTTGGGACACTGGCAGCCTGACCCCCTCCTCTTTAAAGGAGAAAACATGGCCCCTTCTTCTCAGGAGTTGACCAGAAGGAGCTCTCGGAGGTGGGGGTGCTGTGGCTCACCGGAGAAGCCAAAGACTGAGAAAAGCCAGCATCTCAAACCCAGAGGCCTGCCCCTTGTGAAGCCATGCTAGGGCTGGCTGCAGGGGGTCCTCTCAGGAGAGTGAGACCAAATAAGGCTGCTTCTCGGGGATCCTGAGCAGGAGCTCCTGCCCTCCAGCAAAAGGGATGTTGATCCCGGACATTATCTATACCGTATTCCTCCTAACTTGAATATGAGAATGTAATGTGACTGCCAAAAGGCAAGGCTAACCAGAACATCTTACACTGCGATGTGCCTTTTGGAGAATAAGCTTCTATTAGCAACTGCAAAGGGAAATGTTAGTTATTAATATTAACGTTTCAGTTAAGTTGTAAAAGGTTTGCCCTAATAATTAGCCATAATGCAGATTACTTACAAGGTAATTAGCATAAATTCTTCTTACTTTCCAGAAAACAAAGGACAGTGTAGGACTCATTAATTTAGTTATGCTTCTTAAGGGCTGTCCTTAACACCAGGTCAGTAACAATGAGCTAAAATATTTGATGTTGCCTATATTTTACTCAGTAAGAGTGCAGTATTTCATAATCTATTATGCAGAAGACAAACATGTATGTCATATTTCCCCAATAAATCACACTGGTAGAAAGCTAAATGTCTAAAAACCATAATGAACCAATAACATCTAACATTATCATACAAAACAGGTAATATATTGCACTGCAAGCAGCAATTTCAATCAATTAGATAACAGATCGCTACTGCTTGGTAGGAAAGCCATGAAAACAAAATTGAAAACACTCTCTTTAGATCAACTAGAAAAGTTTCATTCTATAGGTTGTCATATCATGAAAAAAAAAGACCACCTTTAAAATAACTTTTGTTTTTCATACCTTATCCTCCGAGTTGCTGCCAGGCAGAATATCCACCTGAATAGACACAGTGTCCACAATACTCTTCCTTCTGGAAAGTCTGTCTTCATCTAGAAGAAAAACGTTTTCTCTATCAGAGATAAGACAAGTAAACTCAGGCTTTTCCATATGGCTGTAGATTTGTTTTAATCTGGCAATTTAACTCCAAATCCACTTATTTTATCATTTGGACAATTGTGAAAAAAATATACTAAGTTCTAGCATGAATTAGTGATAAAAAAATAACATTTCACCTACTAGCCCTCAATTCAAGCATCTCAGGTGAAACTGTTACTATGAAATACAATAGTAATTTAAAAGCATTGCAATCTGCACTGTTGCAAACATGGTAATCCACAAAGGTTTGAATGGAAGAGAATGATATTTGTGATAAAAGTGCATATATCAAGGTCTTGTGTTTGCAGTTTTAAAATAAAATAGGGTTGTTTGACAGATGGTTCAGTTTTCTGCAGGAAGAAATAGATTTATCTGGGAACAAAATACACCTCCTTCCTTTCTCCTTTGGCTACTGAATTCATGTCTACCATAATTTTACTTCCTTGTTCATTTCGTTTTTCCTGTTTTAAAATTTTTTTTAAGGTCTAAATGCCCTGCAATTTGTTGTTAAAAGGCATATAGCACTCTGACTAGCACTGAGGGTGCCAATCATGTTTACTGGGGAACACAAAGGACTTGATACTCTCAAGAGCAAGTCATGCCTGAAAGTAAGCAGTAAGGGGGTTCATGGACTGGGGGAGACAGGTGGTAGGGATCAGACATGGGCATGAGCAGACAGGGGGGCAAGGGTTGGGATGTCTAGCCCCTCACCCCCTGCCACTGCTTTCCCTGATATAGTGGGGGGCTGTATTTAAGATGATCTTTCAATAATTCCGTCTTCAAAGTAAAATGCTGCAGATAATGTATGTTGCAGTAAAATGCTGTATAAAATGATGCATAAAATTTCTTTTGAAAACTGGAAGAATGAGTAACCCCTGAATGAAAGGCAACTTTTTTCTTTAAACAAATTTCTGTTCTGATGTCATAATGCTATTTCAGAAGATACAGCATACATTCAGCATTAGAAATTCAACTAACATTTGATGACCCTATGCAGTTTTAAGAGCAACTGGATAGTGATTTTCAGACCCTGCACGTATTCCATCCACGAACAATACTTGTTTAGAATTACATCAAAAACATTTGAGATAATCTGGGATAGCTTTTTACAGCACACATGATTTACTTCTTCCTCAGAAGTGTGTATCCAAAAACATTTCCTTTCAAAATATGATGTGTTAAATGATGGGATTTATTCCGGTGCTCAAGACAAGGAATGTGCTTAATGAACTGATGTATGGTTCGAGTCTCATTTACATTTTTTTTTTTTTTACCGTGCATAAATGTTTAATAAAAAAAAAAAAGTCAGATTTGCACATAGTTTAAGGTTCATTTATATTGTCAGAAAACAGTTAAAGGGCTTTTAATGTAAATGAGAACGCGGCTGCAATCCATTAAACACACTTTAAGTTCTTAACACTGTTTTTTGTTTGAAGATGATCAAGACGGGTTTTATTTTTTTCCTTCCACCAAATTCAAAACCTGATGTTTGCTCACAGGAGATTAATACTAAAAAGTATCTAGAATAACAAAACCATGCCATGAATGGATGCAGCCTTTATACACAAAGGAGGATATTTCATAGGAAATGACTTCACTGATTGAATCCTAGTCCACAGAAGCAAAATGTTTGACAGAAAAAGATGGTTAGTGGAGATATTGCAAACATAAGGAATATTTCAGAAAATGCTCAGATCTGTTTTTCCTTTATCATCAAAGGAATATAGCATCAAATGCCTCCATTGAAGAAAGGGAAAAAAAACCCATCAAAGCAGGATACAAAGTTGTCCCAGGGAAGATTGTGAGTAGAGAGAGGTCTAAATAATGCCCTAGGTGGAAAGAGCAGATGATAACCTAACATAGAAATATGAAAAGAATCCACGTCCACCAGAAAAATGAAACTTTACAGCAGTGACAAAAATTGCTGTCATTTAAGGATACCAGAGATCTCAGTAACTGAGTAATCACATTCAAACGTATATGGAATGTGCAAGTAGATCCTGTTTCAAAGAACTGCCCACCCTATGTGCTCTAACTCAACACTGGCAAAATCCTCATCATGAACAGAGGTCTCCTGGACTATATCTGAGAATGAATTATTTCCTTGCTGGTAACAGATCCATCTTCTGGCCCAATCTTGTTATAGCTGGTTGCTATGTGTTGGAATATTGTGACAAGAAAAAAATGCCAGGTTATTCAACGTTATTTTCTTGTGTCTACAAAAATACAAATTAGTATCTATGCATCTCTGGTACTAACCACATAGAAAGCTTATGTAGAGATCAGCTTGGATTGCTGAGATATTAAGATCTAACAGCCAACTCCAAACTAATCAGCCCTTTATTTCCATGACTAGACAAGACTATTTCTATGGATATATTTTATGACACAATATGTAATCTTCAGCTCAAAGTGATGCTTCTTTAGTGATGGCTATTAGACAACCATACAATATTCACACATGTAAGTTCATGATGACATCGTTAAGGAACTGGCCAACTTTAAATGGACAGCAAACACACCAACACTTAGGTCAACCATCTTGGCCCTTAGATATTCAGCAGCAAAATGTGTGCACCCAGTACACAAATGGTTCATACACACAAAAAGAATGGACACAGTGGTGAATGAAACCTGTAGATACATCACTGGCTGCCTAAAACTAAACAATGTAGACAACCTATCTACATTTTATAGCTCTGTGAAGTCTGTGTGCTTGCTTACACCTTACATTGAAAAATTCCAGCACTGAGTACTCCTGAATCCATGTTGCTGACCTTGGCATCCATGTAAGTAATATAAGGGGCAGGGGGTAGTTGAAGAGGGTCTGCCAGTACAACCCTATGCTGCCCAGACCTAGAAGTGGAGCAGAAGCAGCTTTGGACTGTCTGGCCACAGGATGTGAGTGCAGGGATGCAGCAGGAGCAGTAGGGCTGAGTCCCCAGGGCAGTTAAGACCTTCCCATGGGCAGGCAAAGCAGAGCTGCTTCAGATGCACTCCTATGACCAAGATGGCACAAGACAGGTCTAGATTCAACAAAGGAATGCTTGCCTCCCGACCCCGCAAAAAATTTGCCCAGAGCCCTAAAATTTAGAGTTATACCTCTGGTCCATGTAGATCCCCACTGGTATGTGCCTATTTTCCAGCATTACTGTTTCCACATAAGCACAGGAACTTTTCTTTCTCCAAGAACAGAGAAAAGGCAAAATGGGTTTGCATAGGGACATGTGGAAATGGGCATCTAACTTTATGCTCTTGGATCTTAAAGCTAAAAATCCACCCCATGCTTTTAAACCATGCCCTACAATCCGAGCTCAGGCTTCCCCTTAGTGAAGTGGGGGCCAACCTTTTGGGCAGGAATGCTGCAAGTTAGCTTTACCCCTCCCGAAGTACCACTCTGATTCTCTTTTCTTGCCCAATAAGCTGCTCTGCTTTCATCTTCCTGCCCTGTTGCCCCTGTGCTTCCTGCCCTCTCCCCAGTCCACCATGTGTCGCATTCAAAGGCTGTTAGTGCCACTTGTGACACCTGTGTTGAAAGCTCGCCACTTGTTCTGGTGGATGTCTCACTATGACAAAAAAATAAGGACCTGTTTGCACTGAACAGTTCAATTTGCACTAAGCTGACACGTGAATTTAAAATGCAAAAAAAATTCCTGAAAATCTTCATGTGGAGGAGAAGGCCTGAATGAAAGCTAATGCTGTGTGAAATTCCTGAACTGTAGTCAGGAGTGAACTACCTTGGTCACCTTGATGAGAAGTTCATTTTGAGACCTAAAAGTACAACTGTATTTGCTCACATACTCTATGCACCTCTCTCTCTCCTCTCCCACAAATTAGCCATTGAAGATTGGGGTGCGCATTGTAAGCGAGGAATCTGATTCCTACAGTGGAATGGAGGCCTGAGCGTGCCAGAGAGGATGCCAGGGGCTGTTCCCTCCAGGTTGGAGGTAGGAAAGGCAGTGTCTGCTATTCAGCTAAAAGCTGGAGGCTTAACCCTGGCATGGCTGCTGCGAACATGGCAGCAGTTTTTGGCTGAGCAGGAAAGGAGGATGATGAGTAGACTCTGCCCATGCTCCATGGCCCCAGAACTGAGCCAGGACTCTGGAAAACCCTTTTCAGTTCATTTTGCTTTCCTAAAATGAGACACGTGTCTTATTTTGGGGTATGTTGTATATACAATATGGTATTTCACTGGAAATCTTCTTAACCAGAAGCACTGAGCTAATTTATTTTCCTCGCAGTCACAGATGAGATTTCTGGAACCTCCCCCTTGTACCAAAAGTCCCAAGTCCCTGGCTCAATTCCATTAACCTCTACCTTCCCTTGAATTTTTATAAATAATATATACATTTTCAATTTTAAAACTTGTGGCACAATAAAAGATGAGGAACAAGTAAAAAATGGTTTTAGTTAAATATGAAAAATGCAATATTGATTGTCATATTGTTTAAAAACAAGAAAACCTTCCACATTTTGAAATTTTTCACAGAACCTTGCTGTCGATGCCTGGCATCTTGCTACAGCTTACCATGACGTACAAGTAGTAGTTAGTGCTGCATTTTAGGACAGAAACTCCAAGAGTAAAACAAAGTATAACCTGGAAAAGATAGCTACAGTATCAGCAGCAAACAGGAGGACAGCTAATACATAAAAACTAAACACAACACAATATTTGGGCTATTTATCTAGAGGTTTTCTAAAAGCAGCTTGTGTGGCTGAGAATGCCCTAGCCACGCAGAGGACAGCTATGCGGAGGGCAAGCGGACCTATAGTTTGGTTTACCTTTTGACTTGTGTCTGCATTTACGAGGCTTTTTGCCTGATGGAAATAGAGCTAAATTCAAAAATATATAACAAGAACAAAAATGTATGTTTAATTATCAGCTATAAAGCAAAAATTGGGAAGAAATGCAGAAAAATCAAAAGAAATCCTATTGTTTAAATATAACACAGCTTAAGACTTTCCAAAGATTAGATCTGAAAACAGACAGAAAGACGACCTCTTATTTCTTCCAACACTTCATTTTTTTTCAGCAGGATGGGGCAGTGTAACAAAATTAACTTGTCTACTGAAGAAGTCTGTACTTTAAAAATCCCATAAATCATTAAAATTAATAAATTGGGACTAGATAGTTCTCACAGAGCTTTTTTTTGTTGTTAAAAATGTTAATTCAACGAAGCCAAAAATATTTTAACAGAACACATCAAATTAGTTTACATTTTTATGGAAATCAAAATTCAAAGTGTTTTTTTAAAACTTATTCTATTACATTATAAATCTAAGGTCAATAAATATTTTAATATTTATTTTCACTATGAACTCCAACATTTTATTTTTGCCCTGATTTTGACTATATTACATTTCAAAATCTCAGACTGTTCTGCTAGATGGAAATTTTGTTTTCCTACGCAGTGCTAATCTTGCACCTGTAATCATTAGTTCAGGTCATTTTTCTGAAAAACAACCACCGAAATAAAATAACCACTTTACTTATCCAAGTACATCTGAACAACCAATTAAGGTCCTGATTCAGGAAAGACTAAATATGTTAAATCCAACCCCTTTCAGGAAAGCAACTAGTCACATGATTACTTTTAAATATATATGTTAGAGTTCTTTGGATCATTTACATTTAAATGTCCTTCCTAAATAGGGATGCTTTTCTAAATTAGGGCATAATTTATTTTTTAAAAGTGTGTGTGTGTGTGTGCACACACACACACAGAATATCTATAACAAACCCTTTTCCCTTTTTGCTTAATCTTCACAGAAAACTGACTACTCAATTTGAATTAGAGAAACTTCACAGTATTTTCTGTACCGCGAGCAAATTCTTATTTCTGAAGAATTCTGTGATTATACTTTCAATGCATTTGATGCCAAGTATTTAAGTTGCATATATTTTGGGTGAAGTGATAGACAAGGCATAAAAATGAATTATGAATAGTTGCTACTGTAACAGATGCATCATTTATCACTGCTCACCTGTTACTTGGGGCACATATGGAACCGACAGTCTTTCCACGCTGTATCCGCTGCCACCTAATGACTCTGCAATCTTGTTTGTCAGGAAAAACAAATTTTTTTCGTGCTTCTCCAAGGATTTTGGAAGACTGTTAAACATACATTAACAGTTAATATTTACCGACATGGATCAAAAAAAAGATTCTTTCACAAGTTTTCAGCCAACTCAGGTAAGTAGAAACATTTGGATGGAAATAAAGATAATTCAACTGGTCACATGCCAATACTAATTTCTCTGCACAGTTTTCCAATACTAAGAGTGAACTCACTATATCTGGTTTATCTGAAACTTAAAACTATTTATCCTTCACAGTCTGGGCTTTAACTATTTTTGCCTATTTTCAATTTATCCACTATCTCAAAGTTGTAAAGAAATCACAAAGAAAGAAAAGATGTTTTTTACTTACATTCAAGAACAATTTCTCCAATATGTTTTTCATGGGGTTGAAAGATCATGCTGAGACAATAATTCTTTTTGTTTGGTGTAGTGCTCACATGGTAAAGTGCTTAGGATACCACACTACGACTGCTTACAGACGTTAAAAAACCCAAAACAAAACAAAAACCCAGTGCATTACTTTAATCCTCGCACGCTCCTTCGCCGATACCAGCACGTGCCCAGAAGCGGCAGCGTGTTAGTTAGACCCAGCTTGCCCGATGTCTGTACAGACTGGGCATTTTAGTGGGGCTTTTCTGGAGTTTTTAATCCAATAGGTGCTTGAACTGACTTTAGATAAAAGCACCAAAAAGTCCTGCTGAAGCACTCAATCTATATGGATGCTGTGGAGCCAAGTCGAAGTAATACACTGCTTCTTCTGGTAAAGCACAGGGTGGGGTGTGTGTGTGCTTTTTAATGTCTACAACCAGCCTGTATTTTTAAGTTATACATTGAGGCTCTCCCTACACATTACGGGTATTGTGCAATTAACCGGTTAACCGTACAACTACCTTTAGACTAGCTACACGTGCAAAGTACTTATCACACAATAAAAAGCTTCAACCAACTATAAAGTTATTACACTTTATTGAGGTCTAACTTTATAGCTGATTGCTATCAAGCTTTAATATGCATGTGTAGCAGGGTCTCCCCTGCAGCTAGGAGCCCCATCAGCTGTAGAGGCTCCCAGTTGCAGAGGTGTACCTTACCCTTACCCAGCAATCTCACTGTCCCGGGCTGCATGAAACTCCTGGGACAGAAGGATTGCCCCTGTGGTGATCTCCCCCTAGATGAGTGTGATCTTCCCACCCTGCAGGCATTTCATGAACCCTAGAGTGGGAGACCAGCCATAAGAAGCAATGGGATCCAATATGTGATCCCACAATTGCTCCTCCATGCATGTGTGGCATTGCAGGACACACTATTTCTGTGAATCGTGCATTAGATCTTATTGCACGTTTACCTGCACATTTAGAGGGGGCATAAGATACCTAAAATTGCTCAAGTGCCACAGCATCAAGATGCAGGTATACTGGATTAACCTCATTTAATAATTAATATAAAATGCTGAGTGCCCCGTTTTATTTCTTTAATACTAACTTGCCCTCTCCTGAGAATATGTTCCTTGAATATTTTATGTCAGTTCTCAAGGTAGTCAACCTACTCCTATGACGTACACAGTACAAAATATATTTAAATGCATCCCCATCTATTCTATTATAAATTATATATCTTCATACGTGCACTTGTTGAATATGTTTTCTGGAAGAAAATAGGGTGCTTCCACAGTTCTAGTTTCAATGACCTGTAAAACAAGGAAAACTAGAGTCCGTTTTGAAGGAATGAATGAAACCTTTTCAATCTTATATTTACATATTTAAACATTTGTGTGCATATGTAAATTAGCGTACCTATTGCAACCTACTGAAAAAGAGCATTTCTAGTTTGAACAAACTAAATTTTATTTCCCGAAATAACCCGCATCTAACAACTGCTTAGGTTGCCGACCGCAGACCAGATTCTTAGCTGCAGCAAATCATTACATCTTAACTGAAGGTTACAGAGCTACAATGGTAACGGATCTGGTCCACTAAAGAATTAAATATACTGCTATACTAAAATAAACATGCTATATGAAAAGGCGATCGTTCTCTAATGTGCTAGCTGGCCTGAAAGACTGATATAGCAGTAGTGGTAGATACAGAATATGCTTAGATCTCTTATTATGTAGTTTATATCCATTCTCTCCCTAGAATCTCACACAGTGGACCTAACTCGATACTGGTATGGTTCTGCAGTGGGATCCTGAGAAATGTGTCCTCTGGTACAGTTATTAGATAGACAGTTGCTACAGAGTTAAATACCAATACAAGTTATGAAAAAGTAGGAAGTGCTTGTAAGAACTTAACAGTAGCATTTTCATATATTCTACCTACTACAGTTAGTGTTTTAATCTCAGTATCTGATCAGCATAGAAAAATAAACTATTATTTAGCAAAAGTTATTTAAATATTATACAGCAGGAAATACCACATAAAAAAAGGAGGCTCATTCCAGACTTACTTTGCTGACATGCTGGCAAAAGGCAGGGACTGCAATCATCTGACTTAGAAAATTGAGGTAAGCTGCAACCAATGCCATAATCCCACAGCGATTGAACACTGGCAAGTTATCCTCATTAATGATGGCAATGTCCTACAACAAACAGGAAAACATCAAGTGGCCCAACATTTGCAAAATTCTCCTGTACTAATACAACTACTTCATGCTCAAAACCTAGGGACCTCCAGTTAGCAGGATATGAATAACTAATGGAACCGATGGGCGTTCTGGATAGAAAATAAGGTAAAAATAATGCCTTTTGACTTCTGTTCTTCTGCCACATAACCAGACTCCCTTTACTCTAAATGCAAAATTCTTCTCCAGAAATCAGAAACTACTTAAAACTATGGATTTTACACAGAATCTGAAGAAGGTAGAGAGAAAGCTAGTATGGAGTGCCAGACAACACAAAAACTCCTAACCGCATCCTTATGGAGACAGGATTTTGATTTTGCACACAAGGAAGCAGACATAGGCTATGGACAAACAGAAGTGCTTCAAAAGGGGGTGGGGAGCTGCATCTTCAAAATGCACATTTGCTCATTTTGTTCAGTCTTCTACAATTGCCACCCTCTCTCCAATAAATGCTAGGACAGGCACTCAATTCCGTACTGCAAATGTTAGGGAAAC
>NW_017728886.1:257562406-257563744 GCF_001723895.1 Crocodylus porosus | reverse complement strand
GGGTTAAATTGCAGAAATGCTGGGAGACTGAATGGCTATACACCTCCCCTGGCTTCACTCCTCCTGGGGACGAGAAGGGGCAGAGCTGAGGGAAAGGCGCTCATGTTTTCCCAAAAGCAGGGTTACTCCAGTCTTGAGGAGGTGTAGGCAGCACCTGCTCTCATACTTCCTGTAGACCTGGAGTAGAGATGTGAAGGCCCGGAAAAAAAGCAGAAAAATTCAGGAAAAAACCTGTCCCCCTTCCCCCGAGGACTTTTTTTTGGTTTTTTTCCAAAAGATTGGAAAAATTTATTTAAAAAACCTTTTATAGTTTATTTTCTTTTACAACGATGAACAAAATGTTTGAGACAGTGTGTTCATATACTGCTACCCTTTAGTTCCCCCCAAATGTTTTCTAATAACTGTAATAGGAAGACTTTTATGGAAGACTATCTACAGTATCATATCATTACAACTCCTGTACACTGAGGACAGGCAGTACAGTCCAACTCAAATGCAAGAGCAGGATGCATTTCTGCCCCAGGTGACACTGCTAATTTCCACAAGAGATGGAAGAAAGTTTCAGTGCTTTCTTTGTTTTTGGATTTCCTCTACTGTTGACTTCTGATCTAGAGGTTAGTAGATCTGCTCCTGGCTTCAAAGGACTGGGAGTGGACACTGACAGCGGCATTCATTCATTCCTGTAGAGATTAGAAACAAGCAGCTTATTGCCCTGCTTGCTCAAAAGCCCCTGGAGAGGAGACGGAGCAAGTCTAAAGTTTCTGGAGTTGGAAAGAATCTGCCTCCTCCTGGTCCTGTGACCTTGAGATCCACAGAAGTACAGAAGCAGCACAAAGGAGCTGATAGAAGTATACGTCTTTATTGAAAGGTAAGAGTTTAAATTTCTTTGAATTCAATATATTAAACTATATTTTAGCTGCATTAATATATTTTCATAACCTATCTAATTCATAACTGAATTCCTACTAATCTGATGTTTTGTGACAAGTCACCCAACCTGAGCAGTGAGGTGAGGCATGCAGGGCAAGGAAGTTGCTCACAGTGAACTCTGAAGAGGCCTCACCTCCATTACTTAATTTGTACATGCTGTAGCTTAGTGTTTATATAGACAAGCTAGCTACTAAATTACATTTTTCTTTTTTCTTTCCTCAGCAAAATGGTACAACCAACTTCTAGCATATGGAAGCATTTCCATACTGCAAGTTATTCTGAGAAAAAAAAAAAAGTGATTTGCAAATACTGTCATATGAAATACACATTTCCAAATGCTACTAGGACTTGACTGAATTACCAAACACATCCTTGTATGTAAGAAGTGTCCTGCAGACGTTAAAAAAT
>NW_017728886.1:257560199-257561651 GCF_001723895.1 Crocodylus porosus | reverse complement strand
CCCTGAAGATTCTAAAGCCACTTTCTTCAGCAAATCACTGAATTTGAATCAGACAGTGCACTTTTGTCAGACATGCCTTACCGAATGGAACACATAAAAATCAACTGCTTTTGAGAATCTAAGTGCATCTCCGCTCACAAGTACAGAAGAAAAAAATGTGAAAGACTGCATTAACAGACAGGAAGAATTTTGTTGCCAGTCAATTCATTCTGCTGCAGATCTCTTGGATCTAAGATTCAAAGGCAGAAATGTTAATGATGATAACGCTACTACTGCATTTGACTGAATTACAAAACAAGCAATATACTTAGGACTTGATGCTGGAAAGGTACTCTCAAATGTTGCAGAATACAGAATATCTTCAGATATTTGGTCCAGGAATGCAGCCTGGGACTTTACCAAGCCCATCCCTCTTGCAAGATGGTGGCAAGGCCTTTTCACAACACAGCCTCTGACTCCTCTTGCTTCTTGCCTGCTTCATATTCCTCCATCTTGTGCAGCATGTGAAAGAAACTGGTCTATGTTTGGAAATACTCGCACCAAATAAAGAAATAATTAAAGAATTATTATTATTAAAGAATTAACACATGGAAGAGTAGAGAAGCTTGTCTCAATTCGGGCAAATCTTCAGTTTGCAGAAGTCAATGAAGATGATAACAATGAAAGATCAGAAGAATCAGAAACAGCAGATACTGCTGATAGTGATAGCTCAGAAAATGAAACTGATTAGGCAAAGCTTCATGTAGCAAAATTTGTATTCAAGGAGTCTTGATTTATTCCTTTTTTTCTCAGCTCTTTTTCTAAAAATGAGTCCTTTCTGCATCTGCTTGACACTGTGGAGGAGACTAAGTCCAGAATACATAATAACTTTCTTTGTTTTACTATAATGTTGATGGTTTCTATTATTTTCAACTTCAATTTTTGCCTGCTTCTCATAAACTGGAAAAAATTAAGAGCAGCTTGTAGCTCCACTTGTAACAAAAATTAAAAACATTTTAAAGTGAATTCAATTAGTAAATTTGTAATTACTGACTGAATAAACTACATTTTTAAATTTAATAAAACATACCAAACATGATAATTTTATGAGCAAACCAAATTATATATAATACGTTTTATGTTCTTAAAATAGTAAAGTGAATTTAGATCTGTAAAGGGTGCTAAGAAAATCAGTATTGCATATATTTCAATTTTTCCCCAAATTTCCATCCCCCTCTCTATGAAAGTCCCCCAGAAAAAAATGTGTTTTTTTCCAATGGCTTCAAAATTTCCGGAAATTTTACATCTCTAACCTGGAGGGGAGAAGTAGCCAGCAGCTGCTCCCACTGGCTTCTCACAACAGTTTTCCATATGAAAAGCTTTGCTAGGCTGTTCCCTCCACTCAGCTGCTGGACACTGGGAGCCAAGTGGCAAGGATCAACGCAGCTCCCAAGTGCTTCTCACATTGGGTAA
>NW_017728886.1:257548958-257552894 GCF_001723895.1 Crocodylus porosus | reverse complement strand
TTCCTCCCCACAAACGTACTGGCCAGACACTTGTCTCTAAGCTGCCAGGCTGCACTTCTGGCTGTGTGCATCAGTGACATGATCGGCCACATCAGCCAAAAAAGGCAAATTGCCGATAATATCAATTTTCATTTTATCGCTGCAGATAAAATAGGACCTCTAGGAGCAGCAGTAAATTTCCAGGTCGTCTCTGAGAGTCTGGTAAGCTTTGGGGAAAGAACGTATAGAACTGAAGTTGATACTAAATTTGGTGATAGCCACACGAGGAAAGGATGTCTTAGCTCATTTGGTATCTTCTGCATCAATTATTTTTTGATTAGATTTGGACAGAATGGTGTGGTTGCAGGTTTGAGTGTTAATGTACACATTTAAGGTCTCCATCCACACATCTTCATTTCAGAAGCATACCTGCAAAGCAATGGCCAGTCGAATGAGGTCAATAACCACTTCTTCATTAGCTAATTCGATCGTGGTAAGTGCTAGAGATGTGTACAGCAGTTCAAAGTTCTTTTCAACATTGTCGTCTTCTTTACAGCCTAAGTAAATGTGCCTGTACAACTGCTGTCCATGCTAAAAAGGAAGAAAAAGATTGTGAGCATCGTGTTTAGAGACTACTTTAAAATATATGCAAGACAGGAGATTAAACAAAAAGCACTCATTTTGCAGCTTGATTGGCGTTTTAGAGTAACATGCAAACCCGAAGCGACACAAATCACACATTAATTCTATCTGCTCAGTACAATGTTTACATTCAGGTGAAGTACTCAATTATCTTACACCAATTTATAGGAGTGGAGGAAGTGAACAACATATGTTAAGTAAAATTTTTAAACACTCTTAAATAAAGAACCTTAGTCCCTTTTTCAAAAGAAAGGTCTGCAGGCAAACTGCACACTGACACCCATATGCCTAAATCATTTTTCAATACAGAACTTAAATATAATTGAAAAATGCATGCCTTTTCTTCTTGAATAGCGAACCAAACAAGAATAAGGATCTATAACTATCAACATATGCTTTCAAGACACGTCTTCAGCATCACAAAGGCCTGAGAAAGGTCACCCGATGCCCCGAAAACTAATCCAATAACTTTCCCAACTAAACAGAAAGGTTTTGCTTTTTATATCACAAAAATAGCTTTAAGAATTTGTATTTCAAGGAAAAACCCCCCAAAATGATATAGTAGAATGAGGCAAGAATGATTTAGAAGTTTTGTGTACTGAATCCATAGAAAATATAAACGTATAACAGCTGGCAGCTACCGAGCTCAACTTTCACTTGAGCTCTAGAAGCTCGTAGAGGTAAACAAAGAAACTTGTAGCCAAGTCTTCAAGAGGGAAAAAGGTTTTATTAAATATAGGAAATAAAGTATTCAGAGTGGGGTAAATTATTGGCCTAATTTCTTCTTGTATTTATACTAATATATGAATGCTGATAATTTGTACATTTTTACCTACATTAAACTCAAACTTCAGCTTCTCAAACATATCCAAGGTGGGAAATGCTTTAACTTGCATAATGTTCTTTAAATAGTTGTGACCCAAAGTTTTTACAAAAAATACTATGTCAGTTGTTCTGAACCACATTAGTCTCAAGGCACCCCTTGGAAAATTCAGTTCTTAGCTTTCATTCGTTTCTTGATTACAGAAAAATTCTGTTGCAAAGAACTTATAAAAACCATAAATGTCAGAATGTTTTTGACATTGTGGATTCTAATTTGAAATCTCTGGATTTATCTTGTGAATCGTGTTTGCACACCTACCAATGTTAATATTGTGCAGCACTGTTAAAATATTCTCATGACATTCCAAAGTGCCATGGCACCCTAGTTGAGAATCACTATGCCATGTAATACACAAGTCAAAGATGATTCATCTGGGCTAGAGAGACTGAATTTTAGGAAATAAAAATGAAACGATGAACATCTTTGAAGACAAACTATCCCTTGGGCTTGAAAATAAAAGGTGCAGGCCTTGCAATGAGTTGGGCTTACTATGACATGGATTTCTCTACCTAAATTTGGCCTTTGACTACCAGAATAAAGATAAAAAGCAATCCCTTTCTAACTCAGTGTCACATACAGACTAGAGGACTAATACATCTCAAATAGCTAAACACTTTTCTCTGAAGTATTAAACCTGTTCTTCTTGTTAAAACTGTTAAGGCTGGAGATCTCTTCATTTCTGATGTTGTAAAAATATAAGCCTAGGCATATGTGAATATTGTACAGAATCCTGACTGTATTGACTTAAGCAAAAGCATGAGAAATCCAACATTTATGTAAAGATTGAACTCAATTTTATCTGAATGTAATGTAAAGAATACTTGTGTTTTTGGACAAATGAAATTTCAACAATTTTAAAGAAGAAAGCATTATAAAAATACAAAACCAGTATGCTTCTTTCACATCTAATAAGCAGCAAAACATTAATTTCAGACCTAGCAAGAAATTGTGATATGGACTATCAATCAAACAAGTCATAGTGAGGTACATTTCTAAAAGCCTACTTAGATTTAGTGATTTTTTCTAAAAAAAACCAAAGCTGTATGAAACAGTTCACTATGTCCCAGGAAGTGTTATACTATATAGGAAACATCAGATCAAACCAAAATCAATAAATGGAATATCTGAAAAAGCCAAGAATAATTTAACTGCAACTTCAATTTTTAAAAGAGTGCCCATCAGCTTTTCCAGGCCGATGAAAGTAATAGCTTCTCCAAAGCAGCATTTGAATAAGTTTAAAAGGAATATTTCTCTTGTGATTTGAATTTATTCCATAGAAAAACTATTTTTTGTTACAACCAATACATTTTTTTCTGTGACTTGCAAGGACGTAACTAACAAAGATATTTACGTCTCCATAGCCAGAAACTCATGACAAATAGATACGAATGATCATTTTGGGATCAGGCACAATGAGAAATCAGAGCAGCAAAGCAAAACCTTAAAGGATAAAGACAACTTTTATTAATAAGAGATAGTAAACTAAAAAGATATCAAAAAATGTTGCTCTTCAAAAATTCACTTCCCTATTTTCTTGCAAATTTGCCCTTGCATGAGCCTTTTTAAAGAAGTGTCTTGAAAACAGCGTGCAATTAAAATATGTAAACACCACATGGAAAAGATGAACAACTCTCATTAGGAAATGCATTTTTACAGAAGTCCTTTGGAATTAAATCTGTATGAAAGGCTACATTAATATAATGGGAGTTCCACAAAAGATAGTTTTCCTTGCATCGTTAGGGTTTTGAGCCCTGGTTCTGAAAACACTTATGCCCCACCCCAACTTTACTCACGCAAGTTTTTCCACTAAATGAAAGATTAGGTGGTCTCTAAAAGTCAAAGTGGTGTAAATATTTCAAAGCCACTTTAAATTAAAATCAAATCATAATCTAAAGATATGCAATTGTATATTAAAATACTGTAGAAGCAAAGACAAGTTAAATTATTCAATCCCCCCACCCTTATTTCTTCAGGGAAACAATTAACTGTTTCATGTTATTACCTTTTTCATGAAGCTCACATCTTGCCGTGTAATTTTGTCTCGTTTTATCTTCAGATCAGAAACATCTGGTATAATTCTGGAGGCAACCAAATACATCATTTTATTAAGACAACCTTACCAATTATAAATTTGTAAAGAAAAAGATGTATGGGGAAAAACAGGCTGTGATTGTGTACATATGTGCACACACACACGCTATTCAAAACATTCTTGAACTGATTTCCATTTTAACTATATCCATGTTTAACAATGACATTCAATTTTCAGTGTTAAAGGAGAAAAGCTATAAATGTAATTATAGTTACAAGCACAAAACACTTTTACAGAGCAAAAACTGTCTTTCATGAAGGAAATACACAACTTCAAAATTAATTAAACCATTAACTATTCAGAATGACCATTTAATAGATAGTATATTAGCATTTGGATA
>NW_017728886.1:257546859-257548328 GCF_001723895.1 Crocodylus porosus | reverse complement strand
TAATCCCTTCCCACCTTCCTATGAGAAAGCAGTATTTCTTAAACTGAAATTGTGACCAGATATTATTGCAAGGCAGTCTTAATGCAAAGACTGCACTTAAGACAATAATTACTGCAATTTTTTTCCCCTCAATTACAGCTCTATCTAGCCAATGTATACTGGAGTCAATGGCAAGGTGCAACTGATTAACAAGCTCTGAATCATGGCATTAAAGCCCTGGTCTTACAGTTGCATCAGCATGGGTTCTGCCACCATGAAAGCAGTTGCAGATATGACCTTCAAGTGCACATCTAATCCAATACTTGCACACACTGTTGGACTGAACAAAGAATGGAATAGGCTGGAAACTGAAGAAAGACCAAAACCAGATTAAAGATATTTAGTGTTCTTTAACCTGCCCTTTAACTAGCAAGTAGAGAACGAAGGAAGCTCTCTACCATGCATACTGTCAAGCACTCCTAAGAAGGTGTCTATTTGCAGTGAGTCCAGCCTTTGTTTTGATATTGGTAAAATCCAATCTGACTGAAAAGATTATTTAAGTACAAAAGTGCTTCTATCAAACCCTTATAACTTGGTCAAAACAAGCCAGTTTCACCTGAATATTCTAATATAATGCAGCTATTTGACAGATGAAATTTCAACTTCTGATACTTTTTACAACACTGGTTTTCTAAATCTCACTCTCTACTTATATAAAGTATATGCTGAATTATGAGAATTTGTTTTTCTATTTTAAGCAGGAAACACCTCTGTCTACTTTAAAGACTCAAAAAGCT
The DNA here is from genome assembly GCF_001723895.1 of Crocodylus porosus. Taxonomy (NCBI): domain Eukaryota; kingdom Metazoa; phylum Chordata; order Crocodylia; family Crocodylidae; genus Crocodylus; species Crocodylus porosus. Next base: position 257,547,552 of record NW_017728886.1, on the reverse strand, counting down.
GAAGTATTTCCTTCTCTCTCAGGAAAGCCTGCACAGACCTGGAATAGTTCAATACCCAAACCCAGTAATTTAGAAAATGGATGAGCAAATGAAAACAATGCAGAAGAGGGGGCCTAAATAACCCAGAGTCAAGGTATAACAAAATGCACCCACAAGTTTAACTAAGCAACGCTTATGCTGGAGAGTGATATTAATTCAACTATGTGTAAAACTCACTAACTTCACCTTTCTGTTGAAAAGTGTGATGTGTTCAGATTTTCTATTTCTATCTGACCACAGGAAAAAGTGCACTGCTCAGAATTCATGCAGTGCTTTTAGGACAAGATTAAGAGTCCTGGTTCCAGCAGTTCCCACCATGATACCTGACAACTGGAAAACTTTTTTAGAGTCCTCAGCAGGTAGCATTGCCACTGTTACTGTGTTAAGAAAGTCTAAAATTCTGGCCACTAGCTAAGCACTTCTAAAAATTCTGTACCAATTGAAGATTTTGAACACTTTTGAAAATGTAGTTCTGAATTTTCAAGAATTAACTGACAATCCTCAGCACTCAATTGAGTTATCACCCCATTTTCACTATACAGCTCTAATTCATCCCAATGGCAGGTCCATCTTGGCAACGAGTACGGCAGTGGTCTTGGGGAAAATTAGTATGCAATCATCACGCTGTAAAAGACTCTGGGCCTTTTCATGTTA
>NW_017728886.1:257513380-257546659 GCF_001723895.1 Crocodylus porosus | reverse complement strand
TTTTTACACATCACTTGAAGAGCAAAAAACCTCCAAACATTAAGAAAACGTATTTACCAGAGGAAAAATATCTATACTCATGATGAGACCTTTTAAAGCGCTGAGAAAGGCCTAGGGAAGAGCAGCACTCCCCGAGTGCTGGTCATTAAGGTGTTCTGTGCAAGTAAAAATGCCTCAGAAGATGTTACAGAAGTTTAATGATACACCACATCTGCTATTATACTTTAAAGGGTGCACTTACCACCCTACCAATCGGGACTTTTCTAGTGAAGGAGAGGAAAAGAATGTGATTTTGGAATCTGCTAGTACTGTTGACAAAACTAACCAAATTCTCTCAAATTCTTCAAGCCTGCCAGCTATTTATAGCTGATATCTATGCTCTGGGGAACAGACTGCTACCTAAGCAAATTATAACGTAACTGGGCCAGAGCAGTCATTTTAGATTTTGTTAATGTGAACACATGCTTTGTGTTATAATTATGTTAGAATCAAAATATGTCAGATAAGTTATTCTTACTTTGTAAGAGAACAGATGACCGTAATTACTTGCATACCACATGTACCTTTCCCCCCAAAAAATGAGCCCTCCAAAATTGATGTGTGTTTTAAACAGAGAAACTAATCGTCTCTGCTGGAATAGAAGCATGGAGGAATACAAGTAGGAAGACACTATGCTATAATGGCTGCCACTGCTGTCTAGGCCAGCAAGCAGCAGGGACAGAGTCCAATTTTAACCCTTTTACAGCTGCTGATGAATTGGCAACAGCTTGTGGCTGAGCAGCCATATTTGGCAGCTGCTGTGAATGGGTTAACACTGTACGTTGTGCCTGAGGCAGCCAGTGAGCTGGCTGAGGGCACATTCAGCTCTACCATGATGCTGGAAAAATATCTTTTCCCCCTATATTCTGCCTTCCAAAAACAAAGTGCTCATCTTATTTGAGGGCATGTGGTATGAGAGAAGATACAGTATTTTAGGAAATACGCTGTAAGAGGAAGCTTACCATAATCAAAGATCTCAGCAACATGATCTGAATTCGCCTAGTTCCCAAATCCCTGGAAAAAGAAAAAAATAGTTTAAATCTATGTATCTGTGTATCTTCAAAATACTATGCAACCACAAAAACATCAGTTAATTAGATATAATAAATGACTGTTTAATGTTTCAAAAGGATAATTACAGGAAAACATAACTGAGTAAGCAATTAAACAGAGAAGGTCATAAGTAAACTATGTAAAGTGAAGACTGTGTAAATGTCATATGTGTCTTAATCATGAATTAAATTGATATTTTAAATACCCCACATAGTGTGAATTAGGTCTAATTTTTAGACATGCAAAGCACTGCCGCTTCCAAAGAAGCAAGGAGGAACTGTGGGTATAAAAATCCTGTGCGTTAAAGCTGAACATCCAAATATAAAAGCTGAGAAAACTGTGACTGAACTACAATACAAGGAGGCCTTGTGACAAGTGTGCAGAGCGCCATTCAGTTTGCTTGCATATTGATGTTGCACTCACTTTGAGTGAATTAATTTTTTCAGCAGTGACAGGAATCAACACAGGTGATAAGGATACTCTCTGATATAAGGCTCAATAATCAGGTCTCAAATATATTTAGGAGAAACAAGATTAAGGTCATTCAAAAATGAGCATTTCCAGCTCAAGTCAACTCACTACTTTATGGACCTGCTAATGTATGAGTGCAATTTGGTTATAATAACCCAAAACAAGATTTTTTTCCTACTGCGTTCTGAACTAGCTGTCAGTGGTGGAGAAATCCTACAATGCAAAATACTGGAATAAGAATTACAGCTCCTTAGTCACATTCTCACAAGAGGGCATGAAGCCTTTTCAAACTGTCACAAAATAGAGGCAGCTGGAACAAACTCTCAACCAAAAATGGGACGCCCTGGAAATATATTTCAAATGAACTATGAATGAACTGTCAAAATGATTCCAAGATTTTCAGCTCGATTACCTATGAATGAATCCCATCAGCAAGCAGGAAATAAGAAAGGAAGATCAAGCCTCTTCAGAGAAAATGACACTTCAAACAAAGAAACTATCTTCTTGGAAGAGAAAATCTAGTTCTGGTTACATTAGTTGGTAGTATCATTTAAGCATGCTCGAGAACACTAAACTTTTACGGACCACTGGATAAGTACTACTCACCTCGGTCAACAGTTGATATTTACTATTTTATTAGAATAGCCCTCATTGCCACATTATGTCCAGCTCATATTTAGAAGGCAACCCCTCTCATCAAGAGACAAAACGTGAAATCCTAAGAAATGCTGCAAACTCTCATAAGCAGCTCTGTCCCATGGCTCTATAGGGCCTGCAGCTGCCTGGTCCCTGGGTTCTGAGCCCCAGGTGCCTCCACTTCATGGCTCCCCACACTGGGATGGCACACAAATGACACCGAACAAAGTTTTCATGGGAGAAAATATGTTTTATTGTCGGTGGGTGGTGGAGGGGCTCTGTTTGTTGGGGAGGACTCTTTGATGCAAGGGGAATAAAAACTTGTTCTTGTGAGATGTCTGCAACTAGCGTGGTGCTAGGGGTGGGGGAATCCGTGGGCAGTGGTGCAGGTGGGTTAGAGCAGGAAGTGCTGGAGCAGGCCAGTGTCCTGGCCCCCACTAGCAGGTGCACGGCTCTCCTGGGGCCTCAACGGTGGGGGGGTTGGAGGGAGGGAGAGGGAGGGTGCCACAGGTGGTGCTCCCACTGCCAGGCATCCTCTGTATGCCACACCTCCACCCAGGCCTCACGGAACAAGGCCTTGCAGATGGCATGCAGCACACAAGCTGTGAGGGTGACCCAGGGGAGGTTGTCCTCAGCAAATTTAAGGTGGGAGATAAGGGTATGCCAGCATCCCTTGAGGGAGCTGAAGGTGTGCTCTACCAGGACATGGGTCCAGCCCAGGCAGTGGTTAAAGTGGGCCTGGCAGGAGTCCAGGTGGCTGGTGTAGGGCCACATGAGCCAGGGCAGAAGCAGGTGGACAGGGTCCCTGATAATGGGTGGGACAGCCCTGGCACCCTGCTGCAGGTCCAGCACCCCTGGCGCAAAGCGTCCACTCTGTACCAGGCTGGGCAGGCTAGAGTTCTGGAAAACATGGGTGTCGTGGGCACTGCCCACCCAACCAGTACTCATGTGTGTGAAGGCCCCATGGTGGTCCATGATGCCCTGGATCACCATGGAGTGAAAGCCCCTCTGGCTGTAATGGGGTCAGTCACTGTGGGGCAGGCAAGTGATGGGTATGTAGGTCCCATCCAGGGCCCCGATGCGCTTGGGGAATCCCACCACCACCGCCAGGGGATCATGCATGCGGAGCATAGTGTACCCTAGCACATGTCCTGAAGGGTGCCTCCAAGACGGCCTCCCTGGCAATGGCCTTGCCCATGCCAAATAGGTGGCAAACATATTGCAGGCTGGCAGGTGTGGACAGCTTGAGCAGGGCAAGGGCTAGCTGGGTGTCCATAGGGACAGGTGGCTGCATGCCAGTGGGCTGACACTGCAGGTGGGACTGGAGCTACTCCAAGAGATCCTAGGCCCAGGTCATCCTCAAGGCCTCTAGCCACTGCTCATTGTCCCAGGTGTGCTGGACGACGTGCTGCCACCAGTCCTGGCTGCCCCAGCACCCCAGAGGCTGCAGGGATGGAAGCCCTGGAGGGTGACAGTGGCCCCAGTAGTGGCCGGGGTGCAGCCAGGTGGAAGGGGTGTAGGTGACAGGTGCATGGTGGTGTCCCTGGGATGGCACACAGTAGGTGGTTGCTGTGCATGGGGGACTCAGGAGGGGCAAGACAGCTGTGGGCCAGGCTGCAGCTGGCACAGTGGGCCAGCAGAAGCGTGGGGCGCTGGTGGTCACTGCCAGGGACAGGGGCTGGAGCAGCCATAGTGTGGGGAGGCACAGACAGGGAGGAGAGTGCTGCTGTGTGCTGTTCCTGGGATGGACACACTGCTTCTGGCCAGGGAAGAGGCTGGCCAAAGAGCAGTGAGTGGGACTGCCTTTTGAAGAGGGCTGCTGGCAGCTGCAACCAGAGCCTGGAGTGTCCCTGGGTGGCAGTAGAGGCCCATTGCAGAGCCCTGGGAAGCGGGAAAAGGTTGGCAGCAAATCTGCTTCCATCTCTCTGCACATGTAGATGCTTGCCCAGCACAAGTAATTTACTTGCGAGTAAACTGGTGCAGCAGCAAATGTATGCATAGACACGCCCATACTCATCTTAGCATTTGGGTTGAGTACAAAAAGCAGCAAGAAAGACTGACCCACCTTTTCCATTAACTAATGTTTGAGCTGAGCGAATAGAATTGCACTTAAGCACCTAAATTCACTTCTGCACCTAAATCAGTCAAATATAATCTGCTTCTAGGTGACTTACAATTTAAACCAAAATGAGATTGTTCAGGATGTTACCATGTAACCAAGTATACCTAGAATGAATAATGATCTCTTAATCACTATTTTTATAAAGCGGAAATGTAGCCTTTTTATGTTAAAATGTCACAGGAAAAATTGAGCTCATAAATGACAGACTTAAACCAACGTCTAACTTTTAAATATAGTTAATTCACACCAGTATATCTCCAGGGTGTCCCTGCACCCAGGTCCTCCAGTCAGGCAGTGCAAATAGCTGTTTCAACATACCAGGACTGCTCTGACTGAGCAGGGTAAAGGGCAGTTACAAACCAACCTGAGCATCTATTTTCCCAACAGCCCTCCGTGGTCTGAACTTGCATGCTCCTCTTGGAAACAGAAGGGAACCAGATAGTCTCACTTGCTCATTACACCTCTCTTTCTGGGAAGAGCATGTAGGGCCAGACTGGGAAGGGCTGCAGAAAGATCATAGGGTCCGACCACAGCTGCATCCCAGTCGGCCTCTACAGAAGGCACGTGGAGCATTTTAACTTGGCCACAGCAGCACCATGTCACAGCTCTGATCTAGTGACATAAGTTCAGTATAAATTCCTCGGTATGACTACTACCAAATCTGAAAAGCAATTAATACAAAATGAAGCTGAACATTTTTTGAATTATTCAACTGCCTAACAATCTGTAGTTGTAGGATAACTATCTAGCTCACAGAGCACGTTTCATAAAAACTTATGGAATTAATGAAACAGTAAGTGGATAATCTTCAAAACAGCTGTAAGACTGTGAAGCACAGAACACTACTGCAAGGGGAGGTGCAGTCAAGAGAGTTTTCCAATGAACTCTAATTAACTGTGTCTTGTGCAGATGAGGTTCATATTGATGGCACAGTGTTTGACTGGTTTATAAATGATATTTAAACCCAGAAGTTGGGATCTCAGATTTCAATTTGCTTTAAATTTTTCATTTTAGCAGGGCTTCATAATCAAAAAAAGTAGGAAAGCATACAAACCCAAGGTAACTTGTATCCAGTGAATGCGAAGATGTCCCCAAAACAGGTACTTTCCCCATGATGAACAGCATAATCTCTGATCTCTGGTAATCTGGAAGATTGCTTCCAAAAAACCCTAAATAAAAGCAAGAGAAAGCACTGAAGAGAGAAGAAATATCAGCTACTCTTAAAACAAGAATAAAATGCCTACTTCTACCCAAGTCTCCAGTACCTTCTGAAAAAAAAAACTGCTTTGTAATATATATGATTCACCCTTATCTGTGCAACTATGCTCCTTAGTGTACACCATCTTGTCACGACTCCATCATCCCCCCCAATAAACACTTGCTATTCTCATCCCTCCTGAGTAATTATATGATTTAAACTAGAACATTTGACATTAATTATTAGTTAACAAGAGTACTGAGGAGCTGGATATTTTCTTAGTTAGAACAAAACTAAATTCCTTACTTCTGCACTCTTTTATGCTATTATCAGACATGAAGGGGGTGCTGAAAGAACTTTTACAAGAATATGACTATGTTCTTCCTTCATTTATGTACCATTGTATACCAAACACTAGTAGGAAATCTAAAACCATAATAAAAAATGTCTCTCAAGAAAGCACAGTTTCACTATAGCACTGAAAAATAATTACTGAGTCCTCAGAATGATGGCATAAAGATCTAAGAAACGGGTAGACTTACTGAACAAGATTTGAGAGATTCAAACCTTAAATTGGGGGCATGGCTAGTGGAATTGTTTTCATTAAAAGTACTGCAACACAGTTCGTACTAAAAGAACAGAGGGAAGCAAAAGGGAAATGATATTAATGGAATGATTTACAGAAGCTCATGCCAAAATAAGATTTTATTTCTCTTATGCAGTAATTCATGTATATACACAACTGGCCATTAGGGGTCATTGTTGCAGCTATGTTCAATATTGGTTTTCATACGTTTTAAAGAACTAGTAAAATACATTTCCTACTATATACAGTAATGCCCATGCAGGTTTCATATCAGAGGTATTTAATAGCATCAATGATCCACAAGACTAAATTTTCATGATTCTAATGTAAATTAAAGGGCGAATCTACATTTCAAGGGATATCATAGATAAATACAAGCAATGGGCTTTTCTGCCTATGTATTCAAAGTCTCTATCAATGCTGTGATGCTAAAAATATGGCCTATATAGTTTAATTCTCATTGAGCCGCAGTGACTGAGGTATATGTTCATGTAACAAGCAAGTGAAAAGTCTGTAATCATCAGTCCTGAAAACTCAGCTTAGGACCAAAAAACTAGGCCAGTCAGATATCTCTACTCTTCCTTTTAGCTCAGTGGGGAGAAGAATAAAGGGAGGAATAAAAAGGATAGGATGTCTTTTTTACTGAGGTTCTGGGTTTTGACTTAGACGTCTATGTCTTCATTTTTTTTAAAGAGCCTGTGCCCAAGTAAATGAAAAAACAAAACAAAAACTAAAAAAACCCCAAAGAACCCTTTACTCACCAATTGTTTGAATAATGGCATTCTGGACAATCCTCTCATCACTTTCTTTGGAGCCTGTGCTGACAATGGTACTGTCACCTGAGCTACGTCTGTCCCCTAATTCAAAATCAACGCTAAGACGCAAGTGCTTCAGTAGGGTGTTAAACACCTCCAAGACAGTTGGGCCTACAAAGCAATACAGATTTATGTTTGTAGTTTTCAAATGAAAGATACCTAATGAAAGTAAACTAAAAAACTTTCCCAATCCATTTAAAAAGAAATGATAGAGTTAGAGCTGAAAAACATTACTGAACTAAATGGTTAAAAAAAACTGCCAACATTTTCTAAAGATACCCTAGTCGTAGACAGTTGCCTAGTGGGATTTTCAAAATGCCTATGGGGTTAGTTTATTCACTTGCAGGTGACTAAAACTTTGAGTCAGACTTCAAAAGGTACTGCATTTACTGACATACCTCGCATACCTTACTGCCCAAAAAGTCAGCCCTCCAAACCTGGGAAGCCATGTCTTAAGTGGGGAAGCAGACCTTTCTTTGTTGAAAAGAAGCATGGAGATACTGTGCTTTAATGACGGTCAACATAGCTCTCCCTTCTCACTGGTCCAGCATTCTTTTTTTTTTTTTTTTTGGCAATCCTTCGCAGTTGAGGACGTCTTCCATGATTGGCTTATCTGTGTGTCCAATAATAGCTGATGAGGCCTATCTGGGATTTACAGGCTCTAATGCAGCTCAGACATTAGGGCTGTGTGAAATTTTGCTGGGTGTTTCGTTCTGAAGCTGTTTCGACACGTCTGGAGCTTGAAGCAGAAATAATTGAAATGAAACAAAAGGCTCTGAAGCAGCTTCACAATGAAATGAGGGCACCTGAAACGTTTCGAAAATTTCGAGTTTCAAAGCTGGGCTTGCTTGCAGCTAAAGAGCAACTAAGGAGCGGGAGCGGGAAGAGGGGGGAAGAACAGCTCTGATATTGACATCTAGCCCCCTGTTCGATTTCCCAGCTCTCTGATTGCTTTCCCCAGCTCTTCCCGGGGGGCGGGGGTTTCAACACGCTGTTACAAACTGCAGCAGCAGCCTGCTGAAACCCACCATGAAGATCTGGGGGCCCATGCCCCACAGGAAGAGCTGGGGAAATGATCAAAGCTGGGGGAAGCAAACAGGGGGCTGAGGGAATGTTCAACCGTTCCTTCAGTCCCTGGTTGGATTCCCCAGCTCCACCGATCTTTCCGCAAGCTCTCTGATCGCTTTCCCCAGTCCTTCCTGGGGGGTGCAGGCCCCCAGATGATGCCGGATGACAGCAGGCTACTACTGTCAGCTGGTGATGGGAGCTGCTCCGGGCTGTTTCCCCAGCTGGCAGCAGCAGCCTGGTGAAACCCTGGGAGGGCTGAGGAGCTGTGCTGGACTCTTCCTGGGGGGCATGGGCACGCAGGATGACAGGAGGCTGCCACTGACAGCAGGCTACCTTGCATGCAGACCTGGGGGACTGCACCCCGCCCCGGAAAGAGTCTGGCACAGCCCCACACAGCCCTCCTGGGGGGCGCGGACCCTCAGATCTGCATGCAGGCTGCCACTGCTGGCAAGTGATAAGAGTTTTGCTTTGAACAGCTTGAGGTGCAGTCTCCCAGAAACCCCTGCACCTATCTCCTTGAAAGTTGGCAGACTTCGTGCCCTCAGAAGGCGCTACCATCCATGCAACTGGCATTTGAATCAGGCAGGAAGTGACAAGGTTATACACATTTTCATGATTCCCCATTATAGACCTATTGGGCGAAACGTCAAAACATGTCGAAACAGTGTTGAAACAGTTTTGACAAAACAAAACAGAACAGTGCTTCGAAACAGTGACACAAAACACTGTCCCTTTGAAATGGAGAAACAGAAGTCAAAATGAAACAGTGCTGTTTTGCATAGCCCTATCAGATACGTGTTTCCTTGTCGGGTGGGTGGTGCTGGATCTTTGACTTGGTCTATGACATGCTATTTCTGCTGCTCCCGCTTGTCCATCTCCTGCTGTTGTTGTGAGGTTTCAAAGTGCTGAGATCCCTGCAGAAAACTTCCTCCATTTGGTATGGTCCTGGGTGATAGTCTCCCATGAGCTGCCATCAGTGTTGCATTTTTTTGAATTGGCCTTGAGGATGTCCCCGAAGCGATTTCCCTGCCCTCCTCTTGAGCGCATGCCTTGGCTGAGATGGGAGAATAAAACTTGCTTCGGGAGTCTGGAATCAGACATCTGGATGACATGGCCAGTCCAACCAAGTTGGTGCTGGATGATCATTGCCTCAATACTCGTGGTGTCTGCTTGTGGAAGGACATTACTGTTATACGGCTCTCTTCCTGATGGATTCGAAGGATCCGCCGCAGGAAGCATTGATCCTTTTTCAACAACTTTACTGTATGTTGTCCGCTACTCAGCTTGGTACAGCAAGTTGAGGATCACGACTGCGTGATAACCACGAGCTTGGTTTCAGATCTGATGTCGTGTTCTTCGAACACCCATTCCTTCAGACATTCAAAGTCTGCAATTGTACATTTGAGATGAAGAAATCAAAGATCGTCTATGACAGTCTTCTTAGAGAGATGGATTCCAAGGTTTGGGAAATATTCAACGTTCTCTAAAGTCTCACCATGGATCTGGATTACCTGAGCTGGGGCCCGGTCCAATGTATAGAAGGAGCAAAGTCCAGTGTTAATCCTCTCACAGCTGGTAAGGATTTTGCAATAGATATTGACTGAGCACTGTAGATTGTACCTGAAGCAGCAACTGAACTGGCACAGGGCAGGCGAGCTACTTGATGATGCTTGTGGTATAGAAACAACACTTTATTACTTCTTTACTGTAACTAGTTCTTTATATAAAGCTCCTGTAAAAAATAATCTTACTACTGTCCTTGCGTGGTTCTAGGGGCTAGCCTTGTGCTGTCCTGCCATACCAGAAGTTCTGGCTGCCTCACTCAGACTATTTCCTGGGATACCACACTTTCTGAACACTTTATGCTTCGAGAAGGACTTACTCTATGTCATAACTGTCTGTGACTCTAGAATTTTTTTTCTCTATATTACTTTTCAAAAAGAAGTTGAATGTCTTATTTAGAGGCATGTGGTATGATACGTGATACAGTAGAATTCATTTCTACTCACAAAAACAGTCCTTTGGTCCAGCATCAATAATTGAATATAGCTCACCTATGGATCCTTTAGCAGCAATGGCCACTGCTTCCAAGAGAACCTGAATAATCCCTGCTCGCACTCGTGGTGAATCCTTTTTACGAGCATCCAGGTGTCCCAGGATTTCCTGAATTACATGATGGGAGTATTGAGCCTGTAGAAGAAAAAAGAAAGCAACTTTTCTTTTCAATAAAAGATAAATCCACACAAAGTCAGCAAATCTTCAGTGCTGACTGAAATCCTCCATCATGGCACTCTTCTCTTCTATACTCAATTGGTCTAAATCTAGATAAAAAGAAATAGTAGGTTAGATGGAATTTCATTATATATCTCAACTTTTTTCAGAATGGCTTCTTTTAAATTGTACCTGGGTGACCAGCAATTATTGGTTGAATAACTTATCAGTAGCTTGAATAAATAACCTGATGGAATGATGTGCCTTTTGGATACAAGTTCATGATTAAAAAAATCAGTTCTAGTGTTCTTCTTTCTTCTGCACGTTTACTAGTCACACTAATAATGGGATTAGATACTGAATAATTGGGATTCTTGGTGAGAATGTATATAGGGTTAAATGGCTCAACATGTACTGGAGTTTAGAATGGATTTTTCTATAAGGTATGTTAGGCAGCAGGATTCTGGGTTTTTCACTTTAAGTAGTCTCACCATTACAGGTAATGAACATACAGCCCAGCTAGTTTAGTTCTCAGAATGTATATGAGAGACAGTATTTAATTTAATCACAAGAAAAAATAAATTAAATTAAACACACCTGTATAGAATACATGATGATTTTGAAGCAGGAGACAGAAAATTCATTGGGGTCCCATAGTCTGTGGTGGTCCAAATGCCTGTAACAAAACCAAAAGACAGATCTTATTTTCCTTAGGTTTTTTTAAAACTGATTCTTGAAAAAACTTGGGTTGTATTGCAGTAATTAGTTGCTTTCAGTTTAAAGTAAAAATGAAATCTGTTTGCATAACAGAAAACTATTTTGGGTACCCCATTTATCATTGTTATATGACCCAATAGCATTTTCTTTTAACTTACACTTCAAAATGACAGCCTTGCAATTATGAAAGAATTGGACCTTTAAAAACTACAGGTCTTATTTTCTCCAGAGATTCTGCTTTAAAGTTTGGACATGCCAAATATTTCTAACCAGAATGCTAAAAATCGTATGCCCTTAAGTTGGTTATTCTATTGGAGAACCTAAAAAAAAAAATTATATATAATCTTACACAGCCCTAGATCCCACTGAAATCAACAGCCTTCTAATTATAAAAGCATTACCTTCCGTTTTATAGTTGAACAAGCATGGTAGTCAACATTTTAAAAATTCATAGGCCTATAGCTAGATTTTGGTATCTGAGATCAAACTGCTTTTTGCACTGTGGAAACAGATATGCAGGAAAGCTATTAAAAAGGTATAAACCAGGGGTTGGCAACATTTTTGGCCAGGGTTCCAAAAACAACCCAACCCTGACCCATACCTCGACTTAGCGTATGAGGGGCAGACTGCAGGGGAGTTGCAAGGGGCCCAATCCCTGTTGTTGCTGGCGGCTGCATGTGCATCTCCAGGCAGATGGTGGGGCAGGGGAACAGAGGGGAGAGGGTGGCGTGGCTCTCCCCCGGCCCCTTCCCTGCCCTGCCCTGCCTCCCGGGGTGTGCAGGCATTGGCTGCTGACAAGAAGCCAGTGCTCTGGAGCCTGGTGCAGTTCTTTACAGCCTCTTGGCTGCCCTCCATAGCTGGCCCAGACTCTGGGCAGCTGAAGCAGCCAGCAGGCAGGTTGCAAAGAGCTGCACTGGGCTCTGGAGTCCTGGCACCGGCTCTATGCCTCGGGGCACAGGGCAGGGAAGGGGCCAAGGCAGCGCAACCTCAGTTCTCCCCTCTGCTGTCTTAGAGGCATGCATGAAGCTGCCGCTGCCACGGAGCTAGTGCCAGTGCTTTGGAGCCAGGTGCAGTTGTTTGCAGCCTGCCCACCACCTACTGCAGCTGCCCAGATCCCAGGCTGATTGTGGCAGGTATCCAGGAGGCTGCAAACAGCTGCACCAGGCTCTGGAGCCCTTGGCCAGGTTTCCTGGCACTGGCAGCTGCCCGCACGCCTCTAGGTGGACAGCAAGTGAGGGGCAGAGGTTGTGCTGCCCTAGGCCCGTTCCCTACCATCAGCCTGGAGGTGTGTGAACAGCTATCATGGAGCCTGTCCACCTGGTGAGAGCAGCCCAGACAGGCTCTATAGCTGGTGGTAGCTGCCCAGAGACCAGGCTGGCTGTGGCATGCCAAGCAAAATGACCTTGCGTGCTATGCAAGCTGGGGATTGCCAACCCCTGGTATAGACTGGTCCAAAAATTGGAAAGCAATAGGATTTATGGTATTGTAATTAGTTTAACAAGGAACAAAAAAGGATAAATAAAAAAGAAAGCCAAATTTTCATTTCCCCACTTCATTGTAAAGCAAGTGGCTTCCCCTCCATTGTAATAACTGTCCTCTGCTTGTGAGTTCTTGAACTCAAGAAAATAAATCTGTTCCAACATGTAGGGAATTCTATGATGCATCATGTATTACTTGTGCATGAAAACAGAAGTTTTAATGGACGTGTACCAACTCCTCATACTAATATAGTCATAGAGAAACAAGAGAGCCTAGAATACTTACTGTGCCTTGAAGTATCTAACTTGAAATGAAATAATGAAACTACTGTGGTTTGGCTATAGATGCAGCATAAAGATCACACTGTAGACGTAAAACATTAATTTTCAATAATATCTGAACTTGTGATGTTTGCTGGCAAACTGATACAGAGAGAATAAGAGCACAAAAATCACCCTTTTTCATGATCTCTTCCTCCATTGTACTGTCTCACTTTGCTTGTATACTGTTTGTAAGAAATGTAATCATTTTAAGGTCTGTTCTTCAACCATACTGTTTACCCTCATGTACCAATCCCTAGAATATTAGTTATTTATTGTAGTGCTCATGTACAGAGTAGCTCATAACTTCTATCCATAAAAAATTATGCACAAGGTGATCTGACAAAGTTTTAATTTGACATACCTTTCTCTTTGCAAATGTGGTCACTCATTTCCACCACAGGTAAAAAGACATTTACCCAACAATTAGCAAGTAACCTTGAAGTTTAAGCACAATGCTAAATGGTGAACTCAGCAGATCTAAGGTAAAATAGCTTTCCAAGCATATGCAGTGTGACTAAGATATACATCAATCTTTTAACATCCAAATACGAATGGCTTAACATTTTACAGTGAAGTTGAAGAAGCTGGGGGTAATTGTTGCTTTTGGATATACCCTCTGAAGACGGAAGCAAGTGAGCATTTTAGACGATATAAAAATCATACCAAATCATTATTCTTTAAGTGGTCTAAAACAGAGGTTTCAGCTTTGGTAGAACGGCACGGTCTGATAATAATCTGTGCATTCTGAGCAGAAATTGAGACTTTAAAATGACTTCATAGATTTCATAGACATCAGGGCTGGAAGGGACCTCGGGAGATCATCCAGTCCAGCCCCCTGCCCAAAGGGCAGGAAGTCAGCTGGGGTTATAGGATCCCAGCAAGATAAGCATCCAATTTACTCTTGAAGGTGTTCAATGTAGGTGCTTGAACCACCTCCGATGTCTAAGAAGTCTTTACTGTTAGTAATGCTTTTATATGCAGTATGTTTCTGAAATGCTGATTCCAACTGGAGACTGACATCACAGCTGCAAAATCATTTTCAGCCTAGCTTTCTCCAATGCATATGTTAAGCTTCTAAGGACAATTCTCAAATAAGAATATTGTGAAGGGACAAGTACGTACAATAGGTTAGCATTCAAAATGCATCAGAAATGAAAGGATGCTTTAACTTCCTTTGCCTAGAATCTGGAGACTGATTAACTGGGTAGCTAGCTGCTACCAGACCTAACAGAACAGACTGCCTTTTCTTTACAGCAGTCGATTATAACATTTCCTAATAACTATATTAATTGTAACAGCTAGCATAAAATTTGCTTCCCCGCCCCCCATTCCTCCACCCCTCTTGTGAATCATCTTCATGTGGAAATCTTTTCTTTGCTTTCTCATTAGCTGTGCTAATCATCGTACATAAGAGTGCAAGACAAGTATAAAAACACTGCACGCCTTGGTGGACCCAATGGCACTTGTCAAAAGGTGGCTGGTAAACGGAAGGCAGTACTGATACCAATCCACAATGCATGCACCCTGCACTTGTTAACACTCTGTGCCCAGGGTGCAAAGTTGGGGCAAGTACCCACTTCTCATTTCCTCCCAACCACCAGTGCTTGAGACAGAGTTTTTGCAGTATCATCCAGATGGCTGAACCAAATGATCTAAAGCGCTGAAAGCTCTTGATCAGGTTCACAACTTAAAGAGAATACAATTACATTATGAAGCACTTATTATTTTATTTATTTATGCATTCAATTTATATTCCACCCTTCCCAATGGCTCAGGGTGACTTACAATAAGAAAACAGAATAGCTCATAAAACAGAAGTGTGACAGAGCAAAACAACGTAAAAGACAACTACAATATCAACATAAAATGGAACCCCCAAATGTGATTCTCAAACTTTTTAGACAGAAGGCACCTCCCCCGCCCCCCATAATTTTGTGCATTTAGCAGCATCCCAGTCTACCATGGGGATGAACAAATGGAAGTGGGACAGGTGTGATCTGCTCATTGCACACTCTGCCCTAGTGGGGGGCGTGTAATGGGAGTAATGGGGTCATGTTCACATGGGGGGGAGCTGTCTGGGAGCCAGCCAGGGGCGAGGGGAGACAGGGGGTGTGTGCGGCAGAGCTCTGGTCGGCGGCTGCCCCCACAGCATTTCACATGCGGCCGAGCCCTGCTCAGGGCTGCCTGTGCCATGCTCCTGCCGCACCTGCCAGCCCCGGCCCCAGCCCGCGCCCTGGTCAGCGCGCAGCTTCTGGCAGGTCTGTTCCCAGCACAGTGCTCCACATGGGGCCGAGTCCCAACTGCTCCTGCCGAGGCAGCTCGTGCCATACTTCTGCCAGCCCAGGCCCTAGCCAGCGCCCAGCTGCTGGCAGGGCTGTTCCCAGTGTGGCTGCAGTCAGCCTGATGCTCCTCTGCTCTCCTCACCTCCAGCAGGAGCTGCCAGCTTGAAGCTTCCCACCCACCTGCATGAGGCAAGGCACCAGGCGCAGGAGTGGCCGGAGGAGGCGAGGGGAGCACAGCAGCACCCATCTGGCTTCAGCCACCCGGGAAACAGCCCCACCAGAAGTTACACAGGGCCCCATATCACTCCCTTGTCTCCAGCTGCAGCAGGGCTGTTCTGGAAGCTGTGTGCTGGGTGGGGCCCTGATTGGTGGGGCTGCTCTTCTCTCTTTGCCTCCAACTGCAGCCGCTGCTCCTGCTGTGCCACTCCAGGCAGTGGGGAAGCTTCAGCTAGGCGGCTCCCACCCAGCGCATGGAGATCCTGCTCTAGCTCCCGGCTGTCTTCCACCTGCTCTACGCTGCTCCCCACCCACCCAAAGCCCCATAGGGAATTTTGGTGAGTTGCTGCATGTCGGGGGAGAAAGGCAGTCACCTAACCTGTGACAGTTTCCTATGTGGCCCTTGGGTCCAAATAATTGCCCAACCCCTACTCAACACAGTAGTTGGGTGATATCCTACATCTGGTCAATGCCCTCTTGTTGGACACCTACCAGCATCTTGTGGATCTTTGGATCTCATTGGTTCCTAAGCCCACTGTGTTGGAGCACTGTCCAGGCATTGTCTTTGCTGTTAGGAGCTCTGCTCAAATATGCTGTCTTGTTGCCCTTCTCAGAAGTGTAACTCTACAGTGTAGCTGTCTTATGCCTTAAGAGTGTTTCAAAACCCAATCGAACCCTGATGTCTCCCTGAGACCTTTAGCACACTGGCTACAAACGGATGTTGAATTTGTCCTAGGAGAAACCATTTTTAACCTGGGACAAAGTGTATTTGTTCAGACAGCCCTGTTCACTGTCCCAGGATAAGCACTAAAAATGGGATAAGTGTTTATAGTTTTTTCCTGGAATCGCATCGTGGAATCAATGGCAGAAAAGCAGTACTGCAGTCAGCCCCTCACTAAACTCTTATCAGAAGGGCAACGCGTGTATATGACAATCCTGGGATATTTCTATTCTGGAACATTCCCAGCCACAACTTGTTCTGGGTAATGTCTGTTCTAAGCCACTGTTTCCCAAAACCACCTCCATTCAGATTTACCCTTGAACTCAGTGGTTTTCAACGTTTTTTCAACCCTGCATTCACCCTTCCATAGGCATGGTGGCGAGCACAGTAGGAAGGCTGGGGAGAAGCTGCAAGTGCCACTTGCTTGTGGGATGCTAGGATGCCTGGCACTGGGCAGAAGAAGCAGCAACTGCTTATCCCCTTACCCAAGGGCTGGGCACTGCAGTACTTTTGGAAAGATCTTGTGCCACCCTGGTTCAGAATTAATTTGTTCTAAAAATATTCCAAACTATCATCGTTGGCTAAATGCCTGCCCAAACAGGAAGATCTTACAGCACTTTCAAAAGCTGTCTAGGCTCTGGCATGCCTCCAGAGGGAGTTCCAGAGCTGAAAAATGACTGCTGAAAATGACATCCCAAGTGTTTTTGCCAAGCAAACTTGACACGTTGATGACACTTGCAGGAGTTTACTATTGATTGACCATGTCGATCATGATAGCGCATAGAGGAGAAGACAGGCCCAGAATGTTTATGGACTTACAGGTCAAAACCAGCACCTTGACCTGTGCTCAGAAAGCTATTGGGAGCTAGTTCAGACTCCAAAACACTGGAGGTGTGTGGTCCTGTTGACCCACCCGCATCAGAAGGTGGGCCATTGCTTTGTGCACAGCGGCAGGTCCAGACAATCATCACAGACAGCCCCACATAGGGATTATTGCAATAGTCTAGCCTTAGGGTTATGAAGACATGGATTATGGTGACTGCATCAATGACAAACAATCCCTTGTCTAGATTCAGTTTCATTTGGTTCAACCACACCCAAACCCCAACTGCAGTCAAGTGCTCTACTCTATCCCCTCAAAGACAAAAATGAGATTGTTACCAATAGAAAAGAAGGTAGGTAGACTTTTATAGAACTAACTGAAAGGCCAACTATTTAAAAATAATAATAATCTGAAATGACCAAAATAGACAAGTTCAGGGAGGGGCTGAATATTACTCTGAATAGATCCCAATGATAAACATTTCTGCTTTAATGGAGAGATCTTTTGCTTTGCATCAAAATTGCTAAGCAGCTGGTAAACAGGGTCTTTTTCTACAGAATTCAGATGGCCAAATTCAATTCTGTTCATGCAGAGATTATTGGTTGGAATGATTAACAGAACCACAATATAAAAAGAGAACATTGTTGTTTTGCTGGACCAGAAATTCATCCGCTACAGAACCTAAACTTATTTTCTTCTATTCCCACAAGCAGAACATCTGACACATCACTTTAACACTGCCAACCATCACCTATTTAGTAAGGCCTCCAAATTTTACATATTTGATTCAAAACAAAAACCTCTCATTCATGATTACTAGAGCTATGTATGCTTAAGAGACCAGCTATGTTATTTTAGTACACTTGGAAACGAAGGACCTACCACATTAATCTATGAATTAATGGACTGGCTAAGGGTAAAAAAAGCAGACCTGTCCCTTTTGGTTCTGATGTTTGTGAGGAAGAACAGCCAAGGAATCTGCAAATGTTCAGAAACATATGACCATTACCATCTGAGAAATTCCTCTCAACTTTTACCAGTGAACAGCACAACAATTTGGCCAACCCTTGGAACTACCACCCAGAGATGTGCGCGCTGCTTTGAAAAAAAAGAAAAAAGGGGGAAAAGGCACTAATGGCAAGGACTACAAAGTTTGGAAGGATCTTTCAAAACTCGTGAGTGTTTCTATTAATAAAAATGGAAGACTTGGCTCCTGGGACACAATAGATATCACTGGCATTCAGATTTTCCTTCCATTTGTTCTGGGAGATGCAGCTTGCTATCCCTGTCCCTGGCTCTCAAAGTCTTACTTGAAACATGGCTACCAGACAGGAACTATTCAGCTCCTTCCTGAACAGCTGCAGAACAGCAGAAAGTGCATTTAGGAAACTGAGTGGGAGACAGCATGGAGATGCAGCACTGCCTAATGAAAAGATCGAAAGCTTATGAGCAGCAAAGCCTGCCTAACATTGGATTTACTTTTTCTTGTCTGCACAAGAGAGTTGATAGAGCAAGGGCGAGAGCCTCACCAATGGGTTGAAAGCCCAGTTGCAGAGATTTTCAGAACGTGATGAGCAGCGAGGCTGGGCCAGTTAGACAAGTTTAATAATGCAAGACATCACCCTAAGAAATCCTGGACCATCATGGCTACATCACTAACACTATCATGAACAGCTTGAGAAGACTTCCTCTCCAAAGTGGCAGCTACAAGGGGCGCACAGTTCAGGACGGTTTTGTATTTACCTTGAGGCCAAAGGCTGAAAATGTTGAGATGACCCATGTGTACAAACTCCTATGTAACTGGAGTTTTTACATTCTGTGTGCAACTTCTTTCTTTAAGGATGGATTTTTTTTGCCTATTTTCCTTTTTCATTAAATCATATTTCATAAGATTTACATTAAAACTATTACTTATGAAAAGGAAAATGCACTGTTTTTATGTATAGGAAGAGAAGCTTTCAAAAAAGAGGAATGTATTTTACATTCAAAACGTTGATTAGATTTTATGGGGGAAGAAAAAAAAAAAAAATCAAACCACCTCTTAAATAAGCAACTGTTAATTGAGCAAACTGCAAACAAAACCGTAATGTAAAGAGAACTCTACAAACAACATAGGTATGACTCAAACTCTGGAACAAATAATCTGTTGGTATAAACTTCAAAGAGTTCAAGGGTTACTTGCACCTGTGTAAGAGCCACAATCGTCAAAAGTTAAGGGGCCTCTATAATTGATTTCATTTTATATTCAGTGTTTTCTGCCAGGTAAATAAGTATGCTACCAAAATGCAGCCTTTGCTTTAAAATTCTGGTTGCTCAGGAGACTTGTATAATGCTTACAGAGTAAAGGGGCAGAGCTATTTAAACAGTTATCTTTCCAAATATAAGTACACTTTATAGTCAGAGATGAAATGCTGCCTGCTGTCAGTTGGCATGCAAATCTATAAACATGATGGAACAAAATTATTCTTTAACATTTGCCTTATTGAAAACAGATTATAAATTTGCCCATTAATGCACCAAAAGAGCCACTGTGAATATCAAAGTAATAACATCTATAAAAGTAGATGTCACAGTTTGTATCCGCAAATTATTCCTATACCCATATTTAATTTAAAGGTGACTGTATAGTTGACATTCCATTTACTGTTTGTTTTCCATATATTAAACTGTTCATAAAAGAGAACTTTTCTGTGAAAACTCCTCCATTAACCCAGACTTCAGAGACTGAGTATACAAAATTTCAGCCAAAGAGGTATGTTGAAAATTATGAGGATTACTTCACTTCTCGGATACACTAGTACCACTCCATTTTAGATGCAGCGAATTCAGTTCAATTGTCATTATTATATTGATGCTTGCTTTTTCTCTCTCCATGCTAAATATTAAATATGTTGCAGTATGTTCTTTAAAAAATAAAGAGTATTTTTGACCTAAATATGTTGTACTAAGTTCTTTGAAAATAAACAAATGCTGCAATTATAAAAATAACCCGGGCAAAGGATGGGTACTTCAGCTAGTTATTACATACACTTTTCATGATTTTCATTACCCAGTTTACTAGATAAAATTGTTAGATTAAATGAAAATTAAAATGAGAATCTGAGACTATCTGTTGAGCATATAGATGTGGAATGAGCATTGAACATTTTTGTCAAAGAAAAAGAGTATTAAGATTGATCCTCAACTACACCACTAGGTTTACCTTAAAAGCTTGACTTAAGTATCTACTTGACCCCTGTCACCTTCCTGAACTTATGTTACCTTATCTTTCTACTCTATGAGGCCGAAAGTACTATTATCTTAGTTTCGAATGAGGAACCAAAGGTATGTATATACTACATTTGGAGGAAGCCTTAAAGTGCTGCCCAGAAATAAGCCGCACCCATTCATCTCTAGTCTGGGCATGCACAAGCCACAAATCAGGGACTCTGACTAGTGGTAGGATTGGGATACAGATAAAATGTGTCAGATCCCAATCATTCATCTGCCAGGGCAGGCAGCTTGCTGCCCATGTCTACCTGAGCCAGGGAGCTTGGGATCATGGCGCACCATGTCACCCGACTATATGAGCGCTGGTAAAAGTCCACAAGCAGAGGCAGCTGTAGATTGCAGAGCACATGGAGATACCTTATCCCCAGCTGCCTGTGCTGCCAACTTGTCAGAGGTGTGCAAGCACACAGAGATTGGGAAGGTCTCCAGATGCCCATGCCACGGATCTGGGCTATACAGCATGGATTACAAAGTGTCCCTACACGGGGTGAGCCTGCGACATTTAAAGTCACATCATGAAGACCAATGCTGGGCTGGATACCACATGTTCAAATTAAAGCATGATAAATGCCAGTCACAAAGATTTTCTCCTTTAAATGTAAAATATCTTTGGGGCTGGTTTGCCATTTTATCACACTACAAAATTGGCAGAACATGTGACACACTGTTATTTATGGCACAGTTAATACATTAATTATACCATAAATGAGATTATCTGCCAGGGCTCTAGTTAAGATTGCTTCCAGAGGTCCTACTTTGTCTTGCTGAAGATCTGACAAGCAGAATTCCCCAAGGTCTTGGAGAAACGCACAAAGATGGAGTCAAATGCAATGTACAAGAGAAGAATTGTTCATTTTTAGAAGTGTTCCTCCCTCCAGCACCAGGGCTGGAGACAGGCATGGGCAAACAGGTAGCCGCCTGGGGCCCGGACAGAAAGGAGGCCTGAAAATGGTAATTTTTATTGTTAACATCATTAGGATCTTTGGCGAAGCGGGGCCCAATACTAAAAGTTCACCTGAGGCTGTCAAGAGTCTAGGTATGATGCTGTCTAGTACCTGGGGAAAAGATTCAAAGCAATATTCAGAGTATAAAAGATCAGTATTTTTCAAGAGATGTTTCAAACTTACAATTAAATGTACCATTTGTATTACTGATCTATTTAAGGCAGTTTCAACTTCTAAAAGAAAAAACAGTCATTTTGGCACTCATTTCTTACTCACGCAAAAACTGGTCTGACAGCATTGTTCATATTCCCATAGGTTGCTCGGCCTAGTAGTTCTCTGAAACAGTTCTCAGCCAATACAGCAGGGTTTTCTTCTTTCTCACCTCCTGTAGGGGATGAAGGTGGACCAATACGACTGGAATGAAAGAAGGTCAAAGTTAGTTTACTTGTAAATATTCCTGGGGTAAATACTCCTAACTAGTTACATCTGTGACTCATCTCTGTAGTTTTTAAGTGCCTGACATAAAGCCATCCCTCAATGACTTCTGCAAGATGATGTCAACATGAATCAAGAGAAAAAAAAAACTGTAGTTTTGTAGGTAAATAATATTGGGAAACAGCAAACTAGCAAACAGCAGGGAACGGGGATTGTAGATTCTGACCCATTCAGCACAAAGCATACTGTAAGTGTTCTATTAATGCCGTCACAACACATTTACTACTTTGGGGAACAAAAAATATCTATCAATATTGACATGATATCTACTGGACACATCTAGTGTTATAAGACTGGAAGTAAGTTGCCTCATAAGAACGATAGTCTTTATTCTATGCAGCTTTCAGTGTAAAATAATTTAGTATGACTAAACCTATTAATAACTTTATATTAGTTCACTAGGTTATATTCATCAACACTGCCAATATTTCAGTTATCTTAAGGCTTTCAAGTTTGAGATGAACTGCTCCTCTGCCACAGAATACTGATAAAAAGTTGTATTAAGAGTTTGGTGGTAATAATTGAGCTGCTATGTAAAGTCACAATGTCTCCTCTGATCTAACTGCAGTTTTGCTCCTGCTCTAAATGGAAGCACCTGCTCTAGACCATAACTGCTATTTACTGGGTCAGACCATAGGTCCATCTTGCCCAGTATCCTGTGTCCCACACTGGCAGAGTGGATGCTGAAAGGGAGAGTGAACCAGACTGACCAGGGTCCTCCCGCCACTGTTCTTCTCTCACTTGTAGCCTCCGATATTTAAGGTATAACAAGTTCTAATTCTAAGAATGCATCCCTAACTCCCATGGCTCCCAATAGCTACTGATGCTCCTCTTCCCTAAGAATCTATCTGATCCCTTTTTGCATCTGCCTAAACCCGCAGCTTCTACAACACCTGGTGGCAATCGGTTTCAACATATACTGTGCGAAAAAGCTTCCGTTTGTTAGTCTGAAGCATACTACCTTTAGGTTTCAAGGAACATCGCTGACAGAAACACACCTCAGATTTGTGGCTGTCTAGCAGAAGCTACAACTATCAAGGCACTGAATGTCTGGGCTCAGTCTGGCCTTTTGACTCTGTCTTGATGGTTTAAAGGGGACATGGTAAGGCAGCCTCCACTCATCCATAATCTTGCCTAGGCGTACAAGCTGAAGGTGTTGGTGTGATGGTCTCGTGGGCCTCTTAAACGCTGATCCTCTGGATCATGGTGTATGTGTGCCAAGATGCCTCTCATCCCCGTCAAGTGTCTGTCTTCTACACTAAATATACTGAAACTTCAGTTTCATCCTTGTTGCTCCTCTCTAGACCTTTGATGTGTAGGGACCAAAACTGGGCACAATCTTCTAGGTGTGGGTGCACCGGGGACTGTAAAAGGGGCATGATGACACTTTGTTTTGTTTATAATTCTCTTTTTAGTAATCCCAGTGTTTGCCTTTTTGACGGCTGCTGAGCCTGAGCTGTTTTTAGTGCTGTTAATCTGTTGCAACTCACTCCAGAATGTTGTGTATTATATCTCCAATTCACATGCAACTTTTACTAGCAAAGACAATTGCACACAAAGTTCCCTCAATAAAAACGTATACTGCAGAGAGAGGAAGAATTAGTCAATAAAGAAGGGACCCTAACGATATTAAAAGAAACTGGGCTACATCTCTTTTACAAAAAGCCAAAACTGTAACAAAGAAAGTAATTAGACTTCTATAAAACAGACACACCTGATATTTACTGGGAAGAATAGGATACATTTTACATCAAATAAAAGAACAAGATCAATGCAAAAACTTACAAAACTTTATTAAGAACAAAGTGACTAATGATCTCCTTCACCTGCCCACAGTTCACTCCTCATTAGGTAGGCGAGTGTGAAATGCAATTTCAGTACTTTTGCAGTAGCAGATGGCTTGCAAGTTTAAAATATATACATATATATATCTATCGGATGGAACTAATTGGAACACTGTCACCCACACAGCCACATCACAGCTCGATTCTGCAGAACTTCAAATTTACCCTCCACCTGACTGCTCACCAGCATCACAATATCAATTGCAGAGGACAACACAATGTTTAAGTTTCTATATTGGTTTACCCACATCTAATACTACAGACCAAGATATTACAGTGCTTTGCCAATTTTTGTCTTTGCTGAATGTTATTCTTTACCTATATTAGACTGCAGGCTACCCGAATCTCACATTTGTCTATCACTGAATAATATTTTTAATAGTAGGACCTTGAAAACTGTACTCTTAAATTCATATATTTGTTTACTCTTAAGAGCAAAGATAAATCTATATAGACTTTGATGTGCACTTTGCTGTATTTGCAAAAAAGTGCTTGTTCAAAGACTGCTCTTTCCACCCCCAAAAAAGGTGGACAGGCTATACAAGCAAACTGATCTTTAAAACACAGATAACAGGAACCAATAAAAATAACTGTAAAAAAATGTGCAGAAGTACAGTAGGGTACTTTATCCCTTCATATAGACAAAATGATGAAATTATTTTAACCTAAATCCTGCTGTTGACTAAAGAATGTTTAATTTAATTTAATTTAATAGGGATGGAACAGGCACGCACAAAGCGGAAAGAAAAAACCAGAAAAAAAAAACTTAACACTATCTACTAATGAAGCCTTTAACTAAAAAGCAAATCCATTTTTATTCTTCTGGTTCATTGATTTCAGTACAAAAACTAATTGTACAATATTTTGTTTCATACAGTACTTTAAAGTTTTCAAATAATTATTTTTCTGAATTCATGCAGTGAGGGCATGTTAGTATTTTCGGGATGTTATCTGAGAAAGTAGCAATGACCATGACATTTGAAATATCCAGACTTTATCATCTGAAATATTCGCTTTTCTCCAGGACTTTATATTCACATTTGAAAGCAATATGAAAAAATGTTCTCTCTTACAGAATACCAGATTCATTTTTGTCAAGCCATTTTAGTTTGCCCAAACCAAAACCAATTTAGGCTTCACCTCTACAGTTAGATTAAGTTCACAGAGCTTCCCAAGGGTCTAGAAATTTGTCAGGGGAGAGCAGCAGTAATTAATGCTGCCATCACTCCCCCAACCTCAATGCCAAATTTCCTAGCCCTGTAGGCCAAATGACCTGTCCCTGAGTGCTGGTGTACAGGGAGCCAAGAGCAGTCCAATCTTGTATGTGCAGATTGGTGGGGCCAGGGCCCGATTTGGCACAGAGTTAGGGCTGCAACCAAGATACAGAGGGGGTGGCGGGGAATCATGGCCTGATCTAATAATGCACAGTGGATTGAGCCCATGGACCAGATTCGGCCCGCAGACCATATCCAGCACTCACTGGATCAGGCCCATGGGCTGGATCCAGCATATGGACACACCCCACTCATCTAGCCCACAAGGCCAAAAGGTCAGGCATCATTTTCTTATGCAGGGGTGTCAAAGACGCAGCTTGTGGAGCCATGTCATTTGTCCCCCAGTGCTGCCTGTGTGTCTGTGTGATCCACAGGCAGCATGTGGGCTCTGCTGGATGGCCCTACATGGCAACTGCTTTAGGAAAGCCACGTGTGGCCCAGTGGCTCTGCAGCAGCTGGAGCAGGACTGGAATGAGGGGAGCCTGTTTGTGGGTCTAGTCTAGGCCCCAGACCAGTCCTGTACCATTCATTTGGTCCATGGGGCTGGATGAGTTTGACATCCCTGTTCTAAAGCATCTAAAAACTATTTTGTTAGCATGTGCTTAAGATCTTAACAGACATTAACAATTTTTTCATATTAATATTCTTTCATTATAAAATTGCATTTAGACTGTAACAGTAGCTATCAAGTAGTATTATGCTATTGCTGCTAAAGAATGGTTTAAGTTTTATATTCTTGTAGCACATACACCACCGAAGAGAAGTGCCTTTTTTGAAACGGTGTTACAGGCCCAAAGCCCTATTTTAAGCTACTGCATAGGATAATAAAACTAAAACCATAAACACATGCCTCACAGTAATGCAAGAACATGTATTAGTTTCTTTTAACAATACCTGTGTTAACTTTGTTTACAAAGACCATCCATTACAACTGCTACGTTATATTTAGTATTAATCTCCTCATAGCTGGAAAATATAGCCTATGAATACTCAAAGTCAAATTTGAAATGTCATTAGTCAAATGCCCATGCAATTCACAGCACTTCAGCTTTCTAACAGCCACAGAAGCTTTTAATGTTTTGAGGATGGTATAATCTAAAATTGCAAAGTCAAAACCAAATGTCTTCAGTTATGTCATTATATTAGAAGCTTCAATACTAAATAGATGGGTGACAAGCTTGCTGGACTTTTAAAGGAGAAAAGAGGCTCCAAGAACACTTATGGCACAGGCCAGAAAGATAAAAGAAAAAACGTTTACCTGAACAGTAACTTGAATCTTTGAGATATACTGTCCCTGTATGCATTGCACCATAAACTTATGTTCCATGCACTTCAGGCTAGAGGATTTTTGCCAGAAATGTTTGCTCGGTCAGCACATGTGCCTTAACTACATTGTGTACTGTACAAATGTAAAGGCCAGTGAGGAAGCAGCCATCACCGTACTTCTCTCTCTGCAACATATTTGAGGACAAGACAGTAACCTAAAGAAGTGGTAGTGGAATACACATATGGAAAACATGTTACGAAGAACTCCAGTTACGGTATAGGTAGATGACTATTTTTATTTTTTTTTTGATGTATTTATTTCACAGTGGGAAATTGCCAAGCAGTGTACTAAAAGGTGGCGCATGGATCCCATTTCAGTACATGGAGGAGGACTATGTAACAAAACATCTCTCAGCTAGCAGAAGAACAACAGATACAGGCCTCTGACAGGCATTATTTTTGGAGTGGTAGAAAGTACACTCAGACACACAACTGGGCACTTGATCACCCTGGATGGCAGCCACTCATGGGGCAGTATTAGTGGCTGCACTGCTGGTGCAGTGCCATGGAAAGACACAGCCCTCTCTACCTGGAGTATGACAAAAATTTTCACAAAAGTATATTCTTTGGCTGGGGGTCAGTAGAGCTTCCCCCATTCCCAGGGAGCCCATCAGACAGCCAAACATGTGGTACTGAATGTCCCATCAGTTTTTGCAGCATCTCCTGGTCCTGGGCTGCCTGTACGCTCTTTAAAGACACTATCAGACAAGTGTCTTCAGGCAGGGGAGTGCTACTGCTGCAGGTGTTCCCCAGTCCCAGGCTGCCAGCATGTTCAGTGGTGCTCCCCACTTCCAGGCTGCCCACATCCTCTCTAAAAGATCCTGGACAGAAGTTAAGACAAAGAAGTTGCTGTCTGAAACATGGTCAAGGCTGTCAGGCTTCATGTGCTGAACTTCTACTCTCCGATGTGCTCCTACCCATAGTCTATTCCACTTGCCAGTTCTGCACACACATTCCCTTTATGTAGTGCAGACTAAGGCCTATAACAAAAACAGGTTTCAGTTTTCTACTGTTTCAAACAGCAAGTTATTTGCCACGAACCTGCCATTTTTTTGGCAGACTGGCCATTTTTTATAGCACAACAGGTGGCGGCACATGGCTGTTTATGTTTTGATGTGCTAAGCTCATGTATAAAAGTGCAACACATGTAAAGTCTGCCAAGGGGCCCTTACCTCTGATTGTGTTTTAAACTTTCTCCTCATTGCAGGCATATGAATTCTTAAAGAAAAAAAGGCAGCCTGGGACCCCTAAGGTATGGAGATAAAGTAAATAAGAATCACCACTTGAGAATCAGGATGATGTATGGATGCAAAGTTTCTCTTAGCAAGCAGAGGATACCAAAGATGAGTACAGTACCAAGGAGGACCGTGGCTCGCATTTGATACTAAATGTATGCAACCATACAGCAGACCACCTCTACAGAGCAGTAACCATTAAATTTGCTAGTCCAGCTGAGGCCTGTTAGTACCAACATGTCGGTGCTCTGGTGCTATTATAGGGAGCATCATCTAATTACTCCAACGTGGCTGCTGTTATTATAGGGAGCATCATCTGAAGCCGTGGTACAGAAAACATTCCCAAGTGAAAATGTTGTTTGCAAGAGGTTATTGTTCTTACTAGGTGTTGCTGCAAGCCAGTATTGACTGAACCAAGTAATGAGTCCATACAAAAGAGGCTAAGTTGTTGTAACCCTACCGCCTTTCTACACCAATGATGAGGCACATGGTACCTATATTATTGGTTACCATAGGTATACACTCCATACTTATTTCTAATCCTCTTATTCTTGCTGCCATCTTGTGTATTCTCTTCGATATCTCTGACTCTTTCTTAAACTGTGGTACCAACTGGACAAAGTATTCTAGCAAAGGGCTCACCAACACTAAGCAGCAAAGACCATTTTATGTCTATACATGACACTACCATTACACGCCAGAGTAGATATTTGCACTTGCCTCAGTTTATGATCCACTCTACCCACCCACTCCTGCTGGACTTTTGCCTAGCCAGTAATTCCTCAGGTTTTATTTTTGCATTTGATTTCTCCTTCCTAATATAAATGTCACATTTTACACGTCTCAAAATCAGCTGAAAACACCAAACATGACTTGATTCTGTCTTTGTAGTTTAATAAAGTTATGATTAAAACTGTTAACAAAGTTCCTCAAGGTTACATTCTAGTATTATCTAATTTTCTAGCCATACATACTTCGCAACATGAGGAAGACCTTCTCGACCTGGCCCTCAACTTTTCATAAAATAAATTAGAGGGAAGAAAAAAATCCACATAGCAAACCTGCGATTTGTGCAATCACTGAAATAATGAGCAAGTGTAAAGTCAGTAATAAAACCCCATTGCCAGTATAACTTAGGGGAGAAATCTAATTTGACAGTGCACTGGGCAGGGTTTAATGATAGCAAAATCTCAGGTCATTGGCAGAAATAGGAACATTATCTTCATTATTTTGGGGAAAGAGAACATCATGACCAAGCTAGGCTGTTGATTCTTGCCTGGATACAAAGCTGATGCCGCAAGCAGCAGAAAAGCAATGGTAGTGGTGGGCAAGCATAACAGTTTGCATCAGCTGTAGAGTTTTGGAATGAGTACTGTAGACATCAAGAATACTCTTCTTCTGAGAGATGTGGTGCAAACTCAGCTGCTGGCTGACTGTTTATTTCTGAGTTGCCCCCAAGATGCAAAATAAAACTGATTCCCTATTTTATTTCAGCATGTTTTATTTTGTTTTGGGTCTTCCTTGAACAACTTGTCATTTTATTTCTATTCTAAATCCTGAAGAGTCAAAGGAGCAATACTGCAAAAAGATGCACTCCAGAGTCAAGGCTGCCAAAGCTTTGTGTCAGACTTCTATTTCCTGATGTGCTGCTACTCATGAATAAGACTGAGGTCCATAAATTAAACAGGTTTCAGTTCTCTCTCATGTGACCTTTCCACTCTCAATAGCTTCCCTTTAATCTACGTCCTTTAATATTTCATAACAATAGTTATAGATACCATACATAAGTTTTCCCTCAATTCTATAAGGCCAAAAGACTGCATATGAAATAAATTCTTTTAAAGTTTGTTTGTTTGCTTTTTTAATAGTCCCCAAATGACTTGATCCCAATGCCAATTATTTTTGGCCATGGCATCTTCAAAAATACATGACTGTTTCCTTGCATAATATAACCACAAGTCATACAAACGGCAGGAAAAGGAGTAATTCGTAATGTAGGCTCACATGACGTTAAATATATTTATCAACATTATGGGTACACTTAAAACAGGACCTAAAGCTTTCACTGACAATGAATTGCATTTCTGGGGATTTGATGAGACCCTGATACTGATAAATGGCTGTTCTCTTTTGGATACATTAGGAGAGGCTCATACTGTTATGTGACCAAGTGGAGACCTGGAACCACTCAACCTATGGGAGTAAAGCAAATAGTTTGAATTTCTGATGGACTTATTTGACAAATGGAAATTTTTACTACAATTTTAAAACTGAAACCTATGGTACAATCTCTCTTTGCATTAAGGATGATGATCCTTGTTACTTTTATCCTGCAAGTATCAAAGAAACAGTCACAAATACTTGTTCCATTTTAAATTCACTACATTCATCTCCTTTTAAATTTTCTAGAATAAAAAAATTCCATGAAAAGAAGAAAAAGTTTTAGGCTTCTGAAAGGCAATCTATTATTTCTCTCTCTCTCTCTTTCTCTCACATACACACAATTAGATATACAAGTTTATTTTCTGTAATGCAGTCCTAAAATGATGGATTAGGCCACTAGAATACAAAAGGAAAGAGTGATTATTAGAATAATAAATATACAGCATTCACAAACGTGTTAAATTTTGATTGTTCACCGCTGTCAACTTGGAACCATTATTTATGCCAATATTCAAATATAGACATTTCACCATCAGCTACAAAATTTTTAATACTGTAAAGTTTTCGTTTTCAATTTGTAACCTTGAAAAGCTGTCTCTTTGTACTTCCTTTTACCTTTGCTAGATATATTCAACACAGATGTTGAACCATTACAGCTGAACTAAACATTTTAGTCTTATAGTTATCAATACAACCACCTTTATATATGGCTGTTTCAGTATCAGTTTGACAGAATTTCCCCAGTAGTGATGTTTTATGATACTATTCACGAGGGAGTCTCCTCTTCAGTTTATTTTAAACTTACTTACCTGGCTAAAACTCCAAGACTGTCACTTCTTTTGTATGAACACTTTCAAGCTTGAAGACAGCTTTATTATACAGAAGTTTATACATATGGGGGGAGGATAACATTTCTTTAAAACATCAGTATTCACTGTCTAGTTTTAGTACTTCAAAGTGAGGAGAGGAGAACTGAAATGGACATGGAAATATTGTTAAAATGTATTTTTCCAGCTTGTACCCTTCCCTGTTTTAATGTCTTTAAATGTATTTTTAAGCAGCTAAAAGATTACATTTTTCATAGCACATGCTAATTTTTCTTCATTTGTTTCTCAAATTCCCAACGTTGAAAAATTACTAGTGAGTAGCTATCTGGAACATACTGAAGAAATAAGACCCTATATTTTGTAGCTCTTTAATGCAGCAGGGCCCTATAGGCTAATTCAATATGAACTTTTACCTTTAAAGTGGTCTACCTTTTATTGTGTGTATTGAATCAGGCAAGGCTTTATAGGAACTCCAAATGTTCACTGAGGATTGTGTGCATACAATCCTGTTTCAGTTTTTGCATTCTGTGATTCTAACCAAGCTGACAGGTAGAGTCATTGGAAAACCAAATAGGAGAGTAGTTGGAAAAAAATCTTTCAGAGTCCTAATAAAAGGGAGACTAAAAGTGCTAAAGCCCACAAAGTGAAGCACTCAAAAGTTTCTTTCAAAAGGCTTCTTTTATGCACTCACTGTACAACAGATTGGAAAAGCAAGATTGCATTATTCCCCCCGCCTCATCCTGTATGAGGGATGGATAAAATATAGACAGTAAAATAGGGCAGGCTCATAAAAAACTCATTAGAACAGAAACAGAATGTATTTCTCTTTCTCAAAAAGTTTCTTTAAAAACAGATCATAGTTCTCAGAAGCAAACACAGTTCTTAGAAGCAACTTAAAACACAGAACTCTGCTCTCCCACTTTTCTCACGTCTTAAAAACATCAAGCGACTATAAGCTGTTGCAGTAGCATCCAGACAGCTTTGACACTACTCTTTGTGCCAGAAGAATATATCTTGAAGATACTGTTTCCTATGATGCAGAGTTTTGATTTGGGTATAATTTTTTTCCGACTAACTTCAGTCAGAAGATTTAACAACAGAGTAGCAAACTCTATTCTGTTGCTGTTAGTAAGTAAAGGGATATTGTACGCTTGAATGATTTGTAAAGTAATGGTCATCATTGAGCAGAAGTGTGACACACTGGCTGATAGTATATTAAACAGTGTAAAAAGAGTAAAAGTATGCAAAAGATTAATTGTGGGATTTGGATATTTAAGGTCCTATTGCTAGTAAATTCTACAAAATATTTTCTAAAAGTTAATTAAAAAACTCCAGAAGTCTTTTGTAAAGGCTACCAACATCTAGAGAAATATTTCATTCCCCCTTAAATTGGGATTGTGTACTTAGCTATTCTCTAAGGAGCTGGAAAAATCTGCTCTTTCCTACATAATGCTTTGAAGCCATCTGCCAGAACAATATGTTTCTTACTCCTACTCTTCAAGATGTCTCTCAGTTCTCCCTCTGCATGCATAAAGTCACACAAAACAAAATGAGAAATTATCTGTATCATCATTTAAGGCCAACAGATCAACAATTGATAAATATTGTTTTCAGTCATATGTGCATAATGAAGTCCCTTATTTGCCACCTGAAAAAGTACAGTATTAGTCATTTCTTCTGTTGAGTATCTTTATTATAAAAGTTTTAAAGTAGTTAAGTCTGTCAAACAGCAAATATGAATTACATATCAGCCTTTTTTCCCCCTCTTTATACAACTATTAATCCTTTGTTCACCAAGTGATAAACTTTATTTTATGGTGAAGAAAGTGAACGTGCAGTGAAATGAATGTGCTCCTTAAACTGGGCTTGGATGAGGCATTTTAAGCCAATGGAAGCTTTTTGTCTCCGTTAACTGGCAATTCTTTTAAATCTATATGGAAAAGCAGATATAATGCTTATGAGATACCTCTCCATACTTGCTCCTGAGAAATCCTCTCTTCCAGAAGAGACATCTTAAACCCAGTAGAGGATGATTAAGCTGTCCTAGTTTGCAGGGACAATATGAGGGCCTAGAAGCAAATATCTACTGATCCTGAACAGAACAACAATGGGTGACTGCAGCAACAGCCCCAAGCACCTTCTCTGAAGGCACATGAACATCAGCTGCCACAGCTGACGCAGCTCCTGCCATAGCCCCTGGCTGCTACACCTCCGTTCAGGAGATTGCTTCATGGAGGAAAGCCACTGAGACAACTGATGCAGTGTGTACTGTAAGGACAAGCAACTCCAATTGATCTGAAATGGACAGTCAGTGTTGGCATAATGTGAAAAACTACCGTTAGCTCTGAAGATGAGGCAGGTACTAACAACCAGAAGAATTAAAAAAAAAACAACAGGTGGAAAAAAGATTGAAGTCCAGCAGGCCCAGGGAAGCAAAGCCAAAAAATGAGTGACAGTGTATGACCTGGTTGTACAGAAGCAACCTACTGGCATCATTATCAGGTGGACTCTTAAAGAAGAAGCCAGGTTGAGTCACCAAAGAAAAGGATTTGTTTAACGCTTAACTCTACAACTTCTCTCTCTCATATTACAGGACACAAGCATTTTTAAAATCTTAAACATGGTTAAAGCTTAAACATGGGGAAAACAACTTGTGAAAAAAAGTTTCAGGTCTGGAACAACCAAGAAGGTCAAGTGTTAAAAGTTTTTTATAAAGGTAAAACATTAATAACCATTAACCATAGTGATGCTGTCAGTTACAAATGTAGTTGTCAATAGCCCCTGGAAATGAGAGTTATGATGAAGGGAAAGGCTCTCAAATACAGCATGAAATTGTTCAAAAGCCAGAAGAGCGAGCCTGAGTGCAAGTACCTGTCAAAATCTTCGATCTTCTGCATATTAAACAGCAGCGAGGGAACTATCTTGTCCATATGCTGAGGCTCCCATATGGTTGCTCTAAGTTCATCATTAACTGTTTTGCGAACCACTCCCTGAATACCTCTGATTCCAGCAATCCGGATCCTTGGAGGAAAGGGAAGGAAATAAAAAAGGTTTCAGCAGGGTAAAAAACAAACAAACAAACAAACAAAAAAAATAAGAATAAGAATAAGACAACATGCTTTTTTTTTTTTTTTTTTTTTT